>NW_028188964.1:0-600000 GCF_054131305.1 Coturnix japonica
AAGGGGGGGATTAAGAGGGGGGAGGTGTTAAAGGTGGGAGGGGTGTAAGGGGGGGTTGGGGGTTTAATGTTGGGGTTTGGGGGGTTAAGGAGGGGGAGGGGTTGAAGTGGGGAGGGCTAAGGGGGGCTCAATGGGGGGGTGAAAGGGGGGAAGGGGTTGAAGGGGGGGGACTAAGGGGGGGTGTAAGGGGGGTTGGGGGGTTAGCAGGGGGGTTTTGGGAGTTAAGGGGGGGAGGAGTTGGAGTGAGGGGGGCTAAGGGGGGGGAAGGGCTGAAGGGGGGGGAGGTGTTAAAGGGGGGGGTCAAGAGGGCGCTAATGTGGGGCAGGGGTTGAAGGGGAGGTTGGGGGGGGGTTGAGGGTGGGGGGGGTTAAGGGAAGACAGGGGTTGAAATGGGGGGGGCTAAGAGGGGCTCAAGGGGGGGAGTGAAAGGGGGCAAGGGGTTGAATGAGGGGGGACTAAGAGGGGGGAGGGGTGTATGGGGGGGTTGGGTGGTTTAATGGGGGGGTTTGGGGTGTTAAGAGGGGGGAGGGATTGAAGTGGGGGGGGCTAAGGGGGCTCAAGGGGGGGGTGAAAGGAGGGGAAGGGGTTGAAGGGGGGGGCTAAGAGGGGGGAGGGAGTGAGGGGTAAGGGTGGGAATAAGGGGGGGCTGAGGGTGGGGAGGGGGTGTGGGGTTAAGGGGGGGTGGGGTTGAAGTAGGGGGGACTAAGGGGGGAGGTGTTAAGGGGGGGACTGAGAGGGGGGAGGGGTTGAAGGGGGGGACTAAGGGGGTCAAGGGGGTGGCTAAGGGAGGGGTGAGGGGGCTAAAGGGGGGGGTGGGGGGGTTGGGATGGGATGAGATGGGGGGGAGGGTTTGATGGGGGTTGGGGGGGATTGGGATGGGATGGGGGGGTTGAAGAGGGGGAGGGATTGGGGGTGGTAGGGTTGGGGGGGGGATGTTGGTCGGGGGAAAGGGTCGAGGGGGGTGGGATATTGGGGGGGAGGGGTTGAAGGGGGGGGTTGGGGGCTTTGGAACCAATGCTTTCCCCTTGTTACAGGGAGCCCAGAAGCTGCAGGGAGCACAGAGAGCCCCAGAGAGACCGAGGGGGGGAAGGAAACCATCTCACCTGTGTCCTTGGGGAGAGGGAAGGGGAGGAAGAGGGGCTGGAGGAGAAAGGGGGGCTGGAGACCCCTCATAGGGGAGGAATGGGGGTCCAGAGAGCACCACTGGGGCTGGGGGGGGCTGGAAAGCATCAATGGGAGCGACTTTGGGATAGAGAAGGGGGGAGAAAAGGATGGGGGGGGTTGGAAATGATCATAGGGAGCCCTATGGGGAAAGGAAGGGGGGGGAAAAGGGGAGAAGAAGGAGATGGGAGGGGAAATGTGTTGCTGTGGGGCAAGAGAGGGGTAGGAATGGGGGTCTGGATGGTACCAATGGGGCTGAGGGGGGGGTAGAAATCATAGGGAGCCCTATGGGGAAAGAGAGGTGGGGGGGAAGGGGTCGAGAGGATATGGGGGGGTCAGAAAGTGTAAGTCTGGGGTCTATAGGGAAAGGGAGGGGGGCAAAAGGGGTCGAGAGGGGAAGGAGAGCTTAGAGATGGTCGGCATTGGATGCTCAAAGCAAAGGGATAGAAATGGGGGCTTGGAGACCAATATTGAATGTGGGGGGGGCTGCAGCACAATGAGGGGGCGGGGGGCTCCATTGGATCCAATGGGAGCTTGGAGATGGGAGCTGGCAGCCTAATAGGGCAGAACAGGACGGCAGCTAAAAGGGATAGAAACAGGGCCTTGAGACCAATATCAAATTGGGGAGGGGCTGCAGACCATTGCTGGGCATAAAGAGGGGATGGGGGGTTCCATTAAACCCAATGGGGGGGTAGGGGGCTCCATTGAATCCAATGGGGGGGTCTCCATTGAATCCAATGGGGAGGTGGGGGGCTCCATTGAATCCAATAGGGGCTTGGGGGGCTCCATTAAACCCAGTGTGGGGGTGGGGGGCTCCATTGAACCCAATAGGGGGGTAGGGGGATCCATTGAGCCCAATGGGGAGGTGGAGGGCTCAATTGAATCCAATGGGGGGGTATCCATTGAATCCAATAGGGGGTTGGGGGGCTCCATTGAATCCAATAGGGGGTTGGGGGGCTCCATTGAATCCAACAGGGGGTTGGGGGGCTCCATTAAGCCCAATGGAGGGGTGGGGGTCTCCATTGAACCCAATGGGGAGGTGGGGGTCTCCATTGAACCCAATGGGAGCTTAGAGACAGGAGCTGTGAGCCCAATGGAGCAGCACAGGGCGGCAGCTAAAAGGAGCAGCCCGGAGGACTGTGCAGTGATCTCACTGGGTGAGGATGATGATGATGATGATGATGATGATGATGTGGATGAAGGCCCCGGCCGCCATCTGGCTGCGTTAGAAGCCGTTCAGCTGGAGCTGGAGGCGGTGGAGGAAGAAGCAGCCCGAGCTTTCCGCCGTCTCAGGGCCAGTTCGGGTGAGGCGGCGGCCGCATCTTCAGCGGCGGAACAGGCTCATCCAGCGCATCCCCGGCTTCTGGGTCACCGCCGTATCCTGACTTAAGGGGGGGGGGGCATATGGGGGGGGGCCTTTCTTAAGGGGGGGTCCTTTCTTAAGGATGTATGGGGATGGGGGGGTCCTTATATCCTTTCTTAAGGGGGGGTCCTATCTTAAGGGAGGGGGGTCCTTTCTTATATCCTTTCTTAATTGGGGGGGTGGGGGTTCTTAAGGATGTATGGGATGGGGGGGTCCCTAGAGCCTTTCTTAAGGGGGGGTCCTTTCTTAATGGGAGGGGGGTCCTTAAGGATGTATGGAGATGGGGGGGTCCCTAGAGCCTTTCTTAAGGGGGGGGGTCCTTTCTTAATGGGGGGGGTCCTTAAGGATGTATGGGGATGGGGGGGTCCTTAGAGCCTTTCTTAAGGGGGGGGGTCCTTTCTTAATGGGGGGGTCCTTAAGGATGTATGGGGATGAGGGGGTCCTTTCTTATATCCTTTCTTAATGGGGGTTCCTTTCTTAAGGATGTATGGGGATGGGGGGGTCCTTATATCCTTTCTTAAGGGGGGGGTTCCTTTCTTATATTCTTTCTTAGGGGGGGATCCTTTATTAAGGGGAGGAGGTCCTTAATTAAGGGAGGGGGGTCCTTATATCCTTTCTTAAGGGGGGGGGTCCTTTCTTAGGGATGTATGGAGATGGGGGGGTCCTTTCTTATATCCCTTCTTGGGGGAGGGGGGTCCTTTATTAAGGGGAGGGGGTCCTTAATTAAGGGAGGGGGGTCCTTATATCCTTTCTTAAGGGGGGGGGGGTCCTTACTTATATCCTTTCTTGGGGGGGGTCCTTTATTAAGGGGAGGAGGTCCTTAATTAAGGGAGGGGGGTCCTTTCTTATATCCTTTATTAAAGGGGGGATCCTGTCTTATATCCTTTCATAAGGGGAGGGGGTCCTATCTTAAGGAAAGGGGGTCCTTTCTTAATGGGGGGATCCTTTCTTAAGGATGTATGGGGATGGGGGGGTCCTTATATCCTTTCTTAAGGGGGGGGGGTCCTTTCTTATATCCTTTCTTAATGGGGGGGGTCCTTTATTAAGGATGAATGGGGATGGGGGGGTCCTTATATACTTTCTTAAAGGGGGGTCCTTAATTAAGGGAGGGGGGTTCTTTCTTATATCCTTTATTAAGGGGAGGGGGTCCTTAAGGATGTATGGAGATGGGGGGGTCCTTTCTTACATCCTTTCTTAATGGTGGGGGTCCTTTCTTATATCCTTTCTTAATGGGAGGGGGTCCTTAAGGATGTATGGGGATGGGGGGGTCCTTTCTTAAGTGGGGGGGGTCCTTTCTTATTTTCTTTTATTAAGAAGAGGGGGGGGGGGGGTCCTTTCTTAATTAGGGGGGATACAGCTGTATCCTTTATTAAGGGGGGGGGTCCTCTCTTAAAGGGGGGTCTTTCCTTAAGGGGGTTGTGCCTTTCTGAAGGGGGGGATCCTTAAGGGGGGGGGCCTCTATTAAGGATGAGGGGGTCCTATTTTAAGGGGGGGGGGCTCATTAATTACCTTTTAATTATGGGAGCCTATTGGTTTTCCTTAACCCCCTTCTTAGTTCTTGAATCACCCCCAGTTATCAGCCATGATCAGTGATAGAGATGAGGATGCTCTGAGTTACATGACCAGCCTGCAGGTATTTATTATGGGGGGGGGGGTGGGTTTGTGACCCCCCCCCATTATGGCTGGGTTAATGCTCTGCTTTCTCTTTATAGGTGGAGGAGTTTGGGGTGGCACAACCTGGTTGTAGGATCCGTTTCTTCTTTGCTATTAATCCCTATTTCCAGAACCGCGTTGTGGCCAAGGAGTTCGTACGCGGCCCCTCCGGTGGGGGTCCTCACGGGGGGGGGTCCTGGGGGGGTCTTAGGGGGTGTATGGGGATGGAGGGGGTTCCTAGGGGGTGTATGGGGATGGGGGGGGTGGTCCTAGGGGATGGAGGGGGTCCTTTGGGGGGGGTCCTAGGGGGTGTTCTGGGATGGGAGTGGGGTCCTATGGGGTGGAGGGGGTCCTGGGGGGGGTCCTAGGGGATCTATGGGGAAGGGGGGAGGGTCCTAGGGCGTGTATTGGGATGGAGGGGGTCCTTGGGGGGGGTCCTAGGGGGTGTATGGGGATGGGGGGGGTCCCTAGGGGGTGTATGGGGATGGAGGGGGTGTCCTAGGGGATGGAGGGGTCCTTGGGGGGGAGGTCCTAGGGGGTGTATGGGGATGGAGGGGTCCTTGGGGGGGTCCTAGGGGGTGTATGGGGATGGAGGGGGTCCTTGGGGGGGTCCTAGGGGGTGTATGGGGATGGGGGGGGGGGGTTCTAGGGGATGGAGGGGGTCCTTGGGGGGGTCCTATGGGGTGTATGGGGATGGAGGGGGGTCCTATGGGGTGTATGGAGATGGAGGGGGGTCCTAGGGAATGGAAGGGGGTCCTGGGGGGGGGGGGGTCTGTGGGGGTGTATGGGGCTGGGGGAAGGGATCCTAGGGGATCTATGGGGATGGGGGGGTGGTCCTAGGGGGTGTATGGGGATGGAGGGGGGTCCTGATGTGGGGGAGGTCCTGGGCTGTTAATATAGGGCTGAGGGGGGGGTCCTGGCAGGGGATAAGCGGGGAGTGGGGTGGGGGGGGGAAGGGGTCCTGGGGTGTTGATATGGGGCTGGGGGAGGTCCTGGCAGGGGATAATAGGGGGATCTATGGGATCTCTATTGGGTTTGGGGTCCCGATGGGGGTTGGGGGTGTCCCTATGGAGCTCTGTGGGATTCCTATGGGGTTTGGCGGTGTCCCTATAGGGCTCTATGGGGGTCCATGGGCTCCCTATAGGGTTTGGGGTTCTCTATGTTGCTCTATGGGGTTTGTGGATCCCTATGGGGCTCTGTGGGGTTTCCTATGGGGTTTCTGGGTCTCTATGGGGTTCCTATGGGGTTTCTGGGTCCATATGGACTCTATGGTGGGGGGAGGGGGGAAAGGGGGTCCTGGGGTATTGATATGGGGCTGGGGGATCCTGGCAGGGAATTATGGGGGGCTGGGTGGTCTTGCATGGGACGGTTATGGGCCGGGTTGGGGGGTTATATGGAGGACCCCCCCCCCCCACTCCAGGTCACCTGGTGTCCCACTCCACCCCCATCCGCTGGTGGCAGGGGCAGGACCCCCGATGTCAGCCCCAAAAGGGACCCCCCCCCCCACGAAGCTTCTTCACATGGTTTGGAGACCACAGCTTCCCTGCGGGGGACCGGGTGGCTGAGGTCAGCACCACGAGCTTCCAGTATATCCCAGTATATCCCAGTATATCCCAGTATCCTCCCAGTCCCTCCCAGTATATCCCAGTATATCCCAGTCCACACTGTGCATCCCAGTGCCCCCCCAGCACCAGAGTCCCCTCCCAGTATCCATCCCAGTATCCTCCCAGTATCTCCCAGTGCCACCCAGTCCCTCCCAGTATCCCCCCAGTATCCTCCCAATATCCTCCCAGTATATCCCAGTATCCCCAGTATCCTCCCACTCCCTCCCAGTATCCTCCAAGTGTCTCTCCCAGTATCTCTCAGTCCCTCCCAGTCCCTCCCAGTATCCATCCCAGTCCACACTGTGCATCCCAGTGCCCCCAGCACCAGAATCCTCCCCCGTCCCCTCCCAGTCCCTCCCATTCCCTTCCCAGTGCCTCCCAGTGCCACCCAGTATCTCCCAGTTCCCTCCCATTCCCTCCCACTGCCTCCCAGTCCCCTCCCAGTGCCCCCCCCAGTATCTCCCAGTATCATTCCAGTCCACACTGTGCATCTCAGCGACCCACAGCACCAGAATCCCCCCAGTATCCTCCCAGTATCTCCCCAGTATCTCCCAGTATCATCCCAGTATCCCTCCCAGTCCACACTGTGCATCCCAGTGCCCCCCAGCACCAGAATCCCCCCCCGTCCCCTCCCAGTATCCCCCAGTATCCCCCCAGTATCCCTCCCATTCCCTCCCAGTATCCCCCCAGTATCCTCCCATATCTCCTAGTATCCCCCCAGTGCCCCCCAATGTCATCCCAGTATCCCCCAGTATCCATCCCAGTATCCCCCCAGTCCCTCCCAGTATCCCCCCAGTATCCCTCCCAATCACTCCCAGTCCCTCCCAGTATCCCCCCAGTCCCTCCCAGTATCCATCCCATTCCCTCCCAGTATCCCCCCAGTATCCTCCCATATCTCCTAGTATCCCCCAATATCCCTCCCAGTATCCCCTTAGTACCTCCAAATGTCACCCCAGTCCCCCCCAGTATCCTCCCAGTATCCCCCAGTATCCTCCCAGTATCACCCAGTGCCTCCCAGTATCCTCCAGTCCCCCCCATTATCCCTTACCCCCCCCCTATCACAGATCATCAAGGAGGAGCTGTGGCCGAACCCGCTGCCCTTCTACCTGCTGGGTGAGGGCGCCGAGGGCCCCCCCCGAGAGGTCAGCAATGGGGGGGGGGGGCTTTATATAGGGGGGGGGGGCTTGGAAATAAGGGTGGGGGGTACCCACACCGTGTGCCCCCCCCCCATATTTAAAGTGAGAGCGGCGAGGACAGCGTGGTCATCGTGGAGGACGATGAGGACGTGCAGGAGATCCTGGATGATGGAGATGGTGAGAGACCCCCCCCCCATTTAAAGACCCCCCCCAGGGGGTGTGGATGGATGGATGTATATGGGGGGGGGTCCCTATTTAATCTGCCCCCCCCCCCCAGGAGGTGTGTATGGATGGATGTATATGGGGGGGGGGGGGTCCCTATTTAATCTGCCCCCCCCCAGGGGGTGTGTATGGATGGATGTATATGGGGGGGGGTCCCTATTTAATCTGCCCCCCCCCCCCCCAGGGGGTGTGTATGGATGGATGTATATGGGGGGGGTCCCTATTTAATCTGCCCCCCCCCCCCCTTGTTTGCAGGCAGTGGTGTGGAAGAAGTCATTGCTGAGGAGTCCAAAAGGAGCAGAGATTGAAGATGGGGGGGGGGGATTAAATGGGGGGGGTCTCTCTCTCTCTCTCTATATATATATAAGGGGTACAGCCCCCCCCCCCCTTAAAAAAGACCCTAAATGGGGGAATGGATGGAACTAAGGGGGGATGGGGGGGTGATTTAGGGCTGCCCCCCCCCAGATGGAATTAAAAGGGGAGTTGGAATTGAGGGGCTGCCCCTTTAATGGGGGGGGGGGGGGGTTGGAATTAATGGGGTGCCCCCCCCCAACAAACAGCCCCCCCCCCCCCCCTTATAAAGGGGCAGAGATTGAACTGGATTTAAGGCCCCCCCCCCCAATATAAAACCACAGCTCAGGGTTTCCAGCCTTGAATACCCCCCCCCCCCATAATACACCCCATATATATGTGTGTATGTTGGGGGGGGGTCTTAATATCCCCCCCCCCCCCTTAAAGAAGAGATTTTGGGTGAAATCAAGCGATTTTTTGTACATTTTGCAGCTGAAAAAGACAAAAAATAACCTGTAAAATTAAAGGGTTTTTTTGCCCCCCCCCCCCCAAAAAAAAAATCCCTTTTGTTTTATATCTTAAAGATTATAATAAAGGAAACGCTTTACAATGGGGGGGTCTTGTTTTCTTGCCCCCCCCCCCCATATATATAAAAGCCATTGGTGGTAACGGGGATGGGGTGGGGGGTGTTGGAAGGCAGCTCTGGCCTTTTTGGGGTCAATTTGAGGCTTTTTGGGGTCGTTTTGATGCTGGTTTTGGGGTTGGTTTGGGGGTCTTTTGGGGGCTGATTTTGGGGTCAAATTGATGCTTTTTGGGGCTGATTTTGGGGTCAATTTGATGCTGTTTTGGGGGTTGATTTTGGGGTCGTTTTGATGCATTTTTGAGCTGGTTTTGGGGCCATTTTGAGGCCGATTTTGGGGTCAGTTTGATGCTTTTTAGGGCTGTTTTTGGGGTGTTTTTGGGTGGATTTGGGGTCGTTTTGATGCTGGTTTTGGGGTCAATTTGATGCTTTTTGGGGCTGATTTTGGGGTCAATTTGATGCTGTTTTGGGGCTGGTTTTGGGGTCGTTTTGATGCTTTTTGGGGCTGATTTTGGGGTCGATATGATGTTTTTTGGGGCCGATTTTGGGGTCATTTTGATGCTGGTTTTGAGGGTTGGTTTAGGGGTCTTTTGGGGGCTGATTTTGGGGTCAATTTGATGCTTTTGGGGCCGATTTTGGGGTCCTTTTGATGCTGGTTTTGGGTTGGTTTGGGGGTCTTTTGGGGGCTGATTTTGGGGTCAATTTGATGCTTTTTTGGGTCAATTTGATGCTGTTTTGGGGCTGATTTTAGGGTCGATTTGATGCTTTTTAGGGCTGGTTTTGGGGTCAGTTTGATGCTTTTTGGGGCTGGTTTTGATGCTGTTTTGGGGTCGATTTGATGCTTTTTAGGGCTGGTTTTGGGGTCGATTTGATGCTTTTTGGGGTCTTTTTGGGGCCATTTTGATGCTGTTCTTGGGCTGGTTTTGATGCTGTTTTTTGGGGGTCTTTTTGGGGTCGTTTTGATGCTTTTAGGGCTGGTTTTGAGGTCATTTTAGGCTGTTTTGGGGTCACTTTAACGCTGTTTTGGGGGTTGATTTTGGGGTCGTTTTGATGCATTTTGAGCTGGTTTTGGGGCCATTTTGAGGCCGATTTTGGGGTCAGTTTGATGCTTTTTGGGGCTGGTTTTGGAGTCAATTTGATGCATTTTGGGGCTGGTTTTGGGGTCGTTTTGATGCTGTTTTGGGGCTGGTTTTGGGGTCGATTTGATGTTTTTTGGGGCTGATTTTGGGGTCATTTTGATGCTTTCGGGGCCGATTTTGGGGTCCTTTTGATGCTGGTTTTGGGTTGGTTTGGGGCTCTTTTGGGGGCTGATTTTGGGGCCAATTTGATGCTTTTTGGGGCTGGCTTTGGGGTCAGTTTGATGCTTTTTGGGGCCATTTTGATGCTTTTTAGGGCTGGTTTTGGGGTCATTTTAGGCTGTTTTGGGGGTTGGTTTTGGGGTCACTAATGCTGTTTTGGGGGTTGGTTTTGGGGTTGTTTTGATGCTTTTTAGGGCTGGTTTTGGGGCCATTTTGAGGCCGATTTTGGGGTCAGTTTGATGCTTTTTAGGGCTGGTTTTGGGGTGTTTTTGGGAGGATTTGGGGTCGTTTTGATGCTGGTTTTGGGGTCAATTTGGTGCTTTTTTGGGGCTGGTTTTGGGGTCAATTGATGCTTTTTGGGGCTGATTTTGGGGTCAATTTGATGCTGTTTTGGGCTGGTTTTGGGGTCGTTTTGATGTTTTTGGGGGCTGATTTTGGGGTCATTTTGATGCTTTCGGGGCCGATTTTGGTGTCATTTTGATGCTGGTTTTGAGGGTTGGTTTGGGGGTCTTTTGGAGGCTGGTTTTGGGGTCAATTTGATGCTTTTGGGGCCGATTTTGGGGTCGTTTTGATGCTGGTTTTGGGTTGGTTTGGGGGTCTTTTGGGGGCTGATTTTGGGGTCAATTTGATGCTTTTTGGGGCTGGTTTTGATGCTGTTTTGGGGCTGGTTTTAGGGTCGATTTGATGCTTTTTAGGGCTGGTTTTGGGGTCAATTTGATGCTTTTTTGGGGCTGGTTTTGATGCTGTTTTGGGGTCGATTTGATGCTTTTTGGGGTCTTTTTGGGGCCATTTTGATGCTGTTCTTGGGCTGGTTTTGATGCTGTTTTTTGGGGGTCTTTTTGGGGTCATTTTGATGCTTTTTAGGGCTGGTTTTGGGGTCATTTTAGGCTGTTTTGGGGGTTGATTTTGGGGTCGTTTTGATGCATTTTGGGCTGGTTTTGGGGCCATTTTGAGGCCGATTTTGGGTCAGTTTGATGCTTTTTAGGGCTGGTTTTGGGGTGTTTTTGGGTGGATTTGGGGTCGTTTTGATGCTGGTTTTGGGGTCAATTTGGTGCTTTTTGGGGCTGGTTTTGGGGTCATTTTGATGCTGGCTTTGGGTTGGTTTGGGGGTCTTTTGGGGGCTGATTTTGGGGTCAATTTGATGCTTTTTGGGGCTGGTTTTGGGGTCGATTTGATGTTTTTTGGGGCTGATTTTGGGGTCATTTTGATGCTTTCGGGGCCGATTTTGGTGTCATTTGATGCTGGTTTTGAGGGTTGGTTTGGGGGTCTTTTGGAGGCTGATTTTGGGGTCAATTTGATGCTTTTGGGGCCGATTTTGGGGTCCTTTTGATGCTGGTTTTGGGTTGGTTTGGGGGTCTTTTGGGGGCTGATTTTGGGGTCAATTTGATGCTTTTTGGGGCTGGTTTTGATGCTGTTTTGGGGCTGGTTTTGGGGTCGATTTGATGCTTTTTGGGGCTGGTTTTGGGGTCAGTTTGATGCTTTTTCGGGTCTTTTGGGGGCCATTTTGATGCTTTTTAGGGCTGGTTTTGGGGTCATTTTAGGCTGTTTTGGGGTCATTTTAGGCTGTTTTGGGGTCACTTTAATGCTGTTTTGGGGGTTGATTTTGGGGTCGTTTTGATGCATTTTGAGCTGGTTTTGGGGCCATTTTGAGGCCGATTTTGGGGTCAGTTTGATGCTTTTTAGGGCTGGTTTTGGGGTGTTTTTGGGTGGATTTGGGGTCGTTTTGATGCTGGTTTGGGGGTCAATTTGGTGCTTTTTGGGGCTGATTTTGGTGTAGATTTGATGCTTTTTGGGGCTGATTTTGGGGTCAATTTGATGCTGTTTTGGGGCTGGTTTTGGGGTCATTTTGATGCTTTTTGGGGCTAGTTTTGGGGTCGTTTTGATGCTTTTTGGGGCTGGTTTTGGGGTCGATTTGATGTTTTTTGGGGCTGATTTTTGGGTCATTTTGATGCTGGTTTTGAGGGTTGGTTTGGGGTCTTTTGGAGGCTGATTTTGGGGTCAATTTGATGCTTTTGGGGCCGATTTTGGGGTCATTTTGATGCTGGTTTTGGGTTGGTTTGGGGGTCTTTGGGGGCTGATTTTGGGGTCAATTTGATGCTTTTTGGGGCTGGTTTTGATGCTGTTTTGGGGTCGATTTGATGCTTTTTAGGGCTGGTTTTGGGGTCGATTTGATGCTTTTTGGGGTCTTTTTGGGGCCATTTTGATGCTGTTGTTGGGCCGGTTTTGATGCTGTTTTTGGGGTCTTTTTGGGGTCAGTTTGATGCTTTTTAGGGCTGGTTTTGAGGTCTTTGGGGAGCTGATTTTGGGATCCTTTTGATGCTGTTTTGGGGTCTTTTGGGGGCTGTTCTTGGGGCTGATTTTGGGTCATTTTGATGCATTTTGGGCTGGTTTGGGGGTCGTCTTTGGTGCTGTTTTGGGGCTGATTTTGGTCTTTTGGGGGCCAGTTTTGGAGTCGTTTTGATGCTGTTTTAGGGCTGATATTGGGGTCGTTTCATGCTTTTTTGGGGTCTTTTTGGGGCTGATTTTGGGGTCGTTTTGATGCTTTTTGGGGCTGGTTTGGGGGTCTTTGGGGGGCTGTTTTGGGGGCTGATTTTGGGGACAATTTGATGCTTCTGGGGGCTGGTTTTGGGGTTGTTTTGATGCTGTTTTTGGGCTGGTTTGGGTTCTTTTGGGGGCTGATTTTTGGGGTCATTTTTGGGCTGGATTTGCGGTCGTTTTGATGCTGGTTTTGGGGTCTTTGGGGGGCTGATTTTGGGGTCATTTTGGTGCTGTTTTTGGGCTGGTTTGGGGGTCTTTTGGGGGGCTGTTCTGGGGGCTGGTTTTGGGGTCAATTTGATGCTTTTTGAGGCTGATTTTGTGGGTGGTTTTGATGCTTTTCGGGCTGGTTTTGGGGTCATTTTGAGGCTGTTTTGGGGTCAATTTGATGCTTTTTTGGTCTGGTTTGGGCTTTTTTGGGGGGCTGATTTTGGGGTCATTTTGAGGCTGGTTTTGGGGTCGTTTTGATGGTTGGGGGCTGGTTTGGGGGTCTTTTGGGGGCTGGTTTTGGACTCAATTTGATGGTTTTTGGGTTGATTTTGGGGTCATTTTGATGCTTTTTGGGGTCATTTTGAGGTTGTTTTTGGGGTGGTTTTGATGCATTTCGGGCTGGTTTTCGGGTCGTTTTGATGCTGATTTTCGGGTGGTTTTTGGGGTCGTTTTGATGCTTTTTAGGGCTGGTTTTGGGGTGGTTTCGATGCTGGTTTTGGGGTCTTTTGAGGGCTGATTTTGGGGTAATTTTTATGCATCTTAGGGCTTATTTTGGGGTCATTTTGAGGCTGTTTTAGGGGTCGTTTCGATGCTTTTGGGGGCGATTTGATGCTGTTTTTGGGGTCATTTTGAGGCTGTTTTTGGGGTCTTTTGGGGGCTGATTTTGGGGTAATTTTGATGCATTTTAGGACTTATTTTGGGGTCATTTTGAGGCTGTTTTGGGGGTCGTTTTGATGCTTTTGGGGCAGATTTTTGGGGTCGATTTGATGCTCTTTGGGGTCATTTTGATGCATTTTAGGGCTTGTTTTGGGGACATTTTGAGGCTGTTTTGGGGGTGGTTTTGATGCTTTTGGGGGTGGTTTGGGGGTTTTGATGCTGTTTTGGGGGTTGTTTTGTTGCTTTTTGGGGTCAATTTGATGCTTTTTGGGGCTGATTTTGGTGTCGTTTTGATGCTTTTTGGGGCTGATTTTGATGTTTTTGGACAGGTTTGGGGGTTGTTTTGATGCTGATTTTGGGGATGGTTCTGGGTTTATTTTGATGCTGTTTTTGGGGCTGTTTTGGGGTGGTTTTGATGCTTTTTGGGGCTGATTTTGATGCTTTTTGGACTGTTTTGGGGGTTGTTTTGATGCTGATTTTGGGGATGGTTCCGAGTTCATTTTGATGTTGTTTTTGGGGCTGTTTTTGGGGTCGTTTTGATGCTTTTGGGGGCTGGTTTTGGGGTGGTTTAGATGCTGTTTTGGGGTCATTTGGGGGCTGTTTTGGGGGTCATTTGGAGGTTGATTTTGGGGTTGTTTTGATGCCTTTTGGGGTGGTTTTGATGCTGTTTTAGGACTGGTTTGGGGGTCAATTTGAAGCTTTTTGGGGCTGGGTTTGGGGTCATTTTGATGCTTTTTTTTTGGGGGGGGGGGTCGTTTATCCCTTTGGCTTTCGGGGGGGGGGGTGGGGGGGGTTGGGGTGGTTTTGTCTTTTTTTCTGCTATTTGAGTCCAGTTTTAGGGTAGTTTTGCCCTATTTTCCATAGCTTGAAGCTTTTGGGGTCATTTGGGGCCAACCTTGTCCAGCTTTGGGGCCCTTTTGGGGTCATTTGGGGGCAGTTTGGTCCCATTTTCTGCTCCTGAGTGTCATTTTTGAGCTGTTTGGGGTCAATTTTGTCCAACCTGATGCACTTTGGGGGCACATCGAGGCTTTTAGGGACCATTTAGGGCTGGTTTTATCCAATCTAATGCAGTTTAGGGTCATTTTGATGCTCTTAGAGTCACTTTTGTCCCATTTTCTTCCCCTCGGAGTCATTTTTGAGCCATTTGGGCTCAATTTGATCCATTCTGATGCAGTTTTGGGCTCAATTTGATCCATTCTGACACAGTTTTGGGCTCAATTTGATCCATTCCGATACAGTTTAGGTGCACACTGATGCTCTTAGAAGCAGCCAGGGATGCTTTAGTCCAATCCAATGGATTTTTGGAGCAGTCTGATGCTTTTAGGGTCACTTTTGTCCCATTTTCTATCCATATTGTCCCATTTCCTACCCTTAAAACCATCCTGCTTCACATCATCTATGAGCAGTGCCCAGTTCTCCGCTCCATTCTTGCAGTTTTGGGTGAATTCGGATGCATTCCTGTCCATATTCCGGCATTCATCTCCATTTGGGGGCATTTTGGTTAATTCGGATGCATTCCTGTCCATCTTCTTGCTTTCAAGCACCATTTTGGGGCAGTTTTGGGTCAATTTGGATGCATTCCTGTCCATTTTTCTTGCATTCATCTCCATTTTGGGGCAGTTTTGAGTTAATTCAGATGCATTCCTGTCCATATTCCTGCATTCCAGCTCCATTTTGGGGCAGTTTTGAGTTAATTCGGATGCATTCCTGTCCATATTCCTGCATTCCAGCTCCATTTTGGGGCAGTTTTGGGTTAATTTGGATGCATTCCTGTCCATATTCCTGCATTCCAGCTCCGTTTTGGGGCAGTTTTGAGTTAATTCGGATGCAT
This sequence comes from Coturnix japonica, assembly GCF_054131305.1. Classification (NCBI taxonomy): domain Eukaryota; kingdom Metazoa; phylum Chordata; class Aves; order Galliformes; family Phasianidae; genus Coturnix; species Coturnix japonica. The sequence continues at coordinate 14,542 of NW_028188964.1, forward strand.
TCCTGTCCATTTTCTTGCATTCATCTCCATTTTGGGGCAGTTTTGAGTTAATTCAGATGCATTCCTGTCCATATTCCTGCATTCCAGCTCCGTTTTGGGGCAGTTTTGAGTTAATTTGGATGCATTCCTGTCCATATTCCTGCATTCCAGCTCCGTTTTGGGGCAGTTTTGGGTCAATTTGGATGCATTCCTGTCCATATTCCTCCATTGAAGCTCCATTTTGGGGCAGTTTTGGGTGAATTCGGATGCATTCCTGTCCATATTCCTCCATTGAAGCTCCGTTTTGGGGCAGTTTTGGGTGAATTTGGATGCATTCCTGTCCATTTTCTTGCATTCATCTCCATTTTGGGGCAGTTTTGGGTGAATTCGGATGCATTCCTGTCCATATTCCTGCATTCCATCTCCATTTGGGGGCATTTAGGGTGAATTCGGATGCATTCCTGTCCATATTCCTGCATTCCAGCTTTGTTCTGGGGCAGTTTTGAGTTAATTTGGATGCATTCCTGTCCATATTCCTCCATTGAAGCTCCATTTTGGGGCAGTTTTGAGTCAATTTGGATGTATTCCTGTCCATTTTCTTGCATTCATCTCCATTTTGGGGCAGTTTTGAGTTAATTTGGATGCATTCCTGTCCATATTCCTGCATTCCAGCTCCATTTTGGGGCAGTTTTGAGTTAATTCGGATGCATTCCTGTCCATATTCCTCCATTCAAGCTCCATTTTGGGGCAGTTTTGGGTTAATTTGGATGCATTCCTGACCATATTCCTGCATTCCATCTCCATTTGGGGGCATTTTGGGTGAATTCGGATGCATTCCTGTCCATATTCCTCCATTCGAGCTCCATTTTGGGGCAGTTTTGGGTTAATTCGAATGCATTCCTGTCCATATTCCTGCATTCCAGCTCCGTTTTGGGGCAGTTTTGGGTTAATTCAGATGCATTCCTGTCCATATTCCTGCATTCATCTCCATTTTGGGGCAGTTTTGAGTTAATTTGGATGCATTCCTGTCCATATTCCTGCATTCCAGCTCCGTTTTGGGGCAGTTTTGGGTTAATTTGGATGCATTCCTGTCCATATTCCTGCATTCCAGCTCCATTTTGGCCCCATTTTTACTCCTCCTCCCCTTTCCTGCTCCACTTTGGGGTCTCCCCCTCACGATCCTCCTGCCCCTCGCTATTAGACGGCGCATCCACAGTGATGATCCTCCCTATAAACCCCTCTCCTTCCCCCTCACACCTGGTCCACACATCCCTACACACACGCAGGGGGCTGCCGAACACCCTGGGCACCCACATCCCACAAACATTCCTATAATCCGACGTGGCCACCATAGTTTCCAATGCATTAAACCCAATCTTGAGCTCAGCCCGTAACTCCCTGGTGGTGATCCACGGGTTCTGGCGATCAGCTGCTCCAACCTCCTCTCGTTGCGCGGTGTCACGGCCGTACAGGGTCGCCCTGAGCGCGGTTTATCCTTCACGTCACTGTCCCCGCTGCTGAACCGACCCACCCAGCGCCTCACGGTGCTCACGTCCACCGTCTGCTCCCCATAGACTTTAAGGAGGCGCCGGTGGATGTCGATGGGGGCGACTCGTTCCGCGTGGAGGAACTCGATGACGCAGCGTTGTTTGGTTCGAACCTCGATGTCCGGGGAGGATTTGTCTGAGGACATCTGGGGGGGGACACGGAAAGGGGGGGAGTTACAGGGGGTAATTAAAGGGGGGGGAGAGGTAGTTAGTTAATGGGGGGTAATTAAAGAGGAGGGGTGAGGGGTAGTTAGTTAATGGGGGGGTAATTAAAAGGGGAGGTGAGGGGTAGTTAAATTGGGGTAATTAAAGGGGGGGTGAGGGGTAGTTAGTTAATGGGGGGGTAATTAAAGAGGGGGGTGAGGGGTAGTTAGTTAATGGGGGGTAATTAAAGGGGGGGGTGAGAGGTAGTTAGTTAATGGGGGGTAATTAAAGGAGGGGGTGAGGGGTAGTTAGTTAATGGGGGTAATTAAAGAGGGGGGGTGAGGGGTAGTTAGTTAATGGGGGGGGTAATAAAGAGGAGGGAGAAGGGTAGTTAGTTAATGGGGGATAATTAAAGAGGGGTGTGGGTGGTAGTTAATGGGGGGTAATTAAAGAGGAGGGTGAAGGGTAATTAGTTAATGGGGGGTAATTAAAGGGTGGGTGAGGGGTAGTTAAAGGGGGGTAATAAAGGGGGGGTGAGGGGTAATTAGTTAATGGGGGGTAATTAAAGAGGGGGGTGAGGGGTAGTTAATGGGGGGGGTGAGGGGTAGTTAGTTAATGGGGAGTAATTAAAGGGGGGGGTGAGGGGTAGTTAAAGGGGGGTAATTAAAGGGGGGGTGAGGGGGAGTTAAAGGGGGGTAAAGGAGGGGGGAGTGAGGGGTAGTTAGTTAATGGGGAGTAATTAAAGGGGGGGGTGAGGGGTAGTTAGTTAATGGGGGGTAATTAAAGAGGGGGGTGAGGGGTAGTTAGTTAAGGGGGGGGTGAGAGGTAGTTAAAGGGGGGTAATTAAAGGGGGGGTGAGGGGTAGTTAGTTAAAGGGGGGGTAATTAAAGGGGGGATAATTAAAGGGGGGGGACTTGGATGGGGGGGTGATGGTTAGTTAATTAAAGGGGGGTTAAATAAAGGAGGGGATGTGGAAAGGGGGAGATGATGGCGGTTAATTAAAGGGGGGGGTAATTAAAGGGGGGGGAGGTGGAATTGGGGGAGGTGAGATAATTAGTTATTGGGGGGGGGGGGATGATAAAGGGGCTGTGGTGGTTCTACCTCATTTTAACCCCCCCCCCCCCCCATTGGCCATCAGGGGTTGATGCCATAAAATGGGAGGTATTACTTTCGGAGCGACCTCAACCCAGTTAATTAGGAGGCATTACTTTCGGAGCATGTTGGGGGCAAACTGATCCTTTTTTGGGGCATTTTGGGGGCAATCTGAGGCTTTTTGGGGTATTTTGGGGGCAATCTGAGGCCTTTTGGGGTTTTTCAGGGGCCAATATTTGATGTTTTTAGGGCACTTTGGGGCAATCTGACCCTTTTTGGGGTATTTTGGGGGCCAATATTTGATGTTTTTAGGGCATTTTGGGGACAATCTGAGACTTTCTGGGGGTATTTTGGGATGATTTGACCCTTTTTAGGGCACTTTAGGGGTCTGTTTTGGGGCCTTTTAGGGCATTTGGGGGCAATCTGAGACTTTTTGGGGCATTTGGGGACAATCTGACCCTTTTTAGGCTATTTTGGGGGGCTGCTTTTCATCCTTTTAGGGTATTTTGGGACAATCTGAGAGTTTTTGGGGTATTTTGGGGTCAATTTGACCCTTTTTAGGGCATTTTGGGTGGCTGTTTTGGGGTTTTTTAGGGTATTTTGGGGCAATCTGAGACTTTTTGGGGCATTTGGGGACAATCTGACCCTTTTTAGGGTATTTTGGGGGGCTGCTTTTCATCCTTTTAGGGCATTTTGGGACAATCTGAGAGTTTTTGGGGTATTTTGGGGTCAATTTGACCCTTTTTAGGGCATTTTGGGTGGCTGTTTTGGGGTTTTTTAGGGCATTTTGGGGCAATCTGAGGCTTTTGGGGGTATTTTGGGGCAATCTGATGCTTTTTGGAGTATTTGGGGGCAATCTGACCCTTTATATGGCTTTTAGTGCGGCTGTTTTGGGGTCTTTTAGGGTATTTTGGGGCTTTTAGGGCGGCTGTTTTGGGGTCTTTCAGGGCATTTTGGGACAATCTGATCCTTTTTAGGGTATTTTGTGGCGCTGTTTTGATGTTTTTAGGGCATTCTGGGACAATCTGAAGCTTTCTGGGGTATTTGGGATCAATTTAACCCTTTTTAGGGTATTTTGGGGGGGCTGTTTTGGGTTCTTATAGGGCATTTTGGGTCAATCTGATCCTTTTTAGCATATTTTGAGGGGCTGTTTTGGGTTCTCTTAAGGCATTTTGGGTCAATCTGATCCTTTTTAGGGCATTTTGGGGGCAATTTGACCCTTTTTAGGGTATTCTGTGGCGCTGCTTTGGGTTATTTTAGGGCATTTTGGGGCAATTTGACCCTTTTTAGGGTATTTTGGGGGGCTGTTTTTGATGTTTTTAGGGCATTTTGGGACAATCTGAAGCTTTTTGGGGTATTTGGGGCAATTTGACCCTTTTTAGGGTATTTTGGGGGGCTGTTTTTGATGCTTTTAGGGCCTTTTGGGGCAATAGGATCCTTTTTAGGGCATTTTGAGGGCCTGTTTTGGGTTATTTTATGGCAATCTGAGGCTTTTTGGGGTATTTTGAGGGCCAGTTTTTGATGTTTTTAGGGCATTTTCGGACAATCTGATCCTTTATAAGGTATTTTGCTGGGGTGTTTTTCATCCTTTTAGGGCATTTTGGGGCATTCTGACCCTTTTTAGGGCATTTTGTGGGGGTGTTTTGGGACCTTTTAGGGCATTTTGGGGCAATTTGACCCTTTTTAGGGTATTTTGGGGGGCTGTTTTGATGTTTTTAGGGCATTTTGGGACAATCTGAAGCTTTTTGGGGTATTTGGGGTCAATTTGACCCTTTTTAGGGTATTTTGAGGGGCTGTTTTGGGTTCTCTTAAGGCATTTTGGGGCAATCTGATCCTTTTTAGGGCATTTTGGAGCTTTTGGGGGGGTCATTTGGGTCCTTTTAGGGCATTTTGGGGCAATCTGACCCTTTATAGGGCATTTTGGTGGGCTGTTTTGGGGTCTTTTATGGCATTTTGGGGGCAATTTGACCCTTTTTAGGGCATTTTGAGAGCCTGTTTTGGGTCTTTCAGGCATTTTGGGACAATTTGATCCTTTTTAGGGTATTTTGTGGCGCTGTTTTGGGTTCTTTTAGGGCATTTTGGGGCAATATGATCCTTTTTAGGGCTTTTAGGGCGGCTATTTTGGGGTCTTTTGGGGCATTTGGGGGCAATTTGACCATTTTTAGGGCAATTTGGGGGGGTGTATTGGGACCTTTTAGGGCATTTTGGGGCAATTTGACCCTTTTTAGGGTATTTTGGGGGGCTGTTTTGATGTTTTTAGGGCATTTTGGGACAATCTGAAGCTTTTTGGGGGTATTTTGGGGCAATCTGATCCTTTTTAGGGCATTTTGGGTGGCTGTTTTGGGGTTTTTTAGGGAATTTTGGGGCAATCTGAGACTTTAAGGGGTATTTTGGGACAATTTGACCCTTTTTAGGATATTTTGGGGGACTGTTTTTGATGCTTTTAGGGCGTTTTGGGGTAATCTGATCCTTTTTAGGGCATTTTGGGGGCAATCTGACCCTTTATAGGGCATTCTGGGGGGCTGTTTTTGGATTTTTTTAGGGCATTTTGTGGCAATCGGAGGCTTTTGGGGGTATTTTGGGGCAATCTGATGCTTTTTGGAGTATTTGGGGGCAATCTGATCCTTTTTAGGGCCTTTAGGGCGGCTGTTTTGGGGTCTTTTAGGGTATTTTGGGGCTTTTAGGGCGACTGTTTTGGGGTCTTTCAGGGCATTTTGGGACAATCTGACCCTTTTTAGGGCATTTTGGGGGGCTGTTTTGGGGTCTTTTATGGCATTTTGGGGGCAATCTGACCCTTTTTAGGGCATTTTGGGGGGCTGTTTTGGGGTCTTTTATGGCATTTTGGGGGCAATTTGACCCTTTTTAGGGCATTTTGAGGGCCTGTTTTGGGGTCTTTCAGGGCATTTTGGGGCAATATGACCCTTTTTAGGGCTTTTAGGGTGGCTGTTTTGGGGTCTTTTGGGGCATTTTGGGGCAATCTGACCCTTTTTAGGATATTTTGGGGGGCTGTTTTGATGTTTTAGGGCATTCTGGGACAATCTGAAGCTTTCTGGGGTATTTGGGGTCAATTTGACCCTTTTTAGGGTATTTTGGGGGACAGTTTTTGATGCTTTTAGGGCCTTTTGGGGCAATATGATCCTTTATAAGGTATTTTGCTGGGGTGTTTTTCATCCTTTTAGGGCATTTTGGGGCATTCTGACCCTTTTTAGGGCTTTTAGGGCGGCTGTTTTGGGGTCTTTTGGGGCATTTTGACCCTTTTTAGGGTATTTTGGGGGGCTGTTTTGATGTTTTTAGGGCATTCTGGGACAATCTGAAGCTTTTTGGGGTATTTGGGGTCAATTTGACCCTTTTTAGGGTATTTTGAGGGGCTGTTTTGGGTTCTCTTAAGGCATTTTGGGGCAATCTGATCCTTTCTAGGGCATTTTGGAGCTTTTGGGGGGGCATTTGGGTCCTTTTAGGGCATTTTGGGGCAATTTGACCCTTTATAGGGCATTTTGGGGGGCTGTTTTGGGGTCTTTTATGGCATTTTGGGGGCAATTTGACCCTTTTTAGGGCATTTTGGGGGGCTGTTTTGGGTTCTTTTAGGGCATTTTGGGGCAATATGATCCTTTTTAGGGCTTTTAGGGCGGCTATTTTGGGGTCTTTTGGGTTCTTTTGGGGCATTTTGACCCTTTTTAGGGTATTTTGGGGGGCTGTTTTTGATGTTTTTAGGGCATTCTGGGACAATCTGAAGCTTTCTGGGGTATTTGGGGTCAATTTGACCCTTTTTAGGGTATTTTGGGGGGGCTGTTTTGGGTTCTTATAGGGCATTTTGGGTCAATCTGATCCTTTTTAGCATATTTTGAGGGGCTGTTTTGGGTTCTCTTAACGCATTTTGGGGCAATCTGATCCTTTTAGGGCATTTTGGGGGCAATTTGACCCTTTTTAGGGTATTCTGTGGCGCTGCTTTGGGTTATTTTAGGGCATTTTGGGGCAATTTGATCCTTTTTAGGGCATTTTGGAGCTTTTGGGGGGGTCATTTGGGTCCTTTTAGGGCATTTTGGGGCAATCTGACCCTTTTTAGGGCATTTTGGGGGGCTGTTTTGGGTCCTTTTAGGGCATTTTGGGGGCAATCTGACCCTTTTTAGGGCATTTTGAGAGCCTGTTTTGGGGTCTTTTAGGGCATTTTGGGACAATTTGATCCTTTTTAGGGTATTTTGTGGCGCTGTTTTGGGTTCTTTTAGGGCATTTTGGGGCAATATGATCCTTTTTAGGGCTTTTAGGGCGGCTATTTTGGGGTCTTTTGGGGCATTTGGGGGCAATTTGACCATTTTTAGGGCAATTTGGGGGGTGTTTTGGGTCCTCTTAGGGCATTTTGGGGTCAATTTGACCCTTTTTAGGGTATTTTGGGGGGCTGATTGATGTTTTTAGGGCATTCTGGGACAATCTGAAGCTTTTTGGGGGTATTTTGGGGCAATCTGATCCTTTTTAGGGCATTTTGGGTGGCTGTTTTAGGGTTTTTTAGGGTATTTTGGGGCAATCTGAGACTTTAAGGGGTATTTTGGGACAATTTGACCCTTTTTAGGATATTTTGGGGGACTGTTTTTGATGCTTTTAGGGCATTTTGGGGTAATCTGACCCTTTATAGGGCATTTTGGGCGGCTGTTTTGGGGTCTTTTAGGGTATTTTGGGGCTTTTAGGGTGGCTGTTTTGAGGTCTTTCAGGGCATGTTGGGACAATCTGACCCTTTATAGGGCTTTTATGGCGGCTGTTTTGGGGTCTTTTATGGCATTTTGGGGGCAATTTGACCCTTTTTAGGGCATTTTGAGGGCCTGTTTTGGGGTCTTTCAGGGCATTTTGGGACAATCTGATCCTTCTTAGGGTATTTTAGGGTGGCTGTTTTGGGGTCTTTTAGGGCATTTTGGGGGCAATCTGATCCTTTTTAGGGCTTTTTGGAGGCTATTTTGGGTCCTTTTAGAGCAATCTGATCCTTTATAGGACATTTTGGGGCACTTTGTGGGGCTGTTTTGGGTTCTTTTAGGACATTCTGGGCTCTTTTGGGGTCTAGTTCAGCTCTTTTTGGTTCCTTTAGGTTATTTGAACACCTTGAGTTCACACAGACCCAGTTCTTTAATGCTATTGGGTTTATTTGGGGGGGGGGTTCACTTCAATCCATTCACAGCCATTCATGTTTCTTCCCCCCCCTTCAGATCCAGGGGGGGTCCGGTTATTGGTGGGGGGGGGTCCCATCCCATTATCATTGGGGGGGTCACTCAATCCCATATCATGGGGGGGTCCCCCATCCCATATCATGGGGGGGTCCCATCCCATATCATGGGGGGGGGTCACTCAATCCCATATCATGGGGGGCTCCCCTCGATCCCATATCATGGGGGGGCTCCCCTCGATCCCATATCCTGGGGGGGGTCCCACCCCATATCATGTAGGGCCCCCAGTAGCTGAGCGCGGGCGTCACCGATGAAGCCTTGCTGGAGGAAGGTGGGCAGCCCCCCCCCCAAAGGAACCCGAATCAATCCCTGCACCTGTGGGGGGGGGGGGGGTGGGAGAACAGACATGGAGACCCCCCACCCCAAAAAAAAACCCCATTGCCCATTATCCCCCCCAAACCCTATTGCCCATAATAACCCCCCACAAACCCTATTGCCCATTATCCCCCCCAAACCCTATTGCCCATAATAACCCCCCAAACCCTATTGCCCATTGATCCCCCCCCATCCCCCATCCCCTCCCAAACCCTATTGCCCCCCCAAACCCTATTGCCCATTTCTCCCCCCTAAACCCTACTGCCCAAAATAATGTCCCCCTCAAACCCTATTGCCCATCCCTCCCCCCCCCAAAACCCTATTGCCCATTTCCCCCCAAACCCTATTGCCCCCCCACAAACCCTATTGCCCATTTCCCCCCCCAAACCCTATTGCCCATAATAACCCCCAAACCCTACTGCCCATAATAACCCCCAAACCCTATTGCCCATTGATCCCCCCCACAAACCCTATTACCCCCCCACAAACCCTATTGCCCTTAATAACACCCTCCCCCCAAACCCTATTCCCCCCCCCAAACTCTATTGCCCATTCCTCCCCCCCCCAAACCCTATTGCCCATATCCCCCCCAAACCCTATTGCCCACTGATCCCCCCCCAAACCCTATTGCCCATTGATCCCCCCCCAAACCCTATTGCCCATTGATCCCCCCCCAAACCCTATTGCCCATTGATCCCCCCCCCAAACCCTATTGCCCATTGATCCCCCCCCCAAACCCTATCCCCCACCCCTCCCAAACCCTATTGCCCCCCCAAACCCTATTGCCCATCCCTCCCCCCACCCCAAACCCTATTGTCCATAATAACCCCCCCAAACCCTATTGCCCATCTCTCCTTATACGACCCCCACTAACCACATCAGATCCCCCTTATGTGACCCCCCCAGTAACAGATCCCCCCCCAACCCCAAACCCCATAACTCCCCCCATAACCCCTCATTAATGCCCCTTACCCCCCCCCAATAGCACACAGCCCCCCCCCCAAATCAACGCCCCCAAACATCCTCATAACCCCCCCCCCAATTAAGCCCCCCAGTGACCCCATACCAATGCTCCCTAATGAACCCACACTGATGTCCCCCCCCTCATTTAGCCCCCCCTCCCCCTTAAGCCCCCCCATGACCCTACGCTGATGCCCCCCCCCCCCATATTAAGCCCCCCACGCCCCCATAAGGATGCCCCTAACCACCCCATACCGATGCCCCCCCCAATTAAGCTGCCTCCCCCATGAAGCCCCCTCTCAGCCCCATAACAATGCCCGCCCATTCATTAAGCCCCACCCCCGACCCCATAACGCTGCCTACCCCCCCATTAAGCCCCCCCCCCCATTAAACCCCCGACGACCCCATAAGGATGCCCCCCCCATATAAACCCCCCCCATATTAAACCCCCTACTACCCCACATCAATGCACCCCCCCATTAACGCCCCCCTCCCCCTCATAAAACCCCCCTATAACCCCCCCCATTAAGCCCCCCCCGAACCCACACCAATGCCCCCCCCCATTAACCCCCCTCCTCATTAACACCCCCCCACCTCATACCAATGACCCCCCCACCCGCATTAAGCCCCCCCCATTAAGCCCCCCACGCCCCCATAAGAATGCCCCCCCCATATTAAGCCCCCCCCGACCCCATAAGGATGCCCCTAACCGCCCCATAATGATGCTGCCCCCCCCAATTAAGCCCCCTCCCCCATGAAGTCCCCTCACAGCCCCATAACAACACCCCCCCCATTAAGCTAACCCCCATAATGCTGCCTACCCCCCAATAAGGCCCCCCCCACCCCATACCGATGCCCCCCCCCCATCAAGCCCCCCCAGACCCCATAATGCCACCCCCCCATATTAAGCCCCCCATGCCCCTATAAGGATACCCCTAACCTCCCCATACCGACCCCCCCCCATTAACACCCCCCTCATTAAACCCCCCCACGACCCCATACCGATGCCCCCCCCCCCCATTAAGCCCCCGACGACCCCATAAGGATGCCCCCCCCATATTAAGCCCCCCACGCCCCCATAAGGATGCCCCCCCTTCTCATTAACACCCCCACCCCCCTCATTAAGCCGCCCCCGAACCCACACCAATTCCCCCCACATTAACCCCCCACCCCATTAAACCCCCCCACGATCCCACTAGGATGCCCATCCCCCCATATTAAGCCCCCCCCCGACCCCGTAAGGTTGCCCCCCCCCACGCCCCCATAAGGATGCCCCCCCATATTAAGCCCCCGATGCCCCCATAAGGATGCCACCCCCATATTAGCTCCCTCCCCCATATTAAGCCCCTCACGCCCCCATAAGGATGCCCCCCCCATATTAAACCCCCCCCCCGACCCCATAAGGAGGTCCCCCCCATTAAACCCCCACCCGATCCCATAACGCTGCCTCCCCCCCATTAAGCCCCACCTGACCCCATAAGGATGCCCCCCCCATATTAAGCCCCCCCCCCGACCCCATAAGGATGCCCCCCCCATATCAGCCCCCCACAACCCCATAAGGATGCCCCCCCCATATTAGCCCCCACGACCCCATAAGGATGCCCTCCCCCCATACTAAGCCCCCCACAACCCCATAAGGATGCCCCCCCCCATATTACCCCCCCCGACCCCATAAGGATGCCCCTAACCACCCCATACTGACCCCCCCCATTAACACCGACCCCATAAGGATGCCCTTCCCCATATTAAGCCCCCCCACGACCCCATACGGATGCCCCCCCCCATTAAGCCCCCTCGACCCTATAAGGATGCCCCTAACCTCCCCATACCGACCCCCCCCCATTAACACCCCCCTCATTAAACCCCCCCACGACCCCATACCGATGCCCCCCCCCCCCCATTAAGCCCCCGACGACCCCACAAGGATGCCCCCCCCATATTAAGCCCCCCACGCCCCCATAAGGATGCCCCCCCTTCTCATTAACACCCCCACCCCCCTCATTAAGCCGCCCCCGAACCCACACCAATTCCCCCCCACATTAACCCCCCACCCCATTAAATCCCCCCACGATCCCACAAGGATGCCCACCCCCCCATATTAAGCCCCCCCCCGACCCCATAAGGTTGCCCCCCCCACGCCCCCATAAGGATGCCCCCCCATATTAAGCCCCCCATGCCCCCATAAGGATGCCACCCCCATATTAGCTCCCTCCCCCATATTAAGCCCCTCACGTCCCCATAAGGATGTCCCCCCCCCATATTAAGCCCCCCCCCCGACCCCATAAGGAGGCCCCCCCCATTAAACCCCCACCCGACCCCATAAGGAGGCCTCCCCCCATATTAAGCCCCCCACGCCCCCATAAGGATGCCCTCACCCCATATTACCCCTCCCCGTATTAAGCCCCCCACGCCCCCAAAAGGATATCCCCCCATGTTACCCCCCCCCGCCCCCATAATGATGCCCCCCCCATATTATTCCCCCCCACAACCCCATAAGGATGCCCCCCCCCATATTACCCCCCCCGACCCCATAAGGATGCCCCTAACCACCCCATACTGACCCCTCCCCATTAACACCGACCCCATAAGGATGCCCTTCCCCATATTAAGCCCCCCCACGACCCCATACGGATGCCCCCCCCCCCATTAAGCCCCCCATGCCCCTATAAGGATGCCCCTAACCTCCCCATACCGACCCCCCCCCATTAACACCCCCCTCATTAAACCCCCCCACGACCCCATACCGATGCCCCCCCGCCCATTAAGCCCCCGACGACCCCATAAGGATGCCCCCCCCATATTAAGCCCCCCCCCCGACCCCATAAGGAGGCCCCCCCCATTAAACCCCCACCCGACCCCATAAGGATGCCCCCCCCCATATTAAGCCCTCCACGCCCCCATAAGGCCGCCCCCCAACATGAAGCGCCCCCCCCCCGCCCCCATAACGCTGCCTCCCCCCCCATTAAGCCCCCCCAGACCCCATTAAGGCCCCCTCCCCACCATTAAGACCCCCCCCGACCCCATAAAGCCGCCCCCCTCATTAAGCCCCCTCAGACCCCATAACGCCGCCCCCCCCCATACTAGGCCCCCCCCCATATTGTGACCCACCTCCAGTCCGTGTTCCGGCGCCTCCTTCTCCCCCCTCTCGATCTCCCCCAGCTCCTCCAAGCTCACACGCCGGATGTAGAAATGCGTCACCACGCCGACGTCACTTCCGCTTTGCTCCTTCCTTCCGCTTCCGGGTTGAGCCTCGGCGCCTACTTGGTCCTCCGAGCTCAGCCGCACTACGTCACTTCCGCTCTTCTTCCTTCCGCTTCCGGTCCAGGCCTTAGCTCCCCGGTGGTGACATGGCCGCAGTTCGATCCCCGCCGCCGCCGGGCCCAGCTCCTCCCGTAGCTCCCGGCTCAATCCGGCTTCAAGCGATTCCTTCCGGAGATCCACGAACCCACCGGGGAAACCGAACAGCCCGTCGAAACGGAGCTGCATCTGCGGGCGGCCATCTTAACCCGGAAGTGCCATCTTAACCCGGAAGTGCCACCTTAACCCGGAAGGGAATCCATTTTAAACCCCCACCCCCACCCAACGCCGTCTCCCGGTTAGGCCCCGTTCTCTCCTACGTACCAAGATGGCGAATGGAGGCTGTGGACTTCCGGTGGGCAGAGGGGCGTATAGGAGGACGTGACAGGCGTGCCGCCATCTTGGCCCCGCGGCCTTGTTCCGTTTCCCGGCCCGGTTCCGGTTTCCGGTTCCGCTCGATAAGGACAAGGCCTCGCTTCGGCTCAGCAGCGGAGGCTCCTCTCCGTCCCCCATGGCGGCGCCCCGCAGCCAATCAGAGGGCGGGATTTCGAGGGGGGGGAGGGATCTATCGGTCGCTTAGCCAATCAGAGCGTTAGGGGGCGTGGTCAGGACAAACCACGCCCCTTTAGTAGCAATATTTCATGTTGCTCCGAAAGTAATGCCTCCTAATTAAAGGGAAATATAATGCTCCGAAAGTAATGCCTCCCAGTTAAAGAGAAATATATTGCTCCGAAAGTAATGCCTCCCAATTAAATGGGAAATATACTGCTCCGAAAGTAATGCCTCCCAGTTAAAGAGAAATATATTGCTCCGAAAGTAATGCTTCCTAATTAATGTGAAATATATTGCTCTGAAAGTAATGCCTCCTAATTAAAGGGAATTATATTGCTCCGAAAGTAATGCCTCCCAATTAATGGCAAATATATTGCTCCGAAAGTAATGCCTCCTAATTAAAGGGAATTATATGGCTCCAAAAGTAATGCCTCCTAATTAATGGGAGTTATACTGCTCCAAAGGTAATGCCTCTGATTTAAATGGAATTGTATTGCTCCGAAAGAAATGCCTCCCAATGAAAGGGAAATATATTGCTCTGAAAGTAATGCCTCCTAATTAATGTGAAATATATTGCTCCGAAAGTAATGCCTCCCAATGAAAGGGAATTATATTGCTCCAAAAGTAATGCCTTCCAATTAAAGGGAGATATACTGCTCCGAAAGTAATGCCTCCTAGATAAAAGGAATTATATTGATCCGAAAGTAATGCCTCCAAATTAAAGGGAATTACGTTGCTCCGAAAGTAATGCCTCATGATTAAAGGGAATTATATTGCTCTGAAAGTAATGCCTCCTAGATAAAAGGAATTATATTGATCCGAAAGTAATGCCTCCAAATGAAAGGCAAATATATTGCTCTGAAAGTGATGCCTCCAAATGAAAGGCAAATATATTGCTCTGAAAGTAATGCCTCCAAATGAAAGGCAAATATATTGCTCTGAAAGTAATGCCTCCAAATGAAAGGCAAATATATTGCTCTGAAAGTAATGCCTCCTAATTAAAGGGAATTATGTGGCTCCAAAAGTAATGCCTCCTAATTAATGGGAGTTATACTGCTCCAAAGGTAATGCCTCTGATTTAAATGGAATTGTATTGCTCTGAAAGTAATGCCTTCTAATTAATCGGAATCGGTTTTGCTCCGAAAGTAATGCCTCTTAATCATGGGGCATGATGGGAGTTGTAGTCCACATGGTGTTATGGGAGTTGTAGTCTGCTGCAATGCATGCTGGGAGCTGTAGTGCATAGTGGGGAAATATAATCTGCCATGGGGCATGCTGGGAGTTGTAGTCTGTCATGGGGCATGTTGGGAGCTTTAGTCCACATGGGGGAGGTGTGATGGGAGTTGTAGTCCGTCATGGGGCACGATGGGAGTTGTAGTACTTCATATAGGGCATGATGGGAGCTGTAGTCTGTCATGGTGCAGGATGGGAGTTGTAGTCCACATGGGGAGATGGGGTTTGATGGGAGTTGTAGTGCATAGTGGGTAATATAGTCTGCCATGGGGTATGATGGGAGCTGTAGTCCATAAAGGGCATGATGGGAGTTGTAGTCTATCTTGGGGCGTACTGGGAGTTGTAGCAAACATTGTGTTATGAGAGTTGTAGTCTGTCGTGGGGCATGATGGGAGTTTTAGTCTGTCGTGGGGCATGATGGGAATTGTAGTCTGTCATGGAGCAGGATGGGAGTTGTAGTCCGCATGGTGTTATGGGAGTTGTGGTCTGTTGCAGGGCATGCTGGGAGTTGTAGTCTGTCACGGGGCATGATGGGAGTTGTATTGCATGGTGGGAAATATAGTCTGCCATGGGGCATGATGGGAGTTGTATTGCATGGTGGGAAATATAGTCTGCCATGGGGCATGTTGGGAGTTGTAGTCTAATGTGGGGCATGATGGGAGTTGTAGTCCACATGGTGTTATGGGAGTTGTAGTCTGCTGTGGGGCATGATGGGAGTTGTAGTGCATGGTGGGGAAATATAGTCTGTCACGGGGCATGATGGGAGTTGTAGTCCATACGAGCATGGGTGTGATGGGAGTTGTAGTCTCTCATGGAGCATGATGGGAGTTGTAGTCTGTCATGGGGCATGATGGGAGTTGTGGTTTGTCATGGAGCATGATGGCAGTTGTAGTCTGCTGCGGGGAATGCTGGGAGCTGTAGACTGTCATGGAGCATGATGGGAGTTGTAGTGCGTGGTGGGAAATATAGTCTGCTGTGGTGTAAAGAGTGTTATTAACAGCTGGTGAGCTGAGAAGGGTCCTAAACACGGTGCAGCCAAACCAGCAGCTGTACCACCTGCAAGGACAGCGAGAACAACAGGATGCCCTGGGATGGTGAGAAACGAGCCATGGTTTTGTGAACTCAGCAAGGGAGTAACTTTCAGGATGATAACTACAAGTTGCAAAGATACTTGGGGATGGTATGTAATTGGGAACCAATGATGAGCTCCGCTTTTGCAATATGTATGAGCTAATTATCCGTATTATAAATGTACACACAGCCAAGGAATAAATGAGATTAGCTGATCATATGTCAATGACAGGTGTGGTCTGCTTTTCTCCCGCCGTTCGACAACACCAGGCCTGTAGGAATTAGGCCTCAAGGCCGCTAATGATCCACTCCTCTTTGATGGCTGACCAGAGGTGACGGCTGGTGAGAGGTTTTGCCCAGGAGAAGGGGGCAGGGCGGCCTATCTGGGCCCAGTGCCCAGCAACAGCCTCCTGCTGCAGTTCCCTGCAGGACGCTGGTGACTGTCACAAGACAGATTATGCACAGATTACTGAATTTTCTAGGAGGTAAATCTATCCCCCATTCTTGCTGTATTCTTCTGTCTTTTCCTCCTTTCCTTGTTAAATGAAATTCTCATCTCTGCTTCACCTTCTGTCCCACCAGGACCTCTCACTGCCTGGACAATTGTTTTCATAACATTTCTGGGCATGTGTCATTTCCATAACCGACTGGTCCTGACTGCGCAGCACTCCCCATTCACACCAGCTACTCCGTCAATTGAAAACAAAACAAGTGAAAAACAAGCAATCTGAACAGCCAGCAGGACCCAGCTAAGCTCTGCTGTGTGATCTACCCCTGGATCTGAGGGGTCACCATCAGGAAGCGCCCGCTGTGACCAAAGCCAGACACTGGGAACATCCTTACATCCAGCATGTCAGCATAGATGGACCCAAGGATGGGAGCTGGAGATGCTTCTGCAGAAGGCCACCTGATCCCAGAGGAGCCATTCCAACGTGCTCCGCAGCTCTGTATACTATAACCAGTGGACATAAACAGACACAACTTTAGCATGGGGCCTGGGGTGGGGGGGTTTGGGGAACACAACCAGTGCCCTCCAGGCATACAGCAGGGCTGCTGGCTGCTCATGGCAGTGTTCCATACTCAGGACAACTGCTGGTGGCCTGTGCTAATAGGCACAAGGGAACGGGATGCCACGGCTGAGGAGAAGCCTGTTTGGCAGTGTTCAGGCTCAGCACAGAACACACCAAATCCTCTCGCAATGCTTGTATAATTTCCTGTCACAATACATGCTGACACAATTTAAAATGAGTGATGCTCAATTAAAGTTCATGTTCTTTTATGGGCCAGTGCCAGATGGTGCTACTGGAGGCATGTGGTTGTGAGGTGCAGGTCCATCCTACGCTCCATCAGTCCCATGCAGACCATCACCAGATGCTGCACATGATCTGACAGCAGCACTGGAATGCTTTGATGGCATTTCATTCCTTCCGCTGATCCTAGAGGCCCAAAGACTCACCGGGAGTAATACGGATGTTTCAGGGGTAGCAGGAGGGGAGTGTCTGCCCTCCAGGGCAAGATACAGGTTGTATTTCTATCCTGGGTCAACGCTTCAGCTTGTACTGGGGCATGACCCAGCCGCCTGTACCACACCTTCTGGCCAGATGTCTGCAGCTGCATAACTGTCATGGTTGTGTAATGTTTGCTATTGGTTTCCCACCTCACGACATCCTGTGGAGCGCAGAGAAGAACTACACAGCCCAGAGGACCTCAATTTCAATTACATTGTATTATATTGTGTTATCTTGCATTCCCACATTGTAGTTAGTAAAGTAAGTCTTCCTCCTTAGATCGTTGCTGCTGCTCTGTTTGTTTCCTTGAGCCCAGCTCCCATCCACCTACCATTTTCCTTTTTCCCTTCCCACATTTTGGAGACCATGGGGGGCACAGGCCTACGGCACCCCTGTCACAGACATGGATTGATCTAGATCTAGTGTTAGGACAAGAGGGAATGGTTTTAAACTGAGATGGGAAGGCTTAAATTAAATACTAGGAGGAAGTCTTTCACTCTGAAGGTGGTGACGCACTGGAACAGGTTGCCCAAGGAGGCTGTGGATGCCCCATCCCTGCAGGCATTCAAGGCCAGGCTGGACGTGGCTCTGGGCAGCCTGGGCTGCTGGTTGGCGACTCTGCACATAGCAGGGGGTTGGAAGTGGATGAGCATTACGTTCCTTTTCAACCCAGGCCATTCTATGAGTCTGTGACTTTCACAGCCCCTGCCAGCAGCACACGGCCTGTCCGTGCCCAGGATGAGAGCAGCTGTGCAATGGCACAGCCATCTTTACTAGGGCATCCAAAGGAGCTCGGAGCTGTTTCTGGGAATTCCAGCCTTGGGCTGGGGGCAAACCCACGGGGTCTGTCCCTCCTGGGCACACCCTGTGAGCTCATAGAAGGCGTCACTTGGCCCTCACAGCTGTCAGCCATTATGACATCAGAACCTGCCGTCCTACTGAGCCACACTGCAGAGCTGTGCAGCACTGCAGTCCCGCGAGGAGTGCAGAGCAGGCAAGTGGAGAGGTGCTTGTGTTCCTGGGAGGAGAGCAAGCCGTTCTCTGTGTCTGTGCGAGGAGTGAAGGAGCCAAAATGCCAGCCCAGCTGGGCAGGTGGGTGCAGCAGGCCCAGAATGTGGGGAGGGGAAGCCAGAATCACTGTGTGCTGCCGGGCTTTCTCCAGCCAAGCAGCCCAAACTCCCTTTCCGTGGGCACAGCCCTGTTCCTGCTCTCGGGAGGGCCAGAACGGGGCCAGGCCGCTGCCCACCTTAGCACAGCAGAGCCCCTCACTCTCATGCGTCCCATGGGTGCTGTGGCACTGGCCAGCTCTTGCTAAAGGGCCCCCTGGGACTCACAACTCTGCTGGGCAGAGGAACCCGGTGGCAGCTGTCTGCTAAAAGGATCCCAGGAGACCGTGTCCCCACGCTGGGCTGTGATAACCACCATCTGATCTCTCCCTTAGGCAACGTGTCGCTCAAGAGAGGGGAAGGAGGACTCCCGTCCTGCTTCTAGCGGTCCTTTCTGGTGAGTGTTCCCTACCCAAAGCCATCCCAGCACAGCCAAGGAGTGGGACTGTCACACACGGCTGGGTTGGGAGGAGGGAAATGGGCTGCAGGGCTCCGAGCACTCTGGCAAACTAATGGTCTCTCCTGACTGATGTCTCCCACAGCTGGAGCCTTCCTCTGGATATTGGGAGCCTGGGGAAATGTCCTGCAGGTCAGTGCCACAGCGTGCGGCAGAAGACAAAGCTCTGCCCTTGAGCCTCCATGGGGACAGGAGGAGTTTGGCCACGGGCCCATCGCTGCTGAGACTCTGTGGGCTCCTGAGCCAGGCTGGGGGCTGCCTTGGCAGCAGGACGGGCTTTGGTGTGGCAGCATCTTCCCAGTGCCCAGCACGGAGCTCAGGCTGAAGGCAACAGCACATGGGAAGAAGGGGCCTTTGGCCCGTCCGTGACACTGTGGAGTCTGGAGGGATGGGAAAGCAAGCGGAGAAGCAGCAGATGCTCTGCAGCACGTGGAGGGCTGAAGGGCCCAACTTTGGGCAGCAGTCCTCTGCAAAGTGCTGGGAAGCAGCAGGAAATTCTGCCAGCGGCTCCCTGGGAAGCTCCTTTGGAAGCTCTGGCCGTGCTCCTGGTGCTTCCTCCCATCAAATGCTTTTCTCTTCCAGGTGGTGTCAGCAGGACCTGTGCATGAGCTCCCGTCTCAGGGGTAAGAACACTTCCTTGCCATGCACCTGGCTCTGTAGCATGGCCTCGGCTGGCTGTGTGCTCCATGCACGCCTTCACCTTGTGCCCAGGGCTCCAGCCTTTCCCATCTATATGGTGAAGGCAGCCCTTGGCAAAGCAAAGGAACCAAAGGGCTGGGGGATAAGGAAGGGCACAACCCCCCGGAATCCTTCACCTCGTGGCACTGGAACTCTGACCTGCGGGATGGACGTTGCTGAACAAGACTTGCTTTGCTTTGCCTTCAGGAACTCAATGGCTGGGCGAGACTTCCACCTGATAAGTTATGAGCGGTCAATCAGGACGCATCTCATTGCACAAGCAGTGTATGATGTCCTTGGGGAGAATGGGATCGACGAACTGACGAGACAGGTAATGGTACTGCTCCCTTCCAGCCCTTTACAGGGACACCTCTGTGCTCTGGCCGCCTGCCCCACACCTGGCTCTCAGGCTCAGCCTCCCCTGTGTCTTGGAGCTACTTTGCTCCCCACACTGAGAGCTGCTGCTGGTGCTGGCTGCACGGTAAAGCTGGGATCAGGGTGCTCTGTACAGAGCCATGAATTCCCCCTGGCTGGGCCCCAGCCAGAAGCCTGCTGGGCTTGGCTTGGAGGCTGGATGCGGCCCCTGCCAAGAGACTTGTGCTTCAGACTTCTTAGCTGGAAGGGCCATTCTCCAGACCAGCTTCAACTGGAGCTCTGCAGAGCCTGGCTGGCTCAGGGCACGATCTGACTGCCTGTCCAGGCTGTTCTACAGCAGACACGGGGCTGGCAACACTCGGATCAGGCAGAGCCCAAAGTCCATCTTTGCTGTGTCTCTGGAGTGCAGTTCTTGGGTAGGACTCCCTGCTCACACCCATCTCCTGTCTTTGTGCTCACTGCTGTCTCTCCATTCCCTGTTTGTTGCCAGGAAATTTTTCTGTTGACACGGACTGAAATTGACAGCATCGTGCAAGACAGCTACTTGATGCCCAACTGGGCTCTGAAATCCCTGGGTATGTAGACAGCTTCAGACTCAGCAGTTCCCATACACAGCGGGAGGGATTCTGCACCCCAGAGCCCCGCCAAGAGCTTTGGGGAATGAGCATTCACTCCTTCAGCTTGTCTCTGGGCTGTCCCAGTGCACATCTGTCCATCTTTATTTCAGGTGCCACTGTTGATGCGGAGAGGACAACCAAGAGTTACGGTGGGAAAGGCCGGCTTTCTCCCTTCTTTTCCAACGCAAAGTCCCCTGAGACCCTCTTGCAGGTATGGCAGGAGAAGTGCTGACTGTGGGCTTCCCCCCTTGCTTTCGCCCCCCTCCCCCCGCAGACACCCCACAGAGCCCCATAAGGGCTCCCCCTCCATCCCCCAGCCCTTCCTTCCCAGGATCCGTCCCCCTTCATCCTTTCCCCCTCCCCATCCTTTCCCCCTCCCCAACCTTCCTTCCATCCTTCTCCCCCCCATCTTTCCCCCCCCTTTCTTCCACCATCCTTCCCCCCCATCCTCCCATTTCCTCCCTCCATCCTCCCCGATCCTTCTCCCAGTCTTTCCTACCCCTAATCCTTACCTCCCATTCTCCCTCCCCCCCATTCCTCACCCCATTCTGGCTGCACATCCATTTCCTTTGGCCCAGCTGCTCTGCTCAGCCCACACTCTTCCCCACATCACTGACACCAGCGTTGGGAGGGTGCTGGGCTGACAGATGCTGGGGAGGGCTGCCCCGCCAGCTCTGGGCAAGCAGAGAAAGGAGGTTGACTCCAGAGCTGTTGTCCAAACCTTTGCATATTCCCCTCCTTTCCCTTGAGTAGCGTTCCATTACGGGGAGCACGGCAGCCCACACAGAAGACAAATTCTGTGCTCCTTGCCCAGCATCCAGCTCTGGCGACTCTTTGCCTCACCGCTGATGGACGCATCTCTCTCATTTCAGCCTGATATTTCTGTTGGAAACTGCTGGGCATTCCAAGGTTCGCAGGGCCACGTTGTCATCCAGCTGCCTCAGAACATCTGGCCCACAGCTTTCACCCTGTGGCATGTCTCCAAGGCAGTGTCTCCCTCTGGGGATGTCAACAGTGCCCCCAGAGACTTTGCCATCTTGGTAAGTCTCTGCCTGCTGCTGCTTCTGGAGGCCCCCGAAGAAAAAGCTTTGCCATAGAGCCCCATAAGAGCACATTAAACCCCTATAGAGCCCCAGAGACAACCAACAGAACACCATAACCGCAACATAAGACCCTATAGACCCCCACAGACACCCCATAGAGCCCCATAATGCTCCATAAGACCCCCTAGAGCTGCACAAGAAGCTCATAGAGAACCAAAGAGCCTCATGGTGCCCCACAGACACCCAACAGGGCCCCATAAGGGCCCTACAGACACCCAACAGAGCCCCATAACTGCCACATAGAGCCCTGTAAGACCCCATAGAGCCACACAAGAGCTCATAGAGCACCATAGAGCCACACGGTAGACACCCAACAGAGCCCCATACGACCCCATACTGTTGGGAGCTCCCAAATTTCAGTGGTGGGCTGCTGCAGAGCACGGCATTCTGCCTGAGGGCACCGAATCCCTCGGCTGGTTCCATGTCTCCAAAGGCCTCTGCTGCTCTTTGTGGCCGAGCAGCTGGGAGCAATTGCTCCACGTGCCCTGACTCAGGTTCGCCCTCCGTTGTGCTCCAATCCTACCAGAGCACAGGGAGGGTTGGAAGGGCTCCCACCTTTGGCCTCAGTGTGTTCTTTATGGCACGGCCTGCCTAAGTGTGACCGCCATCATCTCTTGTCTTTGAGGGAGTGGATGAGGACGAAAGGGAAACTCTCCTGGGACTGTATGTTTATGACGTGGGTGAAGATATTGCGCAGACCTTCCACGTTCAGGTATGGCAAGTGCAAGGGGGGAGGCTGGGCTGCCTGCACGGCATGGGAAGAAAGAGCTTTCCTGCCCACCCTCTGCTCTCCAACATGGCCGACTCCCGCGTGGTCCCTTTTGCAAGCCTTTGGAAGCACTTGTTGTGCCGGGGCTCTTCCCATGCCCATAACAAAGCCTCTCCTCTGCTACTGCTTCACTTGTAGACTGAGGCCTTGAAATAACTACAAACTACTTCACTTATATAATGAGACCTTGAAATAACTACAAACTGCTTCACTTGTATACTGAGACCTTGAAATAACTACAAACTACTTCACTTCTATACTGAGACCTTGAAAGAAAAGATTCTTCTCTTGTTCTAAAGGCACAAACAACATTTGATTCCCACACTTATAAGATGGGTGATAACAAGAGAGGGGTCTGCATGCTAAACAACTATTGAATATGGATCAGAATTCCAGGAAATCATTGACTGTGTACTAGGATTACCCATATCTATGGGGCGAACAGTGGGAGCTGTGGGGTACTATGAGATCTATGGGATGCTTTGGGATCTATGGGGAGAACAGTGGGAGCTATGGGGCACTATGGGGCACTGGTCCCCCTCCGTCCCATAACGAAGCCTTTCCTCTTTGCATTGGCAGGAGAAGCCCCTTCAGTCCTACAAAAGGATTAAAATGGATGTACGCAGCAACTGGGGGAACACGGAATACACCTGCGTGTACCAATTGGAAATCCACGGCAACCCCTAAAAACATCTAAAAACCCCTAAAAATCCCTAATAAACCCTAAAAACCCCTAAAAAAACCTAAAAACCATAAAAAACCCTAATAAACCCTAAAAACCCCTAAACTCTGATGTCTACCAGAGGGTTTTAATTAGGGATTGATCATTCAATGAAGAGATGTCGATAACTTTCTGCCCGCCTCGAGGCTGGTTGGGGGGAGGGAGGAGCTGCGGGGCTGAGTTGGGTGGGTGTTTGGGGGGGGGACCGGGGTGGGGACCGGGGCTAAGCCACAGGACAAGCAGGCCAACTTGGCCAAGTTCCCCAGGGCACAGCACATGCTGGATGAGGCAGAGGAACGTGCTGACACGGCTGAGTCCCAGGTAACAAGCTGCAGGCACGGAGCCGTGACATCAGCATCAAGTTGGTTTCCTACCCCACATCCCTGCCCTCCATCTTCTCACCTCCCTCCATCTCCTTTCCCAATTGAAAGGACTCAGTGAGGAACAAAAGCTGCAGATGCTCTGCCTTCCAGCCCCAACCTCTGATCTCACAACCCCTTTGGATCTCTCAACTCTCCTGCTTTCAGCCAATAAGAATTGTTGAGCGGCAGCAGCTGCATTTGTGGGACAGGGCTTAGTGTGGGTGGTGCTGTGGGGTTGGTGTGGGAGCCACGGGAGATGGAGGGTGGCCAAGAGTGTGAGTTGGCCACTCAGGCCATCCCACAGTGCCGTGAACGTTGATCCATGGTGACTGAACATCATCGTAACTGGCTGTGGGGCACAGTTGGTTGCTACAGGACAGTATGTTCCCCTATGCACTAATATGGGTCCCTGCAGGTACATGTGTGAGTGTGTTAGTATAGCTCCCATATGGGTCTGTGTTTGTTCCCTTTGGCTCCCCGTGGGTCTCTATTGCTCCCTGTCGTTCTTATGTGGCTCTATGACTCTCTATGATGTTCTTTTGGTTCTCTATGGGTCCTGTGGGTTACTGCCCCTGACAGACGGTGGGAGGGGCCGGGTGATAAGAAGGGCAGAAACAGCCCCATTTCTGTCCCTGGCCGTGTTGTGTAGAGCCCCATGGGGAACCTTAGAGACCATAGCTTGTAGGCAAAACAGAAGTTTATGGTGCATAGCTTACGGGGCTAAGCTGTGGGGGTTATGGGACAGAGCATCAAGGGCAGTGGTGGTTCTATTGGACACAGCCAAAAAAAGGGGGCTTAGAGGCCTTAACAGCCCTGTAGAGCCTAAAGTCCTTGAAGCTTAAGGGTAGGCCTGGAGCCGAGGTACTAAAGGGCTGGACTGGAAGCACTGAGGTTTTGAGGGCCTGATGCACAGAGGGAGGCCAAAAAAGAGACCACGTGTCCATGAGCATTTATGGCACAAAGGAAGGTTTAGAGCTGTAATGGAGAACACTCCTGGAGGCACAGATGCCTGCAAGCTGTCCTAGAGGCATAGGGGGAGGCCTAAAGGCTTAGAGGTTGCCCAGGAGGCTTAGAGGCCTTAAGGTAAAACAGCCTGGAGGGAGGCCCAGAGCCTGGCCAAGAGGCCTTGCAGCTTAGTAGTCTTGAGGCCAAAGGGAGGCGTGGAGGCCAAGCAAGAGAAAGCCTAGAAGAGCAGAGGCCAAGAGGAGCTGGGGGTTGTACTTGTACCTCGAGGTCTGGACACCCACAGCCCAAGAAGCCTGAAGGCCTTGAAGCTGGACTAGAGGTCTTGAGACAGAGAGGCCAAGAGAGCCACAGGGTGGCCCAGGGGCACTCAGGCACCAAAGAAGGTGCAGAGGTGTATGGACTTAGACACCTATGGGAGGGCTTAGAGACATGGAGGTCCAGAGGAAGGCTGAGATGGCTAGAGGACTAGAGGCCTCTCTCCTGGCCTGCAGGCCAGGTCTAGTGCTCTCTCTCATTGGCATCCGTGGTCTCTCATCCTCTTGAAAAGCTTCTTGTTCCATAGGTCTCCATTAACCCCTTGGTTACTAGGTGTAGGCCCTCAGGGCCACCACACAGGTCTGTAGGAATTAGGCCTCAAGGCCGCTAATGATACACTCCTCTTTGATGGCTGACCAGAGGTGATGGCTGGTGAGAGGACGCTAAGTGCTGGCTTCAGTTTAACTCTTTAATCCCTTTAGTTCCTTTTGAGCAACCTCTATTACCATTCTGCTGAGAATGGTTTAAGTTGCACCTGTGGCTGGCATCAGGAGCAACTTAATTAAACCACTGCAGAGCTTCAAATAACATAAAGAAACAAACTGTTGCATGTTCTAGGGGAATATGCAGACATCACACAAGACAGATTATGCACAGATCACTGATTTTTCTAGAAGATCAATCTATCCCCTGTTCTTGCTGTATTCTTTCCTCTTTTCCTCCTTTCCAATCTCATTTAAAGGAAATTCTCATCTCACTGCCTGGACAATTGTTTTCATAACACTTCTGGGCATGTGTCATTTCCATAACCGACTGGTCCTGACTGCGCAGCACGCCCCATTCACACCAGCTACTCCATCAATTGAAAACAAAACAAGTGAAAAACAAGCAATCTGAACAGCCAGCAGGACCCAGCTAAGCTCTGCTGTGTGATCTACCCCTGGATCTGAGGGGTCACCGTCAGGAAGCGCCCGCTGTGACCAAAGCCAGCCACTGGGAACATCCCTACATCCAGCATGTCAGCATAGATGGACCCAAGGATGGGAGCTGGAGATGCTTCTGCAGAAGGCCACCTGATCCCAGAGGAGCCATTCCAACGTGCTCCGCAGCTCTGTATACTATAACCAGTGGACATAAACAGACACAACTTTAGCCTGGGGCCTGGGGTGGGGGGGTTTGGGGAACACAACCAGTGCTCTCCAGGCATACAGCAGGGCTGCTGGCTGCTCATGGCAGTGTTCCATACTCAGGACAACTGCTGGTGGCCTGTGCTAATAGGCACAAGGGAACGGGATGCCACGGCTGAGGAGAAGCCTGTTTGGCAGTGTTCAGGCTCAGCACAGAACACACCAAATCCTCTGCCATAGTTTCTCAGTGAGGCCTGCACAACAGACAAAATGCTCTCAAAGGCTGTGGCACAGCACTTTTTCCTGCATCAAATCTAACAGAGTGCTTCTGTTCAAGACACCAAGCATTGCCATCCAGTGCTTCCAACACGATTCCTACTCCCCAGCTGACAGCCACCTCTGACACCATGGCCTGGGACGCTCCCTGCCATGTGTGTGAGACCTCTGTGTGAGAAAAGCTCAACATCCAAATTTTCAGGCAAGGCAAGGATCTTAGTGATAGCAGCAATGTTTATTCATTATTGCAATAACGGGCACGCAACCCCTGCCGGTAAGGGAGAAATTGCATGCTGATGGGTGCAATCCATGCCGTTATATACTCTAAGCCTAATGCGGGTGATGCTCTCCTGGCGTTCACTCATTGGTTTTTTTAATATGCAGTGGTTACCAACCTGTTGTTTTTGATGTGCTGTCATTGTGAAGCAGGTGGGCAATTTTCTTAAGGCATGTTCACTTTGTTCTGTACTGGGTTCTCCCTTTTCCCTGCACACCTGCCATACGTCAGTGCTCAGTCCTACCCATGTCAAATTGCCCCGCTAGTGGAAGAAAAACAGTCAACCCCTGTTAGTGCTCACTGCTCTAGTGGAAGAAAAATGACTCACCTCACAGCTTCACTGTTTCATGAGAGGGTTCAGTAAAGGCCTGCACTGCATACAGAAAATGTTGGTCCCACAACAAAGGCCTGCTCTACATACCAGAAGCACTTGCTTCACTGCAAAAACACAATCTGTCTCCCTCATGCAGATGTCTATTACCCAGAAGAAGGCCAGATCCTTCTGTCTGTTACCTGCTCCTCTTATCAGTGGTTAGCAACAGGACTCAGGGGAGGATCAGGATCAACTGTCAGGAGGACAACTGGTCCCACATCTCAGAGCTGACTCAGCTCTCCAGCTTGGCAAAGGGCAGAGCCACAGGGCTGCCATGAGCTGCAGGACTGCTCTGCTGCTGTCCTTTGGGTAGTGAAGCTAGTGGCTGGCAAAGTCCAATTTTGCTCACTTTGCCATGGAACATCAGGGAAAAAGAGAGACAGGCTCTGGGCTCAGGATGGCTTGGGGCACTGGTCCAGGAAAAGGGCAGAGCTCAAGAGCGTTGCTCAGCATCCTCACAAGACCACTACTCACCATCAGGATGCTGTGAAATCCAGTGCACAAGGCAGTGGCGCGACTGTGTGGTCACAGCGATTCCCCCAAAGGCTGGGCAGAATCTGGAGCTGGCACGTGGGCAGTCTAGGAAGGGTGGGAAGGAGATGGATGGCATCTCTCAAGGAACAAACAGCCAGAGGCGGAAATGTTTACTCCCCTGCTCTGTTCTCCAGGCTCACCATAGCAATCACATTTCCTCTGCTCTGGTTGGATGGCTAAGCTATCAATTGGATCTTCTAATGAGCCAGCAGGATGAGGAATGGAGCAGAGATTTTGGAAATGTGCTTGCTGTCAGGGTGCTGAGTTTTGGCCTGCCCCAGCACCGTGCATCTCCATGACAAACACAACATGGGAGGTGGCAAAGGTGACGGGGCCAGGGGGTGAGCTGGCAGAGGAGGAGGAAGGTTGGATGCCTGGCAGTTTGAGGGGGACCCACTGTATAATCAGCAAGTACATAAATGACAAGTATACGGAGAAGTAAGGCTGGTCTTTAGAGAGCATATAGCAGGAAAGATGATTGCAGTGGAAAAGGATAATCAGAAATAAATGGAAAATGGTCACCAGTGTTGTAGGCTCACAAGAAAACTCCAAGAGGAGCGATCTCTAAAAAGAGATCCTGCCCCTGTGGCAGTCAGCCCTTCAGTGGGTCTAGGAGAGATGAAGCCTTCACCTGTGCTCCTTCGGCTGACTCATTGCTCACCTCAGGTGATCGATCAGAGGTACAGGCCATGATTCAACACCTCCCATATACTCCACCCCTTTATGGCCTGAACCAGTGATTGCGTTAACTAAAGGGTGAGTCTTCCCTAATACAGAGATCTGACACATCTCAATGCTTGTATAATTTCCTGTCACAATACATGCTGACACAATTTAAAATGAGTGATGCTCAATTAAAGTTCATGTTCTTTTATGGGCCAGTGCCAGATGGTGCTACTGGAGGCATGTGGTTGTGAGGTGCAGGTCCATCCTACGCTCCATCAGTCCCATGCAGACCATCACCAGATGCTGCACATGATCTGACAGCAGCACTGGAATGCTTTGATGGCATTTCATTCCTTCCGGTGATCCTAGAGGCCCAAAGACTCACCGGGAGTAATACGGATGTTTCAGGGGTAGCAGGAAAGCAGTGTCTGCCCTCCAGGGCAAGATACAGGTTGTATTTCTATCCTGGGTCAACGCTTCAGCTTGTACTGGGGCATGACCCAGCCGCCTGTACCACACCTTCTGGCCAGATGTCTGCAGCTGCATAACTGTCATGGTTGTGTAATGTTTGCTATTGGTTTCCCACCTCACGACATCCTGTGGAGCGCAGAGAAGAACTACACAGCCCAGAGGACCTCAATTTCAATTACATTGTATTATATTGTGTTATCTTGCATTCCAACATTGTAGTTAGTAAAGTAAGTCTTCCTCCTTAGATCGTTGCTGCTGCTGCTCTGTTTGTTTCCTTGAGCCCAGCTCCCATCCACCTACCATTTTCCTTTTTCCCTTCCCACATTTTGGAGACCATGGGGGGCACAGGCCTACGGCACCCCTGTCACAGACATGGATTGATCTAGATCTAGTGTTAGAACAAGAGGGAATGGTTTTAAACTGAGATGGGAAGGCTTAAATTAAATACTAGGAGGAAGTCTTTCACTCTGAAGGTGGTGACGCACTGGAACAGGTTGCCCAAGGAGGCTGTGGATGCCCCATCCCTGCAGGCATTCAACCCCCTTGCACATAGCAGGGGGTTGGAAGTGGATGAGCATTATGTTCCTTTTCAACCCAGGCCATTCTATGAGTCTGTGACTTTCACAGCCCCTGCCAGCAGCACACGGCCTGTCCGTGCCCAGGATG
Source organism: Coturnix japonica (assembly GCF_054131305.1). Lineage (NCBI taxonomy): Eukaryota > Metazoa > Chordata > Aves > Galliformes > Phasianidae > Coturnix > Coturnix japonica. Next base: position 43,246 of record NW_028188964.1, read on the forward strand.
AGAGCAGCTGTGCAATGGCACAGCCATCTTTACTAGGGCATCCAAAGGAGCTCAGAGCTGTTTCTGGGAATTCCAGCCTTGGGCTGGGGGCAAACCCACGGGGTCTGTCCCTCCTGGGCACACCCTGTGAGCTCATAGAAGGCGACACTTGGCCCTCACAGCTGTCAGCCATTATGACATCAGAACCTGCCGTCCTACTGAGCCACACTGCAGAGCTGTGCAGCACTGCAGTCCCGCGAGGAGTGCAGAGCAGGCGAGTGGAGAGGTGCTTGTGTTCCTGGGAGGAGAGCAAGCCGTTCTCTGTGTCTGTGCGAGGAGTGAAGGAGCCAAAATGCCAGCCCAGCTGGGCAGGTGGGTGCAGCAGGCCCAGAATGTGGGGAGGGGAAGCCAGAATCACTGCGTGCTGCCGGGCTTTCTCCAGCCAAGCAGCCCAAACTCCCTTTCCGTGGGCACAGCCCTGTTCCTGCTCTCGGGAGGGCCAGAACGGGGCCAGGCCGCTGCCCACCTTAGCACAGCAGAGCCCCTCACTCTCATGCGTCCCATGGGTGCTGTGGCACTGGCCAGCTCTTGCTAAAGGGCCCCCTGGGACTCACAACTCTGCTGGGCAGAGGAACCCGGTGGCAGCTGTCTGCTAAAAGGATCCCAGGAGACCGTGTCCCCACGCTGGGCTGTGATAACCACCATCTGATCTCTCCCTTAGGCAACGTGTCGCTCAAGAGAGGGGAAGGAGGACTCCCGTCCTGCTTCTAGCGGTCCTTTCTGGTGAGTGTTCCCTACCCAAAGCCATCCCAGCACAGCCAAGGAGCGGGACTGTCCCACACGGCTGGGTTGGGAGGAGGGAAATGGGCTGCAGGGCTCCGAGCACTCTGGCAAACTAATGGTCTCTCCTGACTGATATCTCCCACAGCTGGAGCCTTCCTCTGGATATTGGGAGCCTGGGGAAATGTCCTGCAGGTCAGTGCCACAGCGTGCGGCAGAAGACAAAGCTCTGCCCTTCAGCCTCCGTGGGGACAGGAGGAGTTTGGCCACGGGCCCATCGCTGCTGAGACTCTGTGGGCTCCTGAGCCAGGCTGGGGGCTGCCTTGGCAGCAGGACGGGCTTTGGTGTGGCAGCATCTTCCCAGTGCCCAGCACGGAGCTCAGGCTGAAGGCAACAGCACATGGGAAGAAGGGGCCTTTGGCCCGTCCGTGACACTGTGGAGTCTGGAGGGATGGGAAAGCAAGCAGAGAAGCAGCAGATGCTCTGCAGCACGTGGAGGGCTGAAGGGCCCAACTTTGGGCAGCAGTCCTCTGCAAAGTGCTGGGAAGCAGCAGGAAATTCTGCCAGCGGCTCCCTGGGAAGCTCCTTTGGAAGCTCTGGCCGTGCTCCTGGTGCTTCCTCCCATCAAATGCTTTTCTCTTCCAGGTGGTGTCAGCAGGACCTGTGCATGAGCTCCCGTCTCAGGGGTAAGAACACTTCCTTGCCATGCACCTGGCTCTGTAGCTTGGCCTCGGCTGGCTGTGTGCTCCATGCACGCCTTCACCTTGTGCCCAGGGCTCCAGCCTTTCCCATCTATATGGTGAAGGCAGCCCTTGGCAAAGCAAAGGAACCAAAGGGGTTGGGGGATAAGGAAGGGCACAACCCCCCGGAATCCTTCACCTCGTGGCACTGGAACTCTGACCTGCGGGGTGGACGTTGCTGAACAAGACTTGCTTTGCTTTGCCTTCAGGAACTCAATGGCTGGGCGAGACTTCCACCTGATAAGTTATGAGCGGTCAATCAGGACGCATTTCATTGCACAAGCAGTGTATGATGTCCTTGGGGAGAATGGGATCGACGAACTGACGAGACAGGTAATGGTACTGCTCCCTTCCAGCCCTTTACAGGGACAGCTCTGTGCTCTGGCCGCCTGCCCCACACCTGGCTCTCAGGCTCAGCCTCCCCTGTGTCTTGGAGCTACTTTGCTCCCCACACTGAGAGCTGCTGCTGGTGCTGGCTGCACGGTAAAGCTGGGATCAGGGTGCTCTGTGCAGAGCCATGAATTCCCCCTGGCTGGGCCCCAGCCAGAAGCCTACTGGGCTTGGCTTGGAGGCTGGATGCGGCCCCTGCCAAGAGACTTGTGCTTCAGACTTCTTAGCTGGAAGGGCCATTCTCCAGGCCAGCTGCAACTGGAGCTCTGCAGAGCCTGGCTGGCTCAGGGCACGATCTGACTGCCTGTCCAGGCTGTTCTACAGCAGACACGGGGCTGGCAACACTGGGATCAGGCAGAGCCCAAAGTCCATCTTTGCTGTGTCTCTGGAGTGCAGTTCTTGGGTAGGACTCCCTGCTCACACCCATCTCCTGTCTTTGTGCTCACTGCTGTCTCTCCATTCCCTGTTTGTTGCCAGGAAATTTTTCTGTTGACACGGACTGAAATTGACAGCATCGTGCAAGACAGCTACTTGATGCCCAACTGGGCTCTGAAATCCCTGGGTATGTAGACAGCTTCAGACTCAGCAGTTCCCATACACAGCGGGAGGGATTCTGCACCCCAGAGCCCCGCCAAGAGCTTTGGGGAATGAGCATTCACTCCTTCAGCTTGTCTCTGGGCTGTCCCAGTGCACGTCTGTCCATCTTTATTTCAGGTGCCACTGTTGATGCGGAGAGGACAACCAAGAGTTACGGTGGGAAAGGCCGGCTTTCTCCCTTCTTTTCCAACGCAAAGTCCCCTGAGACCCTCTTGCAGGTATGGCAGGAGAAGTGCTGACTGTGGGTTTCCCCCCTTGCTTTCACCCCCCTCCCCCCGCAGACACCCCACAGAGCCCCATAAGGGCTCCCCCTCCATCCCCCAGCCCTTCCTTCCCCCGATCTGTCCCCCTCCATCCTTTCCCCCTCACCATCCTTTCCCCCTCCCCAACCTTCCTTCCATCCTTCTGCCCCCATCCTTCTCCCCCCTTTCTTCCACCACCCTTCCCCCCCATCCTCCCATTTCCTCCCTCCATCCTCCCCGATCCTTCCCCCAGTCTTTCCTACCCCCAACCCTTCCTTCCCATTCTCCCTCCCCCCATCCTCACCCCATTCTGGCTGCACATCCATTTCCTTTGGCCCAGCTGCTCTGCTCAGCCCACACTCTTCCCCACATCACTGACACCAGCGTTGGGAGGGTGCTGGGCTGACAGATGCTGGGGAGGGCTGCCCCGCCGGCTCTGGGCAAGCAAAGAAAGGCGGTTGACTCCAGAGCTGTTGTCCAAACCTTTGCATATTCCCCTCCTGTCCCTTGAGTAGCGTTCCATTACGGGGAGCACGGCAGCCCACACAGAAGACAAATTCTGTGCTCCTTGCCCAGCATCCAGCTCTGGCGACTCTTTGCCTCACTGCTGATGGACGCATCTCTCTCATTTCAGCCTGATATTTCTGTTGGAAACTGCTGGGCATTCCAAGGTTCGCAGGGCCACGTTGTCATCCAGCTGCCTCAGAACATCTGGCCCACAGCTTTCACCCTGTGGCACGTCTCCAAGGTGGTGTCTCCCTCTGGGGAGGTCAGCAGTGCCCCCAGAGACTTTGCCATCTTGGTAAGTCTCTGCCTGCTGCTGCTTCTGGAGGCCCCCGAGGAAAAAGCTTTGCCATAGAGCCCCATAAGAGCCCATTGAACCCCTATAGAGCCCCAGAGACAACCAACAGAACACCATAACCGCAACATAAGACCCTATAGACCCCCACAGACACCCCGAAGAGCCCTATAGAGCCCCCACAGACACCCCATAGAGCCCCATAATGCTCCATAAGACCCCATAGAGCTGCACAAGAAGCTCATAGAGAACCAAAGAGCCTCATGGTGCCCCACAGACACCCAACAGGGCCCCATAAGGGCCCTACAGACACCCAACAGAGCCCTATAACTGCCACATAGAGCCCTGTAAGACCCCATAGAGCCACACAAGAGCTCATAGAGCACCATAGAGCCACACGGTAGACACCCAACAGAGCCCCATACAACCCCATACAGTTGGGAGCTCCCAAATTTCAGTGGTGGGCTGCTGCAGAGCACGGCATCCTGCCTGAGGGCACCGAATCCCTCGGCTGGTTCCATGTCTCCAAAGGCCTCTGCTGCTCTTTGTGGCCGAGCAGCTGGGAGCAATTGCTCCACGTGCCCTGACTCAGGTTCGCCCTCCGCTGTGCTCCAATCCTACCAGAGCACAGGGAGGGTTGGAAGGGCTCCCACCTTTGGCCTCAGTGTGTTCTTTATGGCACGGCCTGCCTAAGTGTGACCGCCATCATCTCTTGTCTTTGAGGGAGTGGATGAGGACGAAGTGGAAACTCTCCTGGGACTGTATGTTTATGACGTGGGTGGAGATATTGCGCAGACCTTCCACGTTCAGGTATGGCAAGTGCTAGGGGGGAGGCTGGGCTGCCTGCACGGCATGGGAAGAAAGAGCTTTCCTGCCCACCCTCTGCTCTCCAACATGGCCGACTCCCGTGTGGTCCCTTTTGCAAGCCTTTGGAAGCACTTGTTGTGCCGGGGCTCTTCCCATGCCCATAACAAAGCCTCTCCTCTGCTACTGCTTCACTTGTAGACTGAGGCCTTGAAATAACTAAAAACTGCTTCACTTGTATACTGAGACCTTGAAATAACTACAAACTACTTCACTTATATACTGAGACCTTGAAATAACAACAAACTACTTCACTTCTATACTGAGACCTTGAAAGAAAAGATTATTCTCTTGTTCTAAAGGCACAAACAACATTTGATTCCCACACTGATAAGATCGGTGATAACAAGAGAGGGGTCTGCATGCTAAACAACTATTGAATATGGATCAGAATTCCAGAAAATCATTGACTGTGTATTAGGTTTACCCATATCTATGGGGCGAACAGTGGGAGCTATGGGGCACTATGAGATCTATGGGATGCTTTGGGATCTTTGGGGAGAACAGTGGGAGCTATGGGGCACTATGGGGCACTGGTCCCCCTCTGGCCCATAACGAAGCCTCTCCTCTTTGCATTGGCAGGAGAAGCCCCTTCAGTCCTACAAAAGGATTAAAATGGATGTACGCAGCAACTGGGGGAACGCAGAATACACCTGCGTGTACCGATTGGAAATCCACGGCAACCCCTAAAAACACCTAGAAACCCCTAAAAATCCCTAATAAACCCTAAAAACCCCTAAAAAAACCTAAAAACCATAAAAAACCCTAATAAACCCTAAAACCCCCTAAACTCTGATGTCTACCAGAGGGTTTTAATTAGGGATTGATCATTCAATGAAGAGATGTCGATAACTTTCTGCCCGCCTCGAGGCTGGTTGGGGGGAGGGAGGAGCTGCGGGGATGAGTTGGGTGGGTGTTTGGGGGGGGGACTGGGGTGGGGACCGGGGCTAAGCCACAGGACAAACAGGCCAACTTGGCCAAGTTCCCCAGGGCACAGCACATGCTGGATGAGGCAGAGGAACGTGCTGACACGGCTGAGTCCCAGGTAACAAGCTGCAGGCACGGAGCCGTGACATCAGCATCAAGGTGGGTTCCTACCCCACATCCCTGCCCTCCATCTTCTCACCTCCCTCCATCTCCTTTCCCAATAGAAAGGACTCAGTGAGGAACGAAAGCTGCAGATGCTCTGCCTTCCAGCCCCAACCTCTGATCTCACAACCCCTTTGGATCTCTCAACTCTCCTGCTTTCAGCCAATAAGAATTGTTGAGCGGCAGCAGCTGCATTTGTGGGACAGGGCTTAGTGTGGGTGGTGCTGTGGGGTTGGTGTGGGAGCCACGGGAGATGGAGGGTGGCCAAGAGTGTGAGTTGGCCACTCAGGCCATCCCACAGTGCCGTGAACCTTGATCCATGGTGACTGAACATCATCGTAACTGGCTGTGGGGCACAGTTGGTTGCTACAGGGCAGTATGTTCCCCTATGCACTAATATGGGTCCCTGCAGGTACATGTGTGAGTGTGTTAGTATAGCTCCCATATGGGTCTGTATTTGTTCCCTTTGGCTCCTTGTGGGTCTCTATTGCTCCCTTTCGTTCTTATGTGGCTCTATGACTCTCTATGATGTTCTTTTGGTTCTCTATGGGTCCTGTGGGTTACTGCCCCTGACAGACGGTGGGAGGGGCCGGGTGATAAGAAGGGCAGAAACAGCCCCATTTCTGTCCCTGGCTGTGTTGTGTAGAGCCCCATGGGGAACATTGGAGGCCATAGCTTGTAGGCAAAGCAGAAGCTTATGGTGCATAGCTTACGGGGCTAAGCTGTGGGGGTTATGGTACAGAGCATCAAGGGCAGTGGTGGTTCTATCGGACACAGCCAAAAAAAGGAGGCTGAGAGGCCTTAACAGCCCTGTAGAGCCTAAAGTCCTTGAAGCTTAAGGGTAGGCCTGGAGCCGAGGTACTAAAGGGCTGGACTGGAAGCACTGAGGTTTTGAGGGCCTGATGCACAGAGGGAGGCCAAAAAAGAGTCCACGAGTCCATGAACATTTATGGCACAAAGGAAGGCTTAGAGCTGTAATGGAGAACACACCTGGAGGCACAGATGCCTGCAAGCTGTCCTAGAGGCATAGGGGGAGGCCTAAAGGCTTAGAGGTTGCCCAGGAGGCTTAGAGGCCTTACGGTAAAACAGCCTGGAGGGAGGCCCAGAGCCTGGCCAAGAGGCCTTGCAGCTTAGTAGTCTTGAGGCCAAAGTGAGGTGTGGACTTCTTCCTTCTTCCACCCGGGCGGTAACGCCGGACAATCCACCCGCCCTTGTTTCTCCATCCCCGGTACCGGAACTGAAAAGAGCCGAAAAGAGCCGAAAAAAGCCGAAGTTCGGCTGGTGTTCGGAGCCGGTTCGGCTGCCGGAGGAGCCTTCTGAAGGGTATTCCGGCTTACTTCCGTGTAGGTCTGGCCACTTCCGGTCCGGTTCGGCTCTCTTCGGAAGTATTCGGAAGCGCTCGGGTCGTTCTGAAGCGACTTCCGGTTTACTTTCGGTTTGCTCCGAGATCCACTTCGTCTCCGTTCGGAAGCGCTCGGGTCTTTTCGGAGCGAGTTCCGGTTTACTTCCGGGTTCCTTCGATTTCACCTTCGGAATTATTCGGAACCGCTCGGGTCGGGTTCGGAACCACTCCCAGCGACTTCCGGTTGAGTTCCGGGTTGCTACAGGCGGCTTCCGGTCGGGTTCGGAGCTGTTCGGAACCTTTCGGAAACGCTCGGGTCCATTTCGGGATCGCTACGAGCGATTTCCGGGTTTTTCGGGCTTCGGTTCCGTTCGGAAGCGCTCGGGTCAACTTCGGAAACATTCAGAAACTTTCGGGTCCAGTTCGGAGCCATTCGGGGTCGCTACGAGCAACTTCCGGGTTTCTTCAGGCTTCGGAACGATTCGGATCCTTTCGGAAGTTCTCGGGTTCACTTCGGAGGAGCTCGGAAACGCTCGGAGCCCTTCGGGTCCACTTCGGAGCCATTCGGGATCGCTACGAGGAATTTCCGTGTCTCTTCGGGCTTCGGACCCTTTCGGAACCATTCGGAACCGTTCGGAAGCGCTCCGGTCGACTTCGGAGACGCTCGGAAACACTCGGGTCCAGTTCGGAGCCATTCGGGGTCGCTACGATCGACTTTAGTGTTTCTTCAGTCTTCGGAACCGTTCGGAACCTTTCGGAAGCGCTCGGGTCGACTTAGGAACCACTCGGGTGCACTCGGAAGCGCTCGGAGCCGCTCGGGTCCAGTTCGGAGCCGCTCCGCTCGACTTCCGGGTTTCTTCGGGCTTCGGAAACCTTCGGAACCGTTCGGAAGCGTTCGGAACCCGGAAGTCCCTTTATGCCTCTCTAAACCCGGAAGTCTCTTCTACCCCGCCCAACTCTATGGCCCTGGAGGACCGTCTCAATACAATCAATGCGTTGCCATCTGTTTAATGAGTTAGAAGCGTTAATTAATGAGCTTTAATTAATCCCGGAGCAACATCCGGGTCTTTTCTAGATCCGTACTGAAGAGGCGAGCCAAGATGGCGGCCGGGAGAGACCGGAAGTAGCGATTGAGGCGCTGGGTTTGGAGTTCCTATAGGTGCCAAATAGTGAGCCATTAAAATGAATGGAGGCTCTGAGATGCCAAACAGTGAGCCATAGGAATGAATGGAGGCCCATAGGTGTCAAACAGGGAGCTATCAGGGTGAATGGTGGGCCAGATAGCTGCCAAATAGTGAGCCATTAAAATGAATGGAGCCCCATAGGAATGAACGGAGGCCCATAGTTGCCAAATAGGGATCTATTCGAATGAATGGAGGGCCAGGGATGCCAAATAGTTAACCCGTAGAGCCCCATAGAGACCCCATAAACCCCATAGAGACCCCATAGCACCCCATAGAGCCCTATAGCCCCCCATAGACCCCCATAGAGATCCATAGACCCCTATAGACCCCCCATAGAGCCCCATAGATCCCAACAGACCCCCATAGAGCTCCATAGAACACCATAGAACCCCATAGAGCCCCACAGACCCCCATAGAACGCCATAGAGCCCCACAGACACCCCATAAACCCCCAAAGACCCCCATAGAGCCCCATAGAGCCCCATATAGACCCCATAGAGCCCCATAGAGACCCATAGAGCCCCATAGACCCCCATATACCCCCATAGACCCCCACAGACCCCATAGCTGCCAAATAGTGACCCATAGACCCCTGTAGACCCCCCATAGAGCCCCATAGGACCCCATAGAGCCCCATAGACCCCCATAGACCCCATAAGGCTCCATAGAGCTCCATAGAACCCCATAGAGCCCCACAGACCCCCATAGAACGCCATAGAGCCCCATAGACACCCCATAAACCCCCACAGACCCCCATAGGACCCCATAGACCCCCATAGGACCCCATAGAGCCCCATAGACCCCCATAGACCCCATAAGGCTCCATAGAGCCCCATAGAACCCAATAGGACCCCATAGAACCCCATAGGACCCAATTGGATCCAATAGGACCCCATATAGACCCCATAGCCACCCATAGAGCCCCATAGACCCCTATAGACCCCATAGACCCCCATAGAACCCCATATAGACCCCATAGACCCATCATATTCCCGGTGCTATAACCCAGCACCAATAGGATCCCGTTGGGGCACCCGCTCTTCAAGTAATGCTGGCTCCCCATAGGGAAGAATAGGACGTCCCCCACTTCCACCTCGAAGCTCAGGCTCTCCCCATTCTCCAACACCAGGCCGGCCTGCATTCGCATATTCATGATCTCATTAAGCCTCATTTGCATCCCACCCCCCTATATCCCCTATATATAATATAGGGCCTTACCTTGCCACAGCCTTGGAGGATGTAAGCCAGCTCGTTAGCGTTAAGATGATAATGGGGTTGGCCAAGTTCATTAGGGAAGATCCTTAGGGTGGCTATGGTGAGAGGATCGGGGTGCTGCAATGGGTTATATATAGGATCATATAGGGTTATATAGGTTTATATGGGGGTCTATGGGGTCCTATGGGGGTCTATGGGGCTCTATGGGAATCTGTGGGGTGGCTATGGGGTCCTATGGGGCTCTATGGGAGTCAGTGGATCACTATTTGGCAGCTATGGAGCTCTATGGGGTTCTATGGGGTTCTATGGGGCTCTATGGGGCTCTATGGGGGTCCTATGGGGGGTCTATGAGGGTCGTAGGGGTCCTATGGGGTCCAATGAATCACTATTTGGCAGCTATGGGGGCTAATGGATCGCTATTTGACAGCTATGGGGCTCTATGGGGTTCTATGGGGGGTTATGGGGTCTATGGGGCTCTATGGGGTCCTATGGGGCTCTATGGGGTCTAATGGGTCTGTATTTGGCAGCTATGGGGCTCTATGGGGTCCAGTGGAGGGTTATGGGGTCCTATGGGGCTCTATAGGGTCCTATGGGGTGGCTATGGGGGTCTATGGGGTCCTATGGGGCTCTATGGGTCACTATTTGGCAGCTATGGGGCTCTATGGGGGTCCTATGGGGGGTCTATGGGGTCTAATGGATCCCTATGTGCAGCGTCTCGGCACGGACTCAGATGTGAACGATCCAAATCGTTTATTACAAGTTCTCACATCCCTTATATACCTTCACAAGTTGTTATTTTCTAACTTTCCCATCCGCCCTTACAACTTTCCCAAACACCTTACATGTCAACAAAGCATTCTACAAAACCCTTTTCAACTGTCCATGCAGGCACATAACCAATCAGAGCTGTGAGACTCTTCTTCTCCTTGCAGAGGTGTCCTTGGTTCCCATGCTGTTTATCTTGCTCCACAGCTGCTGCTCTGAACAGCTTTTCTTGTATTCCGACAATTCCCCCTTTTTTGTTTATTGACAAGCTACTACCATACTATAAAATAATAATGCTATTTATATTAATAACATAATCATTATAACTCAATCAAGGCCTCGATTGACAATACTCTAAAAGTGAAAAAAGAGACAAGTCAAATACAACATAACAACATTACTGTTAAACCCACTAAAAAGAACAAACATGTTTGTACTGCAACCTAAGTTTCTGCAACCTGAAAATAAATCCATGAGGGTCCCATTGTGTTAATCCGTAACTGATCAGGAAAAGGCTTCAATTTTTATATACTCGGATATATTGATTTTTAATGACCACTAAAAGTTGTGCAGTAAATGCTTTTAAGATGTTCATAACCATGCTCTACCAACTGAGTTATCTGGGCTAATAATTGATTAATGATCGCACAATTTAATGGAATAGCATGTCAAATAGAACCAATTTTAGAGGACAAATGTACTAGAGTATCACTAAGGGCATTAATACTTATTGACCCTTGAGAAACAGCAAGCCATGTTGGTGGTGGATGTGACAGGTAATGCCAGCAGGGCGTCCCCTGCTTCAAGGTGCACATTTCCTCTCTCACCCATCACAGATTCTCTCCTGCATTCAGGGTCTGAAGGATTTCTTCCAGTTGTACACCACATCCGCATGGCCAGTGCGTGATATAGAGCCCAAGTGGAACACCTGCTTGGAAAACAGAATAAACTATCAAATTTAGTTCTATTAGCGTGCGCTTTTGTCTAAAATGATGCATGGTTATATTTTCAGATCCCAATTAATTGGATGTAAAAGAGGTATCCGTTCTATGATCCAGGGTCATCTCTTTGCCTGGGATTCCTTTCCAGGTTTTGTCTTTGCAAATTAAGAAAAGCTAATTAATAGGCTAATAACATCATAACCAAACAGTACTAAAACATTGAAAGAGCTATTCCTGTAGATTCTAGCATTGATTAGATCAAATCCTGTTTAATACACATCTGATCTATTACTAAAATAGAAGAAGCACACAACATCCTAGCTAATGCCTTAAACTCTAAATCTTGAGACTGCATTCACCTGTATGTGCTGTGGAAAATATGTAAGAAGAATGAGTATCTATTGTTACATGTGCATATTTTAGATGGCCAAATTCAGGAACGTGAGTGACATCTGTCTGACACAGTTGAAGAGGTGCTGTGCCACATGGATTTGTCCGAGTCTGAGGCAAAGAGCTATCAGTCAAATTATGTAGCTGATATTCAGTCATAAACACGGTGTATTGCATAGGAGAGAGGATCATTCTTAACACAGTTTTCCAATCGTGAGGGGTCATAGCGTAACTGTCACTGTTTGCAACCAAAAGATTGTATGTAAAGGCTGACTGAACTCCGAATGTTCTCACTGACTCCCTTAGCTCCTTCACTGCCTCATAAGGCAGAGATTCCAAACGGGGGACCTGATTAGGAAAGGTCTGCAACGTGTCAGCATCACTTCTTAATACTGTTTCTTTTTTGCATTGCTCTAAGACATCACAGTACGCTGTAGGGAAATTTGTCATTCCTGCTTCCTTCAAAGTATCATCAGGAGGAAATGCGTCCGATTCTCTTTCTGGATCTTCTGGACCGGGGTCACAACGATCCCCTGGTTTCGATCCGTCCGTGTCTTTAACCACGTTACACGCCGGCTGCACAGACGCAGCAGCGCATGACGTGGGGGGGGAGGAGGGCAGAAGCGGCGCGACGAACGTCGTAGGCGGAGCGAAGGGCGAGGGCGCCGTAGAGGGCGGCAACGCGGCGAACGTCGGGGGAGGAGCGAACGGCGGGAGCGCGAAGGGGGGCGGCCGCGGCCCCTCGTCTCCCCGAATCGGGGAGGGGTCGGAGCCGCCAGTCGGATCCGGGCACGGGCCGCTTCCCGCAGCGAGAGGCAGCGGCGGGGTTGGGACGGAGGGCGGCAGGGAATGGTCGGAATAAATTCTTTCCCGTCGTGATTGCTTAATCCCTTCCATTATCCGGCTCCAAACGGGCAACAGCTTAGCAGCCGTTCTGTCTTTAGCGAGAGAAGCCTCGTAGAGTTTTGAGCCGATTTTGTCCCAAAGTTCTCCATCGAGAGAGAACTCAGTTTTTGGAAATTCAGGGACATTTTTGCTTATCCATTTAAGAAGAGTAGCTAATGCTGAAGTAGACACAGTCTCATCCTGATACAGTAACACTGACCGCAATACTTCGAGATGTACTCGTTGCTCCCTCGTTAGTGAGCTCCCCATAGTTCCTACTGCTCACCTTCTGTCCTGCAGAACGGTGCGGGTGCACGCGAAACAGTCTCTCCGAAGTTCAGTCGGGCGACGCTGCCGGACCGGGCTCGCTCAGCCGCGGGTTGATTTGCCCCACGTTGGGCGCCATTTGCAGCGACTCGGCACGGACTCAGATGTGAACGATCCAAATCGTTTATTACAAGTTCTCACATCCCTTATATACCTTCACAAGTTGTTATTTTCTAACTTTCCCATCCGCCCTTACAACTTTCCCAAACACCTTACATGTCAACAAAGCGTTCTACAAAACACTTTTCAACTGTCCATGCAGGCACATAACCAATCAGAGCTGTGAGACTCTTCTTCTCCTTGCAGAGGTGTCCTTGGTTCTCATGCTGTTTATCTTGCTCCACAGCTGCTGCTCTGAACAGCTTTTCTTGTATTCCCACATGCAGCCAGAATGGGGTGAGGATGGGGGGAGGGAGAATGCGAGGGAAGGGTTGGGGGAAGGATCGGGGAGGATGGAGGGAGGAATGGAAAGGATGGGGGGGAGGGATGGGGAAGTATGGGGGGGAAGGATGGGGGCAGAAGGATGGGGTGAAGGATGGGGAGGGGGAAAGGATGGAGGGGGACGGATCAGGGGAAGGAAGGACTGGGGGATGGAGGGGGAGCCCTTATGGGGCTCTGTGGGGTGTCTGCGGGGGGAGGGGGGCGAAAGTAAGTGGGGGAAGCCCACAGTCAGCACTTCTCCTGCCATACCTGCAAGAGGGTCTCAGGGGACTTCGCGGAGTAAAAGAGGGGAGAAAGCCGGCCTTTCCCACCGTAACTCTTGGTTGTCCTCTCCACATCAACAGTGGCACCTGAAATAAAGATGGACAGACGTGCACTGGGACAGCCCAGAGACAAGCTGAAGGAGTGAATGCTCATTCCCCAAAGCTCTTGGCGGGGCTCTGGGGTGCAGAATCCCTCCCGCTGTGTATGGGAACTGCTGAGTCCCGGCCTGATGCGCTGATTGAGCACCTGGGAAAATGAGCCGGTCAGCCCTGGGAGCAGAGTTGAAGGGTTTTTAAATTCTCAGAGATCGGGGCTTTAGACGGGATGTGAGGAGGAAATTCTTGACCCCCAGTGGGCGGTGAGGCCCTGCAATGTGCTGCCCAGAGGAGCCATGGATGCCCCATTCCTGTACGCGTTGGAGACCAGGTTGGATGGGGCCCTGAGCACCTTGATGCAAAGGGTGGCAGTCCTGTCAGTGGCAGGGAGTTGGACTGGGATGGTCTTAAGGTCCCGTCAGACCTCAGCCATCCTAAAGCTCTATGAGATAAGTGTGACAGGAAGCAGAGCTGGGCAGGTTTTGGGGAGTGCCAGGCGCAAAGCTGAGGGTAGTGAAGCTGTCTACATACCCAGGGATTTCAGAGTCCAGTTGGGCATCCAGTAGCTGTTTTCCACAACTCTCTCAATTGCATGCCGTATCAACAGCAGAATTTCCTGGCAACAAACGGGGAATGGAGAGACAGCAGTGAGCACAAAGACAGGAGATGGGTATGAGCAGGGAGTCCTACCCAAGAGCTAAGGGAAGGCACCCTGTCTTTCCAGAAATCTGGCAAGACCTTCCAGAAGGTGTGCCCTGATGAGCCACTCCACTCCAGAGACACAGCAAAGATCGACGTCTGGCAACAGACAAGGAATGGAGAGACAGCAGTGAGCACAAAGACAGGAGGGGGAAATGAAAGGGGAAGCGAGGGAGAGCCTACTAGCCCCACATGCCCCTATAACCCACTCTATAGCCCCATACATTCCCTATAACACTATATCCCACTACAATCCTCCTACTGCCCACCCACAGTCCCTTAGAGACATATATCCTCCTATAATCCACCCAGAGCACCCTACACCCCCCCTTTAGAACCTTACAACTCCCCCACAGCCCTACAGAGCACCCCAGCCCCCTAGAGCTCCATGATCCCCTGGAGCCCCCACAGCCCAGCATCAGCCCTCTAGCCCCTCCACAGTCATCTATATTCTCCCCAGAGCCCCTGCTGTCCCATATAGCAATAGACCACATCAACAGTCCCAGACAACTCTCTAGAACCCCAGACCCCTCCTATGGCCACTAGGAAGCTCTCCATAGCCCCACATACACCTACATCTACCCCTGCACTCCCCCTAGCACCTTACAGCCCCATATCCTCCTACAAACCCCGCACAGCCCTATAGCCCTCTACAGCCCAAACAGTGCTCCCTAGAGCCCCACAGCTCTCCCGATAACCCCCTCACACCTTTCTACACTCCCACTTCACCTACCTACATCCCCATATCCCCCTACAGCCACCGGCAGACCCCACATTCCCCTCACAGCCACCCATTTCCTCCTATCCCTCGGGATCCCCACACAGCCCACTACAACCCCATCTCCCCCACTGTTCACCCCTACATCCATCCCACTGCCCCCCACAGCCCCACATTACCCTAGGCCCTCCCTACAGCCCCATAGGACCTACAGCCCCCCCACGGCCACACATTACCCCACAGCCCCCTCAACTCCCCCATCCCCCCCACTCCTCCCCCACTGCCCCCTACACCCACAGCCCACCTCAGCTTCCTCTCCCCGGCCCCGGCCCGGCCCCGTTCTCCCGCACACCTCCGGCGCCGCCGTCCTCAGCACCGCTCCCGTCGTGCCGCGGTTCCGTCTCGGTGCTGCCCGGACAGCTCCGGCGCGCAGCGGCTGCAGCGGCGCTGCCGTGCGGGGCGGCCCGGGCTGCGGCAGCGGCTTCAGCCGAACGAAGGGAGAGCCGGGAGGGCCCGAGACACAAGATGGCGGCCGCTCCCGCGCGCGGAGCCTCAGCCAATCGGAGCCGGCGGCGCTGCCGCTGACCAATGAGACGGCGACACGCGTCGGCGGCGAAGCCGCTGACCAATGAGAGGCCGGCACGGGCGGGATGAGCAGCTGACCAACGATCCGTTAGCCCCTGCTGCTGCCATCTCCTCAGTGGGAGACCCCGTTCCTTCGTTGCTGGGTGGCAGCGATGTGGATGTGAGGACAGGCGGCTCCTCGGGCACGCTGGGCTCCACACGAGATGCTGCTGCCGCCATCTTGTCAGTGGCAGACCCCGCTTTTTCCCTTCTGGGTGGCAGCGATCCAGATGTGTTGTGGGAGGACTCCTCGGAAAGGCTGCTCTCGCCATGAGATGTTTCTGCTGCCATTTCCTTGGCTTGCTTCCCGCGCTCTCCCTGCTGCGGCAGTTGATGTTGCTGCAGCCCCTTCGCTGTGTCTGCTGCGCTCTGTGAGGAAAAGTTGGGGATGGGAGTTATAAGGGGAGGGGCACTGCTCACATTCCCTGTGAGCGCCCCCTCCCCCGACTCCATCCCATAACCCGTGTAAACCACCCCAAATGGCGGCCCCACTGCTGTGCCTGGGGGCAGGAGCACAGGAGAGGCCCCTTCCGTGGGGACAGAGCCCTGTCCCCTATCCCAGCACGCAGCCCCGAGCTGGGAGGGGTTACTGAGCTGAGTGCCAGGCGCAAAGCTGAGGGTAGTGAAGCTGTCTACATACCCAGGGATTTCAGAGCCCAGTTGGGCATCCAGTAGCTGTTTTCCACGACTTTCTCAATTGCATGCTGTGTCAGCTGCAGAATTTCCTGGCAACAAACAGGGAATGGAGAGACAGCAGTGAGCACAAAGACAGGAGATGGGTGTGCCCCAGCCAGGGGGAACTCATGGCTCTGCACAGAGCACTAATGCCGGGGGCGGGGGCCACACGGATGGTAAGGAGCCCAGCGCCTGGACCAGCAATGGTGGAGCTGAGATGTTACTGCTGCAGGGCCTGGCACGGTGGTGTGGTGCCAGGCCAGCTATGCTGCGGGCGGATCCACCTCCATGGGTTCATCAGGAGGTGGATCCACCTCCATGGGCTCATCAGGACCAGCCAGGGGGAACTCATGGCTCTGCACAGAGCACCCTGATCCCAGCTTTACCGTGCAGACAGCACCAGCAGCAGCTCTCAGTGTGGGGAGCAAAGCAGCTCCAAGACACAGGGGAGGCTGAGCCTGAGAGCCAGGTGTGGGGCAGGCGGCCAGAGCACAGAGCTGTCCCTGTAAAGGGCTGGAAGGAAACAGGAGGGAGCATTATCATTACCTCTCTCTTCAGACCGTGGATCCCATTCTCCTCCAGGACATCAAACAATGATTCTACAATGAGCTCCTTCCGTACTGACAGCTGAGTACTTTTCAGGTTTGGTTCTGGCCAGACCAGTGAGTTCCTGAAGGCAAAGCAAAGCAGGTCTTGTTCAGCAATGTCCACCCCGCAGGTCAGAGTTCCAGTGCCACGAGGTGAAGGATTCCGGGGGGTTGTGCCCTTCTTTATCCCCCGGCCCCTTTTGTTCCTTTGCTTTGCCAAGGGCTGCCTTCACCATATAGATGGGAAAGGCTGGAGCCCTGGGCACAAAGTGAAGGCGTGCATGGAGCACACAGCCAGCCGAGGCCAAGCTACAGAGCCAGGTGCATGGCAAGGAAGTGTTCTTACCCCAGAGACAGGAGCTCATGCACAGGTCCTGCTGACACCACCTGGAAGAAAAAAGCATTTGATGGGAGGAAGCACCAGGAGCACGGCCAGAGCTTCCAAAGGAGCTTCCCAGGGAGCCGCTGGCAGAATTTCCTGCTGCTTCCCAGCACTTTGCAGAGGACCGCTGCCCAAAGTTGGGCCCTTCAGCCCTCCACGTGCTGCAGAGCATCTGCTGCTTCTCCGCTTGCTCTCCCATCCCCTCCAGACTCCACAGTGTCACGGACGAGCCAAAGGCCCCTTCTTCCCATGTGCTGTTGCCTTCAGCCTGAGCTCCGTGCTGGGCACTGGGAAGATGCTGCCACACCAAAGCCCGTCCTGCTGCCAAGGCAGCCCCCAGCCTTGCTCAGGAGCCCACGGAGTCTCAGCAGCGATGGGCCCGTGGCCAAACTCCTCCTGTCCCCACGGAGGCTGAAGGGCAGAGCTTTGTCTTCTGCCGCACGCTGTGGCACTGACCTGCAGGACATTTCCCCAGGCTCCCAATATCCAGAGGAAGGCTCCAGCTGTGGGAGACATCAGTCAGGAGAGACCATTAGTTTGCCAGAGTGCTCGGAGCCCTGCAGCCCATTTCCCTGACATCTTGCAGGCATCTGTGCCTCCAGGTGTGTTCTCCATTACAGCTCTAAGCCTTCCTTTGTGCCATAAATGTTCATGGACTCGTGGTCTCTTTTTTGGCCTCCCTCTGTGCATCAGGCCCTCAAAACCTCAGTGCTTCCAGTCCAGCCCTTTAGTACCTCGGCCCCAAGCCTACCCTTAAGCTTCAAGGACTTTAGGCTCTACAGGCTGTTAAGGCCTCTCAGCCTCCTTTTTTTGGCTGTGTCCGATAGAACCACCACTGCCCTTGATGCTCTGTCCCGTAACCCCCACAGCTTAGCCCCGTAAGCTATGCACCATAAGCTTCTGCTTTGCCTACAAGCTATGGCCTCCAATGTTCCCCATGGGGCTCTACACAACATGGCCAGGGACAGAAATGGGGCTGTTTCTTCCCTTCTTATCACCCGGCCCCTCCCACCGTCTGTCAGGGGCAGTAACCCACAGGACCCATAGAGAACCAAAAGAACATCATAGAGAGTCATAGAGCCACATAAGAACGACAGGGAGCAATAGAGACCCACGGGGAGCCAAGGGGAACAAATACACACCCATATGGGAGCTATACTAACACACTCACACATGTACCTGCAGGGACCCATATTAGTGCATAGGGGAACATACTGCCCTGTAGCAACCAGCTGAGCACCACAGCCAGTTACGATGATGTTCAGTCACCATGGATCAAGGTTCACGGCACTGTGGGATGGCCTGAGTGGCCAACTCACACTCTTGGCCACCCTCCATCTCCCGTGGCTCCCACACCAACCCCACAGCACCACCCACACTAAGCCCTGTCCCACAAATGCAGCTGCTGCCGCTCAACAATTCTTATTGGCTGAAAGCAGGAGAGTTGAGAGATCCAAAGGGGTTGTGAGATCAGAGGTTGGGGCTGGAAGGCAGAGCATCTGCAGCTTTCGTTCCTCACTGAGTCCTTTCTATTGGGAAAGGAGGTGGAGGGAGGTGAGAAGATGGAGGGCAGGGATGTGGGGTAGGAACCCACCTTGATGCTGATGTCACGGCTCTGTGCCTGCAGCTTGTTACCTGGGACTCAGCCGTGTCAGCACGTTCCTCTGCCTCATCCAGCATGTGCTGTGCCCTGGGGAACTTGGCCAAGTTGGCCTGCTTGTCCTGTGGCTTAGCCCCGGTCCCCACCCCGGTTCCCCCGTTCCCCCCACCAAACACCCACCCAACTCATCCCCGCAGCTCCTCCCTCCCCCCAACCAGCCTCGAGGCGGGCAGAAAGTTATCAACATCTCTTCATTGAATGATCAATCCCTAATTAAAACCCTCTGGTAGACATCAGAGTTTAGGGGTTTTTAGGGTTTATTAGGGTTTTTTATGGTTTTTAGGTTTTTTTAGGGGTTTTTAGGGTTTATTAGGGGTTTTTAGGTGTTTTTAGGGGTTGCCGTGGATTTCCAATCGGTACACGCAGGTGTATTCCGCGTTCCCCCAGTTGCTGCGTACATCCATTTTAATCCTTTTGTAGGACTGAAGGGGCTTCTCCTGCCAATGCAAAGAGGAAAGGCTTTGTTATGGGCCGGAGGGGGATCAGTGCCCCATAGTGCCCCATAGCTCCCACTGTTCTCCCCATAGATCCCAAAGCATCCCATAGATCTCATAGTGCCCCATAGCTCCCACTGTTCGCCCCACAGATATGGGTAAAACTAATACACAGTTAATGATTTCCTGGAATTCTGATCCATATTCAATAGTTGTTTAGCATGCAGACCCCTCTCTTGTTATCACCCATCTTATCAGTGTGGGAATCAAATGTTGTTTGTGCCTTTAGAACAAGAGAAGAATCTTTTCTTTCAAGGTCTCAGTATAGAAGTGAAGTAGTTTGTTGTTATTTCAAGGTCTCAGTATATAAGTGAAGTAGTTTGTAGTTATTTCAAGGTCTCAGTATACAAGTGAAGCAGTTTGCAGTTATTTCAAGGTCTCAGTATACAAGTGAAGCAGTAGCAGAGGAGAGGCTTTGTTATGGGCATGGGAAGAGCCCCGGCACAACAAGTGCTTCCAAAGGCTTGCAAAAGGGACCCCGCAGGAGTCGGCCATGTTGGAGAGCAGAGGGTGGGCAGGAAAGCTCTTTCTTCCCATGACTTGCAGGCAGCCCAGCCTTCCCCCTTGCACTTGCCATACCTGAACGTGGAAGGTCTGCGCAATATCTCCACCCACGTCATAAACATACAGTCCCAGGAGAGTTTCCCTTTCGTCCTCATCCACTCCCTCAAAGACAAGAGATGATGGCGGTCACACTTAGGCAGGCCGTGCCATAAAGAACACACTGAGGCCAAAGGTGGGAGCGCTTCCAACCCTCCCTGTACTCTGGTAGGATTGGAGCACAACGGAGGGCGAACCTGAGTCAGGGCACGTGGAGCAATTGCTCCCAGCTGCTCGGCCACAAAGAGCAGCAGAGGCCTTTGGAGACATGGAACCAGCCGAGGGATTCGGTGCCCTCAGGCAGGATGCCGTGCTCTGCAGCAGCCCACCACTGAAATTTGGGAGCTCCCAACTGTATGGGGTCGTATGTGGCTCTGTTGGGTGTCTACCGTGTGGCTCTATGGTGCTCTATGAGCTCTTGTGTGGCTCTATGGGGTCTTACAGGGCTCTATGTGGCAGTTATGGGGCTCTGTTGGGTGTCTGTAGGGCCCTTATGGGGCCCTGTTGGGTGTCTGTGGGGCACCATGAGGGTCTTTGGTTCTCTATGAGCTTCTGGTGCAGCTCTATGGGGTCTTAAGGAGCATTATGGGGCTCTATGGGGTGTCTGTGGGGGTCTATAGGGTCTTATGTTGCGGTTATGGTGTTCTGTTGGTTGTCTCTGGGGCTCTATAGGGGTTCAATGGGCTCTTATGGGGCTCTATGGCAAAGCTTTTTCCTTGGGGGCCTCCAGAAGCAGCAGCAGGCAGAGACTTACCAAGATGGCAAAGTCTCTGGGGTTGACATCCCCAGAGGGAGACACCGCCTTGGAGACATGCCACAGGGTGAAAGCTGTGGGCCAGATGTTCTGAGGCAGCTGGATGACAGCGTGGCCCTGCGAACCTTGGAATGCCCAGCAGTTTCCAACAGAAATATCAGGCTGAAATGAGAGAGATGCGTCCATCAGCGGTGAGGCAAAGAGTCGCCAGAGCTGGATGCTGGGCAAGGAGCACAGAATTTGTCTTCTGTGTGGGCTGCCGTGCTCCCCGTAATGGAACGCTACTCAAGGGACAGGAGGGGAATATGCAAAGGTTTGGACAACAGCTCTGGAGTCAACCGCCTTTCTCTGCTTGCCCAGAGCCGGCGGGGCAGCCCTCCCCAGCATCTGTCAGCCCAGCACCCTCCCAACGCTGGTGTCAGTGATGTGGGGAAGAGTGTGGGCTGAGCAGAGCAGCTGGGCCAAAGGAAATGGATGTGCAGCCAGAATGGGGTGAGGATGGGGGGAGGGAGAATGGGGGGAAGGGTTGGGGGTAGGAAAGACTGGGAGAAGGATGGGGGGTAGGATGGAGGGAGGAATGGGGAGGATGGGGGGGAAGGATGGTGGAAGAAAGGGAGGGGAAGGATGGGGGGAGGAAGGATGGAAGGAAGGTTGAGGAGGGGGAAAGGATGGGGAGGGGGAAAGGATGTAGGGGGACGGATCCTGGGAAGGAAGGGCTGGGGGATGGAGGGGGAGCCCTTATGGGGCTCTGTGGGGTGTCTGCGGGGGGAGGGGGGTGAAAGCAAGGGGGGAAGCCCACTGTCAGCACTTCTCCTGCCATACCTACAAGAGGGTCTCAGGGGACTTTGCGGAGGAAAAGAAGGGAGAAAGCCGGCCTTTCCCACCGTAACTCTTGGTTGTCCTCTCCGCATCAACAGTGGCACCTGAAATAAAGATGGACAGACGTGCACTGGGACAGCCCAGAGACAAGCTGAAGGAGTGAATGCTCATTCCCCAAAGCTCTTGGCGGGGCTCTGGGGTGCAGAATCCCTCCCGCTGTGTATGGGAACTGCTGAGTCCCGGCATGATGCGCTGATTGAGCACCCGGGGAAATGAGTCGGTCAGCCTTGGGAGCAGAGTTGAAGGGTTTTTAAATTCTCAGAGATGGGGGCTTTAGACGGGATGTGAGGAGGAAATTCTTGACCCCCAGTGGGCGGTGAGGCCCTGCAATGTGCTGCCCAGAGGAGCCATGGATGCCCCATTCCCGGAGGCGTTGGAGACCAGGTTGGATGGGGCCCTGAGCACCTTGATGCAAAGGGTGGCAGTCCTGTCAGTGGCAGGGAGTTGGACTGGGATGGTCTTAAGGTCCCTTCAGACCTCAGCCATTTTAAAGCTCTATGAGATAAGTGTGACAGGAAGCAGAGCTGGGCAGGTTTTGGGGAGTGCCAGGCGCAAAGCTGAGGGTAGTGAAGCTGTCTACATACCCAGGGATTTCAGAGCCCAGTTGGGCATCCAGTAGCTGTTTTGCACGATGCTGTCAATTTCAATCCGTGTCAACAGAAAAATTTTCTGGCAACAAACAGGGAATGGAGAGACAGCAGTGAGCACAAAGACAGGAGATGGGTGTGAGCAGGGAGTCCTACCCAAGAACTGCACTCCAGAGACACAGCAAAGATGGACTTTGGGCTCTGCCTGATCCCAGTGTTGCCAGCCCCGTGTCTGCTGTAGAACAGCCTGGACAGGCAGTCAGATCGTGCCCTGAGCCAGCCAGGCTCTGCAGAGCTCCAGTTGTCACTGGCCTGGAGAATGGCCCTTCCAGCTAAGAAGTCTGAAGCACAAGTCTCTTGGCAGGGGCCGCATCCAGCCTCCAAGCCAAGCCCAGCAGGCTTCTGGCTGGGGCCCAGCCAGGGGCAATTCATGGCTCTGCACAGAGCACCCTGATCCCAGCTTTACCGTGCAGCCAGCACCAGCATCAGCTCTCAGTGTGGGGAGCAAAGTAGCTCCAAGACACGGGGGAGGCTGAGCCTGAGAGCCAGGTGTGGGGCAGGCGGCCAGAGCACAGAGCTGTCCCTGTAAAGGGCTGGAAGGGAGCAGTACCATTACCTGTCTCGTCAGTTCGTCGATCCCATTCTCCTCCAGGACATCATACACTGCTTGTGCAATGAGATGCGTCCTGATTGACAGCTCATAACTTATCAGGTGTAATTCTGGCCCAACCATTGTGTTCCTGAAGGCAAAGCAAAGCAAGTCTTGTTCAGCAACGCAGGTCAGAGTTTCAGTGCCACGAGGTGAAGGATTCCGGGGGGTTGTGCCCTTCCTTATCCCCCAGCCCCTTTTGTTCCTTTGCTTTGCCAAGGGCTGCATTCACCATATAGATGGGAAAGGCTGGAGCCCTGGGCACAAAGTGAAGGCGTGCATGGAGCACACAGCCAGCCAAGGCCAAGCTACAGAGCCAGGTGCATGGCAAGGAAGTGTTCTTACCCCAGAGACGGGAGCTCATGCACAGGTCCTGCTGACACCACCTGGAAGAGAAAAGCATTTGATGGGAGGAAGCACCAGGAGCACGGCCAGAGCTTCCAAAGGAGCTTCCCAGGGAGCCGCTGGCAGAATTTCCTGCTGCTTCCCAGCACTTTGCAGAGGACCGCTGCCCAAAGTTGGGCCCTTCAGCCCTCCACGTGCTGCAGAGCATCTGCTGCTTCTCCGCTTGCTTTCCCATCCCTCCAGACTCCACAGTGTCACGGACGGGCCAAAGGCCCCTTCTTCCCATGTGCTGTTGCCTTCAGCCTGAGCTCCGTGCTGGGCACTGGGAAGATGCTGCCACACCAAAGCCCGTCCTGCTGCCAAGGCAGCCCCCAGCCTGGCTCAGGAGCCCACGGAGTCTCAGCAGCAATGGGCCCGTGGCCAAACTCCTCCTGTCCCCACGGAGGCTGAAGGGCAGAGCTTTGTCTTCTGCCGCACGCTGTGGCACTGACCTGCAGGACATTTCCCCAGGCTCCCAATATCCAGAGGAAGGCTCCAGCTGTGGGAGACATCAGTCAGGAGAGACCATTAGTTTGCCAGAGTGCTCGGAGCCCTGCAGCCCATTTCCCTGACAGCTTGCAGGCATCTGTGCCTCCAGGTGTGTTCTCCATTACAGCTCTAAGCCTTCCTTTGTGCCATAAATGTTCATGGACTCGTGGTCTCTTTTTTGGCCTCCCTCTGTGCATCAGGCCCTCAAAACCTCAGTGCTTCCAGTCCAGCCCTTTAGTACCTCGGCTCCAGGCCTACCCTTAAGCTTCAAGGACTTTAGGCTCTACAGGGCTGTTAAGGCCTCTCAGCCTCCTTTTTTTGGCTGTGTCCGATAGAACCACCACTGCCCTTGATGCTCTGTACCATAACCCCCACAGCTTAGCCCCGTAAGCTATGCACCATAAGCTTCTGCTTTGCCTACAAGCTATGGCCTCCAATGTTCCCCATGGGGCTCTACACAACATGGCCAGGGACAGAAATGGGGCTGTTTCTGCCCTTCTTATCACCCGGCCCCTCCCACCGTCTGTCAGGGGCAGTAACCCACAGGAACCATAGAGAACCAAAAGAACATCATAGAGAGTCATAGAGCCACATAAGAACGACAGGGAGCAATAGAGACCCACGGGGAGCCAAGGGGAACAAATACACACCCATATGGGAGCTATACTAACACACTCACACAAGTACCTGCAGGGACTCATATTAGTGCATAGGGGAACATACTGCCCTGTAGCAACCAACTGTGCCCCACAGCCAGTTACGATGATGTTCAGTCACCATGGATCAAGGTTCACGGCACTGTGGGATGGCCTGAGTGGCCAACTCACACTCTTGGCCACCCTCCATCTCCCGTGGCTCCCACACCAACCCCACAGCACCACCCACACTAAGCCCTGTCCCACAAATGCAGCTGCTGCCGCTCAACAATTCTTATTGGCTGAAAGCAGGAGAGTTGAGAGATCCAAAGGGGTTGTGAGATCAGAGGTTGGGGCTGGAAGGCAGAGCATCTGCAGCTTTCGTTCCTCACTGAGTCCTTTCTATTGGGAAAGGAGATGGAGGGAGGTGAGAAGATGGAGGGCAGGGATGTGGGGTAGGAACCCACCTTGATGCTGATGTCACGGCTCTGTGCCTGCAGCTTGTTACCTGGGACTCAGCCGTGTCAACACGTTCCTCTGCCTCATCCAGCATGTGCTGTGCCCTGGGGAACTTGGCCAAGTTGGCCTGCTTGTCCTGTGGCTTAGCCCCGGTCCCCACCCCGGTTCCCCCGTTCCCCCCACCAAACACCCACCCAACTCATCCCCGCAGCTCCTCCCTCCCCCCAACCAGCCTCGAGGCGGGCAGAAAGTTATCGACATCTCTTCATTGAATGATCAATCCCTAATTAAAACCCTCTGGTAGACATCAGAGTTTAGGGGTTTTTAGGGTTTATTAGGGTTTTTTATGGTTTTTAGGTTTTTTTAGGGGTTTTTAGGGTTTATTAGGGGTTTTTAGGTGTTTTTAGGGATGCCGTGGATTTCCAATCGGTACACGCAGGTGTATTCCGCGTTCCCCCAGTTGCTGCGTACATCCATTTTAATCCTTTTGTAGGACTGAAGGGGCTTCTCCTGCCAATGCAAAGAGGAAAGGCTTTGTTATGGGCCGGAGGGGGATCAGTGCCCCATAGTGCCCCATAGCTCCCACTGTTCTCCCCATAGATCCCAAAGCATCCCATAGATCTCATAGTGCCCCATAGCTCCCACTGTTCGCCCCACAGATATGGGTAAAACTAATACACAGTCAATGATTTCCTGGAATTCTGATCCATATTCAATAGTTGTTTAGCATGCAGACCCCTCTCTTGTTATCACCCATCTTATCAGTGTGGGAATCAAATGTTGTTTGTGCCTTTAGAACAAGAGAAGAATCTTTTCTTTCAAGGTCTCATTATATAAGTGAAGTAGTTTGTAGTTATTTCAAGGTCTCAGTATATAAGTGAAGCAGTTTTTAGTTATTTCAAGGCCTCAGTCTACAAGTGAAGCAGTAGCAGAGGAGAGGCTTTGTTATGGGCATGGGAAGAGCCCCGGCACAACAAGTGCTTCCAAAGGCTTGCAAAAGGGACCCCGCAGGAGTCGGCCATGTTGGAGAGCAGAGGGTGGGCAGGAAAGCTCTTTCTTCCCATGACTTGCAGGCAGCCCAGCCTTCCCCCTTGCACTTGCCATACCTGAACGTGGAAGGTCTGCGCAATATCTCCACCCACGTCATAAACATACAGTCCCAGGAGAGTTTCCCTTTCGTCCTTATCCACTCCCTCAAAGACAAGAGATGATGGCGGTCACACTTAGGCAGGCCGTGCCATAAAGAACACACTGAGGCCAAAGGTGGGAGCGCTTCCAACCCTCCCTGTACTCTGGTAGGATTGGAGCACAACGGAGGGCGAACCTGAGTCAGGGCACGTGGAGCAATTGCTCCCAGCTGCTCGGCCACAAAGAGCAGCAGAGGCCTTTGGAGACATGGAACCAGCCGAGGGATTCGGTGCCCTCAGGCAGGATGCCGTGCTCTGCAGCAGCCCACCACTGAAATTTGGGAGCTCCCAACTGTATGGGGTCGTATGTGGCTCTGTTGGGTGTCTACCGTGTGGCTCTATGGTGCTCTATGAGCTCTTGTGTGGCTCTATGGGGTCTTACGGGGCTCTATGTGGCAGTTATGGGGCTCTGTTGGGTGTCTGCAGGGCCCTTATGGGGCCCTGTTGGGTGTCTGTGGGGCACCATGAGGGTCTTTGGTTCTCTATGAGCTTCTGGTGCAGCTCTATGGGGTCTTAAGGAGCATTATGGGGCTCTATGGGGTGTCTGTGGGGGTCTATAGGGTCTTATGTTGCGGTTATGGTGTTCTGTTGGTTGTCTCTGGGGCTCTATAGGGGTTCAATGGGCTCTTATGGGGCTCTATGGCAAAGCTTTTTCCTTGGGGGCCTCCAGAAGCAGCAGCAGGCAGAGACTTACCAAGATGGCAAAGTCTCTGGGGTTGACATCCCCAGAGGGAGACACCACCTTGGAGACATGCCACAGGGTGAAAGCTGTGGGCCAGATGTTCTGAGGCAGCTGGATGACAACATGGCCCTGCGAACCTTGGAATGCCCAGCAGTTTCCAACAGAAATATCAGGCTGAAATGAGAGAGATGCGTCCATCAGCGGTGAGGCAAAGAGTCGCCAGAGCTGGATGCTGGGCAAGGAGCACAGAATTTGTCTTCTGTGTGGGCTGCCGTGCTCCCCGTAATGGAACGCTACTCAAGGGACAGGAGGGGAATATGCAAAGGTTTGGACAACAGCTCTGGAGTCAACCGCCTTTCTCTGCTTGCCCAGAGCCGGCGGGGCAGCCCTCCCCAGCATCTGTCAGCCCAGCACCCTCCCAACGCTGGTGTCAGTGATGTGGGGAAGAGTGTGGGCTGAGCAGAGCAGCTGGGCCAAAGGAAATGGATGTGCAGCCAGAATGGGGTGAGGATGGGGGGAGGGAGAATGGGGGGAAGGGTTGGGGGTAGGAAAGACTGGGAGAAGGATGGGGGGTAGGATGGAGGGAGGAATGGGGAGGATGGGGGGGAAGGATGGTGGAAGAAAGGGAGGGGAAGGATGGGGGGAGGAAGGATGGAAGGAAGGTTGAGGAGGGGGAAAGGATGGGGAGGGGGAAAGGATGTAGGGGGACGGATCCTGGGAAGGAAGGGCTGGGGGATGGAGGGGGAGCCCTTATGGGGCTCTGTGGGGTGTCTGCGGGGGGAGGGGGGTGAAAGCAAGGGGGGAAGCCCACTGTCAGCACTTCTCCTGCCATACCTACAAGAGGGTCTCAGGGGACTTTGCGGAGGAAAAGAAGGGAGAAAGCCGGCCTTTCCCACCGTAACTCTTGGTTGTCCTCTCCGCATCAACAGTGGCACCTGAAATAAAGATGGACAGACGTGCACTGGGACAGCCCAGAGACAAGCTGAAGGAGTGAATGCTCATTCCCCAAAGCTCTTGGCGGGGCTCTGGGGTGCAGAATCCCTCCCGCTGTGTATGGGAACTGCTGAGTCCCGGCATGATGCGCTGATTGAGCACCCGGGGAAATGAGTCGGTCAGCCTTGGGAGCAGAGTTGAAGGGTTTTTAAATTCTCAGAGATGGGGGCTTTAGACGGGATGTGAGGAGGAAATTCTTGACCCCCAGTGGGCGGTGAGGCCCTGCAATGTGCTGCCCAGAGGAGCCATGGATGCCCCATTCCCGGAGGCGTTGGAGACCAGGTTGGATGGGGCCCTGAGCACCTTGATGCAAAGGGTGGCAGTCCTGTCAGTGGCAGGGAGTTGGACTGGGATGGTCTTAAGGTCCCTTCAGACCTCAGCCATTTTAAAGCTCTATGAGATAAGTGTGACAGGAAGCAGAGCTGGGCAGGTTTTGGGGAGTGCCAGGCGCAAAGCTGAGGGTAGTGAAGCTGTCTACATACCCAGGGATTTCAGAGCCCAGTTGGGCATCCAGTAGCTGTTTTGCACGATGCTGTCAATTTCAATCCGTGTCAACAGAAAAATTTTCTGGCAACAAACAGGGAATGGAGAGACAGCAGTGAGCACAAAGACAGGAGATGGGTGTGAGCAGGGAGTCCTACCCAAGAACTGCACTCCAGAGACACAGCAAAGATGGACTTTGGGCTCTGCCTGATCCCAGTGTTGCCAGCCCCGTGTCTGCTGTAGAACAGCCTGGACAGGCAGTCAGATCGTGCCCTGAGCCAGCCAGGCTCTGCAGAGCTCCAGTTGCAGCTGGCCTGGAGAATGGCCCTTCCAGCTAAGAAGTCTGAAGCACAAGTCTCTTGGCAGGGGCCGCATCCAGCCTCCAAGCCAAGCCCAGCAGGCTTCTGGCTGGGGCCCAGCCAGGGGGAATTCATGGCTCTGTACAGAGCACCCCGATCCCAGCTTTACCATGCAGCCAGCACCAGCATCAGCTCTCAGTGTGGGGAGCAAAGTAGCTCCAAGACACGGGGGAGGCTGAGCCTGAGAGCCAGGTGTGGGGCAGGCGGCCAGAGCACAGAGCTGTCCCTGTAAAGGGCTGGAAGGGAGCAGTACCATTACCTGTCTCGTCAGTTCGTCGATCCCATTCTCCTCCAGGACATCATACACTGCTTGTGCAATGAGATGCGTCCTGATTGACAGCTCATAACTTATCAGGTGTAATTCTGGCCCAACCATTGTGTTCCTGAAGGCAAAGCAAAGCAAGTCTTGTTCAGCAACGCAGGTCAGAGTTTCAGTGCCACAAGGTGAAGGATTCCGGGGGGTTGTGCCCTTCCTTATCCCCCAGCCCCTTTTGTTCCTTTGCTTTGCCAAGGGCTGCATTCACCATATAGATGGGAAAGGCTGGAGCCCTGGGCACAAAGTGAAGGCGTGCATGGAGCACACAGCCAGCCAAGGCCAAGCTACAGAGCCAGGTGCATGGCAAGGAAGTGTTCTTACCCCAGAGACGGGAGCTCATGCACAGGTCCTGCTGACACCACCTGGAAGAGAAAAGCATTTGATGGGAGGAAGCACCAGGAGCACGGCCAGAGCTTCCAAAGGAGCTTCCCAGGGAGCCGCTGGCAGAATTTCCTGCTGCTTCCCAGCACTTTGCAGAGGACCGCTGCCCAAAGTTGGGCCCTTCAGCCCTCCACGTGCTGCAGAGCATCTGCTGCTTCTCCGCTTGCTTTCCCATCCCTCCAGACTCCACAGTGTCACGGACGGGCCAAAGGCCCCTTCTTCCCATGTGCTGTTGCCTTCAGCCTGAGCTCCGTGCTGGGCACTGGGAAGATGCTGCCACACCAAAGCCCGTCCTGCTGCCAAGGCAGCCCCCAGCCTGGCTCAGGAGCCCACGGAGTCTCAGCAGCAATGGGCCCGTGGCCAAACTCCTCCTGTCCCCACGGAGGCTGAAGGGCAGAGCTTTGTCTTCTGCCGCACGCTGTGGCACTGACCTGCAGGACATTTCCCCAGGCTCCCAATATCCAGAGGAAGGCTCCAGCTGTGGGAGACATCAGTCAGGAGAGACCATTAGTTTGCCAGAGTGCTCGGAGCCCTGCAGCCCATTTCCCTGACAGCTTGCAGGCATCTGTGCCTCCAGGTGTGTTCTCCATTACAGCTCTAAGCCTTCCTTTGTGCCATAAATGTTCATGGACTCGTGGTCTCTTTTTTGGCCTCCCTCTGTGCATCAGGCCCTCAAAACCTCAGTGCTTCCAGTCCAGCCCTTTAGTACCTCGGCTCCAGGCCTACCCTTAAGCTTCAAGGACTTTAGGCTCTACAGGGCTGTTAAGTCCTCTCAGCCTCCTTTTTTTGGCTGTGGCCGATAGAACCACCACTGCCCTTGATGCTCTGTCCCATAACCCCCACAGCTTAGCCCCGTAAGCTATGCACCATAAGCTTCTGCTTTGCCTACAAGCTATGGCCTCCAATGTTCCCCATGGGGCTCTACACAACATGGCCAGGGACAGAAATGGGGCTGTTTCTGCCCTTCTTATCACCCGGCCCCTCCCACCGTCTGTCAGGGGCAGTAACCCACAGGAACCATAGAGAACCAAAAGAACATCATAGAGAGTCATAGAGCCACATAAGAACGACAGGGAGCAATAGAGACCCACGGGGAGCCAAGGGGAACAAATACAGACCCATATGGGAGCTATACTAACACACTCACACAAGTACCTGCAGGGACTCATATTAGTGCATAGGGGAACATACTGCCCTGTAGCAACCAACTGTGCCCCACAGCCAGTTACGATGATGTTCAGTCACCATGGATCAACGTTCACGGCACTGTGGGATGGCCTGAGTGGCCAACTCACACTCTTGGCCACCCTCCATCTCCCGTGGCTCCCACACCAACCCCACAGCACCACCCACACTAAGCCCTGTCCCACAAATGCAGCTGCTGCCGCTCAACAATTCTTATTGGCTGAAAGCAGGAGAGTTGAGAGATCCAAAGGGGTTGTGAGATCAGAGGTTGGGGCTGGAAGGCAGAGCATCTGCAGCTTTCGTTCCTCACTGAGTCCTTTCTATTGGGAAAGGAGATGGAGGGAGGTGAGAAGATGGAGGGCAGGGATGTGGGGTAGGAACCCACCTTGATGCTGATGTCACGGCTCCGTGCCTGCAGCTTGTTACCTGGGACTCAGCCGTGTCAGCACGTTCCTCTGCCTCATCCAGCATGTGCTGTGCCCTGGGGAACTTGGCCAAGTTGGCCTGCTTGTCCTGTGGCTTAGCCCCGGTCCCCACCCCGTTCCCCCCCGCAAACACCCACCCAACTCAGCCCCGCAGCTCCTCCCTCCCCCAACCAGCCTCGAGGCGGGCAGAAAGTTATCGACATCTCTTCATTGAATGATCAATCCCTAATTAAAACCCTCTGATAGACATCAGAGTTTAGGGGTTTTTAGAGTTTATTAATGTTTTTTATGGTTTTTAGGTTTTTTTAGGGGTTTTTAGGGTTTATTAGGGATTTTTAGGGGTTTCTAGGTGTTTTTAGGGGTTGCCATGGATTTCCAATTGGTATACGCAGGTGTATTCCGCGTTCCCCCAGTTGCTGCATACATCCATTTTAATCCTTTTGTAGGACTGAAGGGGCTTCTCCTGCCAATGCAAAGAGGAAAGGCTTCGTTATGGGCCGGAGGGGGACCAGTGCCCCATAGTGCCCCATAGCTCCCACTGTTCTCCCCATAGATCCCAAAGCATCCCATAGATCTCATAGTGCCCCATAGCTCCCACTGTTCGCCCCATAGATATAGGTAAACCTAATACAGAGTCAATGATTTCCTGGAATTCTGATCCATATTCAATAGTTGTTTAGCATGCAGACCCCTCTCTTGTTATCACCCATCTTATAAGTGTGGGAATCAAATGTTGTTTGTGCCTTTAGAACAAGAGAAGAATCTTTTCTTTCAAGGTCTCAGTATATAAGTGAAGCAGTTTCTAGTTATTTCAAGGTCTCAGTATACAAGTGAAGCAGTTTGCAGTTATTTCAAGGTCTCAGTATACAAGTGAAGCAGTAGCAGAGGAGAGGCTTTGTTATGGGCATGGGAAGAGCCCCGGCACAACAAGTGCTTCCAAAGGCTTGCAAAAGGGACCCCACGGGAGTCGGCCATGTTGGAGAGCAGAGGGTGGGCAGGAAAGCTCTTTCTTCCCATGCCGTGCAGGCAGCCCAGCCTCCCCCCTTGCACTTGCCATACCTGAACGTGGAAGGTCTGCGCAATATCTCCACCCACGTCATAAACATACAGTCCCAGGAGAGTTTCCCTTTCGTCCTCATCCACTCCCTCAAAGACAAGAGATGATGGCGGTCACACTTAGGCAGGCCGTGCCATAAAGAACACACTGAGGCCAAAGGTGGGAGCCCTTCCAACCCTCCCTGTACTCTGGTAGGATTGGAGCACA
The DNA here is from genome assembly GCF_054131305.1 of Coturnix japonica. Classification (NCBI taxonomy): domain Eukaryota; kingdom Metazoa; phylum Chordata; class Aves; order Galliformes; family Phasianidae; genus Coturnix; species Coturnix japonica. The sequence goes on from NW_028188964.1 coordinate 75,125, forward strand.
ACGGAGGGCGAACCTGAGTCAGGGCACGTGGAGCAATTGCTCCCAGCTGCTCGGCCACAAAGAGCAGCAGAGGCCTTTGGAGACATGGAACCAGCTGAGGGATTCGGTGCCCTCAGGCAGGATGCCGTGCTCTGCAGCAGCCCACCACTGAAATTTGGGAGCTCCCAACTGTATGGGGTCGTATGGGGCTCTGTTGGGTGTCTACCGTGTGGCTCTATGGTGCTCTATGAGCTCTTGTGTGGCTCTATGGGGTCTTACAGGGCTCTATGTGGTAGTTATGGGGCTCTGTTGGGTGTCTGTAGGGCCCTTATGGGGCCCTGTTGGGTGTCTGTGGGGCACCATGAGGCTCTTTGGTTCTCTATGAGCTTCTTGTGCAGCTCTATGGGGTCTTATGGAGCATTATGGGGCTCTATGGGGTGTCTGTGGGGGTCTATGGGGTCTTATGTTGCGGTTATTGTGTTCTGTTGGTTATCTCTGGGGCTCTATAGGATTTCAATGGGCTCTTATGGGGCTCTATGGCAAAGCTTTTTCCTCGGGGGCCTCCAGAAGCAGCAGCAGGCAGAGACTTACCAAGATGGCAAAGTCTCGGGGGCACTGTTGACATCCCCAGAGGGAGACACCGCCTTGGAGACATGCCACAGGGTGAAAGCTGTGGGCCAGATGTTCTCCGGCAGCTGGATGACGGCGTGGCCCTGCGAACCTTGGAATGCCCAGCAGTTTCCAACAGAAATATCAGGCTGAAATGAGAGAGATGCGTCCATCAGCAGTGAGGCAAAGAGTCGCGAGAGCTGGATGCTGGGCAAGGAGCACAGAATTTGTCTTCTGTGTGGGCTGCCGTGCTCCCCGTAATGGAACGCTACTCAAGGGACAGGAGGGGAATATGCAAAGGTTTGGACAACAGCTCTGGAGTCAACCGCCTTTCTCTGCTTGCCCAGAGCCGGCGGGGCAGCCCTCCCCAGCATCTGTCAGCCCAGCACCCTCCCAACGCTGGTGTCAGTGATGTGGGGAAGAGTGTGGGCTGAGCAGAGCAGCTGGGCCAAAGGAAATGGATGTGCAGCCAGAATGGGGTGAGGATGGGGGGAGGGAGAATGGGGGCGAAGGTTTGGGGGTAGGAAAGACTGGGAGAAGGATCGGGGAGGATGGAGGGAGGAATGGGGAGGATGGGGGGGAAGGATGGTGGAAGAAAGGGAGGGGAAGGATGGGGGGGAGAAGGATGGAAGGAAGGTTGGGGAGGGGGAAAGGATGGGGAGGGGGAAAGGATGTAGGGGGACGGATCCTGGGAAGGAAGGACTGGGGGATGGAGGGGGAGCCCTTATGGGGCTCTGTGGGGTGTCTGCAGGGGGAGGGGGGCGAAAGCAAGGGGGGGAAGCCCACAGTCAGCACTTCTCCTGCCATACCTGCAAGAGGGTCTCAGGGGACTTTGCAGAGGAAAAGAGGGGAGAAAGCCAGCCTTTCCCATCGTAACTCTTGGTTGTCCTCTCCACATCAACAGTGGCACCTGAAACAAAGATGGACAGACGTGCACTGGGACAGCCCAGAGACAAGCTGAAGGAGTGAATGCTCATTCCCCAAAGCTCTTGGCGGGGCTCTGGGGTGCAGAGTCCCTCCTGCTGTGTATGGGAACCGCTGAGTCCGGGCCTGATGCGCTGATTGAGCACCTGGGGAAATGAGCCGGTCAGCCCTGGGAGCAGAGTTGAAGGGTTTTTAAATTCTCAGAGATGGGGGCTTTAGACGGGATGTGAGGAGGAAATTCTTGACCCCCAGTGGGTGGTGAGGCCCTGCAATGTGCTGCCCAGAGGAGCCATGGATGCCCCATTCCCGGAGGCGTTGGAGACCAGGTTGGATGGGGCCCTGAGCACCTTGATGCAAAGGGTGGCAGTCCTGTCAGTGGCAGGGAGTTGGACTGGGATGGTCTTAAGGTCCCTTCAGACCTCAGCCATCCTAAAGCTCTATGAGATAAGTGTGACAGGAAGCAGAGCTGGGCAGGTTTTGGGGAGTGCCAGGCACAAGTTGAGGGTAGTGAAGCTGTCTACATACCCAGGGATTTCAGAACTCAGTTGGGCATCAAGTAGCTGTTTTCCACGACTTTCTCAATTGCATGCTGTGTCAGCTGCAGAATTTCCTGGCAACAAACAGGGAATGGAGAGACAGCAGTGAGCACAAAGACAGGAGATGGATGTGGCCCAGCCAAGGGGAACTCATGTCTCTGCACAGAGCACTAATGCCGGGGGCGGGGGCCACATGGATGGTAAGGAGCCCAGCGCCTGGACCAGCGATGGCGGAGCTGAGATGTTACTGCTGCAGGGCCTGGCACGGTGGTGTGGTGCCAGGCCAGCTATGCCGCGGGCGGATCCACCTCCATGGGTTCATCTGGAGGTGGATCCACCTCCATGGGCTCCACAGAGGGGGTCACACGGCTGGTCCAGGTGTGATGGGAACGGTCTCTCTTGCCTGTCTGCTGCCTGATGGTCATGGCGGGCCCCCTCCTCCTCCTCTTCAACCCTGCGGTCCCCGGCTCCATCTTCCCACCTAAATCCTGCGAGTCTTCCAGCCTCGCTCTCTTAGCTTCCCACATGACTGTTAACGGTCGTAGCTCTCAGAGGTGAGTGCGTTGCGTGGGGCAGCGGTGACCAAGGTGACAGCTGTGACATGGCCAGGGTTCTAACATGGCGGCCGCACTGCTGGCACTGCTGGCACTGGCGTTCCACATGGTATGAGGAGGGGGCTGGAGGACAGGGCACGGCACGGGAGCCAGAAGGCACTGCCTGTGCCCAGCGGGCAGCCCTTCTTTCCGGCAGCAAGAGGCCACAGACGAGCTGGCCCTGAGCAAAGGGCCCTCGGCCTCCTTCATCCTCCCCCTCCTCCCACAAGGGAATCTCTTGGTGCTGCCATACGCAGCACGCAGCACCACGTTGATCTGATGGGGCTCCTGAGCTCAGCGCCAACAACAGCAGGCTCCAAAGGGCACCTGACTACGCCTGCCTGCTGGGACACACCAGCTCTGCTCTCCGTGTTCCAATCCAGAGCCTCTCCTTGTAACACCTCCGACTCCATTTGCATCCACTCACTCTGATTACGTTCCACGTCCACACATCATGTTGGAACACACACAGGGCCACGCTGCCTCACCGACCCTCAGTGGGGACCCACAGCCGTACAGCACCATCAGCACAGCAGAACCGGGCCGTGCTCCTGATGCTGCCGCTTGTCCAACCTCCCTCTCGCTGCCCCCATTCTGCTCAGGCAGCCGGTCCCAGCAACAAACACCAGCACAGAACTGCAGCCCCGACTCGTCCCGCTCACTGACAGCCAGAGCAAGGACATGTTACACACCTTCCTTCAGCTCCGATCACCTTCCCGGCGCCACCATGCCGCCATGGCCCAGAACTGCTCCCGCCGGCACCAAGCGCTTCCTGCCCCTCCATCCCCCGCTCCTCCTTTCCCTTCACTTTCCATCCGCACTCAGGACGCAGATCTCAATGGAGGTGGCTGCAGAACATCATCAGTGCAGGCAATCAATGGCTCGTGCTGTGCTTCACTGCCTTGTGCTCCTCACTGACTGCTCTGCTGTGCCCTTTCCTAACCCCGCAGGATCATTTGCTTCTGTCTTTAGTGAAAGGGCTCTCCCTCAGGAATCCCAGACCCTGGAGGTTGATGAGAGAGTCCGGGGAATGGGAGATTTCCCTTTAGTCGGGGAGGAGGTGGTCCATGAGTGCCTAGGAAACATTAAGGTCGATAAATCCATGGGACCTGATGGGGTGCATCTGCGGGTGCTGAGAGAGCTGGCAGAGGTCATTGCTGAGCTGCTCTCTGTAATCTATCAGAGGTCTTGGAGAACTGGGGAGGTGCCTGAAGACTGGAGGATGGCCAATATCACTCCAGTCTTCAAAAAGGGCAAGAAGGAAGACCAGGGTAATTATAGGCCAGTCAGCCTCACCTCTGTCCCAGGGAAGGTGATGGAACAGCTTGTGCTGGATGCCATCTCCAGACAACTGGGTGATATGGAGGTTATCAGGAGTACTCAGCATGGGTTCACCAAGGGGAGGTCGTGCTCCACCAACCTGGTCGCCTTTTATGAAGATGTCACTAGGTGGGTGGACAGGGGGAGGGCGGTAGATGTAGTCTACCTTGATTTCAGTAAGGCTTTTGATACTGTCCCCCATGACATCCTTATAAAGCTGAGGAAGTATGGGATAGATGAGTGGACAGTGAAGTGGGTTGAGAATTGGCTGACTGGCAGAGTGCAGAGGGTTGTCGTTGGCGGTGTGGTGTCTGGATGGAGGCGTGTAACTAGCAGTGTCCCCCTGGGGTCTGTACTGGGTCTGGTCTTGTTAAACATCATCAGCGACCTTGATGAGGGGATAGTGACCACCCTCAGCAAGTTTGCTGATGACACAAAGTTGGGAGGATTGGCTGACATGCCTGAAGGCTGTGCTGCCATTCAGCGAGACCTGGACAGGCTGGAGAGCTGGGCAGTAAGAAACCGGATGAGGTTTAGCAAAAGCAAGTGTAGAGTCTTGCACCTAGGGAGGAATAATTACATGCACCGGTACAGGCTGGGGGAAGACCTGCTGGAGAGGAGCTCTGCAGAGAGGGACCTGGGTGTCCTGGTGGACGACAGATTGGCCATGAGCCAGCAGTGTGCCCTTGTAGCCAAGAAGGCCAATGGCATCCTGGGGTGCATTAAAAAGAGCGTGTCCAGCAGGTCGAAGGAGGTGATCCTCCCCCTCTACTCTGCCCTATTAATGCCTCATCTGGAATATTGTGTCCAGTTCTGGGCTCCCCAGTACAAAAAAGACAGGGATCTCTTGGAGAGAGTCCAGCGGAGGGCCACGAAAATGGTGAAGGGCCTGGAGCATCTCCCCTATTAAGAAAGGAAATGCCTTGTCCAGAAGCAAGCAGTGGGCTGGAGAGGGCACCAAAACGAAACCCTGCTTGCACCTTTCCCTCTCCTCATTCCACATGCTGACATTTATTTTAAGAGCAAAAACAAGACTACAGTGAAGAAAGCTCCAGAACAACTCAGCTACTTTATTCACCCCCTTCTCTTTCCACTACAGAAGATTCTCAGAAAACCTCCAAGAGCCACGTTACTGCTCTGCTGACCCTTCTCTGGGATGCATCAGTGCGCTCAGAAATGACTGAGAGCAACACATGCACACAGACACACAGCAGATCCCTACACAACCACTTCACCACTAGGAAACAGCATCAAAAAGCAGCTGGTGGGAAAAGTAGAAGTGGAAAGCGGGCATGGTGAGAGAAGTGCTTTGGGCAGCAAGGAAAGGCCATCTGAAGCTCCTGGGTTAAGTCCCTTCTGCAGAGGGTGTCGGTGATGCCGTCTCCTTTGCAAACTGTTCCTGCATGGGGAGAAGCATTGGTCTCCCTCATCCCTGGGCTCTCCAGCATTTTGAGGGTCTCTCCTGCTGGGGGTTTTCCCATGAGAAATGAGGCACCAGCCCTGAGAGAAACTCTTCCTGCAGGAGATGCACTCCTAGTAGCTACCTGTCCTGTGGACTGCAATGTTTAATGAGGACTGAGCTTTGCATGAAGTTCTTCTGGGAGTGTGAGGAGCTCTCTGCTAGGCACAAAGCCCTTCTCACACTCAAGGCTTCCTGCCATTTCAGCTCACTGGTGCAGACATTCTGGTAACACAGCAGATGGGATTCTCTGAGGGAGAGAAAAGACAAGTTCCCAGGCATCTCCCTGCATGCAGGCCTGGCCAAAATGTTCTAAAATGTCCGACAGAAGCTATGGTCTCTCTCCTGTGTGCATACGCTGGTGCAGCTTCAATTCAGAACGCCTTTTGAAGCTCTTCCCACACTCAGGACATTTATAGGGTTTCTCTCCTGTATAGATGCGCTGGTGCATCTTCAGTTCAGAACGCCTTTTGAAGCTCTTCCCACACTCAGGACATTTATAGGGTTTCTCTCCTGTATGGATGCGCTGGTGCATCTTCAATTCAGAACGCCTTTTGAAGCTCTTCCCACACTCAGGACATTTATAGGGTTTCTCTCCTGTGTGGATGCGCTGGTGGAGCTTGAAATTAGAACTGTTTATGAAGCTCTTCCCACACTCAGAGCACTTATATGGTCTCTCTCCTGTATGGATGCGCTGATGGCGCTTCAAATGTGAACTGCTTATGAAGCTCTTCTCACACTCAGAGCACTTATATGGTCTCTCTCCTGTGTGGACACGCTGGTGCACCTTCAGTTCAGAGCTGCTTTTGAAGTTCTTCCCACACTCAGAGCACTTGCAGGGTCTCTCTCCTGTGTGGACACGCTGGTGCACCTTCAGTTCAGAGCTGCTTTTGAAGTTCTTCCCACACTCAGAGCACTTGCAGGGTCTCTCTCCTGTGTGGATGCGCTGGTGGCGCTTCAAATCAGAACTGCTTATGAAGCTCTTCTCACACTCAGAGCACTTATATGGTCTCTCTCCTGTGTGGACACGCTGGTGGATGGTGAGGTGGGTTCTCCCTTTGAAGCTCTTCCCACACTCAGTGCACTTGCAGGGTCTCTCTCCTGTGTGAATGCGATGGTGGATGGTGAGGCTGGAACTGTTTTTGAAGCTCTTCCCACACTCAAGGCACTTATACGGTCGCTCTCCTGTGTGGACACGTTGGTGTATTTTGAGGTTAGAACTATCCTTAAAGCTCTTCCCACACTCAAGGCACTTATACGGTCGCTCTCCTGTGTGGACACATTGGTGTATTTTGAGTTTAGAAATACCTTTCAAGCTCTTCCCACACTCAAGGCACTTGTACAGTCTCTCTCTTCTGTGGATACACTGGTGGGAAGTGAGGCTCCCACTGTCTGTAAAAGTCTTTCCACAGTCAGAGCACTCAGAGGCTCTCTCTCCTGTGTACATGCACTGCTGGCCAGTGGGGTGGAGTCTCCATTTCATGCTCTCTGCAGAATCACAGATCTCATAATGCCTCTTTGCTGAGTGCGTGCCCTGGTGGCTAGTGATGCTGGAATCCAGTTTAAAGCTTTTCTCACACTCAGTGCATGGATTCTGCTTTTTCATCTGGCACACATCCTTGCTCCTCATTTCCTCAGGCTGCTTTGGACCTATGTTGGAGTCCACTGGGTTCCTCAGTGTCATTCCCAGACGCTTTCCCAGGGGCTTCTTGATGTGCTCATCCTGACCTTGCTGCAGGACTTCCTGGACATCCCTTCTGATTTCTTCCACAGAGATGCGATTCCGCTGCATTTCCGCTACACAATTTCTCTGCGGAACCTCCTTTGTATTTTTGATCCCATCAGCTGCTGGATGACAGAGGAAATGCAGCAATAGCACACGGTGCCCCAAATAAAACACAGGCAGAGAAGGCTCTTACAGCCCCAACATTCCCCTTCCCTCCACCACCTCACCTGGGCTGAGGTCTCCTGGCATGGTCTCAGGGCTACGCACATCTGGGATCCAGGGGTCTTCCCCTCCTTCAAGCAGGGAAATCAGCATGGGCTTGGGGGCTGGAAGTGGAGCTTCAGGGAGAGAAACAGGGAACAAGAGAGCATTTCCCTCATGCTGGCACAGTGCCTGTTCAACAGTTCCACTGTGTGCCCCTCCCCAAGGAGAAACCACCATTTATGTCTAAATGACACTGTGCCTACAGCTTCCCTCGGAGCAAAGAATGTTTTGACATCTCTGAACATTGTGAAGGGATATTTTTTCTTTCAAATTAACTTTACAACAGCTTATTTGTTTTCTTACAGTCTACCAGTGGTCAAGGCATCAAAATGTTGATGGCAATTGCATGGAAAATCCTCAATTCCATAGCAGTAACCAGGGATTCATCTGTGAGCTGGAGCTGGTGGCACCAAGCAACACACAACACAAGGGCTGGTTTTCTCCCTCCTGGCTGATGCCTGCTTGCCAGCACTGACTCTGTGGCTTTGATCAGAGTGCCGTGCATACTAATCCCTTCTGAAACTCATGCTTTTCAGTATCTCCTTTCTTGCTGGCACTGTGGTGTGAGTCAATATGTAGCTGCATGGTGTTTATTCAAGGCCCGGCTTGCAGAGGCTCATTCTGCACAGCCAAAGGTGCCCTAACGAGGAGGAAAGGCAGACAAGCTCTCACCCAGCGAGGCCACACACTGGTATGTCTCCAACATCACGTCCCGGTAGAGCTCTCGTTGCACAGGGTCCAGCAGCGCCCACTCCTCCCTGCTGAAATACACGGCCACCTCCTCAAAGCTCACGGGCTCCTGCAAGCAAAGAGGCTCCTTGCTGGGAACAGCCAAGGCCCAGGCAAGCAGCTCGCACAGGACAGAACCTCACACCCCAGCTGCTTTTCTGTCCCCAGCACACACACGCTGGCTGAGGGCACCTCCCTCTACCCCTGCATTCACATCCCTGGCCCCTTGGCCTCTCCTGCCTGCTTCCCCAACCCCTACCTCAACTGGATGTGCTGCGGCCATTTGCTGCTCTCCTGCAGGCTGGGATGATCACGGCTGGAAGGCAGAAGTTGAACTGGAGCCTGCAGAGAGAAGAGAAATGGCAGGGGAGCTGTGAGGGAATGCAGCAGTCCCATTCCCAGCTCAGCCCTTCTGCGGGGCACTGCCCAGCCTTGCAGAGGAAGACAATGAGCTGCAGCACAGGAAACAGTCTGGCTCAAAGAGATGAACCGTCACAAAGCTGTCTCAGACTGGGAAGCTGAAACAACTGGTAGATGACACTTAGTTCAACAGCTGAGACTGAGAGGGGACTTAAGACAAAGCACGGCAAGGAGGCAGTCATCTTACCCCAAAAGAGGGAGCAGCCCAAGTGCCCCTCCAGCTCTGCTGCACAGCAGCGGGCTGCACCACAGGACCTGCCCTCGAGCAGGGCTGTTTCTGCAGCTCACACCTGCACAGAGATCCCTTGCAGCTTGACATCAAGACTCCTTCTCAATACAGATCTTCTGTAAGACACCCGTGGTTACTTTGGAGCTTTCATGTATTCTCTAAGGTTCTGTCTTAGAGGGACTGTGCACGTATGATTCCTTCCACACAAAGCCTTGACCAAGCTTGGGACTAGGAGAGGATCCAGCCACATCCTAGCTCCTTACCTCTGTGGTCTGAAGACATGAGAAAAAAAGGGGAACTACTCTGAGCCTCGTGACTCAATGGGAGGGCCTCCTGTAGGTGTGTGCGTAACCCTACCCTCCATGCAGTAAATAACCAAATGTATCCAGCCACCTCCGATCCTGCTGTGTCACTGTTAAATCACTACAGCATATCCCTATTATATCAACCAATATAGTCCTGCTTCTCCCTTAGGAGTGTATGCTGTGTTTGGATCCACTTGTGACCAATGGGCAAAGTCTGCAGGATGGCAAGAAGGGAAACAAACCGATGACAAGAGACATGAAGCGCATCCCAAATTCTTCTGTGAATGTTCTCGTGGCAACTGCTGTAGTTGAGCAGCAAGCAGAGGTCACTGGGGCAGTAATAGGATGCAAAATGGGAAAGGTGTTATCAGCATCGTGTCGGGTTTGGAAGTGACATATGAAGCAAAGGAGAACTGCACCGGTCCTCCCAGAATCAAAAGCGACTGATATTCCACAATATTTCTGCTGCACTGCGTGGTGCAAGTTGTGCAGGTAATGCTTATTCACACAATAAACGAAGACCTCCCGGAGTCGCCTACAATCCTTTAGGCCACACATCCTCCACCTGTAGGGTTTGGCTCCAAACAGATGCAAAACTGCACCCATAGCACTAATTAAAGGCACTGCCTCTACACAGTTAAGGCAAACAGAGGCAGCAGAATGACGGCTTATTGCCTGCCCTAGCTGCAGTTAAGGAAACTGAAGAGTGATACAGGAGGAATGGGAAAGGGGAGTTTTATTGGAGGTCTGAGTGGTGAAGGAAGTTGAGGACATACAACAAGGACAGCCTGTGCCAACTGGGGGATCTTTTGATTGACTGCAAGCACGCCTAAAGGGGACGGCTACCCAGGAAAGAGATGCAGAAATACTGTTAGAAAATGGTATGGCCATCCAACCATCCAGCAGGAGGTGCAGAAAAGCACCTGGTTCATGGAAGAACACCGTGAATGCAGCCCCCAACACTCAAACACAGCAAGCCTGCTGGAGCACCAACTCCACAGATCCGTGAGGGAACACCTGGTGGCAAATGGATTAAATCCTCTGGCAGATGTCCGTACATCCTCTCAGGAGTGGAAGTAGCCCTGGGCTTGCTGAAATCAAGCAAGCCCTCAGAAAAGGGTTGGGAAAAGTACTCTGTAAAGGTGACTGATGTAGTTCTCAAAACCACCTACTGCTGATGTTACCTAAAAGTGGTGATGGCTCACATTCCTCGGGTAAGGAAGTGCAAAACGGCGAGGAGTCAACTGGATGGTTCACACTTCTCAAATAAATAGGATGGCTTACTTAAACACAACAATAAATCAACAAAACATCCAACCACATGGAGATTATTTTTCCATCTCCTGAGAAGAGAGAGTATCTGACAGCACTGCAGCCAAACCAGCCTGTGACGGTCACAGCCACCACCAGCCGATGCTGTGCTGGGAATTTTAACTGAACCGTGAAGGCAACTTATCGAATAGCAGCAGTGCTAAACGGAACAATTAAGGCAATAAACAACCACGTGCTTACAACAGCCTTGTTAAGCAGTTGTTAGAGCACTTCAGGACACCTGCATGATATCAATAAATTCATTCCTCCCTCCCTCTTCAGCCGAGCACGCAGACTGCGCTCACTGCCAGGGGACGCTCTCAGCAGCGCGTGCCCTTTGCAGAAGGCACCTGGGCTGTGCTTTACTGACCTGCTGCTGCTCGGCCGTGTTCTCAACGCGTGCTCCAGTCAGCCCACAGGCTGCCAGCTTCTCATCGTCTGTTCCAGAGCCCAGTGCCGGAGCTGCTGCAGATGCTGAACGTGCTCAGGGCCCGCAGCTGTGTGCTCAAGGCATCTGCAGCTGCCGGGACAGCCTGAACAAAAGCCATGCCAGGGGTTTGCACAACCCCAGCTGGGCCATCAGGCAAGCGCTCAGCAAACAAAAGGTAACGCCATTTCAAGGGTCGCCAGAGGCACGTGTTGCCCGCAGGGTCCCCGAAGAGGAGCTGGGGGCTGCCGGGGAGGAGGAGCAGGGCGAGTGCAAATTTCCACTTGGAGGCTTCACATTAAGGCACTCCAAAGGAGGCATCGGGGGGTTTAAAGCTTCCGTCAATCCACGCGTGCACAGCTGCAGAGCGAGGCCGTCTCGTGTCTCCCGTGGCCCAGAGGAAGAACTGCAGCCCCAGCTGCGCTGTGTTACAGAGATCCAACCGGGCAGCAGAGCACGCTGACCTCCTCTGCTCCCTTCCTCACTGTCCCAGCTCCCAGCCCGTTCCCGTGCCCCTCGGAGCCCAGCCCGGGCTGCATGAACTGCCGCCCTGGTTGCAGCCCGTCTGGGCCAGCAAACCTGCTGCGCTGAGCGGGAGCTGGAGCCGGGACCAGGGTCCCGCCTGGGGTACGGCAGTGCGGGTTCCGCCCCGTCCGGGGCCGCTCCCCGCTCCTCTCCCGGTGCTGCTGGCAGGGGGCAGGAAGCGTGCGCTCCTCTGCACGAGCCACGAAGGGCACCTACCTTGGGTGCGGAGCAGGCTGCTCCCAGCTCTGGTGCAGGTAGCCGGGCTCCTCGGAGTCGCGTAGAGCAGAGGACGCCGAGTGCCCTCAGCCCGGAGCTGGCCGCAGGACGGCCTTGGTGCACCTCCTGCCACCGCGGTGCTGCCCGGATGGCTTCCAGCCAGGCTCTCGCCTCTTCCGCACAGGCTCAGGAAGGCAGGAATTCCCACAGCGATCACGCCCAGAGCTCGTTTTCATGGCACATCTGCCCCCGGGGGATGGCGATGGGAAGGGGTGCGGGGGAGGAGGGAGGGAGGAATGGGGGCTGTGTTTTGTTACGCTAATGAAGCATCGCTTTCTGCCGGCTCTCTTTGCTTCCTTCGGTGGGGACATTCGCACACCCTTGTCATCAGGCATCCCTCCCTTGCTGTCCTGGCGTTCCTGTTACTGCTGTCCCCCACGAGTATGTCCCAGCAAGAGGCAGTCTCCGGTACAGCACCAGAGGACATTCTGTGTTGAACAGAACTCTTGCAATGGAACCGAGCTGTGGCTAGGAGCTTTACCCAGAAGCTGCTGTAAGAATACGACTTTCCCCAGATCCTTGTCTAAGGGTCCTAATAAGTCTTCTGTGCAGCGATACCTTGCGGTTCTGTGTGGGTTTGTGGTCCGTATGGCTGGCCATACCTACCCTTGAGTTGCACCGGGCAATGTACTTGCAGGTCACCTCACTGGAAGGAAAGCAGTGTGCAAACTGCAGTGGGAAATTGCATTTAGGAAAGCAGGATATTGAGGTTCGTTTTCTGGTGGATATGGGTGCTTCTTACTACCCATAGATGGTTTTGTAACAGTAGTAGATGCTACTGCCCAACAGGAAAAGGCTTCCTTTTTTGGATTAATTAAACATAAGCTAAGAAAACAAGCAGGAATACAGAAATTCTTGTACCTGCCAGGTTACTCTGGCAAGAAATTGAATAAAACTGGAGCTAAGAGTGCAACGATATTGACTGATTAAAAACTGTAACTCTGGCTTTAACACAAACTGGGCAAAACAATGTTGTACCCCCAGGAGTTACAGCAATCTCAAATATGATACACTTAGTGGTGTGGGCATCAGGGCCAAAAATGAAGCCCTAAATAGAAGTTAAAAGCAAGAGCTTGCCTAGTCAGGGTAAAGCAGTGCCCTTTGAGGGTATGGGACTGTAGGAGGATAAAAGAAATAATAGGTAACTTTTTGGAGTTTGGATTCCAATTTTGATAGCAAGTGCTGTAGTTTGGTACAAGACTTGAGGGCAAGTACTAGAATAGTTGAATGAATACACTCAGTGGTGGCAAATCCGTGCACTTTATTAACCAAGTTAAGGAACAAAAAGATTAAGTTTACCTTCTGGATTTGAGGGATGTCTCTTCTGCCTGGTTTGGCCAAAGGAAGCCTAAGGTTATTTGCCTTTGAAAAGGAAAGCCCTGATATGGGGAGAAGAGTCTCAGTTAACCTGGACAGTGTTACCCAGGGTTGTGAGAACAGCTGAATGATGGTCAACTCATGAGCCTGAGATCTGGGATCCTCCATTCTAGGGTGGAACTTTACTGCAGCACGTGGCTGCCACAGCAACAAAAGGACTGTGTACAATAGACTGAGAGTTTGCTGAGTTTCTTGGTTTACAGAAAGCACAAATAACTCAACAGCAAGTGACATATTTGGGAAATGAGATTACAGCTGGACTTTGAACCTTAAGGACTGCCAGGAAAAAAGTCATCTGCCAAACCCCTGAGCTGCAAATTGCCAAGAAAGTGAGTAAGGGATGGCCAGGGTGCCTGAGGGCGGTGGCTGCACTGGTACTTGGGGGAATACAAGAAAAGCTGTTCAGAGCAGCAGCTGTGGAGCAAGATAAACAGCATGAGAACCAAGGACACCTCTGCAAGGAGAAGAAGGGTCTCACAGCTCTGATTGGATACGTGCCTGCATGGACAGTTGAAAAGGGTTCTGTAGAATGCTTTGTTGACATGTAAAGGTGGTTGGGAAAGTTGTAAGGGCGGACGGGAAAGTTAGAAAATAACAACTTGTGAAGGTCTATAAGGGATGTGAGAACTTGTAATAAACGATTTGGATCGTTCACATCTGAGTCCGTGCCTCAAACGCTGCAAATGTGGTGGTGATAGGTTGATGGTTGGACTTGGTCTTAGAGGTATTTCCAACCGTAGTGATTTTTTTATTCTATGAGGGTTAAGGACTCCAGGACAGTATCAGTGAATACTTCATTCATGGCTTGAAAGCTGAAGCTTGAAGCTGCTGAGGTTGAATGAGGAAGAGTATGTCCTTTGATGTGGTTGAAAACTGATCTTGAACAGACTTTCTCAACAGGATACTCTTTGGTTGGGACAAATACAGAGGAGTGTATTTGTGATTTTTCTTGCGCAGGGTCAGTGATCACTGTCTGCACAACAGTTTTAGGAAACAAGAAAAGGGAAACAAAAAAAACTGCACGGGACCTAAGTAAAATGAATTCTTAATGACTGACTGTGCTAGTGAAACATATTGAGTAGCTTGAAGCTTAAGACAAAGGAGTTAATTGCTTTGTTGTATGTGACTATATGAAGGGTTGCTGTAAAGAAGAATAGTAAACTTGTTATATGGCAAACAGGCTATGAACTAGTGGTTGTATCAGTTAGGAAGATTCGTGTTAGTTACTGCCTTTGAGTAGTAAAGCTTGTAGAGCTTGGGAAGAATAGGTTGGAAAAGCTACAGAATTTTCATCAGTAACAGCTTAGACATATATTGGGGTTAGTCTAGTTATGGATTTTATTGCTGTAAGACATGAGGGATGGGCAAAATGACTTCTTCCTAGTCCCTCCCAGTGCTGTTATTCTGTGCTGCTTGTGTGTTTTCAGAAATCTATGTATTACTTACTATTGTGCCTTTGTTCTTTAGTTGTCATTAGTTGTGGCAGGGGTGACAGCCCTTTCTTCACTCTGTTTCCCTACTGTAGAATTAGGAAATTTACAAAGAGGAAAAACGTGAATAGTCAGGAATATTTTGGAAAGTGTTTCCACTGTTAAACACTTCAGAATTTCTCAGAAATTCTGCATCCCAGCTGTAAAGAAAAGGCTTGTGCATAATTTCAAAGGGTTGAGAATACTTAATCCTGAAATTGTTTATTGGTTTTTTACTCTGTTTTGGCCTTGTACTTTGTCTCCAGTAGTATGTAGTTGGCACTCAGAAGTAATTTGATTCAGCTTGTCCTTCTGCACTGTTTGCTTTCTGTTCCGTTGTGCTGCTTTGCCTGTGGAGTCCTCTAGTCTGAGATCTGTTGTCTCACCTTGCCTGAATTCTGCCTCAACTGAATAGACATAGATTCAAAACCCGTGTTGCATTATTTTCTGGTTTCAGAAGTGTCCAGTCTTTTACTAGATAGACTTTCCTGGTTTTGAGTAACTTGCAAAACTGAGAGTATTCCTGCCTGCTTCCCAAGAGTCTCTGTTTTTCAGACAAGGTTATGTTAACAAATCCATGAAACCCCAATAGAAATTCTGGGCTCTTTGCTGTGTGTCTACTTGCATCTTCTGCTTTCTGCCCTTGTCTTTGTGATGTCTTTGTTTTGCACATCCTCTTTATTTGTCTTACTTGAGTAAATGAATCCATCTGTCACAATCTTCTCACCTGGATGTCTGAAAGTTCTCTTCCCGGCAGGGGATTTATTTCACTGTTTACCTCTTAACTTTTGTCCTTCCATTTCCTTCTCTGTTACTTTGGTTTTATTTGCTGCAACGCTTCCTCCTCTTTATTTTCAGGAGTACTTCTAATCTCTTAACATGAACTGTGTGTTCCTGTACTTCAGGTTCTCTTCAAAGATTTTTTCCATATCTCTTCTTTGACTTTGATTAATGTTAACTGTTGAGATTTTTCTGGATGTATTCCCGAGACTCAGTCTGAGGTTTAAAATCCATCCAGTAGTACTACTGAATTCAAGTCTGCAATTCAGAATTGCATCGTTTGTAGAGCAGGGCCTTTTTAGAATTGAATTCAGTGGGATGTGAACAGAAGACTCAGGACAGCAGGGTCTGTTTTAGTTGGATAAGGCTTTTGGTTAACTCTTCTCATTCCTGTAGATATGGATATATCTTGTTTCATCTACATGCAAAACTTTGTAGTGTAATCAGTTACATAAAAATACATTCTCTTCCCTTCCTGTGTTTCTGGAAAATGCTCATGAAGATTTCTGTTTGATTGTTTTCAGAGTTGTGGGTTATACTGCTTTCTTTTAATGGGCTTGCTATGACAAATATAAGGCCTGTTCTTTTCAGCCTTTAGTTTACTAGCTATTAACAACAGAATATTTACAGTGAAAAAGATCTAAGGGGATAAACACATTATATTTTAGCACCTCAACATTTGCAAAAAATAAATGGACAAAACCACCTCCCTTCCCACTACAGCACTTATCTGGCAGAACTGGTTGGATTGCTTCTGTTCTCTTAGCTCTTGGGGCTGTTGTTTTGCCACTCATAGAACTGCTTCCCATGAGTTTATGTTGTGTTTGCACTGGAGGGGTTGAGAAGCAGCTGAAACTGTCAGCTTCATTCTTGTCCTGCATCCCACTGAATGTGAGCTGTGTATGAACTCAATAAGCAAATACGATTTTTGGTATTGCATTAAGTATATTCCTGTGCTGTGCTCTGGTGGTATGTAACTGTTCAGGCTTTGACATTATTAATGGAAGCATGCCTGACTTCAGCATGTGCAAGGCTTAATCATGAGCATCTAACCCATCTTTTAACAATGAGGCAGAGTTCAAGTAGATTTGCAGGTGATCAGTTGTGCCAGACAAAACTGAATTCCTTCTTTGATAGAACAACCAATTCCTTTTTTCCTCCAGACAAAGAGAAGAGATGTAGTCCCATATGTCATACTTCACTTGTGCTCTTGAGGCTGTGCCAGACAGTAAACAGCTAATTCATGTAAAAGAGATGATCGTTGCGAGAGTTGGTGTTTGCTGAAGGAAACAACTGCTTGTGGTTCTTTTTTTTATTTAGGGCAACCACCTCAAAAGCCATAAGCAACAACAAAAATTCCTACAGGAGTGATTGGAACGAGAGATGTTGACAATAAGGGGATTTTCCAAGAGCTCAAATTGAGGGCTAGTCTTGCACTGTTTGCAGTAATGACCTTGGCACCAAAAACTCGTTGGGATTTTCTTATGAGAATTTGTGGTGTGTTGTCAGTACGTGACAACTGAGGAAACGCGTGTGCAGCAGAACACATGCGTTTGGGACATGATACAGATACAGAAAAACCAGTGAGACTGGGCATGTCAAGGCCAATAACAACCCTCCTGGGAGACAGTAGAAATCCTTATTGTTGCAGCATGGATAACTGGAGAGAAGTGAACATGAGAGTGGAAGATGTATAGGAAAAGATATTCTGTGGAGAATAAGCTGCAATTAAGGCATTGTACAATGTTCTTCCAGCTGGAATATTACTTGCAGTTCTGGCTACTATATTCAAGAAACATTGATTGAAGCTGCTTGGAATTCAATGAAGGGAATATTATGGGAATAAAGAGCCTGTTATGGAAGGACAGTAGAGAAGTTTTTCAGTCTGTGGATAAGAACTAATGGCTGGATAAAATAAATGTAAATGAATGGAAAAGCTCTTGCCTCTTAAGGTGGGATCCTGGAAGAGCCTCTGTGGTCATTTGTCCAGTGTGTTTTCTCCCAACACTTTCTGTACAGGGAGTGATATTGTTTAAACCTACCTTTATAAATGAATCAGTTGGGTATCTTACATGAGTTATTGCCTTTGTTTATAAACAGTATTGGACAGTATTGATTTATGTAATTGAAAATGAAAAATCATCGTTATGAAGATTTTGTTTGGGACCTGAGCAAGGTCAGTTGAGCTCCCAACACGCTGTGGAAGAAAACTTGTTTTTATTCTTGTGAATTATGTTTTTAATCTCTAATGTCGTTCTGGGAACACTGTTACATCCCTAAAAGGCAGCAGCATATTTAAATTATCCCAGTAATGAATAATAATATACAGTAAGGAATAATAATAGTTTCATTATAAGTGTTAAAATTTTCACTGATAGTTTAAAATAAGGAAATGCTATTTATCAGATGTCAAAAACAGGATAATTTACCAAATGCAGAAATTTAGGATTTAGTGAAATTAATTCAGGTGTAAGAATATTGGTGGCCTGTATTTGACTCCTGCATAGTTTGCAAGGTTCTTGCACATAAAACCTAGTTTTGTGGTATTTTTGCTTCTAATTCTACCCTCTTGTTAGCAATTTGTGGGTCAGGCTGGGTCACATCACACTTCATTTCAGTTTTCAGTTCCTTCTTACTTCATCTACTTTTGTTCCTCCATCATACAGGTAGTTAGGACAGTCGATATATGAATCATTGTGGAGATGACTGTTCCTGTAACATTTGAAAGAAAAAATTGTTTTTTGATCAAGCATTCCCAGTAAAAGATAAATAATTCTATGTGAACTAAAAAACTCTGAGTAACTAGTGAAATAAGTTGACCTTTTTCTTTCCAGTTTTGCAGGTAGGAAGACAAACCTGATGAGCTGAATGAGTTTTCTGTTTAGCTGCTGTGTCTGAAATAAAACTAGTTCATAGACTGCATGCAATTTCAGTTATTCATTGGTGGGGTATTTCTTGTTTTGCTTGTAGTTGCCTTGTGGTCACCGGTGTGAAGAGATTTGCCATTCAGGTGATTGTCCTCTGAACTGCAGCCAGAAGGTTAAACTCAAGTGTCCTTGTAAGCGACTGAAAAAGGTAAGTTTTGAAGTTGCAGTTCTGAGAGTGACACATTTTCTTTGTATGTTCCTAGGCTTGTGTACATGGATTGTCTCTAGTCAAGACTGGAATAGAATCAGTTACTTGAGCAGAGCAGCAACAGCAGCTGAAAGTCTGGGTGGAACAATCAAAATATTCACTAAGGAACATAAAATTCATTGTAGAAAATGTTAGCTCCCAGATTTGCAATAACTTTCTCTTCAAGCACACTTCAATTTTTGTAGTTCCATTAGGAAAATAATCAGATGATCTGGAGTGATTTAAGAAGTCAAAGCACATTTTCCTCATTAGGAACTGAGAAGTTTATAATTACATAAATTGGAACAGTCACAGATGTTTTGAATTCCTAATTGATGGTTGTCTGAGGCCCTTAAAGCAAACAGAGGCATCAGCATCCTTAGCTTTCAGCAGAGATAAAGGACAAAGCTTATAGCTATCAAGTATGATGAGGGGAAAAACAGAGGCTGCTGTGACCTCTTGACAAGTGTTAACTTAATGAAAAATTCACTATCTGGCTTGAACAAAGCATGCTTAAATTATTTTCAAGACCCGGTTAACTTCTGAGCTTTCCACACAGATGCAGTTTCCCCAGAGTTCTTAGCTTCTCCAAGAAATGTCTTCAGAAATCTCAGATCTTGCAGGGCGCATGTCCAAGAGAAAGGATGGTAATGCCCAGAGTACGTGCTTCAAATTGAGCAGTCTCTGCTTATAAATAACTAGCTTTTCTTTATTTGTAAGTTGAAATGTTGACTTCTGCTGAGGATAAATTATTTTGTTGTGACTAAGTGCTCTTACTAATTTCAGTTTTTCTTACTCTACTGTGTCCAGTAAAATCAATAATATCATTGGTTGCGTGTATACTTCTGCTTCTTGTTCCTTAAGATATAGGTTTACAGTTGGACTTGATGATCTTTGAGGTCTTGTTTCTTATGCCAGACTTAATTGAATAAGGAAGATGGGTATTTCCATGATAGCTCTGTTACATCTAGTTGTTGCTGTCCCTAATTTTCGTACTGTTTTTGTAAAACTGAAATGTGTCATCATCTTCTGCTGAGTTCTGACACTGTATAGCTATTTCAGACCAGTTCAGATTTTATTGTCCCAGAGTGCCGGGATGTCTTCAGTGATTATGTGGATGTCCAACTGAAATGTGGTAGAAAGAAGCAATGAAATTAATGTTTAGGATGCTCGCTTTTCACTTTTACAGTGGCCTGAAATGGAACATTCCAGATCTGCTATTCTGAAAGTTTTATGGTCCTTAAATATGATGACGGTTACTTTTTTTCCCCCCCTCAATCTTGTAAATTTGATTTTAATAAGGTGGAAAGGTTGTTGAGTTAATTATATAATTAATAAAAATTAATTCTTATATGATGACAGCCCACTTATTTAAATAGCCACGAAGTGGTCCTTCTGATTCCTAATGAAATGGTGTCTCCCTTCAGAAAGAGAAGAAAACACTATCCCCACCTTAAATATCATCTCACTGTTTTCCAGGTCAAGCCCCAAATCCATGCTCTCTTTTGTACAGAGAGCTACAGTGTAGAGGGTAAATGCTGGTAGAACCAATAAGCCATTGATAATTGGACTGTGTATTAGTTGCAGCTAATCTGACTGCAGAAATATGACTCATTTCTGTAGTGTGAAAGATGAGGTCTTTTAACGTTTGCTTTATGCATCTGCCCTTGTCTGAGATCGTAATTAGGGTATCTTTGATTCCAGAAGGTCCTTATGCATATTTGCTTGGAGCTGCATACTTACAGCAGATAGTGCACTTCTTTCTTAGCTTGGATAGGACAGTGTACCTGTATATTTAGTCTTCTGTGCCTGCAGCCTGCAATCTTGAAGATAAGGAGAAACAGAATTGAGTACCTAATATTTGCAGCTGAATTCTCCTCTACCAGTCTTCTGTCTGTGTATACTACTGGTGAAGTTGGGAGTTGACAGGACACGTATTCCAAGCTGCTCTGTAAATATGCCTCATCTGAACCATCACAAATAATATCAAATGTAGGAGCTCATAATTTGAGTGCAAAACAGGAGGATTTTTTCTTCCTTTTCTGGTGTTGAAGTTAACTGTTGCATCATGAGGCTATGCATGTAAACATGCAAGATCGTATAAACCACTTGAATTTGTAACCCACAACTTGTAGTGGACCATATTCTTAACCATCTAGGCAGGTGGTTTATCTTAGCATGCTGGAATTGCTCTGAAGAAGTTAGTTTTTGGATTTTGCTGTATGCTATGAAAATTGTTCTGCATATTGTCAGAAAGCATGAAAACCAGAATAGCTTCTGGCTATGTTACTGTGCTTTCCTGACAAAATTCTTCATAGGCTAGTAGTATAGATTATAACTTTCTCTCTGTGCTGGTATTCTGTTTTGGTTTTGGTGGTGTTTTTTTTTTGGTTTTTTTTCTGTTGTTGTTGTTGTTTGTTTTGGCCTTCAATGTAAGGGGGAGGAAGGAGAAGGAAGTAGGGGAGATCTTCCCATGACCAGACCTTGCCCTGTAGTTTCAGCCAGTTTAGAGAATTGATACGAAGTTTCAGAAGAGTTACTTATTAGTTACTTTGCATGGTATCTTTTGTAACAGAGTTCACGAGGTTATATTGCTTTGTCTTAAATAAATAAGTGGAAAAAAAGACAAGAAAAATTAAACTGAACCACTTGATTTATTCTTGATTCAGTTTATCTTATCAGAGAGAAGGAAAATAGAAAAGGATGCTTGAATACAGTTACAGTTTCAAATAATATTTATTTATTAGCTTCATTCTGTAAATATACCGAATAAAATTGTTTTACAATTTTCCCAACAAAATGAACGTTATAATTAAATTTTTATATAGGGAAATGAATTACAAACAATTCAATTTATACTTAACAGGAAGTACAGTGCAGCAAGATACAAGAAGGCCAAGTTTCACTGGAGTGTGATGTGTTATGCAAGGAAATGAAACGGAAGGCGTCTGAGGTGGTGTATCCATTTTAGTTATGTTATCTTCATTGCCTTGAGAAAAGTTGGAAAAAACAGGCAGATCACTATTTTTTCAAGACAGTAATAGTAAGAAATGCAGTGTAACTCAGCGTACAGTTTAATTGCACATTTAATTTTTGGACTATTGAATCTGGCTTATTGCTGAGAATTGCACTACTTGTAGATAGTGTCAACTCACTTGATGAAACACTGTGTTAAGGTAATGCTCTATTACCTCTTTATTTTTAATGTACATTGGAACTGGAGATTTCCTCTTCAGCCAAGAAGTGCTAATCAATGATAATAAATCATTACTGCTAGTGAGAGCTATAGAAGCACTTCATTTAGGCCTTACTTTTACTTTGAAGGTTAGCAAAGTGTTATCTTGTGTGTTCCTGTCACACAGTATTAGGTGACTGCCACAATTATAGAGAGCTTTCAGCAACTGCATGTGCTTTTCAGCCCATTGTAAACATGGATGCTCTCCAATAATTTTGTTTGAAGTAAAGAAACTGCTGCATAATCTCACCGAAAGAGACAGAATATCCACATTGTTTTTCTAGGCCTTTTATGGAAACATGAGGAAGTGGTGCATGAGCTGGTTAAGTTTCTGGCATTTAATTTGCTGTCTTGAATGCTATGTAACAGTTCTGTAGAGTGATCAGTTGTAGTTCCAGGTTTTATTTTTCATAAAACTTTCTGATGGTGAAGCAAATGTAATTGCATTGACAGTTTCCATTACGACAAGAGCAGTAGAACAATATGAGTATGCATTATCCAATATGTCATTTGGTACAAAAGTGGAGATTTCCTTTTGCTCTAGCAGTCAGGGCATATTTAACTACTTGGAATGAAGTGTGTGAGTGTAAATTACATACATATATAAGGATTTACCCATCAGTGTACAGTGTGCTGAATTGAGGATTGAGTTACTGAAAGCTTAGAGTGACTTTATTAAGGAATTTTCCCTGGTATTAATGAATATATATATTTATATTTTCCCCAGGTTTTATATTTGTCATTTGAATTTTCCAGTTAGTCAGAAGTTTAGTTTTATAACATGGTAGCGTCTCTTATGTTCCATGTTTTTCAAACATGAATTGATAGAGGTTTTTCACAGAATGTTTTAGAATCTGAGTAAGCTCATAGCTCACTTGGTGAAGGTTTTGCTCGCTTTTCTGAGAACTGTTCTATAAATTATGGCTCTGTAAGATAATAGTTTTACCTGCTTTTACAACAGTTACTTATCACTTTGTATGTCTGGACAGATAAAAGAGGCAGAAGCCAAAGCTGTTATTGAAGAGGAGAAACGAAGACAACAGGTATCAAACTTAATTCTTCTTCCCCCCCAACCTCGTTGTGTTAATAAATCACTTGATGCATGTGCAGCCCAATCTGTATACTTTGTACAGTGTTTCTCCCAGTTACTGCTTTCAGCTGTTATGTTGTCCTTAGGTATGTGCCATGAGTGATCTACAGTGGTTAAAAGCAAGTATATTTTCTCTTAACAGTTCTCACATCTGTGGGCAAAATGGTAATCATTTGATGTCGCATTAGAATAACTGTATAATGTATACATATATTTAAATACAAAATACTTCTGATTTTTATCCATCATTTTATAATTCCTTAAATTCACAGAATTACTAAGTAGCCTCTGTAAGGTTGAATTACTGAGTGAACCTTCTTACTTACTCCCCTTCGTGAGAGTGAAGAAACCTAAATTGGTCTCTGTCCTTCAAGGTCTGGTGGGAGTGGGGAATTTTTTTGTAATTGCTGGCTCTGGTGAATGTGTGTTGTCAGCGCTGTAATACAAGAAGCTTCTGTGCCAGCTGCCTGGAAATACTGTCACTAATCTTGTTTCAGAAATTAACCGTAAGCTTGGTTGCTGGTGACAGCTAACTCAGGTTTATCATCTGGGCGCTGCAGCCTCAATGCACTCCTTCCAACAGGCTTGTATGCCTGTGACAGAGCACAGACCCCCCCGGTTGTACACCCCCCATCGGACCCCCCCCCACATTAGATCCCCCCCCATTGTATCCCCCCCCCCCATTGAATCCCCCGCCCTCCATTGGATCCCCCCGTTGTACCCCCCCCCTCCCCCACTGAACCCCCCCCATCGGACCCCCACCCCATTAGATCCCCCCCATTGGACCCCCCCCGGTCTATCCCCCCCCTATTGGACCCCGCCGTTCGATCCCCCCCCATCGGACCCCCCCGCTCCCGGTCCGTCCCCACTCACCGCTTCCTCCTACGGGGCTACCAACACCTCCGCACTTTACGGCGACGCTGTCGCAAAAGCGCCGCACCCCGCTGCGCTTTACGGCGCGCCGCGAACTGCAAGTCCCAGTGTCCCCCGCGCTGCGCCGCGTTACGTCTCTCCGGGGACTGCAACTCCCAGCGTCCCCCGCGCGGCTCAGGCGCAGAGCGCGCGGTGTGAAAAAGGCGGGAAGGCGTCGGGCGGGAGCTGAGGTGAAGCAAAATGGCGGCGGGGCCGGGAAGGGCCTTGGGGCGGGATGGGCGCCATTGGGCCTCGTTATAGCGGGATAACGGTGTTATTCTGGGACGTGGAGTGAGAGAGACCGGGCGGCCAGGGGGGATTTGAGGGGAAATAGTGAGGAAATAATGCTCAATGGGCGTGTGTTCCCCTCAGGTGAGCGGCGCCATGGGCAAAAGGAGGAGCAGCCAGGTGACAGGTAATGACTTAAAATGGCCTCAAAATGGCCAAAAAATGGCCTTAAAATGGTCTCAAAATGTCCTCCAATGGGCCTCCAAGCGGTCTTAAAATGGTCACCAAATGGCCTCCAAGCAGCCGCAAAATGGCCTCAAAATGGCCACGAAATGGTCACAAAATGGTTTCCAAAGGGCCTCAAAATGGCCACAAAATGGCGTCCAAGCAGCTGCTGTTCCTCTTGCAGGTGTTGACCACCATGATGGCCCCAATGTCAAAGTCAGGGCAGGACTGAGGGGAGACAACAAGGGGGGGGACGACTATAGTGGGGACAACAATATGGTGGACAGCAAGGGGGGGGACATCAATGGAGGGGACACTAATAAAGGGGACACCAATATGGGGGACAGCAATATGGTGGGCAGCAATATGGTGGACAGCAATATGGAGGACACTAATGGGGGGGACACTAATATGGGGGACAGCAAGGGGGGGGACATCAATGGAGGGTACACTAATAGAGGGGACACCAATGAGGGGGAAAACAATGGAGGGGACACCAATATGGCGGACAGCAAGGGGGGGGACATGATTGGATGGGGCACCAATGGGGAGGACAACAATAGAGGGGACACCAAGGGGGGGGACACCAATATGGCAAACACCAATATGGCGGACACCAATATGGTGGACACCAATGGAGGGGACAAAAATGGAGGGGACAGGGACACCAAGGGGAGGGACAGCAAGGGAGGGGACACCAGTATGGTGGACACCAATATGGCAGACACTAATGGAGTGGATACCAAGGGGGAGGACATCAATAGAGGGGACACCAAGGGGGGGGATACTAATATGAGGGGCACCGAGGAAGAGGAGACCAATGGAGGGGGCAGCAATATGGGGGACACCAATGAGGGGGACATCAATGGAGGGGACATCAAGGAGAGGGACAGAAATGGGGGGGACACCAATAGAGGGGGCAGCAATGAGGGGTATGTAAGTGGAGGGGACACTAATATTGGGGACACCAAGGGGGGAGACAGCAATATGGGGGACAGCAATGGGGGAGACATAAATGGGGGGGACACCAATATGGAGGACATCAGTATGGGGGCCATGATTGGAGGCGACGCTCTGGACAATGGCGGAGGGATGGACTCAGTGCATGGAGATGGAACAGAGAGGTAATGGGGGGAAATGGGAGGGCGGGGGGCAGAGGGGGGGCTGGAGGTGGAAATGGGGCTTGGGGGTAGGAATGGGGCCTGGGGCCAGCAATGGGTCCCGGTGCCCCCCAGCTGATGGGGTTTGGGGTCTGTTTGGTTCCCAGCCGCTCTGATAACGGAGGCCCAGCAGCCGCCCCACAGCTCAGCGTGATGGAGGAGCTCAGCCCCACAGCAGCCCCATTGGCACAGGTAGGACAGGGCCTCTGCCCCCCCAGCGTCACCCCACAGCTCCCCATGGCTATGGGGCAGGGAGCACACAGGTTATGGGGGGGTTTGTTCCAGGATGGGATGGATGGCTGCGAGCAGCAGGAGGACCAGAACAGCCCTGAAATGGGGGACCTACAGCCCCATAGCACCCCACAGCCCCATAGTGACACCGATGGGGGCACAGAATGCATTGAGGCCACCAAAGAGCCATTGGAGGGGGAGTGGGCAGCCAAAGCGGAGCCCACTTGTGGGGCAGAGCATGAGGAGCGCTATGGGGCTGGCACTGTGGGGCTGCCCCACATCTCAGCACCGGAGCACAGTGGGGTGCCAGGGGGGGACACCGAGCTGCTGCAGGTAATGCCAGAGTACTATGAGAACCCATAGGGAACAGCCCCATAGCACCCCACTGCACCCCACATTGTCCCTCTTCACCCCATAGAGCTCCAGTTCACCCCAGTTTACCCCCCATTCCACTCTAGATTGCCCCAATTTACCCCAGTTCACCCCAAATCACTCCAACTTACCCCAATTAACCCCAGTTCTCCGCCATTCACCCCCAAATCACACAAATTCATCCCAGTTCCCCCCCCAGTCACTCTCAGATCCCCCTTGCCCCCATTCACCCCAAATCACCCCAATTCATCCCAGTCCCTCCCCAACCTCCCCAATTCTCCCCCATTCACCCCAAATCACCCCAATTCATCCCAGTCCCTCCCCAACCTCCCCAATTCTCCCCCATTCACCCCAATTCACCCCAGTCCCCCCCCAAGTCACCCTCAGTTCCCCCAATCCCCCCCAATTTGTCCCCATTCACCCCAGTTCATCCCAGTTCCCCCCCGTCACTCTCAGACCCCCCCAATACCCCCAATTCTCTCCCATTCACCCCAATTCACCCCACATCACTCCAGTCCCCCCCCAAGTCACTCTCATATCCCCCAATCCCCCCCCATTCACCCCCATTCACCCCAGTTCATCCCAGTTCCCCCCAGTTCATCCCCTGTTGCCCCAGTTGCCCCCATTTCACCCCATTTTTCCCCCAGCCCCCCACCCCCTCCCAGCCTGCAGCCCCTCTGTGCCCTGTGGACGCCGATGGGCTCCTGGCCTCACCCAGCTGCACCCCCAGGTCAAACCCCCTCCCCCCACTAGAACCCAGAGCTCATTTTGGGCTTAAAAAGCCCCGGATTGGTGCCATTTTCACCCCCTTTGACCCCCAGGAATGAGGTGGCACCACGTGAGGATGCGTCTGCGGTGCTGGGGGGGCTGATCCTCGAGCTGTCCAACCTCAAGTGAGTGCTGGGGGGGGGGTTAGGGTTAGGGTCCCATTGGCACTTATGGGGTCTCACTGTCCCCTATGGGGTCTCACTGTCCCCTGTGGGGTCTCACTATCCCCTATGGGCTCTCATTATCCCCTATGGGGTCTCATTGGTCTCTATGGGGTCTCACTGTCCCCTATGGGGTCTCATTGTCCCTGCAGCCGCCGTGTGATGAGCGCCCATCGTGCCCTATAGGGGTCTCACTATCCCCTATGGGGTCTCACTGTCCCTTATGGGGACTCTCATTGCCCCCTATGGGGTCTCATTGGTCTTTGTGGGGTCCCATTGTTCCCTATGAGGTCTCATTGGTCTCTATGGGGTCTCATTATCCCCTATGGGGTCCCATTATCCTACAGCCGCCGTGTGATGAGCGCCCATCGTGCCCTGGAGTCGCTGCTGCGGCTGCGTCGTGAGCGGAGCCGGGGGGTGAACAACAGCAGGAGGAGGAGGAGGAAGATGGAGGGGGACGAGCCAGGATGAAGCTGCAGCTGTGAGTGGGGCTTTATTGGGGGAAAAAAGCCCATAATGGTGCAATAAACACACGAGTGTGAGCAGGGCTGGAACAACACAACTACACAATAACACAACAACACAACAGGGAACGGCTGCTGAGCTCTGCTCCTGGTGCAAAGTGGTGGTGTAAAGCTGACGGTGCACAAATGATGGTGCAAAGTGGTGGTGCACAACTGAAGGTGCAAAGGGATGGTGCACAAGTGATGGTGTACAAATGATGGTACAAAGTAGTGGTGCAAAGTGATGGTGCAAAGCTATGGTGCACAAGTGATGATGCACAACTGAAGGTGTAAAGTGATGGTGTAAAGATGATGGTGCACAAGTGGTGGTGCAAAGCTGATGGTGTACAAATGATGGTGCACAAGTGACAGTGCACTAATGATGGTGCACAGTTGGTGCCCAGCTGCTGCCTTCTGTCCCACGTTGCGCTCAGCACAGCCTGGGGATGACACAGAGTGCGTTATTAGTAATAGTAATTAGTAATTACGGCCTTAATTAACATCATCACCACCACAACTGCCCCGACACACACAGTACAATATGTGGGGGCCAACCCCATAACCCCTATAGCCCATAACCCCTTATAACCCCACAACCCCAAACCCCAATAACCCCATACCCCTATAACCCCATAACCCCATAGCCAACCCCATAACCCCATAAATAACCCCATAACCCCCACAACCCCATAAATAACCCGATAACCCACAAGCCCATCACCTAATAGCCCCTATAACCCCATACCCCATTACCTGCTATCAGTCACCGCCGTCCCCGTGTCCCCGTGCTCTCGGTGCATACACAGAGCGATATGACGCCGGGGTGAGCGGGCAGAACCTCCTGGTGTGCGCGTTGTCCCGCGTGGCGCCGCACTGCGGACACACGTAGCGCCGCAGGATGGGGCACAGCACGCGGCCACGCGCGTCCTTCAGAGCGTGGCTGCTCCACACCGCGCGGGACTCCCCGTTACGGCGGCAGAACGGGCAGAACGGGGACGGGAAACGGGGGCGGGCTGATAAGGGGGGGCGGGCCGACAGGGGGCGCTGTGGTGGTGCGATAGTGGGTCGTGATAGTGAGAAGGAGGGCCTTGGTGGTGATAGGGGGGGACATGGTGATAAGGGGGGATGGGGGGGTGGGGGGGGTCCTGCTGATAAGGGAGGTCCTGCTGACGCTGTGCTGAGCCGTGGTGACACCGACACACCTGGGGACACACACAGACATGGTGGAACATGGCAAATGGCGACCAGGGATGGGGACACCCCCCCCAATATGGTGACCCCAGTGGCAATGACCCCAGGTGACCCCCCATTATGTTGACCCCCCCCATGACAGTGACCCCAGTAATGGTGAACCCCCCCAATATGGTGACACCCCCATGATGGCGACCCCAGTGACACTGACCCCAGGTGACCCCCCGGTCACATTGCCCCCCCCCTGCCGTTGCCCCCCCCCCCCCCCCCATTCCCATACCTGCCGTCCCGGTTTGGTCTGCTCGGTTCTGTCCCGTCCCGGCTCGGTCCGTTCCGTTCTGTCCCGTCCTGGATCGGTCCGTTCCATTCAGTCCGGTCCTATGGTTCCGTTCCCGCAGCAGAGCCCTCAGCAGGGCCGGCAGCCCCATGGAGTCGCACCACGGCTCCCATATAGGGCCGTGATCCCTTATAGGGCCCTGATCCCATAGGGGGCTCTGATCCCATATAGGGCTGTGCTCCCTTATAGGGCCGTGCTCCCCTATAGGGCCATGCTCCCTTATGGGGCCGTGCTCCTCTATAGGGCCCTGATCCCATATAGGGCCCTGATCCCATATAGGGCTGTGATCCCTTATAGGGCCATGCTCCCATAGCCGTCCATGCGCCCCTATAGGGCCGTGCTCCCCTATAGGGCCGTGCTCCCGTTGCCGTCCGTGCTCCATTCCCCCCCCCAGCCCCGTCCCCCACCTCCTTTATCCCCCGACCCCCCCCTTTATCCCCCCCCATTGGAGCCGCCTCGTCTGCCCTGTGGGGCGGCGGCGTCTGGGGCTGCTGCCGTGTGGGGTCGGTGGTGCTGCTGTGGGGTGGGGCTGGCACCGGGGGAGCGTTGGGTGGGGGGCACCTCATGGGGGCACGGGGGGGGCCCGGCGGGGGCTGATGGGCCCCTTTGGGGTCCCATTGTAAGAAGTTTGTAAACGTTTGTTCATTGTGTGGGGTGTCACAGTTTGTCAGTGTTTGGGGGGATGTTGCTGGGGGTGGGGGCTGTGCGGGAGCGGGGTCGAGCGGGCTGCCGGGTTCCTGGGTAATCCCCCAGTGGTGGACATTCAGAACGATTCTGCACAGCCAATATGGTTTTGTCTTCTTATCTGGTTATGGAGTGTGACATTATAATGCACACTGGACAGAACTGGAATGCCACGAAGATTCTGTACAATAGTGTTACATTGAACTTGGAAAAGTTGTAACTCCATTGTGTACTGTGCTGTTATCTTGAACTTGAATGCACTGTTCTCTACAAGTTGACTAAGTGTTGCCATACAGCATTTCACAATTGTTAGGCAGATTGCTGTTGTGTGCTTTCAGGATTGTAGGCACTACAGCTGCATCACTTTGGTCTGTTATTATGACAGCTTAATTGTTTTTCGCATATGTTTAATGTTTGATTCATTTGCGGAATAGCCTTAAATGTGCGAATCACCTTTGGAGTAACAGGGAGTACGTGGGGGAACCTTTGCAGGGGCTGGAGATGATAAAGAGGGGGGAGATGTTGGGTATTGGGCAGGTGGTGCCTGCGTGCACCAGGGCTGGAGTCAGGGAGGTCACGGGTATCTGATAGGGGCGGTCACCTGCACCATTAAATAGGGTTTGTGGCATGGCATTAAACTGGTACTTTCGGCGTTACACACTGTGTGCTCTGGTTAGCATTTGGGCTGCTGTGCTAACAGATGTGTCTGGGGTTATCTTGTTTTAAAATGGAAGGGCTCGTAAGGAGCAGAGGGATGTGAGGTATTTCTAGTCCGCTTCATGCTCCCGATTCTAGAACCCTTCCAATTGTGAGGAGAACAGAAGTGCTGAGCTGTGTGCGTGTTCCACGGTGCAGAGTCCAGTGACAGTTGGTGCCCCGTGTCTGTGCTGAGCAGCATTGAGGTCTTTAGGAACGTAGGAATCTGCCAATCTGTTGTGAAGGTACTAAAGGTAAAAAGGCAGCATTTCTATCAGTATTGGAGGAGGGAAGGAAACTTTGTCCTTAACTGCTGTTTTTGTTCCCTTTGTCATGCAGTCAGTCCAGCAACTAACTTGAGAGCCCGACTTCTCCTCTCTTTAGTTTAGATTTGGGAAAATTCCCTGAAAAAAAACATTTTTTTTTTGGAAAATTCACTAGTGTTTGTGTGAGTAAAAGGTTCCAGCCTTTCCTTACTGACTGTAGGAAATGCTTAGCACAGAAAAGTGCAGCACTTTAATGAAAGAGTTCCGAATCACTTGAATTTGATCTTCTGTCTGTCCTGGTTGTAGGTTTTACTGCACTTGATACCTTAAAAAAAACCAAAACCAACAAAACAAACCTAAAATACCAAAATATTTGATTTTTACATCAGAAAAGAAAAAAAAAACAACAACCCAAACCCTTGTTGTGGCTGAGCAGAACGTGCTGCAGCTCCATGCAGTGCTGAGTTACCGTATTCAGGCACATGTGTGTGGATTTGTGTATTGATACGCACTGGCATGCTTTTGCTGTCCAGGTAACAAAGACAGGGGAAGGTTTTAGTGTTTTCTTCATAGGTGAATAGAAACTTAACATGAGCCAGCAGTGCGCTCTGGCAGCCCGGAAAGCAAATGGGATCCTGGGCTCCATCAGGAGAGGGGTGGTCAGCAGGGATAGGGAGGTGATCGTCCCTCTCTACTCTGCTCTTGTGAGGCCCCATCTGGAGTACTGTGTCCAGGTGTGGAGCCCTCAGTACAAAAAAGATATGGAGATTTTGGAAAGGGTCCAGAGGAGGGCCACAAAGATGATCAGGGGGCTGGAGCACCTCCCCTATGAGGACAGGCTGAGGGAGTTGGGTTTGTTCAGCCTGGAGAAGAGAAGGTTGCGGGGTGACCTCATTGCAGCCTTTCAATACCTGAAGGGAACTTACTCCCAGGAGGGGAGTAAACTCTTCGAAAGGGCTGATAATAGCAGGACTAGGGGAAATGGTTTTAAGTTAAAAGAGGGAAGATTTAGGTTGGATGTTAGGGGAAATTTCTTTACTAGAAGGGTGGTTAGGTCCTGGAACAGGCTGCCCAGTGAGGTTGTGGATGCCCCGTCCTTGGAGGTGTTCAAGACCAGGTTGGACGGGGCCCTGGGCAACCTGATCTAGTAAATGTGTATGTTTGGTGGCCCTGCTAGTCAGGGGGGTTGGAACTACATGATCCTTGAGGTCCCTTCCAACCCGGGTAATTCTGTGATTCTGTGATTCTGTGAAGAAACCTTGATGACCAGAAATTCCAACTTACAGAATTTGACATTGGCAAAGTGAGGAGGAAAATTCTTCCTACCCCGTTATTCTTAATTGACGGATTCAGTGTTGGTTCGGCCTACAGGAGAAGTGAACTGCAAGGCTTGGAAGATCGCTGTCTTTGCTGAGGTTGTCCAGGTGGGTGAGCTTGAAGACCTGCAGCGGTCAGACAAATGTGTTGGGGTTACTCACTGCTGTCACTCGTGGTGTTGAAGGAGGGGCTCCATTGGAGGGCTTGCAGCCGTGCAGCCCAGGGGCTCCGTGCTGAGTCAGGGTGATGTTACTAGAGTTTGACCAGTGTTGAGGAGGGCAATGTTTTGAAACAACTGCTCCTGAGAGACTGATAGAATGAAGAGAAGAAAGCTGGGAAGATGATAGATAGGAGCACAGCTCAAATTTATGTGCTCCTGATATTTCAGTTTTTTCTTGCGTGCTCAGCTTCTTTTTGCTCCTGTGGCCTTTGCCTTGCAGGTTGTTTTCCTGAATTTAAGCTTTTACTGGGTGAATGTTGTGTAGGGGAGGATTTCCTTGTTCACCCAGTAGCCAGTTGGATGGGCAACTGGTGACTCAGCATTTATCTGTGTGGGTTTTCAGCCTTGCCTGCCATCTTTGTGCAGTGGTTGTAAGGTTAGGATCAAAGTTTTAAATTGATCCTTTTCTTCCTGTAGCTACGCTGCCAAGTCCACCAGAGTCTGCAGGTGACGATCCGAGGGCAGCTCAGATAACAGTGCAGCAGAGCAAGCTTTCCGTGCAGTCCGATCCCTCTCCACAGTCGGTGGAAGTGATGGAAGTGGAAAACTCAGAGAATGTCCCAAGCCCGACACATCCTCCCGTTGTCATCAATTCTGCAGATGATGACAAAGGTGATGGTGAGTGTGGTTGATTTCCCGGTTCTCTAGTAGTTACACTATTCACTTAGTCTGCTTCTATGGGTTTACCAGGTAAGTGTAGCAGTTTAAATAAAGAACCCATCTGTAGTCACTTACATTTGTACTTAAGAATATTAACTGTGGGCTGCAGTGTCATTGTATGAGCTACATAAATGTGGGAAATCTGATTGAATTCCTACCGCGTACCTAAAGAGGCTGATTTTTTCTTTCCTTGTACAGACCAGCTTTCTAAGGAGGGAGAAGAAATAAAAACACCTGTCCAGCAACCAGCTAAAGAAAACCATCATGGATTGCGGATCATTTCCATTAGGAAATCTAATGCTGATACAAAACAAGGTATTCCAGGATTAATCAGAAGCACTTGCCAATTAACTCCAAAGCAATTTATTGTACAAACACAACAGAACATAGGGTTGCTGAATGGACTCGGCTATTTCCATGATCTTGTTCCTACCTCGTAACTTCATGTGCCTTTCAGATTAGGAAGGTAAACTCCTTTGTTTAGAGCATTAGAGCACGACGAGGCCACAGCATGGAGTTTAAGTGCCTGTATGTGCATCTTTCCAACCAGTGGTGAAAGCCACATTTGCTGATAGAGGAATCTAATGTCATGTGGATGGGATAAAGTAAGGGATAAAGCCTACTTTTAATATCCAGAAGGATGAAAGGAGGGCAGCAGACAGACATCAGGTCCATGGTGCTCTTAGCTGTGGGGAGAGCTGACAGGGTTTGTTCTGCATGCTTCTGAGCAGGAGGCAGTTTGCAGAGCTGTGGTCCTCAGCGTGTGCCTCTGTCCTTCAGTCTCATTCACTGCTCTGTGTTCCCAGATGACAGTCTGAATTTTGGAATAAAAACACTTGAAGAGATCAAACTTAAGAAACAAAAGGATAAAACCAAACAACAAAGTGGTGAGTTCATATGCCCTACTTTGTTATCCTTCTGATAATACTCAGATAGCTGGCACTGTGTTGGGGAATAGAGCTGTGCAGTGGTTGTTGCACATTGGACAGTAGTGAGTAAGAAATGCGCTTTGGTCTTTGTGACGGTTCTGTCAGGTTTGCTTTTGTTGTTGGCAGTGGCTTTTCTTTTTCTTGTTGTAAACACTGTCTGTTTGTTCACTTGCATCAGAAGGGCCTTCAGGAGCTCCTGCTCATCTGCTCCAATCTCAGACTGTTCCTGTGCCTAAGAAGGAGAATGTGCGGACACTGGTCAGAACTGTGACGCTGTCTGCAAAGCAGGGTAATGAGGAGTACCTTTGTTTCCATTTGGTGGCTCCTAAGTGGAATGGATAAATTACAATTGGGACTTACCCTGAGTGCATTACAGTTGCAATATTATTTTCTGTCAGGGCTGTCAAAGTGGTGTCTTTTGGGTGTATTTGTTTTGGGTGGGAAATGGGCTCACAAGACAGTAATTCTGTTGGTTTCTGACAAATAAGCACTTTGTTTTTCTTTGTTTTAGGGGAGAAGCCCGTGATTCGACTGAATATTGCTGATGAACCTGGAAAACAGGAATCCTCTGTAGGTAAGGGCTGCTTGTGAGCTGCTGTTTGGCTGCCTCCACGCAAATGGGAGGGCACTGCTGAAGCAGGAGGGAGGAAAATGTGTCGTGGGTCTGTGATTACTCCATGTGGCACACAAGTGTAGCAGCTGGAAGGTGAATTTGAGAACATACACTTGGAGAAACCACAGTTTGTGGTTGACTGTTGTAAAAATCTTTCTCCAAAGGAATTATCTTAGGAATGTTGTTGTTTTCTCTCTGTAGCTGATGTCAGTGGCCTTCCGCTGAAACGCAGCCTTGCAGAAAGGCTGAGGAAGAAGATCAAGATTGACAGAGCACCAAGGAGAGGTAAATGGTCATTGGTGTTTGCTGCACAGATTCTCTAGGCTTTCTGCTTGTTCTTTCCTGGGAGCGTTCTCTTTGCGTGCTTGCTGAAGTCTTCATCACTGGGATTTGAAGTTCCTTTCCCTGCCCCGTTTTGAAACGTGAGCACAGAGCTGGCATTTATGCAGCATCCCTGGTTTGTTCCGTTCTGTAGTTCAAGGCATGAAGTCTCTGAAGGAGAGACAGGGGCATACTTGTGCTCAGATAGATAATAACTAGGTATTACACCTGCTTTCCCCTTTTTCCTTCTCATGAATTTAGACCACTTCCACAGAGCCCTAAATGTTAATTTGAAAGGGAAAAATCTGACTGGTTTTCAAAATATAGGACAGGTGGCTTAGGAGAGAAAACTGCAGAGTGAAGCTGTCCTGTGATGCGCTGTTGGGAACACTCATATTCTGTAATATTATGACAAATCTGCAAACTTAAGCTCTCATTGGACTCTCATTTAATCATTATGCTTCTCCTTTCTTGATGATGGCAGAGAAGGGTGCCAAGCCAGCAGGGGAGATCCATGTCAAAACTCTGGAAGAGATCCGTCTTGAGAGAGCGAATCAGCGAGGAGAAACCCCAGCTGCCCCCCAGGCAGAAGGGTGCTGTAAGGTGGAGGATCCCAGCTCCAGGGTGAGGCCTTCCCCTGCAGTTCACATCAAAAGCTACTCGGAAGCCCTGGCTGAAAGGAAACACAAAGGACTGGAGGAAGAGAAGCAAAAAGTAGAAGAGCTTCTTACTGACAAGAGAGCTGAGGGTAAATGCAAGAACAAGAGAATTTTCCCTCCACCTGGGCCAGGTAAAGTGAAACTGGAAGAGCCACGGCGTAAAATCAAGCGATTGGAAGAAGTGCATATTAAAACCTTGGAAGAAATCAAGCAGGAGAAAGCCCTGCGGATGCAGCAGATCGCAAAGCCAGCAGGTAAGGAGGTGCTTCACTGTCTGCTCTGCCGAAGTGCTTCCCCTGTCAAGCAAATGGAGTTTGCTTAGAATTGCCTGGGCTGTTTCTTACAACATGCAAAGGCAGGAAGTGCCAGGATGTCCATCCATGTGTTTTTCCATTGAATCCGTGGTGTCTGCCTGCTTCATTCTGGAAAATTCATTCGCTGTGAGGTTTTGTAATTCAGTTTCTCCTGTACTTTCTTTCTGCCATGTTTTTGGTGTGGCATGTTCTGTGTGTTGATGCCAAGGTTGCCTTCATCTTTGGCGTGTGTTGCTTAGTTCGATATGTAAATGTGTTTGTAAAGCAAGGATTGACTCCTCAACACGGGGGCCAACCTCTGTAAAAAAGGTCAGGGGGGGTGAGTTATTCATTGGGGAGGTGAAAGGCTTTGTGATGAGACAGCATGTGAAGGAGGGAAGAGCTTGGATACTGTATGGACTGCGTGATGTCGCCTCTGTCTGTGCTTTGTTATTGAATGTGAGGAAATAAGCACATGGAGGAAACACTGGCACTCAGGTTTCTTTCTATGCTTGCTGTTGACCAAATGATTTTCTTTTTCCTTGTTTTAAAGCACCTGGAAGAGAAGAGGAAAAGACTGCAGAATGGAGCAGGGCTGCTCCCAAAGCTGTCTCTGCACCCGCAGAGGTGAGTCCCTTCTGAAGATGGACACATTGACACAATTTCTTCACGTGTTCTCATGTCTCACTGCTCACCATGTGCCACCATCATGAGTGCATTCCTACCTTCCTGCCTTTGGTGAAGAGCTGCAGCCATGTTTCACAATCCTGATACTTTCAATGGCTTTCCCAGACAGCTTTGCACTCCTCAAACTCAGAATTGATCTGATTGTATCTGGCAGTGAGGCAGTAACCCTGCTGGCACCAGGTACAACTTGTGAGGTTAACGTGGGGGGCACTGGATACAAAAAGGCCACGACGGCTTCGTGTTCAGGGAAATCAGACTGTGGGTGGATGTTGTGTAGGGGAACAGGAATGACTTTCTGTTGCTCAGATAGAATGTGGTAGGTAACAACTCCAGTACTGCGCTGATTTAAACGAGCTTGCTTTGTTAATTGCACACGTTTGAAACAGTGTTTTCACAGCAAAGCATGGATCTTGTTATATGCAGGCATTTATGAAAGGGTCAGTGACCCAAGTGACAGGAATGTACTGTTCCAGGTGCAGCCGTTTTTGCAATATCTCCAATCTGATTTCCTTCATACACTCCCCCTGGTGTTTGTTCTGATTTTGCACTTACTTTATTTCTTTTTAGCCCTGGGATCAGAGTACACCAAATTCTAGAGCTCAAGCAAAGAGCCTTGAGGGGACAATAAAGGAGAAGCTGCAGCTGAGACAACCGGAGAAGCTGAAGAAGGAAGTGGCTGCTGTGCCGGCTGCTGCTAAAGAAACAGTCCAAGGTAAAAGTGCAGAGCTTAGCAGTCCTGAATCCACCCTTCATGGTCAGCTTATCAGCTTGCAAAGGCCTAAGTGAAATCTCAGCACGGTGGGCACCAGCATTGCCAGGGAAACCATCAGCCCAACCTCAGGAGCAGAGAACTATGAATGAGTGTTGAGTGTGAGGTGGTCCTCGGAAGTAAAGGGACCTGAGTACTCATGGTGGGTGCGTGCCTTTGCTTAGTGCTAGAAAGGGAAATGCTTATTTTTTTAGTTCACTTGTGTTCCTTCCAGCCAGACTTCAGCTTGAGAACGAGGGACAGACAGTGGCACTGAGCTGCAGACTTACCTGTGTGATAAACCCCTGGATGTATTTTGTGGGTCTGTTGTGGCTTGCACAGCGTCTGGTTGCACACTCTTGTCTGTAGCTGCTGCTTTTTCCTTTCTCTAGAGGGACCATGTATTGCTTTCTCCTGCTGTATGGCTGTTTCCCTTGTCTGGGTTATAATATGGTGTAGCTGTGCAGTTTCTTTGTTCCTTTGGTCGGACTGTTGGTATGCAGCACTTACTGTGGAAGATATTGCTGAGATTTGTGGAAAGAGCAATGTAATTTTGCTGGCCGGATGTATTTAACTGTGGAGAAGAGCTGTGGGAATGACAGGACAACCTGGACTCCTCTCAAGGCACAATTGTACCAGCTCTCTCTTCTTCCTGTAGCCAAGGGCAACGTTTGTGTGAAGCCTTGGGATGGCAAAGCCAGCAGCCCCACGAAGCGAGCAAGGAAGCGGAAGGCTGCTGAGATCTCTCCCTCTGCTGTGGCAGCTGTGAATCCTCGGAGAAGCACTGAAGAAGAGGAGCCTCCAGCTAAAAAAGCTAAAATAGCAGCTTTGGTAAGGAGGGGAGGAAGTGTCAGTGCTGTCCTGGTCAGGCTTACTGTTAACTTCCTTCAGGAGCCCCTTGGCCCCCATGTTGGGTTAAGGCTCAGCAGTGCTGAAGGAGAAGTGCTGCAGAGGAAGGATCTCCTGAGCAATCATTGACTTTGTCTTCCTTCTTTCCAGACTGCTGCTCCAGCCCTGCCGGAGGTCAGCCTGCTCACCAAGGCTGTAGAAGATGACCTTGAAAAGTTCATCTCGGAATTCTTAGAGGAAATGGAAGGACAATATGACTTGGAGCTGGAGAAGGATGTGGATGAACTCCATCTTGAACTTTCCGAGATGATTGACAGTATAACTGAGTAGTCTTATAGTATATATATATATATAAAAATAAATATTTTAAAAGGCTTCACAATAATGAGTCTTAAAGCACAGCTGAACTGGTAAAAGATTGGCAGACTGCATTCCATTGTCCTGAGTTTTCCTGCGGGTCAGAGTTGAGGTCCTGTGCATCCATTCCCTGCTCCTGGTTGGCTCCTTTCAGCAGCAAGAGGACAAAGCAGTTCTGTGACAGCCCAGAAGGACGTCCATCCAGAAGGAGAACCCACGTCTCCTCGCCCGCTCCTTCTTCTGTAGGTGAAGATGGGGCAGAGATGGAGGTCAGGGTCTGCTGCACAGCAGGGGGATCATGCAGGACTCGGGAGCCCAGCAGCACAACAGTGCTGGAAGGAGCCCTGTCCTCAAGGAGACCCCATTGCATGGGGAGACCCCTGTTGGATGGGGAGACCCCTGTTGGATGGGGTGAGGGTGCTGTGTGTTCTGCCCCTTACCAGCTGTGCCTCCACCAGCTCCGGCAGCACAGCCCCAGGCTCACACTCCACCTCCAGCTCCATCTGATGCTGTTGCCTGTGTTGAACAAGGCTTGGTTGGAGTCTATCACCACGGGGGGCTCCCCAGCACTGTGTGCCCACCCCCCAGGGCTGGGATGGGGCTGCTCTGCCACACTGTGCAGTAACCAGAGCCCCATCTCCAGCAGCACTGCAGTCCCATTGCTGCCCCAGGTGTGTCAGAGACCCCCGTGTGCAGGCGTGGGGTGCAGGGTCCCATGGGTGGGTCCCACTCACCAGGCACCCTCCAGCTCCAGCTCCTCCCGCTCCTCTCGCAGTCGCTGTTTCTCCCTGCGCAGCACCTGGAAGACAAAAACATGAGCTCCAGGTCCACAACATGGGGGTGGGCAGCCCCCCACCCCTTCCCTCAACCCACCACACTACCTCGATCTCCTCTGTCTCAGCCTTCAGCTGCTCTTCCAGCTGGGCAATGAGCTGCTTCTCCTGCAAGACAAAGCGTGTACCACCAGGGGTGGCTGCGTTGGGTCCCATTCGGCCATGGGGGACGGGGGGGCTCATCTGGGGCTGATGTGACCTCCCCCCTTAATATGGGGGCTTGGGGGGCGGTTAAAGGTGAGTTAATG
The DNA here is from genome assembly GCF_054131305.1 of Coturnix japonica. NCBI lineage: Eukaryota > Metazoa > Chordata > Aves > Galliformes > Phasianidae > Coturnix > Coturnix japonica. Next base: position 114,290 of record NW_028188964.1, read on the forward strand.
GGGTTTAATGGGGTTTACTAGGGATTAATAGGGATTTATTAGGGATCAATAGCAGTTAATAGGGATTAATAGGGATTAATAGGGGTTAATAGGGGTTTAATAGGGATTATTAGGGATGTAATGGGAATTTATTAGAGATTAATAGGGATTAATAGGGGTTTAATAGTAATTTATTAGGAATTAATGGGGGTTTAATGGGGTTTAATGGAGGTTAATGGGGGTTTAATGGGAATTAATAGGGGTTATTAAGGGTTATTAGTGGGTTAATAGGGGATTAATGGGGCTTAATACGGGTTTTATAGGGATTTATTAGGGATTAATAGGGATTAATAGGCGTCAATAGGGGTTATAAGTGAGTTAACATGGGATTAATAGGGGTTAATGGGGTTTTAATGGAGATTAATAAGGATTTATTAGAGATTAATAGGGATTAATAGGGGTTTAATGGGGATTAATAGAAAATTAATAGGGAATAATAGGGATTAATAGGGAATTAATAGAGGTTAATGGGGATTAATAGAGATTTATTAGGGATTAATAGGGATTAATAGGGGATTAATAGGTTGTAATGGGGATTAATAGGGATTTATTTGGGATTAATAGGGGATTTATTGGAGATTAATGAGGTTTAATGCGGGTATAAGGGGGTTTATTAGGGATTTAATAGGAATTAATAGGGATTAATAGGGGTTTAATGTGGATTAATAGGGATTTATTAGTAATTTAATAGGATTATTAGAGGATTAATAGAGGATTAATAGGGATCAATAGGGGATTAATAGGGATTAATAAGGATTAATAAGGTTTCATAGGGGTTTAATGGGGATTAATAGAAATTAAACGGAATTAATAGGGGTGTAATGTGGATTAATAGGGATTTATTAGTAATTTAATAGGATTATTAGAGGATTAATAGTGGATTAATAGGGATTAATAGGGGATTAATAGGGATTAATAAGGTTTAATAGGGGTTTAATGTGGATTAATAGGAGTTAATAGGGATTAATAGGGTTTCTTAGGGGGTTAATGGGGATCGATGGGGGTTAATGGGGGTTAATGGACGTTAATGGGGTTTAATGGGAGTTTAATGGGGTTTAATGGGGGTTAATGGGATTTAATGGGGTTAATGGGGTTAATGAGGTTAATAGGGTTTAATGGGGTTTAATGAGGGTTTAATGGGGTTTAATGGGGGATTAATGGGGATTATAAGGGATTAATAGGGTTTATTAGGGGATTAATATGGATTAATATGGATTAATAGAATTAATAGGGATTAATAGGGATTATTAGGGCTAATAATTATTAGAGCTATTAATTATTAGGGCTATTAATTAATTAATTATTAGGGCTATTAATGCCATTATTAGGGCTATTAATACCATTATGAGGACTATTAATTAATTATGAGGGCTATTAATTAATTATTAGGGCTATTAATGCCATTATTAGGGCTATTAATTATTAGGGCTATTAATGCCATTATTAGGGCTATTAATTATTCAGTCTATTAATTAATTATTCCGGCTATTGATTAGGATGAATAATTAATTATTAATTGATTATTAATTATTAGGCTAATTAACCCTAATTAACTCCATCTTTTCTCTTTCCAGGTCCATATCGACGACGGAGCGACTTCCGCCCCCCCCTAATTAGTTAATTAATGATTAATTAATTAATGACCAGGCCAATGGCTCATGAATATATAATCATATGCTAATGAGGTCTCAATGTTAGTTGATTGGGCGTGGTGGGGTTTGACAAAGCCACACCCCCTTCACTTGCATAAATAATTAATGCGCACACGTTAACGAAGCTGGTGCCCGATTGGTCGGCGTCTTGTTCTTCCTTCGTTCCGATGGGGTTAATATGGGGGGGGGGGTTAATTAAGGCATTAATTAAGAGGTTAATTAAGGGGTTAATTATGGGATTAACGAGGGTCGATGTGTGGCCGGGGGTGGGGGGGAGGGGGAGATGATGGATGCGGTTGGATGAGAATAAAGATGGCGGAAGAGCGACAGGGTCTGGTGTTATTGGGGGGGGTATGGGGTATATGGGGGGGATGGAGCCTATAAGACCCTATAGACCCCATAGGACCCCATAAAAATCAATAGGACCCCATAAGAATCCCATAGGACTCCACAGAACTCATAAGTCCCTATAAGACCCCATAGGACCCCATAGACTCCATAGGACCCCACAGACCCCATAAGACCCTATAAGACCCCATAGGAACCAATAGGACCCCACAAGACCCCATAGGAATCAATAGGACCCCATAGAACCCCATAGAAACCAATAGGACCCCATAAGACCCCATAGAACCCCATAGGAACCAATACGACCCCATAGAATCCCATAGGAACCAATAAGACCCTATAAGACTCCATGATACCCCATAGAACCCATAAGTCCCTATAAGACCCCGTAAGACCCCATAGAACCCCATAGAGACCCCATAGGACCCCATAGAACCTCATAAGTCCCCATAGAACCCCATAGGACCCTAAAAGGCCCCATAGGAATGAATAGGACCCCATAAACCCCATAGAAACCATAAGTCCCTACAAGACCCCATAGGACCCCATAGGAAACAATAGGACCCCATAAGACCCCATAGGAATCAATAGGACCCCATAGAACCCAATAAGATCCCGTAGAACCCCATAAGACCCCATAAGTCCCTATAATACCCCATAGGACCCCATAGGATCCATAGGACCCCACAGACCCCATAAGACCCTATAAGACCCCATAGGAACAAATAGGACCCCATAAGACCCCATAGGAATCAATAGGACCCCATTAGAAGCCATAAGACCCCATAAGAACCCGTAAGACCTCATAAGACCCCATAGAAACCAATAGGACTCCATAGGAATCAAAAAGACCCTATAAGACTCCATTGACCCCATAAGACCCCATAAGATCCCATAGGACCCCAAAGGAATCAATAGGACCCCATAAGACACCAGAGACCCCATAGGAACCAATAGGACCCCATAGAACCCAATAGAACTCCATAAGACCCCATAGGACTCCATAAACCCCATAGAAATCAATAGGATAATTAGAAACCATAAGACCCCATAAGAACCAATAGGACCTCATAAGACCCCATAAGACCCCATAGAAACCCATAGGATCCCATAAGACCCCATAGGAATCAATAGGACCCCATAGAACCCCATAAGAGACCCCATAAGACCCCATAGGACCCCATAAGACCCCATAGGAACCAATAGGACCCCATAGAACCCCATAAGAGACCCCATAAGACCCCATAGAACCCATAGGAATCCGTAGAACCCCATAGAACCCTATAAGACCCAATAGGAACCAATAAGACCCCATAAGACCCCATAGGACCCCATAGGATTCAAGAGGATCCCATAGAACCCAATAGAACCCAATAGAACCCCATAGGAACCAATAGGACCCCATAAGACCCCAACAGAACCCAATGGGATCCCATTAAACCCAATAGGATGCCATAAGACCCCATAGGACCCCATAGGAATCAATAGGACCCCCAAAAACCCCATAAACCCCATAGGACCCCATAGAACCCATAAGTCCCTATAAGACCCCATAGAACCCCATAAGATCCCATAGGACCCCATAAGACCCCATAAGACACCATAGAACCCCATAGAACCCCATAAGACCCCATAGGACCCCATAGGAATCAATAGAACCCTATTAGACACCATAAGACCCCATAGAACCCCATTAGACCCCATAAACCCCATATGACCCCATAGGACCCTATAAGACCCCATAGGACCCCATAAGATCCCATAGGACCCCATAGAACCCCATAAGGGGAAGGAAGGAGCCCCAAATTCCCCTTATTAACCAATCAAACGAAGCTTTTCCTGGTCTTTCAACCAATCAGAGCTCTCCTCCAGCCCTCATTTGCATACGGCTGAGGCAATAGTTACACAGCACTAACGGCTTCATCCTATAGGAGGATATAGGGTGAGACTATGGGGTCTATGGGGTCTTATAGGGTTTTATGGGGTGTATGGGGTCTTATGGGGTCTCTATGGGGTCTCTATGGGGTCTTATGGGTTCATATGGGGTCCTATAGGGTCTTATGGGGTTCTATGGGGTCTTATTAATTCCTATGGGGTCCTACGTGGTCTTATGGTTCCTATGGGGTCCTATGGGGTCTTATAGGGTCCTATGGGGTCCTATGGGGTCCTATGGGGTCTTATGGGGTCTATGGGGTCTCTATGGGGTCTTATGGGGTCTCTATGGGGTCTTATGGGGTTTTATGGTGTCCTATGGGGTCCTATGGAGTCTTATGGTGTCTATGGGGTCTCATTGGTTCCTATGAGATCCTATAGATTCCTATTGGTTCCTATGTGGTCTTAAGGGGTCTCTATGGGGTCCTATGGGGTCTTATGGGGTCTTATGGTGTCCTATGGGGTCTTATGGGGTCTCTATGGGGACTTATGGGGTTCTATGGGGTCTTATGGGGTCTTATGGGGTCCTAGGGGATCCTATGGTGTTTCATGGGGTCTATGGGGTCTTATGGGGTCCTATGGGGTCTCTATGAAGTCCTATGGGGTCTTATGGGGTCTCTATGGGGTCCTATGGGGTCTCTATGGGTTCTTATGGGGTCTATGGGGTTCTATGGGGTCTCATGGTGCCTATGGGGTCTCATTGGTTCCTATGAGATCCTATAGATTCCAATTGGTTCCTATGGGGTCTTATAGGGTCTCTATGGGGTCCTATGGGGTCTTATGGGGTCTTATGGGGTCCTATGGGTTCCTATGGGGTTTTATGGGGTCTATGGGGTCTATGGAGTCTATGGGGTCTGTGGGGTCTTATGGGGTCCTATGGGGTCTATGGGGTGTTATGGGGTCTTATGGGGTTTTATGGGGTCTATGGGGTCTTATGGGGTCCTATGGGGTCTTATGGGGTCTCTATGGGGACTTATGGGGTTCTATGGGGTCTTATGGGGTCTTATGGGGTCCTAGGGGATCCTATGGTGTTTCATGGGGTCTATGGGGTCTTATGGGGTCCTATGGGGTCTCTATGAAGTCCTATGGGGTCTTATGGGGTCTCTATGGGGTCCTATGGGGTCTCTATGGGTTCTTATGGGGTCTATGGGGTTCTATGGGGTCTTATGGTGCCTATGGGGTCTCATTGGTTCCTATGAGATCCTATAGATTCCAATTGGTTCCTATGGGGTCTTATAGGGTCTCTATGGGGTCCTATGGGGTCTTATGGGGTCTTATGGGGTCCTATGGGTTCCTATGGGGTTTTATGGGGTCTATGGGGTCTATGGAGTCTATGGGGTCTGTGGGGTCTTATGGGGTCCTATGGGGTCTATGGGGTGTTATGGGGTCTTATGGGGTTTTATGGGGTCTATGGGGTCTTATGGGGTCCTATGGGGTCTTATGGGGTCTCTATGGGGTCTTATGGGGTCCTATGGGGTCCTATAGCATCTTATGGGGTCCTAATGGTTCCTATTGATTTCTATGGGGTCCTATTGATTCCTATGTGGTCTCTATGGGGTCTATGGGGTCTATGGTCTCTATGGGGTCATATTGGTTCCTATGGGGTCCTATGGGGTCTTATGGGGTCTCTATGGGGTCTTATGGGGTCTATAGGATCTTATGGGGTCTTATGAGGTTCTATAGAATCTATGGGGTCTTATGGAGTTGTATTGATTCCTATGGGGTCTTATACGATCCTATGGGGTCCTATGGGGTCTTATGGGGTCTGTATGGGGTCTTATGGGGTCAATGGGGTCTTATGGGGTCCTATGGGTTCTATGGGGTCATATGGGGTTCTATGGGGTGCTATGGGGTCTTATGGGGTCTTACAGGGTCTTATAGGTTCTATGGGGTCAATGGGGTCTTATGGGGTCTAATGGGGTCCTATGGGGTCTTATGGGGTCTTACAGGGTCTTATAGGGTCTATGGGGTCTTATGGGGTCTTATGGGGTCCTATTGCTTCCTATTGATTCCTATGGGGTCATATTGCTTCCTATGGGGTTTTATGGGGTCTATGGGGTCTATGGAGTCTATGGGGTCTGTGGGGTCTTATGGGGTCCTATGGGGTCTATGGGGTGTTATGGGGTCTTATGGGGTTTTATGGGGTCTATGGGGTCTTATGGGGTCCTATGGGGTCTTATGGGGTCTCTATGGGGACTTATGGGGTTCTATGGGGTCTTATGGGGTCTTATGGGGTCCTAGGGGATCCTATGGTGTTTCATGGGGTCTATGGGGTCTTATGGGGTCCTATGGGGTCTCTATGGGTTCTTATGGGGTCTATGGGGTTCTATGGGGTCTTATGGTGCCTATGGGGTCTCATTGGTTCCTATGAGATCCTATAGATTCCAATTGGTTCCTATGGGGTCTTATAGGGTCTCTATGGGGTCCTATGGGGTCTTATGGGGTCTTATGGGGTCCTATGGGTTCCTATGGGGTTTTATGGGGTCTATGGGGTCTATGGAGTCTATGGGGTCTGTGGGGTCTTATGGGGTCCTATGGGGTCTATGGGGTGTTATGGGGTCTTATGGGGTTTTATGGGGTCTATGGGGTCTATGGGGTCTTATGGGGTCCTATGGGGTCTTATGGGGTCTCTATGGGGTCTTATGGGGTCCTATGGGGTCCTATAGCATCTTATGGGGTCCTAATGGTTCCTATTGATTTCTATGGGGTCCTATTGATTCCTATGTGGTCTCTATGGGGCTATGGGGTCTATGGTCTCTATGGGGTCATATTGGTTCCTATGGGGTCCTATGGGGTCTTATGGGGTCTCTATGGGGTCTTATGGGGTCTATAGGATCTTATGGGGTCTTATGAGGTTCTATAGAATCTATGGGGTCTTATGGAGTTGTATTGATTCCTATGGGGTCTTATACGATCCTATGGGGTCCTATGGGGTCTTATGGGGTCTGTATGGGGTCTTATGGGGTCAATGGGGTCTTATGGGGTCCTATGGGTTCTATGGGGTCATATGGGGTTCTATGGGGTGCTATGGGGTCTTATGGGGTCTTACAGGGTCTTATAGGTTCTATGGGGTCAATGGGGTCTTATGGGGTCTAATGGGGTCCTATGGGGTCTTATGGGGTCTTACAGGGTCTTATAGGGTCTATGGGGTCTTATGGGGTCTTATGGGGTCCTATTGCTTCCTATTGATTCCTATGGGGTCATATTGCTTCCTATGGGGTTTTATGGGGTCTTATGGGGTCTTATGGGGTCCTATGGGGTCTTATGGGGTCTTATGGGGTCTATGGGTCTTATGGGGCCTTATGGGGTCTTATGGGGTCGTATTGGTTCCTATGGGGTCCTATGGGGTCTTATGGGGTTTATGGGGTCTTATGGGGTCCTATGGGGTCCCATGGGGTCTTAAGGGGTCTTATTGCTTCCTATAGGGTCTAATGGGGTCCTATGGGGTCTTATGGGCTCTCAATGGGGTCTTATGGAGTCGTATTGGTTCCTATGGGGTCCTATGTGGTCTCTATGGGGTCTTATGGGGTCTTATGGTGTCCTATAGGGTCCTATGGGGTCCTATTAATTCCTATGGGGTCCTATTGTTTCCTATGGGGTCTTACGTGGTCCTCCAAGGCCATAGAGTTGGAGGGCCGGGGGGGAGAGGAGGCTCCTCCAGGATCATAGAGTTGTAGGCTGAGGGGATATTAAGTTCTCCAAGGCCATAGAGTTGAATGGTAAGGGGGGATAGGAGCCTCCTCCGAGCCCCATAGCTTAACTAGGCCTCTAACACCCTCATTCAGCCCTTAATTAACCCAATTAAACCCTTAATTAACCCAATTAAGCCCTAATTAACCTCATTAGAGCTAAGATGGACAATGAGGCCTTCGAGATGGGACCCGAGGAACCCGTCGGGTCCCAGAAGAGAAAAGATGGACACCATAAAGAGGTAAGGATTGGGGTGAGGCCTAGCGAGGCCTAGTGAGGCCTAGTGACAACTCTATAGAGTTCCTATGGGGTCTTATGGGGTCTCTATGGGGACTTATGGGGTCCTATGGGGTCTATGGGGTCTCTATGGAATCTCCCCATAGAGACCCCATAGAACCTCTATGGGGTTCTATGGGGTCATATGGGGTTTATGGGGTCTAATAGGGTTTTATGGGGTCCTATGGAGTTCTATAGGGTCTTATGGGGTCCTATGGGGTTCTATAGGGTCTTATGGGGTCTCTATGGGGTCTCTATGGGGTCAATGGGGTCCTATGGGATCTTATGGGGTTCTATGGGGTCCTAGTGGGTTCTATGGGGTCTTATGGTTTCTAAAGGGGTCCTATTGATTCCTATTGGGTCTTATGGGGTCTCTATGGGGTCTCTATGGGGTCCTATTGATTCCTATGGGGTTCTATGGGGTCTCATTAGATACTAAGGGGTCTTATGGGTTCCTATGGGGTCCTATGGGGTCTTATGGGGTCTCTATGGGGTCTTATGGGGTCTACAGGGTCCTATGGGGTTCTATGGGGTCCTATGGGGTCTTATGGGGTCTATTGGGTCCTATGGGGTCTCCATGGGGTCCTATGGGGTCCTATGGGTTCTTATGGGGTCTTATGGGATCCTATGGGGTCTTATGGGGTCCTATGGGGTCTTATAGGGACTTATGGGTTCTATGAGGTCATATGGGTTTCTATGGGGTCTTACTAGTGAGACCTAGTAAGGCCTAGTGAGTCCTAGCGAGGCCTACCTAGGCCTACCTAGGCCTGTCATGGCCAACCTTGGCTTGGATTGGATTGGATTGGCCTAGCACGGCCATCTTGGGCCTACCTTGGCCTGGATTGGATTGGATTGGATTGGATTGGATTGGATTGGATTGGATTGGCCTAGCACAGCCATCTTGGGCCTAACTTGGCCTACCTTGGCCTGAATTGGATTGGATTGGATTGGATTGGATTGGATTGGCCTAGCACGGCCATCTTGGGCCTAACTTGGCCTACCTTGGCCTGGATTGGATTGGATTGGCCTAGCACGGCCATCTTGGGCCTACCTTGGCCCACCTAGGCCTGGATTGGATTGGATTGGATTGGATTGGCCTAGCACAGCCATCTTGGGCCTATCATGGCCTACCTAGGCCTGGATTGGCCTGGATTGGATTGGATTGGATTGGATTGGCCTAGCACGGCCATCTTGGGCCTAGCATGGCCTACCTTGGCCTAGCTTGGCCTAACTAGGCCTAACTCGGCCTAACTAGGCCTAGCATGGCCTACCTTTGCTTACCTTGGCCTAACTAGGCCTAACTAGGCCTAGCATGGCCTACCTTGGCCTAGCAGGGCCTAACTAGGCCTAACTAGGCCCAATTAGGCCTAACTAGGCCTAACTTGGCCCACTTTGGCCCGGTTCGGCCTATGTAACCCCCCCTTTCTCCCCTCCCCCCCATATCCAAGATGGCGCCCGAGTGGGGCAGGAGATCCCTATGGAAGCTGTTCGGCCTCTGCCTGTTGGCCGGCTCCATTACGACCGCCGTGGGGCTGGGAAGCTTGAGCGTCATCTATAGGAAGGCGATTAACGAGCTGCGTGTAAACGAGGTGGTTAATGAGGTGGAGGGGGACGAAGGACGGCTCTGGTTCGTGTATAGGATGGGGATGTCGGAGGTAAGTGGATGGGGGGGATATGGGGTGGGGGGAGGAAGTGGGGGGGAAATAAGGGGGGAAGAGGAAGTAGGGGGGATATAGGGGGGAGATAGGGGGGGAAGAGGAAGTGGGGGGGATATAGAGGGGAAATAAGGGGGGGAAGAGGAAGTAGGAGGGGATATAGGGGGGAAATAAGGGGGGAAGAGGAAGTGGAGGGATATAGGGGGGAAATAAGGGGGGAAGAGGAAATAGGGGGGGATATAGGGGGGAAATAAGGGGGGAAGAGGAAGTAGGGGGGATACAGGGGGGAAATAAGGGGGGAAAAGGAAGTGGGGGTATACAGGGAGGAAATAAGGGGGGAAGAGGAAGTAGGGGGGATATAGGGGGGAAATAAGGGGGGAAGAGGAAGTGGGGGGATATAGGGGGGAGAGGAAGTGGGGGAGGAAGGGAGGAGGAAGTGGAAGTGGTAAGGAGGAAGAGGAAGGGAGGGAGGAAAAGGAAGTGGGAGGGGAAGGGGAAGAGGAAGTGGGGAGGAAGAGGAAGGGAATGGGAAGAGGGAGGGGAATAAGAGGGGGAAGGGAAGAAGGAAGAGGAAGAGGAAGAGGAAGGAAAAGACAAAGTGGGAGGGAAAAGGAAGTGGGGGGGGGAAGTGGGGAGTAAGTGGGGAAGAAGTGGGAGGGGAGAGGAGAGGAAGTAAGAGGGGGAAGGGAGGAAGGGGAGAGGAAGAGGAAGTGGGGGGGGTATAGAGGGGAGAGGAAATGGAAGGGGAAGAGGAAGCGGGAGGGGAGAGGAAATGGACTTATGGGCTTATGGGGTCCTACAGGGTCCTATGGGGTCTTATGGGGTCTTACGGTGTGCTATGGTGTCCTATTGGTTCCTATGGGGTCCTATGGGGTCTTATGGCATGCTATGGTGTCTTCTGGGGTCTTATGGGATTCTATGGGGTCCTAAGGAGTCTTATGGGGTCCTATTGCTTCCTATTGATTCCTATGGGGTTTATGGGGTCCTATGGGGTCTTATGGGGTCCTATGGGGCTTATGGGGTCCTATAGGGTCCTATGGGGTACCTTCTTCCTTTCCTATGGGAAGGGGAAGGGGAGGGGGAAGAGGAAAAGGAATAAGCCCATTTGCTTTCCAGCCACAACGCCACCCCGGAGGTGAAATCCAATGGGCGACGTACCGGCTGGATCCCAAGCGTTATCCGGATCGAGAAGCTCGCGTCTTCGCTCAAAGCCTCCACGAGCATCAAGCCAAAATGAGCCTGGCTTTAATCAGGATCAAACCTGGAGCGCTCCGGGTCCCCCACTGGCATTTTAATGCCAACGTCCATGGCTACGTGGTGCAGGTAGGCCGCAGCCTTTGGTTTTGCTTCCACTTCCTCTTTCTCTCTTCCACCTTTAAGAATATACATCCTTTTCCTCTATGGCTTCATTTAGCCCTTATTCCCCTACCTTGTAATCCATTTACCTCGCGGGTCTACCCTAAAACCCTATAGGATTTGGCCATTTTATATAGGAGCGGCCCATGTTAATTGGGGGTAGCCTTTGGTTTTACTTCCACTTCCTCTTTCTCTTTTCCACCTTTAATCCTATACTTCCTCTTCATCCTTGGCCTCATCCAACCCTTCTTCCCCCATATTATAATCCCCTTACCTCGCGGGTCTACCCTAAAATCCTATAGAATTTGGCCATGTTATATATAGGGGCGGCCCATGTTAATTGGGGGTGGCCTTTGGTTTTACTTCCACTTCCTCTTTCTCTCTTCCGCCTTTAATCCTATACTTCTTCCTCCTTGGCTTCATCCAGTCCTTCCTCCCCCACCTTATAACCCTTTACCTCATGGGTCTACCCTAAAATCCTATAGGATTTACCCTATATTCTATAGGGCACAACATGGATCTTGCTTTTCGTCCCACTTCCTCTTTCTCTCTTCCGCTTTTGACCCTATACTTTCGATTCCTCTTTCGCCTTATCCATCCCTTCTTTCCCCACCTTATAACCCCTTTACCTCGCGGGTCTACTCTAAATCTAATAGGATTTCCCCTATAATCTATAGGGCACGGCCTGGATCGGCATCGTCACCCCAACCAACGTCACCACCTACCGAGCCGAAGTCGGCCAGGTCCTTTTCTTCCCCCGGAACGTTCTTCATTGGATCCAAAACACGGAGGACGGGGGGCAAGGAAATAAAAGCCGGACCCCAAAAGAACTTGTCCTCGTTCTCTTTTATGGGACCCACGAGGAGCTGAAGACATTGGAGGTGGATGAGGCCATTAATGGGACCCCGAATGAGGTCTTAATTGAGGCTTTACAGGTATGGGGGGGGGGGGTGGAAAATGGGGGGTTTGGGGGTTTTTTGGAAGGTCCTAGAAGGGATTGAAGGGATTGAGGTGAAAGAGGGGACCCGGCCGGTTAAAATGGTGGTGGTTGCGTCTCTCTATCACGTTCCTTTGAGGAGATATAGGGTTTTATATGGGATGGTTGGGTGTTTCTATGAGGTTCCATTGAGGAGATATAGGGTTTTATATGGGATTTGGGTCCTGGAAGGTTAATAATGGGGATTTGGGGTTGTCCCATTGGGTTCTATGGGGGATTTGGGTCCTGGAAGGGGGATAAGAAGGAACTTGGGTCCTGGAAGGTTAATAATGGGGATTTTGGGTCTTCCCATTGGATTCTATGGGGGAGATATAGGGTTTTATATGGGATTTGGGTCCTGGAAGGTTAATAATGGGGATTTGGGGTCGTCCCATTGGGTTCTATGGGGGATTTGGGTTCTGGAAGGGGAATAAGAAGGAACTTGGGTCCTGGAAGGTTAAAATGGAGGTGGTTGGGTGTTTCTATGGGGTTCTGTTGAGGAGATATAGGGTTTTATATGGGATTTGGATCCTGGAAGGGGAAAAGGGAGGTAATAGGGTCTTCCCATTGGGTTCTATGGGGATTTGGGTCCTGGAAGGGGAAAAGGGAGGTAATAGGGTCGTCCCATTGGGTTCTATGGGGTTTTGGGTCCTGGAAGGGTAAAAGTTGGTAATAGGGTCTTCCCATTGGGTTCTATGGGGCATTTGGGTCCTGGAAGGGTAAAAGGGAAGTAATAGGGTCATCCCATTGGGTTCTATGGGGGATTTGGGTCCTGGAAGGGTAAAAGGGAAGTAATAGGGTCTTCCCATTGGGTTCTATGGGGTTTTGGGTCCTGAAAGAGGAAAAGGGAAGTAATAGGGTCGTCCCATTGGGTTCTATGGGGGATTTGGGTCCTGGAAGGTTAATAACAGAGTTTTTTTGGGTCCTGGCAGCTTCATAGCGTTCAGGATTGGATTGGAAGCTTCCAGAAGGTCCCGATCCTACAAAGCTTGAACCACCCCATTAATTTAAGTCAATTAGTGCGGGATGTTAATTACACCCAGGCGGATAACGAGCAAATATGGCGGTATTTATATGACCTCAAAGGTAAGGACCTCATAGACCCCATAGGACCCCATAAGACCCCATAAGACCCAATAGACCCCATTAGACCCCATAAGACCCCATAAGACCCCATAAGACCCAATAGACCCTATAAGACCCCATAAGACCCCATAGACCCCATAAGACCACATAGACCCCATAGACCCCATAAGACCCCATAGACCCCATTAGACCCCATAAGACCCCATAGACCCCATAAGACCCCATAAGACCCAACAGACCCCATAAGACCCCATAAGACCCCATCGACCCCATCGACCCCATAGACCCCATAAGACCCCATAGAACCCATTAGACCCCATAAGACCCCATAGACCCCATTAGACCCCATAACACCCCATAGACCCCATAAGACCCCATAAGACCCCATAGACCCCATAAGACCCCATAGACCCCATAAGACCCCATAGAACCCATAAGACCCCATAAGACCCCATAGACCCCATAAGACCCCATAGACCCCATTATTACCCTTCCAGGACCTTAAAGACCTAATAAGACCCCATAGACCCCATTAAACCCCATTATTCCCCTTCCAGGACCTTAAAGACCCCATAAGAGCCATAGACCCCATTATTATCCTTCCAGGATCTTAATAACCCCATAAGACCCCATTATTCCCCTTCCAGGACCTTAAAGACCCCATAAGACCCCATAGATCCCATTACTCCTCTTCCAGAACCTTCTCAACCCCATAAGACCCCATAAGACCCCATTACTCCCCTTCCAGGACCTTAAAGACCCCATAAGATCCCATTAGACCCCATTAGACCCCATTATTCCCCTTTTAGGACCTTCTCAACCCCATAAGACCCCATAGACCACATAAGACCCCTTAGACCCCATTAGACCCCATTAGATCCCATTAGACCCATTATTCCCCTTCCAGGACCTTCTCAACCCCATAAGACCCCATAGATCCCATTGTTCCCCTTCCAGAACCTTCTCAACCCCATAAGACCCCATAAGACCCCATAGACCCCATTACTTCCCTTCCAGGACCTTAAAGACCCCATAAGACCCCATTAGATCCCATTAGACCCCATTATTCCCCTTCCAGGACCCATAAGACCCCATAAGACCCCATTAGACCCCATTATTACCCTTCCAGGACCTTAATAGACCTCATAAGACCCCATTAGACCTCATTAGATCCCATTAGACCCCATTAGACCCCATTATTCCCCTTCCAGGACGTTAATAGACTCCATAAGACCCCATTAGACCCCATTAGATCCCATTAGACCCCATTATTCCCCTTCCAGGACCTTCTCAACCCCATAAGACCCCATAGACCCCATAAGACCACATAGACCCCATTATTCCCCTTCTAGGACCTTCTCAACCCCATAAGACCCCATAGACCCCATAAGACCCCATTGACCCCCATTATTCCCCTTCTAGGACCTTATAGACCCCATAAGACCCATAGACCCCATAGACCCCATTAAACCCCATTATTCCCCTTCCAGGACCTTAAAGACCCCATAAGACCCCATAGACCCCATTATTACCCTTCCAGGATCTTAATAACCCCATAAGACCCCATTATTCCCCTTCCAGGACCTTAAAGACCCCATAAGACCCCATAGATCCCATTACTCCTCTTCCAGAACCTTCTCAACCCCATAAGACCCCATAAGACCCCATAGACCCCATTACTCCCCTTCCAGGACCTTAAAGACCCCATAAGACCCCATTAGATCCCATTAGACCCCATTAGACCCCATTATTCCCCTTCCAGGACCTTCTCAACCCCATAAGACCCCATAGACCCCATAAGACCACATAGACCCCATTATTCCCCTTTTAGGACCTTCTCAACCCCATAAGACCCCATAGACCACATAAGACCCCTTAGACCCCATTAGATCCCATTAGACCCATTATTCCCCTTCCAGGACCTTAAAGACCCCATAAGACCCCATAGATCCCATTGTTCCCCTTCCAGAACCTTCTCAACCCCATAAGACCCCATAAGACCCCATAGACCCCATTACTCCCCTTCCAGGACCTTAAAGACCCCATAAGACCCCATTAGATCCCATTAGACCCCATTATTACCCTTCCAGGACCTTAATAGACCTCATAAGACCCCATTAGACCTCATTAGATCCCATTAGACCCCATTAGACCCCATTATTCCCCTTCCAGGACGTTAATAGACTCCATAAGACCCCATTAGACCCCATTAGATCCCATTAGACCCCATTATTCCCCTTCCAGGACCTTCTCAACCCCATAAGACCCCATAGACCCCATAAGACCACATAGACCCCATTATTCCCCTTCTAGGACCTTCTCAACCCCATAAGACCCCATAGACCCCATAAGACCCCATTGACCCCCATTATTCCCCTTCTAGGACCTTATAGACCCCATAAGACCCACAGACCCCATAGACCCCATTATTCCCCTTCCAGGACCTTAATAGACCCCATAAGACCCCATAGACCCCATTAGATCCCATTAGACCCAATTATTCCCCTTCCAGGACCTTCTCAACCCCATAAGACCCCATAGACCCCATAAGACCCCATTAGACCCCATTATTCCCCTTCCAGGACCTTCTCAACCCCATAAGACCCCATATACCCCATAAGACCCCATTAGACCCCATAGACCCCATAAGACCCCATAAGACCCCATAGACCCCATAAGACCCCATAGACCCCATTATTACCCTTCCAGGACCTTAAAGACCCAATAAGACCCCATAGACCCCATTAAACCCCATTATTCCCCTTCCAGGACCTTAAAGACCCCATAAGAGCCATAGACCCCATTATTACCCTTCCAGAATCTTAATAACCCCATAAGACCCCATTATTCCCCTTCCAGGACCTTAAAGACCCCATAAGACCCCATAGATCCCATTACTCCTCTTCCAGAACCTTCTCAACCCCATATGACCCCATAAGACCCCATAGACCCCATTACTCCCCTTCCAGGACCTTAAAGACCCCATAAGACCCCATTAGATCCCATTAGACCCCATTAGACCCCATTATTCCCCTTCCAGGACCTTCTCAACCCCATAAGACCCCATAGACCCCATAAGACCACATAGACCCCATTATTCCCCTTTTAGGACCTTCTCAACCCCATAAGACCCCATAGACCACATAAGACCCCTTAGACCCCATTAGATCCCATTAGACCCATTATTCCCCTTCCAGGACCTTAAAGACCCCATAAGACCCCATAGATCCCATTGTTCCCCTTCCAGAACCTTCTCAACCCCATAAGACCCCATAAGACCCCATAGACCCCATTACTCCCCTTCCAGGACCTTAAAGACCCCATAAGACCCCATTAAACCCCATTATTACCCTTCCAGGACCTTAATAGACCTCATAAGACCCCATTAGACCTCATTAGATCCCATTAGACCCCATTAGACCCCATTATTCCCCTTCCAGGACCCATAAGACCCCATAAGACCCCATTAGACCCCATTATTACCCTTCCAGGACCTTAATAGACCTCATAAGACCCCATTAGACCTCATTAGATCCCATTAGACCCCATTAGACCCCATTATTCCCCTTCCAGGACGTTAATAGACTCCATAAGACCCCATTAGACCCCATTAGATCCCATTAGACCCCATTATTCCCCTTCCAGGACCTTCTCAACCCCATAAGACCCCATAGACCCCATAAGACCACATAGACCCCATTATTCCCCTTCTAGGACCTTCTCAACCCCATAAGACCCCATAGACCCCATAAGACCCCATTGACCCCCATTATTCCCCTTCTAGGACCTTATAGACCCCATAAGACCCATAGACCCCATAGACCACATTATTCCCCTTCCAGGACCTTAATAGACCCCATAAGACCCCATAGACCCCATTAGATCCCATTAGACCCAATTATTCCCCTTCCAGGACCTTCTCAACCCCATAAGACCCCATAGACCCCATAAGACCCCATTAGACCCCATTATTCCCCTTCCAGGACCTTAATAGACCCCATATGACCCCATAGACCCCATTAGATCCCATTAGACCCCATAAGACCCCATTAACTATTGGAATAGATGGGTTGCCAAATAGTGATCTATTCGAAGACATAGGGGCTCAATAGGGAACCGTCGGGGTTGCCAAATAGTGAGCAATTGGAAGCTATAGGAGCCATTGGAATATATAGCTGACAAATAGTGATCCATCGGGATAGATAGGTGCCAAATTGTGATCCATTAAGGTTAATGACCCCCATTAACCCCCATTATTACCCTTCCAGGACCTTAAAGACCCCATAAGACCCCATAATTACCCTTCCAGGACCTTAATAACCCCCATTAACCCCCATTTTACCCTTCCAGGACCTTAATAGACCCCATAAGACCCCATTGACCCGATTATTACCCTTCCAGGACCTTAATAGACCCCAAAAGACCCCATAGGACCCCATAGGACCCTATAAGATCCTATAGACCCCATAAGACCCCATAGACCCCATTATTACCCTTCCAGGACCGTAAAGACCCCATAAGACCCCATAGACCCCATTAGACCCCATTGACCCCCTTTATCTCCCTTTTAGGACCTTAATAGACCCCATAAGACCCCATAGACCCCATTATTCCCCTTCCAGTACCTTAATAACCCCATAAGACCCCATAGACCCCATAAGACCCCATTAAACCCCACTATTACCCTTCCAGGACATTAAAGACCCCATAGACCCCCATTATTACCCTTCCAGGACCTTAATAGACCCCATAAGACCCCATAGACGCCATAAGACCCCATTAGACCCCATTCTTCCCCTTCCAGGACCTAAATACCCCCGTATAATCCCATATTCCCCTTCCAGGACCTTTCCTTTAACCTTCCAGGACCTTTCTATCCCCCTTAGGTTCCCCTCCGGCACCATTTAATGGCGGAGTTTTCCATTGGGCTCCGTATCGACCTGCCAGGACCTGGATGGAACCAATGAATCTCATTTACATCCAGTCGCTCCTTCAGGTAACGCCTTTAAGCTGCCAGGACCTTGGAGGGGTCGGTTGCCAAATAGTGTGCCATTACATTACATAGGAAACCGGTGTTGCCAAATAAGGAGCCATTGGCATAAATAGGAGCCCATCGTTGCCAAATAGTGAGCCATTAAAAGACATAGGAAACCATACTTGCCAAATAGTGATCCATTCGATTACATAGGAAACCAGAGTTGCCAAATAGTGAGCCATTAAGTTACATTGGAAAGCGTAGTTGCCAAATAGTGATCCATACGATTACATAGAGCCCCATAGCTGCCAAATAGTCATCCTTAGACCTCCATAGAGCCCCATAGACCCCCATAGAGCCCCATAGAACCCCATAGAACCCCATAGAGCCCCATAACCCCCCATAGGACCCCATAGAGTCCCATAGCCACCGCATAGGACCCTATAGACCCCCATAGAGCCCCATAGGGATCCATTAGACCCCATAGACCCCCCATAGGACCCCCATAGAGCCCCATAGCTGCCAAATAGTGACCCATGGAGCCCCATAGGACCCCATAGACCCCCATAGCCACCCCATAGGACCCTATAGAGCCCCATAGGACCCCATAACCCTCCACTGGACCCCATAGAGCCCCATAGCTGCCAAATACACACCCATTAGACCCCATAGAGCCCCATAGGACCCCATAGAGTCCCATAGGACCCCATAACCCCCCATAGAACCCCATAGAACCGTCATAGCGATCCCATAGGGCCCCATACCTGCCAAATACAGACCCATTAGACCCCATAGAGCCCCATAGGACCCCATAGAGCCCCATAGACCCCATAACCCCCCATAGAACCCCATAGAGCCCCATAGCTGTCAAATAGTGATCCATTAGCCCCCATAGCTGCCAAATAGTGATCCATTGGACCCCATAGGACCCCTACGACCCCCATAGACCCCCCATAGGACCCCCATAGAGCCCCATAGAGCCCCATAGAACCCCATAGAGCTCCATAGCTGCCAAATAGTGATCCATTGACTCCTATAGAGCCCCATAGGACCCCATAGCCACCCCATAGATTCCCATAGAGCCCCATAGAGCCCCATAGACCCCCATAGGACCCCATAGACCCCCCATAGACCCCCATATAAACCTATATAACCCTATGTGATCCTATATATAACCCATTGCAGCACCCCGATCCTCTCACCATAGCCACCCTAAGGATCTTCCCTAACGAACTTGGCCAACCCCATTATCATCTTAACGCTAACGAGCTGGCTTACGTCCTCCAAGGCTGTGGCAAGGTAAGGCCCTATATTGTATATAGGGGATATAGGGGGGTGGGATGCAAATGAGGCTTAATGAGATCATGAATATGCAAACGCAGGCCGGCCTGGTGTTGGAGAATGGGGAGAGCCTGAGCTTCGAGGTGGAAGTGGGGGACGTCCTATTCTTCCCTATGGGGAGCCAGCATTACTTGAAGAGCGGGTGCCCCGAAGGGATCCTATTGGTGCTGGGTTATAGCACCGGGAATATGGTGGGTCTATGGGGTCTATATGGGGTTCTATGGGGGGCTATGGGGTCTATAGGGGTCTATGGGGCTCTGTGGGGCTCTACGGGGGGCTATGGGGTCTATATGGGGTCCTATTGGATCCAATTGGGTCCTATGGGGGCTCTATGGGGTTCTATGGGGTCCTATTGGGTTCTATGGGGCTCTATGGAGCCTTATGGGGTCTATAGGGGTCTATGGGGGTCTATGGGGCTCTATGGGGGGTCTATAGGGGTCTATGGGTCACTATTTGGCAGCTATGGTGTCTATGGGGGTCTATGGGGGTCTATGGGTCTCTATGGGGCTCTATGGGGTCTATATGGGGCTCTGTGGGGCTCTATGGGGTCCTATGGGGGTCTGTGGGGGTTTATGGGGTGTCTATGGGGCTCTATGGCGTTCTATGGGGGTCTATGGGGCTCTATGGGGTTCTATGGTGTTTTATGGAGCTCTATGGGGGTCTTTTGGGGTCTGTGGGGCTCTATGGGGGGTCTATAGGGGTCTATGGGTCTCTATGGGGGTCTATGGGGGGCTATAGGGCTCTATGGTGTGCTATGGGGTCTCTATGGGGTTTATGGGGTCTCTATGGGGCTCTATGGGGTAACTATTTGGCATCCCTGGCCCTCCATTCATTCCAATGGATCCCTATTTGGCAACTATGGGCCTCCATTCGTTCCTATGGAAGACTGTTTGGCAGCTCAGAGCCTCCATTCATTTTAATGGCTCACTATTTGGCACCTATAGGAACTCCAAACCCAGCGCCTCAATCGCTACTTCCGGTCTCTCCCGGCCGCCATCTTGGCTCGCCTCTTCAGTACGGATCTAGAAAAGACCCGGATGTTGCTCCGGGATTAATTAAAGCTCATTAATTAACGCTTGTAACTCATTAAACAGATGGCAACGCATTGATTGTATTGAGACGGTCCTCCAGGGCAATAGAGTTGGACGGGGTAGAAGAGACTTCCGGGTTTAGAGAGGCATAAAGGGACTTCCGGGTTCCGAACGCTTCCGAACGGCTCCGAGGGTTTCCGAAGCCCGAAGAAACCCGGAAGTCGAGCGGAGCGGCTCCGAACTGGACCCGAGGGGCTCCGAGCGCATCCGAGTGCACCCGAGTGGTTCCTAAGTCGACCCGAGCGCTTCCGAAAGGATCCGAATGGTTCCGAAGCCTGAAGAAACCCGGAAGTCGCTCGTAGCGACCCCGAACGGCTCCGAACTGGACCCGAAAGTTTCTGAATGTTTCCGAAGTTGACCCGAGCGCTTCCGAACGGAACCGATACCGGAAAAACCCGGAAATCGCTCGTAGCGATCCCGAAATGGACCCGAGCGTTTCCGAAAGGTTCCGAACAGCTCCGAACCCGACCGGAAGCCGCCTGTAGCAACCCGGAAGTCAACCGGAAGTCGCTGGGAGCGGTTCCGAACCCGACCCGAGCGGTTCCGAATAATTCCGAAGGTGAAATCGAAGGAACCCGGAAGTAAACCGGAACTCGCTCCGAAAAGACCCGAGCGCTTCCGAACGGAGACGAAGTGGATCTCGGAGCAAACCGAAAGTAAACCGGAAGTCGCTTCAGAACGACCCGAGCGCTTCCGAATACTTCCGAAGAGAGCCGAACCGGACCGGAAGTCGCCAGACCAACCCGGAAGTAAGCCGGAATACCCCTCAGAAGGCTCCTCCGGCAGCCGAACCGGCTCCGAACACCAGCCGAACTTCGGCTTTTTTCGGCTTTTTTCGGCTCTTTTCGGCTCTTTTCGGTTCCGGTACCGGGGATGGAGAAACAAGGGCGGGTGGATTGTCCGGCGTTACCGCCCGGGTGGAAGAAGGAAGAAGTCCACGCCTCACTTTGGCCTCAAGACTACTAAGCTGCAAGGCCTCTTGGCCAGGCTCTGGGCCTCCCTCCAGGCTGTTTTACCTTAAGGCCTCTAAGCATCCTGGGCAACCTCTAAGCCTTTAGGCCTCCCCCTATGCCTCTAGGACAGCTTGCAGGCATCTGTGCCTCCAGGTGTGTTCTCCATTACAGCTCTAAGCCTTCCTTTGTGCCACAAATGTTCATGGACTCGTGGTCTCTTTTTTGGCCTCCCTCTGTGCATCAGGCCCTCAAAACCTCAGTGCTTCCAGTCCAGCCCTTTAGTACCACAGTTCACGGCACTGTGGGATGGCCTGAGTGGCCAACTCACACTCTTGGCCACCCTCCATCTCCCGTGGCTCCCACACCAACCCCACAGCACCACCCACACTAAGCCCTGTCCCACAAATGCAGCTGCTGCCGCTCAACAATTCTTATTGGCTGAAAGCAGGAGAGTTGAGAGATCCAAAGGGGTTGTGAGATCAGATGTTGGGGCTGGAAGGCAGAGCATCTGCAGCTTTCGTTCCTCACTGAGTCCTTTCTATTGGGAAAGGAGATGGAGGGAGGTGAGAAGATGGAGGGCAGGGATGTGGGGTAGGAACCCACCTTGATGCTGATGTCACGGCTCCGTGCCTGCAGCTTGTTACCTGGGACTCAGCCGTGTCAGCACGTTCCTCTGCCTCATCCAGCATGTGCTGTGCCCTGGGGAACTTGGCCAAGTTGGCCTGCTTGTCCTGTGGCTTAGCCCCGGTCCCCACCCCGGTTCCCCCGTTCCCCCCACCAAACACCCACCCAACTCATCCCCGCAGCTCCTCCCTCCCCCCAACCAGCCTCGAGGCGGGCAGAAAGTTATCGACATCTCTTCATTGAATGATCAATCCCTAATTAAAACCCTCTGGTAGACATCAGAGTTTAGGGGTTTTTAGTGTTTATTAGGTTTTTTTATGGTTTTTAGGTTTTTTTAGGGGTTTTTAGGTGTTTTTAGGGGTTGCCGTGGATTTCCAATTGGTACACGCAGGTGTATTCCGCGTTCCCCCAGTTGCTGCGTACATCCATTTTAATCCTTTTGTAGGACTGAAGGGGCTTCTCCTGCCAATGCAAAGAGGAAAGGCTTCGTTATGGGCCGGAGGGGGACCAGTGCCCCATAGTGCCCCATAGCTCCCACTGTTCTCCCCATAGATCCCAAAGCATCCCATAGATCCCATAGTGCCCCATAGCTCCCACTGTTCGCCCCATAGATATAGGTAAACCTAATACACAGTCAATGATTTCCTGGAATTCTGATCCATATTCAATAGTTGTTTAGCATGCAGACCCCTCTCTTGTTATCACTGATCTTATCAGTGTGGGAATCAAATGTTGTTTGTGCCTTTAGAACAAGAGAAGAATCTTTTCTTTCAAGGTCTCAGTATAGAAGTGAAGTAGTTTGTTGTTATTTCAAGGTTTCAGTATATAAGTGAAGTAGTTTGTAGTTATTTCAAGGCCTCAGTCTACAAGTGAAGCAGTAGCAGAGGAGAGGCTTTGTTATGGGCATGGGAAGAGCCCCGGCACAACAAGTGCTTCCAAAGGCTTGCAAAAGGGACCCCGCGGGAGTCGGCCATGTTGGAGAGCAGAGGGTGGGCAGGAAAGCTCTTTCTTCCCATGACTTGCAGGCAGCCCAGCCTCCCCCATTGCACTTGCCATACCTGAACGTGGAAGGTCTGTGCAATATCTCCACCCACGTCATAAACATACAGTCCCAGGAGAGTTTCCCTTTCGTCCTCATCCACTCCCTCAAAGACAAGAGATGATGGCGGTCACACTTAGGCAGGCCGTGCCATAAAGAACACACTGAGGCCAAAGGTGGGAGCCCTTCCAACCCTCCCTGTGCTCTGGTAGGATTGGAGCACAACGGAGGGTGAACCTGAGTCAGGGCACGTGGAGCAATTGCTCCCAGCTGCTCGGCCACAAAGAGCAGCAGAGGCCTTTGGAGACATGGAACCAGCCGAGGGATTTGGTGCCCTCAGGCAGGATGCCGTGCTCTGCAGCAGCCCACCACTGAAATTTGGGAGCTCCCAACTGTATGGGGTTGTATGGGGCTCTGTTGGGTGTCTACCATGTGGCTCTATGGTGCTCTATGAGCTCTTGTGTGGCTCTATGGGGTCTTACAGGGCTCTATGTGGCAGTTATGGGGCTCTGTTGGGTGTCTGTAGGGCCCTTATGGGGCCCTGTTGGGTGTCTATGGTGCGCCATGAGGCTCTTTGGATCTCTATGAGCTTCTTGTGCAGCTCTATGGGGTCTTATGGAGCATTATGGGGCTCTCTGGGGTGTCTGTGGGGGCTCTATAGGGCTTTTTGGGGTGTCTGTGGTGGTCTATGGGGTCTTATGTTTTGGTTATGGTGTTCTGTTGGTTGTCTCTGGGGCTCTATAGGATTTCAATGGGCTCTTATGGGGCTCTATGGCAAAGCTTTTTCCTCGGGGGCCTCCAGAAGCAGCAGCAGGCAGAGACTTACCAAGATGGCAAAGTCTCGGGGGCACTGCTGACACCCCCAGAGGGAGACACCGCCTTGGAGACGTGCCACAGGGCCACAGGCTGTGGGCCAGATGTTCTCCGGCAGCTGGATGACAACATGGCCCTGCGAACTTTGGAATGCCCAGCAGTTTCCAACAGAAATATCAGGCTGAAATGAGAGAGATGCGTCCATCAGCGGTGAGGCAAAGAGTCGCCAGAGCTGGATGCTGGGCAAGGAGCTTGCAGTTGTGCAATGGCCAAGTTGAGCACAGTGAGCACAAAGACAGGAGATGGGTGTGAGCAGGGAGTCCTACCCAAGAACTGCACTCCAGAGAAACAGCAAAGATGGACTTTGGGCTCTGCCTGATCCCAGTATTGCCAGCCCTGTGTCTGCTGTAGAACAGCCTTGACAGGCAGTCAGATCGTGCCCTGAGCCAGCCAGGCTCTGCAGAGCTCCAGTTGCAGCTGGTCTGGAGAATGGCCCTTCCAGCTAAGAAGTCTGAAGCACAAGTCTCTTGGCAGGGGCCGCATCCAGCCTCCAAGCCAAGCCCAGTAGGCTTCTGGCTGGGGCCCAGCCAGGGGGAATTCATGGCTCTGCACAGAGCACCCTGATCCCAGCTTTACCGTGCAGACAGCACCAGCATCAGCTCTCAGTGTGGGGAGCAAAGTAGCTCCAAGACACAGGGGAGGCTGAGCCTGAGAGCCAGGTGTGGGGCAGGCGGCCAGAGCACAGAGGTGTCCCTGTAAAGGGCTGGAAGGAAACAGGAGGGAGCATTATCATTACCTCTCTCTTCAGACCGTAGATCCCATTCTCCTCCAGGACATCAAACAATGATTCTACAATGAGCTCCTTCCTGACTGACAGCTGAGTACTTTTCAGGTTTGGTTCTGGCCAGACCAGTGAGTTCCTGAAGGCAAAGCAAAGCAAGTCTTGTTCAGCAATGTCCACCCCGCAGGTCAGAGTTTCAGTGCCACGAGGTGAAGGATTCCGGGGGGTTGTGCCCTTCCTTATCCCCCGGCCCCTTTTGTTCCTTTGCTTTGCCAAGGGCTGCCTTCACCATATAGATGGGAAAGGCTGGAGCCCTGGGCACAAGGTGAAGGCGTGCATGGAGCACACAGCCAGCCGAGGCCAAGCTACAGAGCCAGGTGCATGGCAAGGAAGTGTTCTTACCCCAGAGACAGGAGCTCATGCACAGGTCCTGCTGACACCACCTGGAAGAGAAAAGCATTTGATGGGAGGAAGCACCAGGAGCACGGCCAGAGCTTCCAAAGGAGCTTCCCAGGGAGCCGCTGGCAGAATTTCCTGCTGCTTCCCAGCACTTTGCAGAGGACCGCTGCCCAAAGTTGGGCCCTTCAGCCCTCCACGTGCTGCAGAGCATCTGCTGCTTCTCCGCTTGCTTTCCCATCCCTCCAGACGCCACAGTGTCACGGACGAGCCAAAGGCCCCTTCTTCCCATGTGCTGTTGCCTTCAGCCTGAGCTCCGTGTTGGGCACTGGGAAGATGCTGCCACACCAAAGCCCGTCCTGCTGCCAAGGCAGCCCCCAGCCTGGCTCAGGAGCCCACAGAGTCTCAGCAGCGATGGGCCCATGGCCAAACTCCTCCTGTCCCCATGGAGGCTCAAGGGCAGAGCTTTGTCTTCTGTCGCACGCTGTGGCACTGACCTGCAGGACATTTCCCCAGGCTCCCAATATCCAGAGGAAGGCTCCAGCTGTGGGAGATATCAGTCAGGAGAGACCATTAGTTTGCCAGAGTGCTCGGAGCCCTGCAGCCCATTTCCCTCCTCCCAACCCAGTGGGGACATGCTGTGTGGGACAGTCCCGCTCCTTGGCTGTGCTGGGATGGCTTTGGGTGGGGAACACTCACCAGAAAGGACCACTAGAAGCAGGACGGGAGTCCCTCTTCCCCTCTCTTGAGCGACATGTTGCCTAAGGGAGAGATCAGATGGTGGTTATCACAGCCCAGCGTGGGGACACGGTCTCCTGGGATCCTTTTAGCAGACAGCTGCCACCGGGTTCCTCTGCCCAGCAGAGTTGTGAGTCCCAGGGGGCCCTTTAGCAAGAGCTGGCCAGTGCCACAGCACCCATGGGACGCATGAGAGTGAGGGGCTCTGCAGTGCTAAGGTGGGCAGCGGCCTGGCCCCGTTCTGGCCCTCCCGAGAGCAGGAACAGGGCTGTGCCCACGGAAAGGGAGTTTGGCTGCCTGGCTGGAGAAAGCCCGGCAGCACACAGTGATTCTGGCTTCCCCTCCCCACATTCTGGGCCTGCTGCACCCACCTGCCCAGCTGGGCTGGCATTTTGGCTCCTTCACTCCTCGCACAGACACAGAGAACGGCTTGCTCTCCTCCCAGGAACACAAGCACCTCTCCACTTGCCTGCTCTGCACTCCTCGCGGGACTGCAGTGCTGCACAGTTCCCCATGGGGCTCTACACAACACAGCCAGGGACAGAAATGGGGCTGTTTCTGCCCTTCTTATCACCCGGCCCCTCCCACCGTCTGTCAGGGGCAGTAACCCACAGGAACCATAGAGAACCAAAAGAACATCATAGAGAGTCATAGAGCCACATAAGAACGATAGGGAGCAATAGAGACCCACGGGGAGCCAAGGGGAACAAATACAGACCCATATGGGACCTGAGGTCGCCCTCTTAACGGTTTCACGCCCTCTTGAACTCTCTCTTCAAAGTTCTTTTCAAATTTCCCCTACGGTACTTGTTGGCTATCGGTCTCATGCCGGTATTTAGCCTTAGATGGAGTTTACCACCCGCTTTGGGCTGCATTCCCAAGCAACCCGACTCCGAGAAGCTATACTGACACACTCACACATGTACCTGCAGGGACCCATAGAAGTGCATAGGGGAACATACTGTCCTGTAGCAACCAACTGTGCCCCACAGCCAGTTACGATGATGTTCAGTCACCATGGATCAAGGTTCACGGCACTGTGGGATGGCCTGAGTGGCCAACTCACACTCTTGGCCACCCTCCATCTCCCGTGGCTCCCACACCAACCCCACAGCACCACCCACACTAAGCCCTGTCCCACAAATGCAGCTGCTGCCGCTCAACAATTCTTATTGGCTGAAAGCAGGAGAGTTGAGAGATCCAAAGGGGTTGTGAGATCAGAGGTTGGGGCTGGAAGGCAGAGCATCTGCAGCTTTCGTTCCTCACTGAGTCCTTTCTATTGGGAAAGGAGATGGAGGGAGGTGAGAAGATGGAGGGCAGGGATGCGGAGTAGGAAACCACCTTGATGCTGATGTCATGGCTCTGTGCCTGCAGCTTGTTAACCTGGGACTCAGCCATGTCAGCACGTTCCTCTGCCTCATCCAGCATGTGCTGTGCCCTGGGGAACTAGGCCAAGTTGGCCTGCTTGTCCTGTGGCTTAGCCCCGGCTCCCACCCCGGTCTCCCCCTAAACACCCACCCAACTCATCCCCGCAGCTCCTCCCTCCCCCCAACCAGCCTCGAGGCGGGCAGAAAGTTATAGACATCTCTTCATTGAATGATCAATCCCTAATTATAACCCTCTAATAGACATCAGAGTTTAGGGGTTTTTAGGGTTTATTAGGGTTTTTAATGGTTTTTAGATTTTTTTAGGGGTTTTTAGGGTTTATTAGGGCTTTTTAGGGGTTTTTAGGTGTTTTTAGAGTTTTTTAGGGGTTGCCGTGGATTTCCACTCGGTACACGAGGTGTACTCCGCGTTCCCCCAGTTGCTCCACACATCCAGTTTGATCCTTTGGTAGGATTGAAGGGGCTTCTCCTGCCAATGCAAAGAGGAGAGGCTTTGTTATGGGCTCCGTTATGGGCCGGAGGGCTTATTAAGGGTTCATCACGAGGTGGATCCACCTCCATGGGCTCCACGGAGGGACTCACACGGCTGGTCCAGGCATGACGGGAACGGGCTCTCTTGCCTGTCTGCCGCCTGATGGTCTTGGCGGGCCCCCTCCTCCTCCTCTTCGACCCTGCTGTCCCCAGCTACATCTTCCCACCTAAATCCTGGGAATCCTCCAGCCTCGCTCTCTTAGCTCCCCACATGGCTGTTAATGGCCAGAGCTCTCAGAGGTGAGTGCGTTGCGTGGGGCAGTAGTGACCAAGGTGACTGCTGTGACATGGCCAGGGTTCTAACATGGTGGCCACACTGCTGGCACTGCTGGCACTGGCGTTCCACATGGCATGAGGAGGGGGCTGTAGGACAGGGCACGGCACGGGAGCCAGAAGGCACTGGTCCTTGGGTTAAAAGGGGAGGGGGACTGCGCACATTCCCTTTGAGCCCGCCTGCCCAACGACTCCATCCCATAACCCGTGTAAACCACCCCAACACCATCCCATAACCCATCCCAACCCCAAACCCATCCCATAACCTCTAGAACCCCTGCCGGCACATGGGGTCCCAGCCAGGCCAAAAGCCAGATGGCAAGGAAGGCCCGAAGGAGAAAGCCGTCTGGTCGGATGGTTGCGGGGCGCCTGCCAGGCCAAAGGCCGGGTTGGGGATCCCTGCCAGGCCAGAAGCCTGCAGGCCTGGGAAGCCCTGCCAGGCCAAGAGCCTGCCGCCGGCCGGCAAACACTGGAAGGCCAAAAGCTGACTGGCCAGCCTGGGGAGTCCTACCAGGCCAACATCCAGCCTGCCCGGGGCTCACTGCCAGGCAACAAAATGGCTGACTGACCTGCTGGGCCTGTGAGGCCAAAAGCCGGCCACGCAGTCGGGGGGGACCTTGCCAGGCCTGAAGCTGGTAATGCGGTTAGATGGGCACTGCCAGGCTAAAAGCCAGCTGTCCGCTCTGGGGGGCACTGCCAGCTCAAATGCCTGCAGGCCAGGGAAGCCCTTCCAGGACAAAGGCCGATGATCTCACTATAGTGTCATACTTGATCCCAACAAAAAGACATTTTCTTCCCAAAACACTGCTTTTCATCCCCAAAAGAAGAAATTTTCTACAAAAAATCACTCTTCTTAGCACAATATGATTCTTTCTCCCCAGTATAAGATTTTTGTCTCAAAAATGCAATGATTTCAGCATTCAATATCTATTTATGTCAAGATTTAGACAGTTTTCACCCGAATATCACTATTTATCCCAGAATGCAGAAAGGTGCGGGTCCTGCAAGCAGCTGTGTGAGTGGTACAGCAATGCGGGCCCAGTTTGCCAGCGGAACATTAACAGCATGCAGCAAGTGGAGCTGCTGCAGGAGCTGGAGCAGGTGAGCACCTAATGGACGGGCACACAAGGGCCGAGCTGCAGGCTGAAGGGCACCCTGCCCATGGCATGGCAGCAGAGGGCCGGGGGACAACGCTGCTCCTTTCCCCTCCCACAGGCTCATGAGCAGCTCATGGAGAACCGCACGGCCACGGCCAGGGAGTCTTTGTTGAAGGTGAGGAGATGCTGCTGTGTGGTGTGGGGTGGGAGAAGTGCCCTCGTGTGGGTCTGCAGCTCCAGCCCTGCAGGCCCTGCTTGCCCCGATGGAGGAGGCAGGAGGGGACGGAGCCCCATGGGAGCACCGGTGCCCTGACGGTCGATGCTCTTCTGCTTTCCCACAGAATGCCCAGCAAATACGGGCTGAAAGAACGGCTGCCCGTAAAGAGGAGCTGGAGCAGGTAGGGGGCAGTGAGGGCTCGTCCTCACAGCTCGGCATCCTCACTCCTCTGGCTGTGCAGGAGGACCTCGGTCCCAATCCCTCGGGTCCATGGGACCCAACGAAGCCCCCCCTGGTGGTACACGCTTTGTCTTGCAGGAGAAGCAGCTCATTGCCCAGCTGGAAGAGCAGCTGAAGGCTGAGACAGAGGAGATCGAGCCTGCCCGAGGAGCCGCCTGTCCTCACATCCACATCGCTACCACCCAGCAACGAAGGAACGGGGTCTCCCACTGAGGAGATGGCAGCAGCAGGGGCTAACGGATCGTTGGTCAGCTGCTCATCCCGCCCGTGCCGGCCTCTCATTGGTCAGCGTCTTCGCCGCCGGCTCCGATTGGCTGAGGCTCCGCGCGCGGGAGCGGCCGCCATCTTGTGTCTCGGGGCCTCCCGGCTCTCCCTTCGTTCGGCTGAAGCCGCTGCCGCAGCCCGGGCCGCCCCGCACGGCAGCGCCGCTGCAGCCGCTGCGCGCCGGAGCTGTCCGGGCAGCACCGAGACGGAACCGCGGCACGACGGGAGCGGTGCTGAGGACGGCGGCGCCGGAGGTGTGCAGGAGAACGGGGCCGGGCCGGGGCCGGGGAGAGGAAGCTGAGGTGGGCTGTGGGTGTAGGGGGCAGTGGGGGAGGAGTGGGGGGGATGGGGGAGTTGAGGGGGCTGTGGGGTAACGTGTGGCCGTGGGGGGGCTGTAGTTCCTATGGGGCTGTAGGGAGGGCCTAGGGTAATGTGGGGCTGTGGGGGGCAGTGGGATGGATGTAGGGGTGAACAGTGGGGGAGATGGGGTTGTAGTGGGCTGTGTGGGGATCCCGAGGGATAGGAGGAAATGGGTGGCTGTGAGGGGAATGTGGGGGGCAAAGGGTTGGAGGGTGGACACGGAGTGGGGTCAAGGGACCCATCTGGCAGCCTCGTTTCGGGGGGGGGCGCCCCCAGCACCCCCTGCCTCAAAGAGGCGCCCAGAGCCCCCTGCCCCCCCCGTGGCCTCTAAGATCTGGGGGGCGAAATGGGGGCAGCGCAGCAGCAAAGAGGTGGCGGCTGCGACCAACTCGACGGGGGGGGTCCCGCTGCCCCCCAAGTGTTTAGATAAGGCCACCAGAGCCCGGCAGAAAACACCGCTAGTACCCCCCCGAGCTGCCAACCCCACCACAAAAGCCCGGAGCCAACAGCTGCCCCGCTGCCCTTCATCCCCTCCCCCGGCCGCCAGCTCTAAGTGGGGCAGGAGAAGCTCGGGGGGGTTGGAGAACGTGGGGAAGAGGCTGGTGGCCAAATGGGGGGGTAAGGGGGGCGAGGGGGGGGTCCCGAGGCAGAGGAGGAAGAAGAGGCGCAGGGAGGGGGGCAGAGCTGGGTGCTGGGCTAAGGAAGCCAAGCAGTGTCGGAAGGAGGCAGGGATGGGACAAAGACCCCCCCCCGGGACCCCCAGAGGGCGGCGTGGAGCAACGCCGGCTCCGCAGTGGACAGCAGTTGGGCTTCTCAGAGCCCCCCAGCACCCACAGCAGCTGGGCCTGGGCTGCAGGGGTCAGGAGGAAGGAGTGGGCAAGGAGGTGGTGTGGAAGGGGAGGGATGGGATCCAGCGAGGGGCTGCTATGGGGGTCCCCCCTGGGATCCTGAGGTGCTCCATCATTGGGAGCCCTGGAGGTGGTGCCATGGGGGGGATCCTTGTGATCTGGATCCCACAGTGCTGTGCCAAGGGGACCCTTGGGATCCAGCAGTGCGATGTGGAGCGGATCCCCAGCATGCAGTGATGTGACAACACTGGGACCCCCGGGGTCTCTAAGGGCTGCATGGAAGGGAGGTGCATTAGAAGGGGAAGGGGTGCACTGGGATCCAGAGGAGCTCAGCCCCGCGGTGACACGAGGCTGCCCAGGGCTGTTGGGACCCAGTGGATCATAGTGTGAGGCTGGGCCGGGATCTGGCAGCAGGTTGTGGAAGGAGCCACCTGCAGACATAGGAGATGCTCCAGGATCTGGTCCAGCAGCACGGCAGGATTCAACAGGATCTGATGAGAAAGAAAAGAGATGGGGGGTGAGATCCTCCATCCATACAAAGATCCCCTGGATTTCCCACCCCCCACCCACCAGCCCTCCATAAATCCATGGGACCTGATGGGGCGAAATCAAGGTAGACTACATCTACCGCTGTCCCCCCATCCCCTGGCTGGGCCACACCCATCTCCTGTCTTTGTGCTCACTGCTGTCTCTCCATTCCCTGTTTGTTGCCAGGAAATTCTGCAGCTGACACTGCATGCAATTGAGAGAGTCGTGGAAAACAGCTAAAAGGATCCCAGGAGACCGTGTCCCCACGCTGGGCTGTGATAACCACCATCTGATCTCTCCCTTAGGCAGCGTGTCACTCAAGAGAGGGGAAGGGGGACTCCCGTCCTGCTTCTAGCGGTCCTTTCTTTTGAGTGTTCCCCACCCAAAGCCATCCCAGCACAGCCAAGGAGCGGGACTGTCCCACACGGCATGTCCCCACTGGGTTGGGAAGAGGAAAATGGGCTGCAGGGCTCCGAGCACTCTGGCAAACTAATGGTCTCTCCTGACTGATGTCTCCCACAGCTGGAGCCTTCCTCTGGATATTGGGAGCCTGAGGAAATGTCCTGCAGGTCAGTGCCACAGCGTGCGGCAGAAGACAAAGCTCTGCCCTTCAGCCTCCATGGGGACAGGGGGAGTTTGGCCACGGGCCCATCGCTGCTGAGACTCTGTGGGCTCCTGAGCCAGGCTGGGGGCTGCCTTGGCAGCAGGACGGGCTTTGGTGTGGCAGCATCTTCCCAGTGCCCAGCACGGAGCTCAGGCTGAAGGCAACAGCACATGGGAAGAAGGGGCCTTTGGCCCGTCCGTGACACTGTGGAGTCGGGAGGGGATGGGAGAGCAAACGGAGAAGCAGCAGATGCTCTGCAGCACGTGGAGGGCTGAAGGGCCCAACTTTGGGCAGCGGTCCTCTGCAAAGTGCTGGGAAGCAGCAGGAAATTCTGCCAGCGGCTCCCTGGGAAGCTCCTTTGGAAGCTCTGGCCGTGCTCCTGGTGCTTCCTCCCATCAAATGCTTTTCTCTTCCAGGTGGTGTCAGCAGGACCTGTGCATGAGCTCCTGTCTCTGGGGTAAGAACACTTCCTTGCCATGCACCTGGCTCTGTAGCTTGGCCTCGGCTGGCTGTGTGCTCCATGCACGCCTTCACTTTGTGCCCAGGGCTCCAGCCTTTCCCATCTATATGGTGAAGGCAGCCCTTGGCAAAGCGAAGGAACAAAAGGGGCTGGGGGATAAGGAAGGGCACAACCCCCCGGAATCCTTCACCTCGTGGCACTGAAACTCTGACCTGCGTTGCTGAACAAGACTTGCTTTGCTTTGCCTTCAGGAACTCAATGGTTGGGCCAGAATTACACCTGATAAGTTATGAGCTGTCAATCAGGAAGCATCTCATCGCACAATCAGTGTATGATTTCCTGGAGGAGAATGGGATCGACGAACTGACGAGACAGGTAATGGTACTGCTCCCTTCCAGCCCTTTACAGGGACAGCTCTGTGCTCTGGCCGCCTGCCCCACACCTGGCTCTCAGGCTCAGCCTCCCCTGTGTCTTGGAGCTACTTTGCTCCCCACACTGAGAGCTGCTGCTGGTGCTGGCTGCACGGTAAACCTGGGATCAGGGTGCTCTGTGCAGAGCCATGAATTCCCCCTGGCTGGGCCCCAGCCAGAAGCCTGCTGGGCTTGGCTTGGAGGCTGGATGCGGCCCCTGCCAAGAGACTTGTGCTTCAGACTTCTTAGCTGGAAGGGCCATTCTCCAGGCCAGCTGCAACTGGAGCTCTGCAGAGCCTGGCTGGCTCAGGGCACGATCTGACTGCCTGTCAAGGCTGTTCTACAGCAGACACGGGGCTGGCAACACTGGGATCAGGCAGAGCCCAAAGTCCATCTTTGCTGTGTCTCTGGAGTGCAGTTCTTGGGTAGGACTCCCTGCTCACACCCATCTCCTGTCTTTGTGCTCACTGCTGTCTCTCCATTCCCTGTTTGTTGCCAGGAAATTTTTCTGTTGACACGGATTGAAATTGACAGCATCGTGGAAAACAGCTACTGGATGCCCAACTGGGCTCTGAAATCCCTGGGTATGTAGACAGCTTCACTACCCTCAGCTTTGCGCCTGGCACTCCCCAAAACCTGCCCAGCTCTGCTTCCTGTCACACTTATCTCATAGAGCTTTAGGATGGCTGAGGTCTGAAGGGACCTTAAGACCATCCCAGTCCAACTCCCTGCCACTGACAGGACTGCCACCCTTTGCATCAAGGTGCTCAGGGCCCCATCCAACCTGGTCTCCAACGCCTCCGGGAATGGGGCATCCATGGCTCCTCTGGGCAGCACATTGCAGGGCCTCACCGCCCACTGGGGGTCAAGAATTTCCTCCTCACATCCCGTCTAAAGCCCCGATCTCTGAGA
Source organism: Coturnix japonica (assembly GCF_054131305.1). Taxonomy (NCBI): domain Eukaryota; kingdom Metazoa; phylum Chordata; class Aves; order Galliformes; family Phasianidae; genus Coturnix; species Coturnix japonica. The sequence continues at coordinate 148,180 of NW_028188964.1, forward strand.
ATTTAAAAACCCTTCAACTCTGCTCCCAGGGCTGACCGGCTCATTTCCCCAGGTGCTCAATCAGCGCATCATGCCGGGACTCAGCAGTTCCAATACACAGCAGGAGGGATTCTGCACCCCAGAGCCCCGCCAAGAGCTTTGGGGAATGAGCATTCACTCCTTCAGCTTGTCTCTGGGCTGTCCCAGTGCACGTCTGTCCATCTTTATTTCAGGTGCCACTGTTGATGCAGAGAGGACAACCAAGAGTTACGGTGGGAAAGGCCGGCTTTCTCCCCTCTTTTCCTCCGCAAAGTCCCCTGAGACCCACTTGCAGGTATGGCAGGAGAAGTGCTGACTGTGGGCTTGCCCCCCTCCCCCCGCAGACACCCCACAGAGCCCCATAAGGGCTCCCCCTCCGTCCCCCAGCCCTTCCTTCCCAGGATCCGTCCCCCTACATCCTTTCCCTCTCCCCATCGTTTCCCCCTCCCCAACTTCCTTCCATCCTTCTCCCCCCCATCTTTCCCCCCCCTTTCTTCCACCATCCTTCCCCCCCATCCTCCCCATTCCTCCCTCCATCCTACCCCCCATCCTTCCCCCAGTCTTTCCTACCCCCAACCCTTCCCCCCATTCTCCCTCCCCCCATCCTCACCCCATTCTGGCTGCACATCCATTTCCTTTGGCCCAGCTGCTCTGCTCAGCCCACACTCTTCCCCACATCACTGACACCAGCGTTGGGAGGGTGCTGGGCTGACAGATGCTGGGGAGGGCTGCCCCGCCGGCTCTGGGCAAGCAGAGAAAGGCGGTTGACTCCAGAGCTGTTGTCCAAACCTTTGCATATTCCCCTCCTGTCCCTTGAGTAGCGTTCCATTACGGGGAGCACGGCAGCCCACACAGAAGACAAATTCTGTGCTCCTTGCCCAGCATCCAGCTCTGGCGACTCTTTGCCTCACCGCTGATGGACACATCTCTCTCATTTCAGCCCGATGTTTCTGTTGGCAACTGCTGGGCTTTCCGAGGTTCACAGGGCCACGCCGTCATCCAGCTGCCGGAGAACATCTGGCCCACGGCTTTCACTGTTTGGCATGTCTCCAAGGCGGTGTCTCCCTCTGGGGATGTCAGCAGTGCCCCCAGAGACTTTGCCATCTTGGTAAGTCTCTGCCTGCTGCTGCTTCTGGAGGCCCCCGAGGAAAAAGCTTTGCCATAGAGCCCCATAAGAGCCCATTGAACCCCTATAGAGCCCCAGAGACAACCAATAGAACACCATAACCACAACATAAGACCCCATAAACCCCCAAAGAGCCCTATAGAGCCCCCACAGACACCCCATAGAGCCCCATAATGCTCCATAAGACCCCATAGAGCTGCACAAGAAGCTCATAGAGAACCAAATAGCCTCATGGTGCCCGACAGACACCCAACAGAGCCCCATAACTGCCACATAGAGCCCTGTAAGACCCCATAGAGCCACACAAGAGCTCATAGAGCACCATAGAGCCACACGGTAGACACTCAACAGAGCCCCATACGACCCCATACTGTTGGGAGCTCCCAAATTTCAGTGGTGGGCTGCTGCAGATCACGGCATCCTGCCTGAGGGCACCGAATCCCTCGGCTGGTTCCATGTCTCCAAAGGCCTCTGCTGCTCTTTGTGGCCGAGCAGCTGGGAGCAATTGCTCCACGTGCCCTGACTCAGGTTCGCCCTCCGCTGTGCTCCAATCCTACCAGAGCACAGGGAGGGTTGGAAGGGCTCCCACCTTTGGCCTCAGTGTGTTCTTTATGGCACGGTATGCCTAAGTGTGACCGCCATCATCTCTTGTCTTTGAGGGAGTGGATGAGGACGAAGTAGAAACTCCTGGGACTGTGTCACGGGTTACTTAGATTTACCTATTCCCGTGACAGGGGAAGCAACCGCACGCCCCCCCCCGGGGCCCGGAAAGGAGGGGGAAAAAGGGATTGGGATAAAACAGCGACAATCTAAGGAGGAAAAACTTATTTTACTAAATATGATACCGAAATACAAGATAACACAATATAATATAATTGAGGCTAACAAATCGAACCAAACAGAGAGAGAGAGTCCCCGAAAACCGAGGGGCCCACTGTGAACTCTAGGCGACACGGCTGGAACGCTTCCCACTCTCCGAGAAGTTCGAGAGAAGAAGGAGGGCACTCCAGCCTGGGAACGAGATTATATAGAGTCCTGGTCCCGTGACTTATCGTTACTCCTGTTGTTCTCTGGGATATGTAGTCTTCTTCTGTGGACTGCACATTCAATAGAAGTATCCATACTTTACATGATGTTATGATGTGGAATACTGAGAGCAAAATTACAAAATTACAAAACCATGACAGACTGTTTGTTTATGACGTGGACGGAGAGATCGCCCAGACCTTCCATGTTCAGGTATGGCAAGTGCAAGGGGGGAGGCTGGGCTGCCTGCACAGCATGGGAAGAAAGAGCTTTTTTTTTTTTCCTTTTCCCCTTCCATAGCAGAGTGGGTGAAACGCTAGTCCTGAAATTTCAGTCAGAATTGAAAGAGAGAAGGGAACGGCAGGAACGGATCAGCCGGGCCATGGGGCAATACCTGCTGGGGAGGTACCGGATGTTGGGGAAATGATGCCCCCAGTGCCAGGTGGGGGGGGGCCATGGGGGGTCGGGAAGGGGCCTGTGGGGTGGGGGCAGTGTGGGGGTTGTGGTAGAGATGGGGGGCTGAGGGGGGGTCTGGAGGGGATAGTGGGGTGTTGTAAGCAGGGGAGCTGCTGCCCCCATTGCCAGGTGGGGGGGTTATGGGGTGGGGGATTGCTATGGGGGGGTATTACTGTTGGGGATGGAGAAATGTTGTGGGGTCTGGGGTGGAGGGTTGGATTCATGGGGGGAGGCGGGGGTGGGAGTGGGCCATGGCGCTGTGGGGGGGTCCCTGTGACTCCCCCACCCCTAAACTGTACCTACCCCTCCCCACCCCCCAGACGATTTTCCTACAGGACTATTAGCAGCATCTCTGGAAAGGGGTGAGTTGGAGGGGGGAATTGGGGGTCAGGTGGGGGATGGGGGGGGGGTTGTGAGTGGGATGGGGGGGGGCAAAGTCTTGGAGGGCGGATACGGAGTGGGGTCAAGGGAGGGGGTATGTGGGGCTGGGAGGGGGTAAAGGGGTAGGGATGGGGGGTGAGGAATGGGGCTGTGGGGTGCTCAGAGGTTGGGCATGTGGGGGTTGGAATGGGGTCTTTGGGGGTCAAGGGGTGGGGGTGGGGGTGATATGGGATAGGGTCATGGCGGGGGAAAGGGGAATGGGGTCATGGGACGGGGGGTGAAGATATGGGGAGGGGTTTCAGGGCCATGGAATAGGGATTTTTGGGGGGGGCAGTGAGGGATGGAGTGGGGAGGGGTCCAGGGGGTGGGGATTAGGTTGGGGTTGTGGGTCTAGATGGGGATCTGGATGGGAGGGTGGGGGCAGTGGTTATGGGGGGGATGTATGGGATGGGGTGAGGGGGGACCTGGGGATGGGGGCGATATGGGATGTGATCGAGGTGGGGGGTTGGGGGCTGTGGGATGGGGTTATGGGGAGTCACAGTGGGGATGGGATGGGGGCTGGGATGGGTTACGGGATGGGGTGGGGGGGTCACAGGGAATGGGATGGGGTGGCGTGGGATGGGGTAGGGTGGGATGGGATGGGATGGGATGGGGGGGTTATAGAGGTGTTGGGATGGGTTTGGGGTTGGGATGGGTTATGGGATGGCGTTGGGGTGGTTTACAGGGGTTATGGGATGGGGTTTGGGGGGAGCTCACAGGGAATGTGAGCAGTCCCCCTCCCCCTTTAACTCCCAACCCCCCCTTTTCCTCACAGAGCGCCGCAGTCACAGCGAAGGGGCTGCAGCAACATCAACTGCTGCGGCAGTGAGAGCTGAGAATCCTAAGCACTAGGCCACCAGGGATATCTGTTTTTCTGCAGTATGAACCTTTTAATATTTAATATTTGCTCTTGCTCTTCTACATCACGACGTCATACTTAATATAAACATCTACATAGAAATAAACTATAATCAAAACATAATATGCGCATGGGTCTGCATACAAATATATACACGGAGTTACCCACTGCACTGCCCTAGCATCAAATTCCTTTGCGGTACACATTGAACATCCCCCCTAACCCTAACCCTGCACTAACCCTACACTAACCCTAACCTCTCCCTTGTTCTGCCTTTCTAAGCCCCTGGACTGGCCCACTGCCTTTTGGCCTGGCAGGGCACCTGGCCGGCTGGATTTTGGCCTTGGAGGGCTTCCTTTGCAATGTGCTGTGGAAAAGGGAGTTGGGAAGGGAAGGGAAGGGAAGGGAAGGGAAGGGAAGGGAAGGGAAGGGAAGGGAAGGGAAGGGAAGGGAAGGGAAGGGAAGGGAAGGGAAGGGAAGGGAAGGGAAGGGGACCCAGTGTGTTTAGTGGAGCGTGGGAAAGATTGTGAGCCTGAAGTATTCGGCCCATGAGGAACCGGGGGAGATAGAGATGAGCGTGGAGTAACAGGGTTCTGATGTGCACAAGGGGTTGCCTGCATGTGAGCTCCTGCTCTGAGTCCTCGGTCCTTCAGCAGGGAGGCGGTTGTTCACACACAGACACTGGGTGATGCCCAAGGTGCCTGGGCTGCTCCTGATGTGTGCCAGTGCTTGTAAACCGTGTGGGAAGTCCCTTTGACAGACACCTCCTTCCTGGGCATCAGCTGAGGGCCAGAGAGGGGATAGCACCGGCTGTCTGGTGAATTCACATGCAGCTGCAAGTGCGGCACAGGGCCTTCAGGAAAGCCATGCCCATGGTGTGTCCGTGCTGCTACATCAGCTCCAAGACCCACGATGGCTCTGATGCCTGTGTGCCACCTTCTGCACACTGATACCATAGATGAGCTCTCCAGTCCAGCTATGTCCAGGGATGCTTTCCAATGAGGATGTTGACACGTGTGGTTTTGCACTAATGCAAACAGCAACACACAAGAAGCTCGAAATCTTGGTAGAGCTGCAGGCCTGAGCTCCTGTTTGGACCACAGGGGCACAGCTGAATGGCTTCCACAACTGCACTGTAGCACAAGGGGGATACAGAGTCTTTAGGATGGATGGGCGAGGAGACAAGGAAGGGCGGCTGCCCTCTGTGAGAGTGCACTGAGCTCTGCCGGGGGATGGAAGAGCAGCCATGTCAGAGCTAATGGAAATGGCCAACAGAGGAGACCAACAGTGACTGTTCTCAGCTTCCTGATCAGGGAGAGCAAGTGGAAGGTGCCCTCTGCAGACAGATGGGAGCCTGATGTTGTCAGGCTCTTGTCCCCTTTGGCGGCCTTTTGCACTCCAGTATGTGCTGCAGGGACAGCACAGCAGGGCATGTGGCATCCAGCAGATCCCTGGAGAGCACAGATGGCCGCTTCTTGACCAAGCCATGGAGGAACCAAAGAGGAGAGGTGCTCTGCTGGATCTCATACTCTCCGGCATGGAAGGTCTGGTAAGAATTGTGAAGGTCAAAGGGGCATCAGGCCATGTGCAAGATGCAAATGGATCTCTTTTTATTTATTTATTATTTTTATTTGAGGCTGTAAGCTTAAACGATGATCATAAATGTTAATAAAACTGAAACAAATTCTTGAAGACAAAGATAGAAATCAATGAAAATGTGTTAACCCTTCTCAACATGAGAAAATCCCATGAGCCCTTATCTTTTTTTGTTTGTTTGTTTGTTTTGTTTTTTCCCCTGTAATTACTATGTTTTCCAGAACTGTGTTTACATTACACAGATGCCTTCAGATGCGAGGGCAAAGACAGTGGTGCCCTGTGACTAAAGCCCAGCGTCCGCTGCTGCTCTTCCCTGCTGCCTATTTAATGTCCCTTATCCTCCAAGTGTCTCCAGCTCTCCTAAATAAATGGCCGTGGTTAAGGGCATGTTTTCAGCAGGCCATTTGGACACACGCTCCTCCCACTGCCTGGCAGATTTCCCCATCCCTTGCTCCTTGTTCAGTCAGATACCTCCCAATTATCTGTCTGATTTCTGACTTTTAGGGGGATTACTCAAATTTGCTCCATCTCTCCAAAGTCTGATGGACTGTGTTGTCAACTCCTTCACTGTGATTCCATCTGTCCCTTCCTATCTATTCTTTTTCTTCTTATACTTTTTCATTATCTCTTTCTTTTTTTTTAAAGCACAGAGTCTGAAAGTTGTTTATTAATGTCAATAAAAGTGAAAAAAACAGTTGAAGACAAAGGTAGAAATCAATGAGAGTGTGTTAACCATTCTCAATGTGTGAAATACTCACGAGTCCTGTTCATTTTAAGTTGATACCTCCCAACTACCTAGCTGATCTATCCCAGGGAGATGACTGGAATTTGCTCCATTCCTCAAAAGTCTGATGGACTCTGTTGTCAAATCCTTCACCGTGATTCTATCAATCCCATCCTATCTGTGTCTATCTCATTTCTTGTACAAATATTCCCTGTGAAAGACAAACCTCAATAGAAGCAGCTTGGACATGGCATGCAGTTGATCACTCTGTTTTACTGTTCATTCAATTGCATCACCTTTCCGTCTGTTTGTTGGCCAAAAAAAAAAAAAAAAAAAAAAAGAATTCTTTCCTTGCCCTGTGCAGCTGGTTCTCTGCGGAAAGCCAGAGGGAGTTGGTGCAAAGGAGATTTAACACTGAGCGGGTGACGGCAGAGGAGAAGAGTGATGGGAAGAAAAGTGATGCAAGTCCCATGGGGCCAATGTGAGTGGAAATGGGGTGGGGATGAGGAGGACATTTGTCCACACCGTAACAGTATAGAATTCACTGGGGTCATCCTGGATTGATATCAGGTGCACAGTCCTTCTTTAATGACTTGTTTAAACCCAACTTTGAATAAATAGACAATAAATGTCTGCTGGATTCTTCCTCTTTAAGCTCTCTCCAGGTATCTCTCCATTTTGCTGAACAAGTTCTGAAAACCTGAAGAAGATAACAGGAAGGCACATTGCACAGGAGGCTCTTTAGGTTACAATGGGCCCCACGGTGCATTTGCTGCTGAGTCCATCGACCTCCAGTGCAGAGAGAAATTTGCACAGAGTGCTCATCAAGACAAAGTCAGAAGTAACAGTGAAGTTTCTTGGAGTATTAATGGGCCCACTGAGAGCCATTATCAAGCAAGCTTCCCAAGGGACTTGTTAGAGCAGATGATTGGAAGATACGACTACAGGCAATGAAAGACACTGGCATGGTGGTCCTGATGCTGAGAAACCCCTCCTTTGTCTAATGAAGCAGAAAGGCCAAGCCCTGATCCCCAGACCCTTGGCAGGGAGATCCTGACCCTCATCTTGCCTCAGGGCCCTTCCTGGGGCAGTGGGATGGAGGTCTGTATGATGTTAAATGAGAGACATGGGGAGAGAAGATCCCAGGCTCTGCATAGGGTGCAGGGACGCTCTGAGGTTCATGTCCCACATGTGCCCTGTGTTTCATTGCAGGATGTGGGATGTGAGAAGGGCCCAGTCTGAACAAGCAGTCAATCCCAATGAAACTCTGAACATCAGATCTCTCAGTTCCAGCGCCCTCCTGTGCACACCCTCCCATAGTTTGACGTCCGTTATGTTCTGCAGTGCTTAGAAGTGCACCCAGTGCTCCATGTGATGCAGCAGCGCAGAGCAGAGAGGGACAATCCTTTCCCTCACCCAATTGGCAATAAATTGCTTGATGCACTCCAGGGGACTGTTGGCCTTCCTGGCTGCCTGGGCACACTGCTGACTCATGTTCAATTTGATGCTGACCAGGCCTCCCAATCCTTTTCAGTCAGACCTCTCTCCAGTGTCCCATATCCAGTCTGTGTTTATGTCCAGGGTTGCCCCTACCCAGATACACAATCAGGCACTTGTTCTTGTTATACGTTATGTACTTGGTGCTTAGTACCAACAGGTACCAACTTCTCTGACTTGTCCACATCTCTCTGCAAGTCCTGTTCACCCTCAGTGGAGGCAACAGCACCTCCTCATCTGGTGTCATCAGCAAACTTGCTCAGAACATCTTCTAGTCCTGAATGCAAGACATCTGCAAAAACACGAAAGAGAATTGGCCCTAAAATGGAGCCCTGGGGGACCCTGATAGTGACTATCTACCAGCTGATGGAACCCCCTGACTATTATCCTTTGGGCCTGACCTACTGGCCAACTGCTCACCCACCATGTTCTGTTTCTGTCTACCTGTAGCAGAGCATTCTGTCCAGAAGGGTGCTGTGAGAAACAGTATCAAAAATTCTACTGAAATGCTCAAGAATAACATCAGCTGGCTTCCCTTGTTCAGCTAAATGGATATAGGTGTCATAAAACGACCTGAAATTAAATAGAACATTCCCCTTGGAATCTGTGTTGGCTGTGACCAATGACAGAATTGTCCTTCAGCTGTTTTTCCATAATTCCCACCATCATCTCCTCCATAATTTTACCAGGCACTGAAGTGAGACTGACAGGTCCATCATTGCCTGTGTCATCTTTCTTGCTCTTCCTTACAATGAGACAACATTTGCCAGCTTCCCGTCAACTGGTATGACCCTAGACCTATTTAGATCCAATTGAAATGCGAGCCCAGAGCATACCAAAGTGTCATCATTGTAAGAACGTAGATGTGCCACAGCTTTGCAATGCCTTGAACTCTGGAGTATGCCACAGATGGAGCATAGAGAAAGATTGGCCGCTTCTGTTGGCAAGCAGAATAACACTACATGATACATGGGGACTGTGTCTGTGCTCTGCTATGCTCTGCTCGCAGGGGAAAGTTGCAGGGGGTTGATCTCATGTCAGTGCTCATATCTGAGGTGTGGGGTCAAAGTGGAGAGACCAGGCTCTTTTCAGCAGTGTGTGGATTCAAGACAAGGGGAAATGGACAGAAACTGGAGCATAGGAAATTCTGCACAAATGTGTGCAAGAACTTCTTTACAGTGAGGGTGACGGAGCACTGGAACAGGCTGCCCAAGGGGTTGGGGAGTCTCCTTCTCTGGAGATCACAGAATCTCTTCAATATCTTTCTTGATGACCTGGGCATTGCGTGCATCCTGTGTAGGTTTGCATACTACACCAAATTGGCTGGGAGTGTGGATCTGCCTGAAGTTAGTGAGGCCCCACTAAGCGACCTGGACAGGCTGGAGAGCTGGGCTGAAGCCAATGGGATGAGGTTCACCAAGACCAAATGCCACATCCTGAACTTTGGGACCTGGAATGGACTGCCCAAGATATGGGGACGTTAATGCCGGGGTAGAATGGATTAAGTATACTGTCCAGAGTCTCAACCATGGCAGTTGCTGTGCTTGTGCATCGGGACGGCCCATAGCTCAGGTGGTGCCCTTTCTGCTGAGATGTACCAAGAACCCAAAGAGAATGCGATGCATGATTGCCCTGTACCAAGAGAAAACTGCCTGGGGAAATAGAGACTGCAGATCTCTCTTGTTTCCTCCAATGCCTGATACAGATGTCAAGATCCCTCCTGCAATTTCTACAGCGTTAGGTAACCATATGTCACGGGTTACTTAGATTTACCTATGCCCGTGACAGGGGAAGCCACCCCACGCCCCCCCCCCGGGGCCCGGAAAGGAAGGGGAAAAAAGGGAATGGGATAAAACAGCGACAATCTAAGGAGGAAAAACTTATTTTACTAAATATGATACCGAAATACAAGATAACACAATATAATATAATTGAGGCTAACAAATCGAACGAAACAGAGAGAGAGAGTCTCCGAAAACCGAGAGGCCGACTGTGAACTCTAGGCGACACGGCTGGAACGCTTCCCACTCTCCGAGAAGTTCGAGAGAAGAAGGAGGGCACTCCAGCCTGAGAACGAGATTATACAGTGTCCTGGTCCCGTGACTTATTGTTACTCCTGTTGTTCTCTGGGATACGTAGTCTTCTTCTGTGGACTGCACATTCAACAGAAGTATCCATACTTGACATGATGTTATGATGTGGAATACTGATAGCAAAATTACAAAATTACAAAACCATGACATTCCACCCCTTATTCTACATTATTACATCATGGTTAATATATACATATATATACATATATATACACGTATGTAAAACTATGATAGCTAAATAGTAGAATTGCATGTAACATAACTAAATGTACAACTATAATAACTACAATACACTACACATGCAAACATATATATATATATATAGATACATAAAATTATTGACTGCACTCCCCCAGCATCAAATTCCCTTGTGGCACACATTGAACACCCCCATCCTTCTGCATTACCCACCAAGTGCACCCAGGTCCCTGGGCAAAGACAGTTCCACGGATAGGTTTGCCCTTTCCAGAAGCTGGAAGGACCCAAACAGCTTTTCCCAACATGTTCTTTATATGTACAACAGGGACCTTATCTCCTTCTACAGTGTGTAGGGGGCTAGATTGACTAGGACCATCACGATTGACAGATCCTCTAGTATTCACCAACCAATTGGCTTCTGCCAGATTCTTCTCCCAGTGCTTAAATGTTCCACCACCCATTGCTTTCAACATAGTTTTCAACAACCCATTATATCGTTCAATTTTACCAGAAGCTGGTGCATGGTAGGGAATATGATAAATCCACTCAATGCCATGATCTTTGGCCCAAGTATTTATAAGAGAATTTTTGAAATGTGTCCCATTATCAGATTCAATTCTTTCTGGGGTACCATGTCGCCACAGGACTTGTTTCTCAAGACCTATTATGGTGTTTCGAGCAGTAGCATGGGGTACTGCGTATGTTTCAAGCCACCCAGTGGTTGCCTCTACCATGGTGAGTACATAACACTTACCACTGCGAGATCGTGGCAAGGTGATATAATCAACCTGCCACGCCTCCCCATATTTATACTTTTGCCACTGCCCTTCCTCCCAGAGAGGTTTCATCCTTTTGGCTTGTTTAATTATGGCACATGTTTCACAATCATGAATAATCTGCTCAATAGCGTCCATGGTTAAGTCCACCCCTCGGTCTCTGGCCCACTTATATGTCGCGTCTCTTCCTTGATGACCTGAGGTCTCATGAGCCCATCGAGCTAGAAATAATTCACCCTTATTCTGCCAGTCCAAGTCAATTTGAGCCACCTCAATTTTGGCAGCTTTATCTACCTGATGGTTGTTTTGTTGTTCTTCAGTAGCCCGACTTTTGGGCACATGTGCATCCACATGACGCACCTTTACAACCATATTCTTTGTTCAGGCAGCAATGTCCTTCCATAATTCAGCGGCCCAAACAGATTTTCCCCTCCGTTGCCAGTTATTTTGTTCCCACCGCTGTAACCACCCCCATAAGGCATTTGCCACCATCCATGAGTCAGTGTAAAGATACAGCATTGGCCACCTCTCCTGTTCAGCAACATCTAAGGCCAGCTGGACAGCCTTTACCTCTGCAAACTGACTCGATTCTCCCTTACCTTCAGTGGCCTCTGCAACCTGTCGTGTGGGGCTCCACACAGCAGCTTTCCATTTGCGATGCTTCCCTACAATGCGACATGATCCGTCTGTGAATAGGGCATATTTCTTTTCATTTTCTGGTAATTCGTTGTATGGTGGGGCCTCTTTAGCACGTGATACCTCTTCTGCTGGTGATGTTCCAAACCTTTTATCTTCAGGCCAGTCCATGATTACCTCTAGGATTCCTGGATGATTGAGGTTTCCCATTCGCGCTCGCTGTGTAATCAGCGTAATCCACTTGCTCCAGGTGACATCGGTAGCATGATGAGTGGAGGGAACCTGTCCTTTGAACATCCAGTTCAGCACTGGCAGTCGAGGTGCCAAAAGGAGCTGTGTTTCAGTCCCAACTACTTCGGAAGCAGCCCGAACCCCCTCATACGCGGCTAAGATCTCCTTCTCAGTTGGAGTGTAGCACTCTTCAGACCCCTTATATGATCGACTCCAGAATCCCAGGGGTCGGCCTCGGGTCTCTCCTGAGGCTCTTTGCCACAAACTCCAAGTGGGGCCTTTCTCTCCAGCAGCAGTATAGAGGATGTTCTTTACATCCTGTCCAGTCCGTACTGGCCCCAGGGCTACAGCACGGGCTATCTCTTGTTTAATCTGTTCGAAAACCTGCTGCTGCTCAGGACCCCATGCAAAATCGTTCTTCTTCCGCGTCACCTGATAAAGGGGGCTTACAATGAGGCTGTAGTTTGGAATGTGCATCCTCCAAAAGCCTACTGCACCCAGGAAAGATTGTGTCTCTTTCTTGCTAGTTGGTGGAGACATGGCAGTGATTTTGTCGATCACATCTGTTGGGATGTGATGACGTCCATCCTGCCACTTTATACCTAAGAACTGAATTTCCTGGGCAGGTCCTTTTACTTTGCTTCGCTTAATAGCAAAGCCGGCTTGTAGAAGAATTTGGATGATCTGCTCTCCTTTTGTGAAAACCTCTTCTGCTGTATCACCCCACACAACAATGTCATCAATGTACTGCAGGTGTTCAGGAGCACCACCCTGTTCCAGTACAGTTTGGACCAACCCATGGCAAATGGTAGGGCTGTGTTTCCACCCCTGGGGCAAACGGTTCCAAGTATACTGAATGCCCCTCCAGGTGAAGGCAAACTGTGGCTTACATTCTGCAGCCAAAGGAGTAGAGAAGAAGGCATTGGCAATGTCAATGGTGGCATACCATTTGGCTGCTTTTGACTCCAGCTCGTACTGGAGTTCCAACATGTCTGGCACAGCAGCGCTCAATGGGGGTGTGACCTCATTCAGGCCACAGTAGTCTACTGTCAGCCTCCATTCTCCACTGGCTTTACGCACTGGCCATATGGGACTGTTAAAAGGTGAGTGAGTTTTACTGATCACTCCCTGATTCTCCAACTGGCGAATCAAATCATGAATGGGGAGCAAGGAATCCCTGTTGGTGCGATACTGCCGTCTGTGCACTGTCTTTGTAGCAATCGGTACCTGCTGTTCTTTTACTCGTAGAAGCCCCACAACAGACGGGTCCTCTGACAGGCCAGGCAAAACAGACAGCTGCTTAATGTTGTCCATATCTACAGCAGCTATCCCAAAGGCCCATCGATACCCCTTAGGATCCTTGAAATGCCCCCTTCTGAGGTAATCAATACCCAGTGTACATGGAGCCCCTGGGCCAGTCACAATAGGATGTTTTTGCCAGTCTTTGCCAGTGAGGCTTATTTCAGCCTCCAGCACAGTCAATTCTTGAGAGCCCCCAGTCACTCCAGAAATATGGATTGATTCTGTCCCTTCATGACTGGAGGGCATTAGGGTGCACTGTGCACCGGTATCCACCAGCGCCTTATATTCCTGTGGTTCTGATGTGCCAGGCCATCGAATCCACACAGTCCAATAAACTCTATTATCCCTTTCCCTCCCCTGACTGAGGGCAGGGCCCCTCTATTGGTTACCTGTGATGACTGGAGCAACTCCACTGGTGGTTGGTATGTCTAGTAGTTCTTTCACCCGTGCTCGTAGTGCAGAAGTAGGCTGATCATGCCACTTCCTCATGTCTTCTCCACGGTCACGTAGGTAGCGCCACATGGAAACACGCGGTGCAATCGTACTGTTGTTCTTTGCTCGAGCTGGGAAGCGTGTGCGTTTAACAGCTGAGACTTTTGATGATGCAGGTGGGGAGTAGGACTGGAATACTTTGATCAGATCCTTCATTAGACCTGGTGGCCCGTACGAGGATTGACCTTCATCAGTTGTTTCTGATACTATTACGGGATCATTACGATTAGTTGATGGAAACAATTTCTTGCACATTTCATCTACTTGGTCTTCTAGCCGTGAGATGGCAGAAACTGCAGCATGCAGTTGGGGGAGCTGCTGATCGGTGGTTTGAAGCATTATAATCAGCTCAATAACTCGGGGCCATCTGTCCCCGAATCCTTTAGATCCTGATACCAATGACTGTGCAATTCTCTCTGGTGCTGTACTTGTGATTTTCTGCCACATGTCAGGATCGGCCCTCACTCTCTCAGGGTCAAGTTCGCTTGGATCAGGGCTGTACAACATTTTCGCCATGGCCAATTCCCTCAGGCGCTGAATACCTTTTTGGACGGTATTCCAACTATCAAATTTAGGCTTCAAAGCATCCTTATAGGGGTACCTTTCTCTCACGGCTTCTAACAGCCGCAACCAGAGAGTGGCAGCTCCATCCGAACATCTGCTAATCCCTCTGTCGATACCTGCATCTTGGGCAATGCTTCCTAGTTGGCGAGCTTCATTACCATCTAGAGACAAGCTGTTGGCCCCGTTGTCCCAGCAGCGAAGCAACCAAGCAAGGATACCTTCATCTTGACGCCGTGTGAACTCCTTTCTTGAGCCTTGGATTTCAGTCAGCTTCAGAGGTCGACAATAGGTGATTTCCTCCTCATCATCAGTCTCTTCTTCATGCCTCTTGGTTTTTGCCCTTGCTTTTTTCGGTACTGCTCCATGCCCGGCACCTGGGTCTTCTGCTGCCCCCCCCTGTGCTTCTCCTTCTTTTCGTTCTAGACGCATGGACACCCGTTTCCATTTCTTGCCTTCCACAGGGGCAACTGATATTGCTACTGATGCCTCCTGTGACTGATCAGAATTAACTTGGGCTTGAATCTCAGATCGGAAACTCTCTCTCTCCAGAATAGTATGATACAAAGCACGGTATGCATAAGCCAAACCCCACATAAGGTTTACCTCCTTAGATCTCTGACCCAAATACTCACTTAATTTCTTAGGGTCCCTTAGGTGTTCAAGAGTGAAATCCCATGACACTGCGGGTCCCCATGCTTCTAAGACCTTTCCTAAACCTTTCCATATTCCCTGCCAGTCATCATTCTCTGGTTCTGGAGGAGACTTCCGCATAGAACGAATGCATAGGAACATATATGCATGCATTGATAGTGATAACATGGATGCAAGTATGAACCCTATCTCAGTTATTGAAAGGCGTGTGGAAATTTGAGAGTACAACCTAAATAAAAAGGGTTTTTTTAGCCTGTACAATGAATTAAACATGGTGCTGTTTGTAAAATTGCCTGTTCCATCTGGGATGCAAGTACTTGTAAGATTCGCAATTCCATCTGGGATGCAAGTGTTTGTAAGATTCACAATTCCATCTGGGGTGTAGGTGCCAAAATTCTGACCATACCACATCTCATAAAAGTACCAGGCAGGTGTCTCCATCAGTATCCACCTTATTAGGCTATATACCTGCACAATTCCACAACACCAAATTATGGTGTTAATAGTTGACCAATACTTTAAGAAGATCATAATTGCTTTCAATCCCTTAAACAGAGCAACTGGGATGAAGAGTGGATTCATAGCTGGCAGGCTCTGTAAAAGTCAGAGCTAGCTAGCTTTGTTCTAAGGGAGAAAGAAATCCCTTTGTTTTCTACACAAAAGTTAGATAGCAATGCTGAGAATGTACAGCAGCCCTTAATGTTGACAATTTGTCTGGTATTTCAAGGTCACGTTCTCAGTGAGCAGCTATGAAAAGATAACACTCCCCTAACGAAGCTCTTTAAGAGTAAAGAGAGAGTCGTTCTAAAAGCTAAAAAGCTCTATGCCCGCATTCTCCACCAAAAAATCTGTCACGGGTTACTTAGATTTACCTATGCTCGTGACAGGGGAAGCCACCCCGTGGGCCCCCCCCCCGGGGCCCGGAAAGGAGGGGGAAAAAAGGGAGTGGGATAAAACAGCGACAATCTAAGGAGGAAAAACTTATTTTACTAAATATGATACTGAAATACAAGATAACACAATATAATATAATTGAGGCTAACAAATCGAACGAAACAGAGAGAGAGAGTCTCCGAAAACCGAGAGGCCTACTGTGAACTCTAGGCGACATGGCTGGAACGCTTCCCACTCTCCGAGAAGTTGGAGAGAAGAAGGAGGGCACTCCAGCCTGAGAACGAGATTATATAGAGTCCTGGTCCCGTGACTTATTGTTACTCCTGTTGTTCTCTGGGATACGTAGTCTTCTTCTGTGGACTGCACATTCAACAGAAGTATCTTCTGTTAGTATTCTACTTGACATGATGTTATGATGTGGAATACTGATAGCAAAATTACAAAATTACAAAACCATGACATATGATTAATTAATTATTAATTGATTATTAATTATTAGGCTAATTAACCCTAATTAACTCCATCTTTTCTCTTTCCAGGTCCATATCGACGACGGAGCGACTTCCGTCCCCCCCTAATTAGTTAATTAATGATTAATTAATTAATGACCTGCCATTAATTAATTAATCCATTAATCGAGGCCTCATTAGCACTCAATAACAGGGGCCGGGAAAGGGGGCGGGGCTATGCAAATCAGGCCAATGGATCATGAATATATAATCACATGCTAATGAGGTCTCAATGTTAGTTGATTGGGCGTGGTGGGGTTTGACAAAGCCACGCCCCCTTCACTTGCATAATTAATTAATGCGCACGCGTTAACAAAGCTGGTGCCCGATTGGTCGGCGTCTTGTTCTTCCTTCGTTCCGATGGGGTTAATATGGGGGGGGGGGGTTAATTAAGGCATTAATTAAGAGGTTAATTAAGGGGTTAATTATGGGGTTAACGAGGGTCGATGTGTGGCCGGGGGTGGGGGGGAGGGGGGAGATGATGGATGCAGTTGGATGAGAATAAAGATGGCGGAAGAGCGACAGGGTCTGGTGTTATTGCGGGGGGTATGGGGTATATGGGGGGGATGGAGCCTATAAGACCCTATAGACCCCATAGGACCCCATAAAAATCAATAGGACCCCATAAGAATCACATAGGACTCCACAGAACTCATAAGTCCCTGTAAGACCCCATAGGACCCCATAGACTCCATAGGACCCCACAGACCCCATAAGACCCTATAAGACCCCATAGGAACCAATAGGACCCCACAAGACCCCATAGGAATCAATAGGACCCCATAGAACCCCATAGAAACCAATAGGACCCCATAAGACCCCATAGAACCCCATAGGAACCAATACGACCCCATAGAATCCCATAGGAACCAATAAGACCCTATAAGACCCCATGATACCCCATAGAACCCATAAGTCCCTATAAGACCCCATAAGACCCCATAGAACCCCATAGAGACCCCATAGGACCCCATAGAACCTCATAAGTCCCCATAGAACCCCATAGGACCCTAAAAGACCCCATAGGAATGAATAGGACCCCATAAACCCCATAGAAACCATAAGTCCCTACAAGACCCCATAGGACCCCATAGGAAACAATAGGACCCCATAAGACCCCATAGGAATCAATAGGACCCCATAGAACCCAATAAGATCCCGTAGAACCCCATAAGACCCCATAAGTCCCTATAATACCCCATAGGACCCCATAGGATCCATAGGACCCCACAGACCCCATAAGACCCTATAAGACCCCATAGGAACAAATAGGACCCCAAAAGACCCCATAGGAATCAATAGGACCCCATTAGAAGCCATAAGACCCCATAAGAACCAGTAAGACCTCATAAGACCCCATAGAAACCAATAGGACTCCATAGGAATCAAAAAGACCCTATAAGACTCCATTGACCCCATAAGACCCCATAAGATCCCATAGGACCCCAAAGGAATCAATAGGACCCCATAAGACACCAGAGACCCCATAGGAACCAATAGGACCCCATAGAACCCAATAGAACTCCATAAGACCCCATAGGACTCCATAAACCCCATAGAAATCAATAGGATAATTAGAAACCATAAGACCCCATAAGAACCAATAGGACCTCATAAGACCCCATAAGACCCCATAGAAACCCATAGGACCCCATAAGACCCCATAGGAATCAATAGGACCCCCTAGAACCCCATAAGAGACCCCATAAGACCCCATAGGACCCCATAAGACCCCATAGGAACCAATAGGACCCCATAGAACCCATAGGAATCCGTAGAACCCCATAGAACCCTATAAGACCCAATAGGAACCAATAAGACCCCATAAGACCCCATAGGACCCCATAGGATTCAAGAGGACCCCATAGGACCCCATAGAACCCCATAGGAACCAATAGGACCCCATAAGACCCCAACAGAACCCTATGGGATCCCATTAAACCCAATAGGATGCCATAAGACCCCATAGGACTCCATAGACCCCATAGGACCCCATAGGAATCAATAGGACCCCAAAAGACCCCATAAACCCCATAGGACCCCATAGAACCCATAAGTCCCTATAAGACCCCATAGAACCCCATAAGATCCCATAGGACCCCATAAGACCCCATAAGACACCATAGAACCCCATAGAACTCCATAAGAACCCATATGACCCCATAGGAATGAATAGAACCCTATTAGACCCCATAAGACCCCATAGAACCCCATAAGATCCCATAGAACCTCATAAGTCCCCATACAACCCCATAGGACCCTATAAGACCCCATAGGAATGAATAGGACCCTATAAGACCCCATAGAACCCTATTAGACCCCATAATACCCCATAGGACCCCATATAAACCCCATAGGACCCCATAGGACCCCATAAGACCCCATAGGACCCCATTAGACCCCATAAACCCCATATGACCCCGTAGGACCCCATAGACCCCATAGAGACCCCATAGGACCCCATAGGACCCCATAAGACCCCATAGGAACCAATAGGATCCTATAAGACCCCATAAGACCCCATAGACCCCATAAACCCCATAAGACCCCATAGAACCCCATAAGGGGAAGGAAGGAGCCCCAAATTCCCCCTATTAACCAATCAAACGAAGCTTTTCCTGGTCTTTCAACCAATCAGAGCTCTCCTCCAGCCCTCATTTGCATACGGCTGAGGCAATAGTTACACAGCACTAACGGCTTCATCCTATAGGAGGATATAGGGTGAGACTATGGGGTCTATGGGGTCTTATAGGGTTTTATGGGGTGTATGGGGTCTTATGGGGTCTTATGGGGTCTCTATGGGGTCTATGGGGTCTTACTGGGTCTTATGGGGTCATATGGGGTCCTATGGGGTCTTATGGGTTTCTATGGGGTCCTATTAATTCCTATGGGGTCCTATGTGGTCTTATGGTTCCTCTGGGGTCCTATGGGGTCTTATAGGGTCCTATGGGGTCCTATGGGGTCTTATGGGGTCCTATGGGGTCTTATAGGGTCCTATGGGGTCCTATGGGGTTCTATGGGGTCTTATGGGGTCTTATGGAGTTCTATGGGGTCCTATTGCTTCCTATTGATTCCTATGGGGTTTTTGGGGTCCTATGGGGCTTATGGGGTCCTATAGGGTCCTATGGGGTATCTTCTTCCTTTCCTATGGGAAGGGGAAGGGGAGGGGGAAGAGGAAAAGGAATAAGCCCATTTCCTTTCCAGCCACAACGCTACCCTGGAGGTGAAATCCAATGGGCGACGTACTGGCTGGATCCCAAGCGTTATCCGGATCGAGAAGCTCGCATCTTCGCTCAAAGCCTCCACGAGCATCAAGCCAAAATGAGCCTGGCTTTAATCAGGATCAAACCCGGAGCGCTCCGGGTCCCCGACTGGCATTTTAATGCCAACGTCCATGGCTACGTGGTGCAGGTAGGCCGCAGCCTTTGGTTTTGCTTCCACTTCCTCTTTCTCTCTTCCACCTTTAAGAATATACTTCCTTTTCCTCTATGGCTTCATTTAACCCTTATTCCCCTACCTTGTAATCCATTTACCTCGCGGGTTTACCCTAAAACCCTATAGGATTTCCCCTATATTCTATAGGGCATGGCATGGATCTCGCTTTTCCTTCCACTTCCTCTTTCTCTCTTCCACCTTTAATCCTATACTTCCTCTTCCTCCTTGGCCTCATCCAAACCTTCTTCCCCCATATTATAATCCCCTTACCTCGCGGGTCTACCCTAAAATCCTATAGAATTTGGCCATGTTATATATAGGGGCGGCCCATGTTAATTGGGGGTGACCTTTGGTTTTACTTCCACTTCCTCTTTCTCTCTTCCACCGTTAATACTATACTTCTTCCTCCTTGGCTTCATCCAGTTCTTCCTCCCCCACCTTATAACCCTTTCCCTCGTGGGTCTACCCTAAAACCCTATAGGATTTACCCTATATTCTATAGGGCACAACATGGATCTCGCTTTTCCTCCCACTTCCTCTTTCTCTCTTCCGCTTTTGACCCTACACTTTCGATTCCTCTTTCGCCTTATCCATCCCTTCTTTCCCCACCTTATAACCCCTTAACCTCGCGGGTCTACTCTAAATCTAATAGGATTTCCCCTATAATCTATAGGGCACAGCCTGGATCGGCATCGTCACCCCAACCAACGTCACCACCTACCGAGCCGAAGTCGGCCAGGTCCTTTTCTTCCCCCGGAACGTTCTTCATTGGATCCAAAACACAGAGGATGGGGGGGAAGGAAATAAAAGCCGGACCCCAAAAGAACTCGTCCTCGTTCTCTTTTATGGGACCCACGAGGAGCTGAAGACGTTGGAGGTGGATGAGGCTGTTAATGGGACCCCGAATGAGGTCTTAATTGAGGCTTTACAGGTATGGGGGGGGGGGTGTGGAAAATGGGTTTTTTGGGGCTGTTTTGGAAGGTCCTAGAAGGGATTGAAGGTGGGGTTGAGGTGAAAGAGGGGACCCGGCCGGTTAAAATGGTGGTGGTTGCGTCTCTCTATCATGTTCCGTTGAGGAGATATAAGGTTTTATATGGGATGGTTGGGTGTTTCTATGAGGTTCCATTGAGGAGATATAGGGTTTTATATGGGATTTG
This sequence comes from Coturnix japonica, assembly GCF_054131305.1. Lineage (NCBI taxonomy): Eukaryota > Metazoa > Chordata > Aves > Galliformes > Phasianidae > Coturnix > Coturnix japonica. Next base: position 168,840 of record NW_028188964.1, read on the forward strand.
GGTCCTGGAAGGTTAATAATGAGGATTTGGGGTCGTCCCATTGGGTTCTATGGGGGAGATATAGGGTTTTATATGGGATTTGGGTCCTGGAAGGTTAATAATGGGGATTTGGGGTCGTCCCATTGGGTTCTATGGGGATTTGGGTCCTGGAAAAGGGATAAGAAGGAACTTGGGTCCTGGAAGGTTAAAATGGAGGTGGTTGGGTGTTTCTATGGGGTTCCGTTGAGGAGATGTAGGGTTTGGGTCCTGGAAAGGGAAAAGGGAGGTAATAGGGTCTTCCCATTGGGTTCTATGGGGTTTTGGGTCCTGGAAGGGGAAAAGGGAGGTAATAGGGTCTTCCCATTGGGTTCTATGGGGAATTGGGGTCCTGGAAGGGTAAAAGGGAGGTAATAGGGTCTTCCCATTGGGTTCTATGGGGGATTTGGGTTCTGGAAGGGTAAAAGTTGGTAATAGGGTCTTCCCATTGGGTTCTATGGGGTTTTGGGTCCTGGAAGGGTAAAAGTTGGTAATAGGGTCTTCCCATTGGGTTCTATGGGGGATTTGGGTCCTGGAAGGGTAAAAGGGAAGTAATAGGGTCTTCCCATTGGGTTCTATGGGGGATTTGGGTCCTGGAAGGGTAAAAGGGAAGTAATAGGGTCTTCCCATTGGGTTCTATGGGGTTTTGGGTCCTGGAAGGGTAAAAGGGAGGTAATAGGGTCGTCCCATTGGGTTCTATGGGGGATTTGGGTCCTGGCAGGTTAATAACGGGGTTTTTTTGGGTCCTGGCAGCTTCGTAGTGATCGGGATTGGATCGGAAGCTTCCGGAATGTCCAGATCCTACAAACCTTGAACCACCCCATTAATTTAAGTCAATCAGTGTGGGATGTTAATTACACCCAGGTGGATAACGAGCAAATATGGCGGTATTTATATGACCTTAAAGGTAAGGACCCCATAAGACCCCATAAGACCCCATAGACCCCATAAGACCCCATAAGACCCCATAGACCCCATAAGACTCCATAGACCCCATAAGACCCCATAGACCCCATTAGACCCCATAGACCACATAAGACCCCAAAGACTCCATTATTACCCTACAAGGACCCCATAGACCCCATAAGACCCCATTAAACACCATAAACCCCATTATTACCCTTCCAGGACCTTAATAACCCCATAAGACCCCATTATTACCCTTCCAGGACCTTCTCAACCTCATAAGACCCCATAGACCCCATTAAACCCCATTATTCCCCTTCCAGGACCCTAAACACCCCATAAGACCCCATAGACCCCATAAGACCCCATAAGACCCCATAGACCCCATAAGATTCCATAGACCCCATAAGACCCCATAAGACCCCATAGACCCCATTAGACCCCATAAGACCCCATAGACCCCATCAGACCCCATCAGACCCCATAGACCCCATTAAACCCCATTAGACCCCATAAGACCCCATAGACCACATAAGACCCCAAAGACTCCATTATTACCCTACAAGGACCTTAAAGACCCCATAAGACCCCATTAAACACCATAGACCCCATTATTACCCTTCCAGGACCTTAATAACTCCATAAGACCCCATTATTACCCTTCCAGGACCTTCTGAACCCCATAAGACCCCATAGACCCCATTAAACCCCATTATTCCCCTTCCAGGACCCTAAACACCCCATAGACCCCATAAGACCCCATAGACCCCATAAGATCCCATAAGACCCCATAGACCCCATTAGATCCCATTATTCCCCTTCCAGGACCTTCTCAACCCCATAAGACCTTATTAGACCCCATTATTCCCCTTCCAGGACCTTAATAACCCCATAAGACCCCATTATTACCCTTCCAGGACCTTAATAGACCCCATAAGATCCCATAGACCCCATAAGACCCCATTAAACCCCACTATTACCCTTCCAGGACCTTAAAGACCCCATAGACCCCCATTATTACCCTTCCAGGACCTTAATAGACCCCATAAGACCCCATAGACCCCATAAGACCCCATTAGACCCCATTCTTCCCCTTCCAGGACCTTAATACCCCCATATAATCCCATATTCCCCTTCCAGGACCCTTCCTTTAACCTTCCAGGACCTTTCTATCCCCCTTAGGTTCCCCTCCGGCACCATTTAATGGCGGAGTTTTCCACTGGGCTCCGTATCGACCTGCCAGGACCTGGATGGAACCAATGAATCTCATTTACATCCAGTCGCTCCTTCAGGTAACGCCTTTAAGCTGCCAGGACCTTGGAGGGGTCGGTTGCCAAATAGTGAGCCATTGGAATGCATAGGTGCCAAATAAGGAGTCGTTGGTGTACATAGGGGCCCATTGTTGCCAAATAGTGAGCCATAAAAAGACATAGGAAACCAGCGTTGCCAAATAGTGACCCCTTAGTTTACATTGGAAAGCGTAGTTGCCAAATAGTGATCCATTCGATTACATAGAGCCCCATAGCTGCCAAATAGTGATCCATATTCCCCCATAGAGCCCCATAGAAACCCATAGAGCCCCATAGAACCCCATAGAACCCCATAGAGCCCCATAACCCCCCATAGGACCCCATAGAGTCCCATAGCCACCGCATAGGACCCTATAGACCCCCATAGAGCCCCATAGAGCCCCATAGGGATCCATTAGACCCCATAGACCCCCCATAGGACCCCCATAGAGCCCCATAGCTGCCAAATAGTGACCCATAGAGCCCCATAGGACCCCATAACCCTCCACTGGACCCCATAGAGCCCCATAGCTGCCAAATACAGACCCATTAGACCCCATAGAGCCCCATAGGACCCCATAGAGCCCCATAGACCCCATAACCCCCCATAGAACCCCATAGAGCCCCATAGCTGTCAAATAGCGATCCATTAGCCCCCATAGCTGCCAAATAGTGATTCATTGGACCCCATAGGACCCCTACGACCCTCATAGACCCCCCATAGGACCCCCATAGAGCCCCATAGAGCCCCATAGAACCCCATAGAACCCCATAGAGCTCCATAGCTGCCAAATAGTGATCCATTGACTCCCATAGAGCCCCATAGGACCCCATAGCCACCCCACAGATTCCCATAGAGCCCCATAGACCCCCATAGGACCCCATAGACCCCCATATAAACCTATATAACCCTATATGATCCTATATATAACCCATTGCAGCACCCCGATCCTCTCACCATAGCCACCCTAAGGATCTTCCCTAATGAACTTGGCCAACCCCATTATCATCTTAACACTAACGAGCTGGCTTACATCCTCCAAGGCTGTGGCAAGGTAAGGCCCTATATTATATATAGGGGATATAGGAGGGTGGGATGCAAATGAGGCTTAATGAGCTCATGAATATGCGAATGCAGGCCGGCCTGGTGTTGGAGAATGGGGAGAGCCTGAGCTTCGAGGTGGAAGTGGGGGACGTCCTATTCTTCCCTATGGGGAGCCAGCATTACTTGAAGAGCGGGTGCCCCGACGGGATCCTATTGGTGCTGGGTTATAGCACCGGGAATATGGTGGGTCTATGGGGTATATATGGGGTTCTATGGGGGTCTATGGGGTCTATAGGGGTCTATGGGGCTCTATGGGTGGCTATGGGGTCTATATGGGGTCCTATTGGATCCAATTGGGTCCTATGGCGTTCTATGGGGTCCTATTGGGTTCTATGGGGCTCTATGGAGCCTTATGGGGTCTATGGGGGTCTATGGGGCTCTATGGGGTCCTATGGGGGTCTATGGGGCTCTATGGGGGGTCTATAGGGGTCTATGGGTCACTATTTGGCAGCTATGGGGTCTATGGGGGTCTATGGGGGTATATGGGGGTCTATGGGGCTCTATGGGTCTCTATGGGGCTCTATGGGGTCTATATGGGGCTCTATGGGGCTCTATGGGGTCCTATGGGGGTCTGTGGGGGTTTATGGGGTGTCTATGGGGCTCTATGGCGTTCTATGGGGGTCTGTGGGGCTCTATGGGGTTCTATGGAGCTCTATGGAGCCTTATGGGGTCTATGGGGGTCTGTGGGGGTCTATGGGGGTATATGGTGGTCTATGGGGCTCTATGGGTCTCTATGGGGCTCTATGGGGTCTATATGGGGCTCTATGGGGCTCTATTGGGGTCTTTGGGGGTTTATGGGGTGTCTGTGGGGCTCTATGGCGTTCTATGGGGGTCTGTGGGGCTCTATGGGGTTCTATGGTGTTCTATGGAGCTCTGTGGGGGTCTGTTGGGATCTATGGGGCTCTATGGAGGGTCTATAGGGGTCTATGGATCTCTATGGGGGTCTATGGGGGGCTATAGGGCTCTATGGGGTGCTATGGGGTCTCTATGGGGTTTATGGGGTCTCTATGGGGCTCTACGGGTTAACTATTTGGCATTCCTGGCCCTCCATTCATTCGAATGAATCCCTATTTGGCAACTATGGGCCTCCGTTCATTCCTATGGGGCTCCATTCATTCATATGGCTCACTATTTGGCAGCTATCTGGCCCACCATTCACCCTAATAGCTCCCTATTTGGCACCTATGGGCCTCCATTCATTCCTATGGAAGACTGTTTGGCAGCTCAGAGCCTCCATTCATTTTAATGGCTCACTATTTGGCACCTATAGGAACTCCAAACCCAGCGCCTCAATCGCTACTTCCGGTCTCTCCCGGCCGCCATCTTGGCTCGCCTCTTCAGTACGGATCTAGAAAAGACCCGGATGTTGCTCCGGGATTAATTAAAGCTCATTAATTAACGCTTCTAACTCATTAAACAGATGGCAACGCATTGATTGTATTGAGACGGTCCTCCAGGGCCATAGAGTTGGACGGGGTAGAAGAGACTTCCGGGTTTAGAGAGGCATAAAGGGACTTCCGGGTTCCGAACTTCCGAACGGCTCCGAAGGTTTCCGAAGCCCGAAGAAACCCGGAAGTCGAGCGGAGCGGCTCCGAACTTGACCCGAGCGGCTCCGAGCGCTTCCGAGTGCACCCGAGTGGTTCTGAAGTCGATCCGAGCGCTTCCGAAAGGTTCCGAACGGTTCCGAAGCGTGAAGGAACAAGGAAGTCGCTCGTAGCGATCCCGAATGGCTCCGAACTGGACCCGAGTGTTTCCGAGCGTCTCCAAAGTCGACCGGAGCGCTTCCGAACGGTTCCGAATGGCTCCGAAAGGGTCCGAAGCCCGAAGAGACACGGAAATTGCTCGTAGCGATCCCGAATGGCTCCGAAGTGGACCCGAAGGGCTCCGAGCGTTTCCGAGCTCCTCCGAAGTGAACCCGAGAGCTTCCGAAAGGATCCGAATGGTTCCGAAGCCTGAAGAAACCCGGAAGTCGCTCGTAGCGACCCCGAACGGCTCCGAACGGCTCCGAACTGGACCTGAAAGTTTCTGAATGTTTCCGAAGTTGACCCGAGCGCTTCCGAACGGAACCGAAGCCCGAAAAACCCGGAAATCGCTCGTAGCGATCCCGAAATAGACCCGAGCGTTTCCGAAAGGTTCCGAACAGCTCCGAACCCGACCGGAAGCCGCCTGTAGCAACCCGGAAGTCAACCGAAAGTCGCTGGGAGTGGTTCCGAACCCGACCCGAGCGGTTCCGAAGAATTCCGAAGGTGAAATCGAAGGAACCCGGAAATAAACCGGAACTCGCTCCGAAAAGACCCGAGCGCTTCCGAACGGAGACGAAGTGGATCTCGGAGCAAACCGAAAGTAAACCGGAAGTCGCTTCAGAACGGCCCGAGCGCTTCCGAATACATCCGAAGAGAGCCGAACCGGACCGGAAGTCGCCAGACCAACCCGGAAGTAAGCCGGAATACCCTTCAGAAGGCTCCTCCGGCAGCCGAAGCGGCTCCGAACACCAGCCGAACTTCGGCTTTTTTCGGCTTTTTTCGGCTCTTTTCGGCTCTTTTCAGTTCCGGTACCGGGGATGGAGAAACAAGGGCGGGTGGATTGTCCGGCGTTACCGCCCGGGTGGAAGAAGGAAGAAGTCCACGCCTCACTTTGGCCTCAAGACTACTAAGCTGCAAGGCATCTTGGCCAGGCTCTGGGCCTCCCTCCAGGCTGTTTTACCTTAAGGCCTCTAAGCCTCCTGGGCAACCTCTAAGCCTTTAGGCCTCCCCCTATGCCTCTAGGACAGCTTGCAGGCATCTGTGCCTCCAGGTGTGTTCTCCATTACAGCTCTAAGCCTTCCTTTGTGCCATAAATGCTCATGGACTCGTGGTCTCTTTTTTGGCCTCCCTCTGTGCATCAGGCCCTCAAAACCTCAGTGCTTCCAGTCCAGCCCTTTAGTACCACAGTTCACGGCACTGTGGGATGGCCTGAGTGGCTAACTCACACTCTTGGCCACCCTCCATCTCCCGTGGCTCCCACACCAACCCCACAGCACCACCCACACTAAGCCCTGTCCCACAAATGCAGCTGCTGCCGCTCAACAATTCCTATTGGCTGAAAGCAGGAGAGTTGAGAGATCCAAAGGGGTTGTGAGATCAGAGGTTGGGGCTGGAAGGCAGAGCATCTGCAGCTTTCGTTCCTCACTGAGTCCTTTCTATTGGGAAAGGAGATGGAGGGAGGTGAGAAGATGGAGGGCAGGGATGTGGGGTAGGAACCCACCTTGATGCTGATGTCACGGCTCCGTGCCTGCAGCTTGTTACCTGGGACTCAGCCGTGTCAGCACGTTCCTCTGCCTCATCCAGCATGTGCTGTGCCCTGGGGAACTTGGCCAAGTTGGCCTGCTTGTCCTGTGGCTTAGCCCCGGTCCCCACCCCAGCCCCCCCCCCAAACACCCACCCAACTCATCCCCGCAGCTCCTCCCTCCCCCCAACCAGCCTCGAGGCGGGCAGAAAGTCATCGACATCTCTTCATTGAATGATCAATCCCTAATTAAAACCCTCTGGTAGACATCAGAGTTTAGGGGTTTTTAGGGTTTATTAGGGTTTTTTATGGTTTTTAGGTTTTTTTAGGGGTTTTTAGGGTTTATTAGGGATTTTTAGGGGTTTCTAGGTGTTTTTAGGGGTTGCCGTGGATTTCGAATCGGTACACGCAGGTGTATTCCGCGTTCCCCCAGTTGCTGCGTACATCCATTTTAATCCTTTTGTAGGACTGAAGGGGCTTCTCCTGCCAATGCAAAGAGGAAAGGCTTCGTTATGGGCCGGAGGGGGACCAGTGCCCCATAGTGCCCCATAGCTCCCACTGTTCTCCCCATAGATCCCAAAGCATCCCATAGATCTCATAGTGCCCCATAGCTCCCACTGTTCGCCCCACAGTCAATGATTTCCTGGAATTCTGATCCATATTCAATAGTTGTTTAGCATGCAGACCCCTCTCTTGTTATCACCCATCTTATCAGTGTGGGAATCAAATGTTGTTTGTGCCTTTAGAACAAGAGAAGAATCTTTTCTTTCAAGGTCTCAGTATATAAGTGAAGTAGTTTGTTGTTATTTCAAGGTCTCAGTATACAAGTGAAGCAGTTTTTAGTTATTTCAAGGCCTCAGTATATAAGTGAAGCAGTAGCAGAGGAGAGGCTTTGTTATGGGCATGGGAAGAGCCACGGCACAACAAGTGCTTCCAAAGGCTTGCAAAAGGGACCCCGCGGGAGTCGGCCATGTTGGAGAGCAGAGGGTGGGCAGGAAAGCTCTTTCTTCCCATGACTTGCAGGCAGCCCGGCCTCCCCCATTGCACTTGCCATACCTGAACGTGGAAGGTCTGCGCAATATCTCCACCCACGTCATAAACATACAGTCCCAGGAGAGTTTCCCTTTCGTCCTCATCCACTCCCTCAAAGACAAGAGATGATGGCGGTCACACTTAGGCAGGCCGTGCCATAAAGAACACACTGAGGCCAAAGGTGGGAGCCCTTCCAACCCTCCCTGTGCTCTGGTAGGATTGGAGCACAACGGAGGGCGAACCTGAGTCAGGGCACGTGGAGCAATTGCTCCCAGCTGCTCGGCCACAAAGAGCAGCAGAGGCCTTTGGAGACATGGAACCAGCCAAGGGATTCGGTGCCCTCAGGCAGGATGCCGTGCTCTGCAGCAGCCCACCACTGAAATTTGGGAGCTCCCAACAGTATGGGGTCGTATGGGGCTCTGTTGGGTGTCTACCGTGTGGCTCTATGGTGCTCTATGAGCTCTTGTGTGGCTCTATGGGGTCTTACAGGGCTCTATGTGGCAGTTATGGGGCTCTGTTGGGTGTCTGTAGGGCCCTTATGGGGCCCTGTTGGGTGTCTGTGGGGCACCATGAGGCTCTTTGGTTCTCTATGAGCTTCTTGTGCAGCTCTAGGGGGTCTTATGGAGCATTATGGGGCTCTATGGGGTGTCTGTGGGGGCTCTATAGGGCTCTTTGGGGGTCTATGGGGTCTTATGTTGTGGTTATGGAGTTCTGTTGGTTGTCTCTGGGGCTCTATAGGATTTCAATGGGCTCTTATGGGGCTCTATGGCAAAACTTTTTCCTCGGGGGCCTCCAGAAGCAGCAGCAGGCAGAGACTTACCAAGATGGCAAAGTCTCTGGGGGCACTGTTGACATCCCCAGAGGGAGACACCGCCTTGGAGACATGCCAAACAGTGAAAGCCGTGGGCCAGATGTTCTCCGGCAGGTGGATGACGGCGTGGCCCTGTGAACCTCGGAAAGCCCAGCAGTTGCCAGCAGAAACATCGGGCTGAAATGAGAGAGATGCGTATATCAGTGGTGAGGCAAAGAGTCGCCAGAGCTGGATGCTGGGCAAGGAGCACAGAATTTGTCTTCTGTGTGGGCTGCCGTGCTCCCCGTAATGGAACGCTACTCAAGGGACAGGAGGGGAATATGCAAAGGTTTGGACAACAGCTCTGGAGTCAACCGCCTTTCTCTGCTTGCCCAGAGCCGGCGGGGCAGCCCTCCCCAGCATCTGTCAGCCCAGCACCCTCCCAACGCTGGTGTCAGTGATGTGGGGAAGAGTGTGGGCTGAGCAGAGCAGCTGGGCCAAAGGAAATGGATGTGCAGCCAGAATGGAGTGAGGAATGGGGGGGAGGGAGAATGTGAGGGAAGGGTTGGGGGTAGGAAAGACTGGGGGAAGGATCGGGGAGGATGGAGGGAGGAATGGAAAGGATGGGGGGGAGGGATGGGGAAGTATGTGGGGGAAGGATGGGGGCAGAAGGATGGGGAGGGGGAAAGGATGGAGGGGGACAGATCGGGGGAAGGAAGGGCTGGGGGATGGAGGGGGAGCCCTTATGGGGCTCTGTGGGGTGTCTGCGGGGGGAGGGGGGCGAAAGTAAGTGGGGGAAGCCCACAGTCAGCACTTCTCCTGCCATACCTGCAAGAGGGTCTCAGGGGACTTCGCGGAGGAAAAGAGGGGAGAAAGCCGGCCTTTCCCACCGTAACTCTTGGTTGTCCTCTCCGCATCAACAGTGGCACCTGAAATAAAGATGGACAGACGTGCACTGGGACAGCCCAGAGACAAGCTGAAGGAGTGAATGCTCATTCCCCAAAGCTCTTGGCGGGGCTCTGGGGTGCAGAATCCCTCCTGCTGTGTATGGGAACTGCTGAGTCCCGGCCTGATGCGCTGATTGAGCACCAGGGGAAATGAGTCGGTCAGCCCTGGGAGCAGAGTTGAAGGGTTTTTAAATTCTCAGAGATGGGGGCTTTAGACGGGATGTGAGGAGGAAATTCTTGACCCCCAGTGGGCGGTGAGGCCCTGCAATGTGCTGCCCAGAGGAGCCATGGATGCCCCATTCCCGGAGGCGTTGGAGACCAGGTTGGATGGGGCCCTGAGCACCTTGAGGCAAAGGGTGGCAGTCCTGTCAGTGGCAGGGAGTTGGACTGGGATGGTCTTAAGGTCCCTTCAGACCTCAGCCATCCTAAAGCTCTATGAGATAAGTGTGACAGGAAGCAGAGCTGGGCAGGTTTTGGGGAGTGCCAGGCGCAAAGCTGAGGGTAGTGAAGCTGTCTACATACCCAGGGATTTCAGAGCCCAGTTGGGCATCCAGTAGCTGTTTTCCACAACTCTCTCAATTGCATGCCGTGTCAACAGCAGAATTACCTGGCAACAGACAAGGAATGGAGAGACAGCAGTGAGCACAAAGACAGGAGGGGGAAATGAAAGGGGAAGCGAGGGAGAGCCTTCTAGCCCCACATGCCCCTATAACCCACTCTATAGCCCCATACATTCCCTATAACACTGTATCCCACTACAATCCTCCTACTGCCCACCCACAGTCCCTTAGAGACACATACCCTCCTATAATCCACCCAGAGCACCCTACACCCCCCCCTTTAGAACCTTACAACTCCCCCACAGCCCTACAGAGCACCCCTGCCCCCTAGAGCTCCATGATCCCCTGGAGCCCCCCACATCCCAGCATCAGCCCTCTAGCCCCTCCACAGTCATCTATATTCTCCCCAGAGCCCCCGCTGTCCCATATAGCCCTAGACCACATCAAAAGTCCCAGACAACTCTCTAGAACCCCATACCCCCTCCTATGGCCACTAGGAAGCTCCCCATAGCCCCACATACACCTACATCTACCCCTGCACTCCCCCTAGCACCCTACAGCCCCATATCCTCCTACAAACCCCGCACAGCCCTATAGCCCTCTACAGCCCAAACAGTGCTCCCTAGAGCCCCACAGCTCTCCCGATAACCCCCTCACACCTTTCTACATTCCCACTTCACCTTTCACTACCTACATCCCCATATCCCCCTACAGCCACCGGCAGACCCCACATTCCCCTCACAGCCACCCATTTCCTCCTATCCCTCGGGATCCCCACACAGCCCACTACAACCCCATCTCCCCCACTGTTCACCCCTACATCCATCCCACTGCCCCCCACAGCCCCACATTACCCTAGGCCCTCCCTACAGCCCCATAGGACCTACAGCCCCCCCACGGCCACACGTTACCCCACAGCCCCCTCAACTCCCCCATCCCCCCCACTCCTCCCCCACTGCCCCCTACACCCACAGCCCACCTCAGCTTCCTCTCCCCGGCCCCGGCCCGGCCCCGTTCTCCCGCACACCTCCGGCGCCGCCGTCCTCAGCACCGCTCCCGTCGTGCCGCGGTTCCGTCTCGGTGCTGCCCGGACAGCTCCGGCGCGCAGCGGCTGCAGCGGCGCTGCCGTGAGGGGCGGCCCGGGCTGCGGCAGCGGCTTCAGCCGAACGAAGGGAGAGCCGGGAGGCCCCGAGACACAAGATGGCGGCCGCTCCCGCGCGCGGAGCCTCAGCCAATCGGAGCCGGCGGCGCTGCCGCTGACCAATGAGACGGCGACACGCGTCGGCGGCGAACCCGCTGACCAATGACAGGCCGGCACGGGCGGGATGAGCAGCTGACCAACGATCCGTTAGCCCCTGCTGCTGCCATCTCCTCAGTGGGAGACCCCGTTCCTTCGTCGCTGGGTGGCACCGATGTGGATGTGAGGACAGGCGGCTCCTCGGGCACGCTGGGCTCCACACGAGATGCTGCTGCCGCCATCTTGTCAGTGGGAGACCCCGCTTTTTCCCTTCTGGGTGGCAGCGATCCAGATGTGTTGTGGGAGGACTCCTCGGAAAGGCTGCTCTCGCCATGAGATGTTTCTGCTGCCATTTCCTTGGCTTGCTTCCCGCGCTCTCCCTGCTGCGGCAGTTGATGTTGCTGCAGCCCCTTCGCTGTGTCTGCTGCGCTCTGTGAGGAAAAGTTGGGGATGGGAGTTATAAGGGGAGGGGCACTGCTCACATTCCCTGTGAGCGCCCCCTCCCCCGACTCCATCCCATAACCCGTGTAAACCACCCCAAATGGCGGCCCCACTGCTGTGCCTGGGGGCAGGAGCACAGGAGAGGCCCCTTCCGTGGGGACAGCCCTGTCCCCTATCCCAGCACGCAGCCCCGAGCTGGGAGGGGTTACTGAGCTGAGTGCCAGGCGCAAAGCTGAGGGTAGTGAAGCTGTCTACATACCCAGGGATTTCAGAGCCCAGTTGGGCATCCAGTAGCTGTTTTCCACGACTTTCTCAATTGCATGCTGTGTCAGCTGCAGAATTTCCTGGCAACAAACAGGGAATGGAGAGACAGCAGTGAGCACAAAGACAGGAGATGGGTGTGGCCCAGCCAGGGGGAACTCATGGCTCTGCACAGAGCACTAATGCCGGGGGCGGGGGCCACACGGATGGTAAGGAGCCCAGCGCCTGGACCAGCAATGGTGGAGCTGAGATGTTACTGCTGCAGGGCCTGGCACGGTGGTGTGGTGCCAGGCCAGCTATGCTGCGGGCGGATCCACCTCCATGGGTTCATCAGGAGGTGGATCCACCTCCATGGGCTCATCAGGACCAGCCAGGGGGAACTCATGGCTCTGCACAGAGCACCCTGATCCCAGCTTTACCGTGCAGCCAGCACCAGCAGCAGCTCTCAGTGTGGGGAGCAAAGTAGCTCCAAGACACAGGGGAGGCTGAGCCTGAGAGCCAGGTGTGGGGCAGGCGGCCAGAGCACAGAGGTGTCCCTGTAAAGGGCTGGAAGGAAACAGGAGGGAGCATTATCATTACCTCTCTCTTCAGACCGTGGATCCCATTCTCCTCCAGGACATCAAACAATGATTCTACAATGAGCTCCTTCTTGACTGACAGCTGAGTACTTTTCAGGTTTGGTTCTGGCCAGACCAGTGAGTTCCTGAAGGCAAAGCAAAGCAGGTCTTGTTCAGCAATGTCCACCCCGCAGGTTGGAGTTCCAGTGCCACGAGGTGAAGGATTCCGGGGGGTTGTGCCCTTCTTTATCCCCCGGCCCCTTTTGTTCCTTTGCTTTGCCAAGGGCTGCCTTCACCATATAGATGGGAAAGGCTGGAGCCCTGGGCACAAGGTGAAGGCGTGCATAGAGCACACAGCCAGCCGAGGCCAAGCTACAGAGCCAGGTGCATGGCAAGGAAGTGTTCTTACCCCAGAGACGGGAGCTCATGCACAGGTCCTGCTGACACCACCTGGAAGAAAAAAGCATTTGATGGGAGGAAGCACCAGGAGCACGGCCAGAGCTTCCAAAGGAGCTTCCCAGGGAGCCGCTGGCAGAATTTCCTGCTGCTTCCCAGCACTTTGCAGAGGACTGCTGCCCAAAGTTGGGCCCTTCAGCCCTCCACGTGCTGCAGAGCATCTGCTGCTTCTCCGTTTGCTCTCCCATCCCCTCCAGACTCCACAGTGTCACGGACGGGCCAAAGGCCCCTTCTTCCCATGTGCTGTTGCCTTCAGCCTGAGCTCCGTGCTGGGCACTGGGAAGATGCTGCCACACCAAAGCCCGTCCTGCTGCCAAGGCAGCCCCCAGCCTGGCTCAGGAGCCCACAGAGTCTCAGCAGCAATGGGCCCGTGGCCAAACTCCTCCTGTCCCCACGGAGGCTGAAGGGCAGAGCTTTGTCTTCTGCCGCACGCTGTGGCACTGACCTGCAGGACATTTCCCCAGGCTCCCAATATCCAGAGGAAGGCTCCAGCTGTGGGAGACATCAGTCAGGAGAGACCATTAGTTTGCCAGAGTGCTCGGAGCCCTGCAGCCCATTTCCCTGACAGCTTGCAGGCATCTGTGCCTCCAGGTGTGTTCTCCATTACAGCTCTAAGCCTTCCTTTGTGCCATAAATGTTCATGGACTCGTGGTCTCTTTTTTGGCCTCCCTCTGTGCATCAGGCCCTCAAAACCTCAGTGCTTCCAGTCCAGCCCTTTAGTACCTTGGCTCCAGGCCTACCCTTAAGCTTCAAGGACTTTAGGCTCTACAGGGCTGTTAAGGCCTCTCAGCCTCCTTTTTTTGGCTGTGTCCGATAGAACCACCACTGCCCTTGATGCTCTGTACCATAACCCCCACAGCTTAGCCCCGTAAGCTATGCACCATAAGCTTCTGCTTTGCCTACAAGCTATGGCCTCCAATGTTCCCCATGGGGCTCTACACAACATGGCCAGGGACAGAAATGGGGCTGTTTCTGCCCTTCTTATCACCCGGCCCCTCCCATCGTCTGTCAGGGGCAGTAACCCAATGCTGCCCAAAAAAACCTAATACACAGTCAATGATTTCCTGGAATTCTGATCCATATTCAATAGTTGTTTAGCATGCAGACCCCTCTCTTGTTATCACTGATCTTATCAGTGTGGGAATCAAATGTTGTTTGTGCCTTTAGAACAAGAGAAGAATCTTTTCTTTCAAGGTCTCATTATATAAGTGAAGTAGTTTGTAGTTATTTCAAGGTCTCAGTATACAAGTGAAGCAGTAGCAGAGGAGAGGCTTTGTTATGGGCATGGGAAGAGCCCCGGCACAACAAGTGCTTCCAAAGGCTTGCAAAAGGGACCCCACGGGAGTCGGCCATGTTGGAGAGCAGAGGGTGGGCAGGAAAGCTCTTTCTTCCCATGACTTGCAGGCAGCCCAGCCTCCCCCCTTGCACTTGCCATACCTGAACGTGGAAGGTCTGCGCAATATCTCTGTCCACGTCATAAACATACAGTCCCAGGAGTTTCCCTTTCGTCCTCATCCACTCCCTCAAAGACAAGAGATGATGGCGGTCACACTTAGGCAGGCCGTGCCATAAAGAACACACTGAGGCCAAAGGTGGGAGCCCTTCCAACCCTCCCTGTGCTCTGGTAGGATTGGAGCACAACGGAGGGTGAACCTGAGTCAGGGCACGTGGAGCAATTGCTCCCAGCTGCTCGGCCACAAAGAGCAGCAGAGGCCTTTGGAGACATGGAACCAGCCGAGGGATTTGGTGCCCTCAGGCAGGATGCCGTGCTCTGCAGCAGCCCACCACTGAAATTTGGGAGCTCCCAACTGTATGGGGTTGTATGGGGCTCTGTTGGGTGTCTACCATGTGGCTCTATGGTGCTCTATGAGCTCTTGTGTGGCTCTATGGGGTCTTACAGGGCTCTATGTGGCAGTTATGGGGCTCTGTTGGGTGTCTGTAGGGCCCTTATGGGGCCCTGTTGGGTGTCTATGGTGCGCCATGAGGCTCTTTGGATCTCTATGAGCTTCTTGTGCAGCTCTATGGGGTCTTACGGAGCATTATGGGGCTCTCTGGGGTGTCTGTGGGGGCTCTATAGGGCTTTTTGGGGTGTCTGTGGTGGTCTATGGGGTCTTATGTTTTGGTTATGGTGTTCTGTTGGTTGTCTCTGGGGCTCTATAGGATTTCAATGGGCTCTTATGGGGCTCTATGGCAAAGCTTTTTCCTCGGGGGCCTCCAGAAGCAGCAGCAGGCAGAGACTTACCAAGATGGCAAAGTCTCGGGGGCACTGCTGACACCCCCAGAGGGAGACACCGCCTTGGAGACGTGCCACAGGGCCACAGGCTGTGGGCCAGATGTTCTCCGGCAGCTGGATGACAACATGGCCCTGCGAACTTTGGAATGCCCAGCAGTTTCCAACAGAAATATCAGGCTGAAATGAGAGAGATGCGTCCATCAGCGGTGAGGCAAAGAGTCGCCAGAGCTGGATGCTGGGCAAGGAGCTTGCAGTTGTGCAATGGCCAAGTTGAGCACAGTGAGCACAAAGACAGGAGATGGGTGTGAGCAGGGAGTCCTACCCAAGAACTGCACTCCAGAGACACAGCAAAGATGGACTTTGGGCTCTGCCTGATCCCAGTATTGCCAGCCCTGTGTCTGCTGTAGAACAGCCTTGACAGGCAGTCAGATCGTGCCCTGAGCCAGCCAGGCTCTGCAGAGCTCCAGTTGCAGCTGGTCTGGAGAATGGCCCTTCCAGCTAAGAAGTCTGAAGCACAAGTCTCTTGGCAGGGGCCGCATCCAGCCTCCAAGCCAAGCCCAGTAGGCTTCTGGCTGGGGCCCAGCCAGGGGGAATTCATGGCTCTGCACAGAGCACCCTGATCCCAGCTTTACCGTGCAGCCAGCACCAGCATCAGCTCTCAGTGTGGGGAGCAAAGTAGCTCCAAGACACAGGGGAGGCTGAGCCTGAGAGCCAGGTGTGGGGCAGGCGGCCAGAGCACAGAGGTGTCCCTGTAAAGGGCTGGAAGGAAACAGGAGGGAGCATTATCATTACCTCTCTCTTCAGACCGTAGATCCCATTCTCCTCCAGGACATCAAACAATGATTCTACAATGAGCTCCTTCCTGACTGACAGCTGAGTACTTTTCAGGTTTGGTTCTGGCCAGACCAGTGAGTTCCTGAAGGCAAAGCAAAGCAAGTCTTGTTCAGCAATGTCCACCCCGCAGGTCAGAGTTTCAGTGCCACGAGGTGAAGGATTCCGGGGGGTTGTGCCCTTCCTTATCCCCCGGCCCCTTTTGTTCCTTTGCTTTGCCAAGGGCTGCCTTCACCATATAGATGGGAAAGGCTGGAGCCCTGGGCACAAGGTGAAGGCGTGCATGGAGCACACAGCCAGCCGAGGCCAAGCTACAGAGCCAGGTGCATGGCAAGGAAGTGTTCTTACCCCAGAGACAGGAGCTCATGCACAGGTCCTGCTGACACCACCTGGAAGAGAAAAGCATTTGATGGGAGGAAGCACCAGGAGCACGGCCAGAGCTTCCAAAGGAGCTTCCCAGGGAGCCGCTGGCAGAATTTCCTGCTGCTTCCCAGCACTTTGCAGAGGACCGCTGCCCAAAGTTGGGCCCTTCAGCCCTCCACGTGCTGCAGAGCATCTGCTGCTTCTCCGCTTGCTTTCCCATCCCTCCAGACGCCACAGTGTCACGGACGAGCCAAAGGCCCCTTCTTCCCATGTGCTGTTGCCTTCAGCCTGAGCTCCGTGCTGGGCACTGGGAAGATGCTGCCACACCAAAGCCCGTCCTGCTGCCAAGGCAGCCCCCAGCCTGGCTCAGGAGCCCACAGAGTCTCAGCAGCGATGGGCCCATGGCCAAACTCCCCCTGTCCCCATGGAGGCTGAAGGGCAGAGCTTTGTCTTCTGCCGCACGCTGTGGCACTGACCTGCAGGACATTTCCCCAGGCTCCCAATATCCAGAGGAAGGCTCCAGCTGTGGGAGATATCAGTCAGGAGAGACCATTAGTTTGCCAGAGTGCTCGGAGCCCTGCAGCCCATTTCCCTCCTCCCAACCCAGTGGGGACATGCTGTGTGGGACAGTCCCGCTCCTTGGCTGTGCTGGGATGGCTTTGGGTGGGGAACACTCACCAGAAAGGACCGCTAGAAGCAGGACGGGAGTCCCTCTTCCCCTCTCTTGAGCGACACGTTGCCTAAGGGAGAGATCAGATGGTGGTTATCACAGCCCAGCGTGGGGACACGGTCTCCTGGGATCCTTTTAGCAGACAGCTGCCACCGGGTTCCTCTGCCCAGCAGAGTTGTGAGTCCCAGGGGGCCCTTTAGCAAGAGCTGGCCAGTGCCACAGCACCCATGGGACGCATGAGAGTGAGGGGCTCTGCTGTGCTAAGGTGGGCAGCGGCCTGGCCCCGTTCTGGCCCTCCCGAGAGCAGGAACAGGGCTGTGCCCACGGAAAGGGAGTTTGGCTGCCTGACTGGAGAAAGCCCGGCAGCACACAGTGATTCTGGCTTCCCCTCCCCACATTCTGGGCCTGCTGCACCCACCTGCCCAGCTGGGCTGGCATTTTGGCTCCTTCACTCCTCGCACAGACACAGAGAACGGCTTGCTCTCCTCCCAGGAACACAAGCACCTCTCCACTTGCCTGCTCTGCACTCCTCGCGGGACTGCAGTGCTGCACAGTTCCCCATGGGGCTCTACACAACACAGCCAGGGACAGAAATGGGGCTGTTTCTGCCCTTCTTATCACCCGGCCCCTCCCACCGTCTGTCAGGGGCAGTAACCCACAGGAACCATAGAGAACCAAAAGAACATCATAGAGAGTCATAGAGCCACATAAGAACGACAGGGAGCAATAGAGACCCACGGGGAGCCAAGGGGAACAAATACAGACCCATATGGGACCTGAGGTCGCCCTCTTAACGGTTTCACGCCCTCTTGAACTCTCTCTTCAAAGTTCTTTTCAAATTTCCCCTACGGTACTTGTTGGCTATCGGTCTCATGCCGGTATTTAGCCTTAGATGGAGTTTACCACCCGCTTTGGGCTGCATTCCCAAGCAACCCGACTCCGAGAAGCTATACTGACACACTCACACATGTACCTGCAGGGACCCATAGAAGTGCATAGGGGAACATACTGTCCTGTAGCAACCAACTGTGCCCCACAGCCAGTTACGATGATGTTCAGTCACCATGGATCAAGGTTCACGGCACTGTGGGATGGCCTGAGTGGCCAACTCACACTCTTGGCCACCCTCCATCTCCCGTGGCTCCCACACCAACCCCACAGCACCACCCACACTAAGCCCTGTCCCACAAATGCAGCTGCTGCCGCTCAACAATTCTTATTGGCTGAAAGCAGGAGAGTTGAGAGATCCAAAGGGGTTGTGAGATCAGAGGTTGGGGCTGGAAGGCAGAGCATCTGCAGCTTTCGTTCCTCACTGAGTCCTTTCTATTGGGAAAGGAGATGGACGGAGGTGAGAAGATGGAGGGCAGGGATGTGGGGTAGGAACCCACCTTGATGCTGATGTCACGGCTCCGTGCCTGCAGCTTGTTACCTGGGACTCAGCCGTGTCAGCACGTTCCTCTGCCTCATCCAGCATGTGCTGTGCCCTGGGGAACTTGGCCAAGTTGGCCTGCTTGTCCTGTGGCTTAGCCCTGGTCCCCACCCCAGTCCCCCCCCCAAACACCCACCCAACTCATCCCCGCAGCTCCTCCCTCCCCCCAACCAGCCTCGAGGCGGGCAGAAAGTCATCGACATCTCTTCATTGAATGATCAATCCCTAATTAAAACCCTCTGGTAGACATCAGAGTTTAGGGGTTTTTAGGGTTTATTAGGGTTTTTTATGGTTTTTAGGTTTTTTTAGGGGTTTTTAGGGTTTATTAGGGATTTTTAGGGGTTTCTAGGTGTTTTTAGGGGTTGCCGTGGATTTCGAATCGGTACACGCAGGTGTATTCCGCGTTCCCCCAGTTGCTGCGTACATCCATTTTAATCCTTTTGTAGGACTGAAGGGGCTTCTCCTGCCAATGCAAAGAGGAGAGGCTTCGTTATGGGCCAGAGGGGGACCAGTGCCCCATAGTGCCCCATAGCTCCCACTGTTCTCCCCATAGATCCCAAAGCATCCCATAGATCTCATAGTGCCCCATAGCTCCCACTGTTCACCCCATAGATATGGGTAAACCTAATACACAGTCAATGATTTCCTGGAATTCTGATCCATATTCAATAGTTGTTTAGCATGCAGACCCCTCTCTTGTTATCACTGATCTTATCAGTGTGGGAATCAAATGTTGTTTGTGCCTTTAGAACAAGAGAAGAATCTTTTCTTTCAAGGTCTCATTATATAAGTGAAGTAGTTTGTAGTTATTTCAAGGTCTCAGTATACAAGTGAAGCAGTAGCAGAGGAGAGGCTTTGTTATGGGCATGGGAAGAGCCCCGGCACAACAAGTGCTTCCAAAGGCTTGCAAAAGGGACCCCACGGGAGTCGGCCATGTTGGAGAGCAGAGGGTGGGCAGGAAAGCTCTTTCTTCCCATGCCGTGCAGGCAGCCCAGCCTCCCCCCTTGCACTTGCCATACCTGAACGTGGAAGGTCTGCGCAATATCTCCACCCACGTCATAAACATACAGTCCCAGGAGAGTTTCCCTTTCGTCCTCATCCACTCCCTCAAAGACAAGAGATGATGGCGGTCACACTTAGGCAGGCCGTGCCATAAAGAACACACTGAGGCCAAAGGTGGGAGCCCTTCCAACCCTCCCTGTGCTCTGGTAGGATTGGAGCACAGCGGAGGGCGAACCTGAGTCAGGGCACATGGAGCAATTGCTCCCAGCTGCTCGGCCACAAAGAGCAGCAGAGGCCTTTGGAGACATGGAACCAGCCGAGGGATTCGGTGTCCTCAGGCAGGATGCCGTGCTCTGCAGCAGCCCACCACTGAAATTTGGGAGCTCCCAACAGTATGGGGTCGTATGGGGCTCTGTTGGGTGTCTACCGTGTGGCTCTATGGTGCTCTATGAGCTCTTGTGTGGCTCTATGGGGTCTTACAGGGCTCTATGTGGCAGTTATGGGGCTCTGTTGGGTGTCTGTAGGGCCCTTATGGGGCCCTGTTGGGTGTCTGTGGGGCACCATGAGGCTCTTTGGTTCTCTATGAGCTTCTTGTGCAGCTCTAGGGGGTCTTATGGAGCATTATGGGGCTCTATGGGGTGTCTGTGGGGGCTCTATAGGGCTCTTTGGGGGTCTATGGGGTCTGATGTTGTGGTTATGGTGTTCTGTTGGTTGTCTCTGGGGCTCTATAGGGGTTCAATGGGCTCTTATGGGGCTCTATGGCAAAGCTTTTTCCTCGGGGGCCTCCAGAAGCAGCAGCAGGCAGAGACTTACCAAGATGGCAAAGTCTCTGGGGGCACTGTTGACATCCCCAGAGGGAGACACCGCCTTGGAGACATGCCACAGGGTGAAAGCTGTGGGCCAGATGTTCTGAGGCAGCTGGATGACAACGTGGCCCTGCGAACCTTGGAAAGCCCAGCAGTTTCCAACAGAAATATCAGGCTGAAATGAGAGAGATGCATCCATCAGCGGTGAGGCAAAGAGTCGCCAGAGCTGGATGCTGGGCAAGGAGCACAGAATTTGTCTTCTGTGTGGGCTGCCGTGCTCCCCGTAATGGAACGCTACTCAAGGGACAGGAGGGGAATATGCAAAGGTTTGGACAACAGCTCTGGAGTCAACCGCCTTTCTCTGCTTGCCCAGAGCTGGCGGGGCAGCCCTCCCCAGCATCTGTCAGCCCAGCACCCTCCCAACGCTGGTGTCAGTGATGTGGGGAAGAGTGTGGGCTGAGCAGAGCAGCTGGGCCAAAGGAAATGGATGTGCAGCCAGAATGGGGTGAGGATGGGGGGAGGGAGAATGGGAGGGAAGGGTTGGGGGTAGGAAAGACTGGGGGAAGGACGGGGGGTAGGATGGAGGGAGGAATGGGGAGGATGGGGGGAAGGATGGTGGAAGAAAGGGAGGGGAAGGATGGGGGGGAGAAGGATGGAAGGAAGGTTGGGGAGGGGGAAAGGATGGGGAGGGGGAAAGGATGGAGGGGGACGGATCCTGGGAAGGAAGGGCTGGGGGATGGAGGGGGAGCCCTTATGGGGCTCTGTGGGGTGTCTGCGAGGGGAGGGGGGTGAAAGCAAGGGGGGGAAGCCCACAGTCAGCACTTCTCCTGCCATACCTGCAAGAGGGTCTCAGGGGACTTCGCAGAGGAAAAGAAGGGAGAAAGCCGGCCTTTCCCACCGTAACTCTTGGTTGTCCTCTCCGCATCAACAGTGGCACCTAAATAAAGATGGACAGACGTGCACTGGGACAGCCCAGAGACAAGCTGAAGGAGTGAATGCTCATTCCCCAAAGCTCTTGGCGGGGCTCTGGGGTGCAGAATCCCTCCCGCTGTGTATGGGAACTGCTGAGTCCCGACCTGATGCGCTGATTGAGCACCTGGGGAAACGAGCCGGTCAGCCCTGGGAGCAGAGTTGAAGGGTTTTTAAATTCTCAGAGATGGGGGCTTTAGACGGGATGTGAGGAGGAAATTCTTGACCCCCAGTGGGCGGTGAGGCCCTGCAATGTGCTGCCCAGAGGAGCCATGGATGCCCCATTCCCGGAGGCGTTGGAGACCAGGTTGGATGGGGCCCTGAGCACCTTGATGCAAAGGGTGGCAGTCCTGTCAGTGGCAGGGAGTTGGACTGGGATGGTCTTAAGGTCCCTTCAGACCTCAGCCATCCTAAAGCTCTATGAGATAAGTGTGACAGGAAGCAGAGCTGGGCAGGTTTTGGGGAGTGCCAGGCGCAAAGCTGAGGGTAGTGAAGCTGTCTA
Organism: Coturnix japonica; assembly: GCF_054131305.1. Taxonomy (NCBI): domain Eukaryota; kingdom Metazoa; phylum Chordata; class Aves; order Galliformes; family Phasianidae; genus Coturnix; species Coturnix japonica. The sequence goes on from NW_028188964.1 coordinate 190,505, forward strand.
CATACCCAGGGATTTCAGAGCCCAGTTGGGCATCAAGTAGCTGTTTTGCACGATGCTGTCAATTTCAATCCGTGTCAACAGAAAAATTTTCTGGCAACAAACAGGGAATGGAGAGACAGCAGTGAGCACAAAGACAGGAGATGGGTGTGAGCAGGGAGTCCTACCCAAGAACTGCACTCCAGAGACACAGCAAAGATGGACTTTGGGCTCTGCCTGATCCGAGTGTTGCCAGCCCCATGTCTGCTGTAGAACAGCCTGGACAGGCAGTCAGATCGTGCCCTGAGCCAGCCAGGCTCTGCAGAGCTCCAGTTGCAGCTGATCTGGAGAATGGCCCTTCCAGCTAAGAAGTCTAAAGCACAAGTCTCTTGGCAGGGGCCGCATCCAGCCTCCAAGCCAAGCCCAGCAGGCTTCTGGCTGGGGCCCAGCCAGGGGGAATTCATGGCTCTGTACAGAGCACCCTGATCCCAGCTTTACCGTGCAGCCAGCACCAGCAGCAGCTCTCAGTGTGGGGAGCAAAGTAGCTCCAAGACACAGGGGAGGCTGAGCCTGAGAGCCAGGTGTGGGGCAGGCGGCCAGAGCACAGAGCTGTCCCTGTAAAGGGCTGGAAGGGAGCAGTACCATTACCTGTCTCGTCAGTTCGTCGATCCCATTCTCCTCCAGGACATCATACACTGATTGTGCAATGAGATGCTTCCTGATTGACAGCTCATAACTTATCAGGTGTAATTCTGGCCCAACCATTGAGTTCCTGAAGGCAAAGCAAAGCAAGTCTTGTTCAGCAACGCAGGTCAGAGTTTCAGAGCCACGAGGTGAAGGATTCCGGGGGGTTGTGCCCTTCCTTATCCCCCAGCCCCTTTTGTTCCTTTGCTTTGCCAAGGGCTGCCTTCACCATATTGATGGGAAAGGCTGGAGTCCTGGGCACAAAGTGAAGGCGTGCATGGAGCACACAACCAGCCGAGGCCAAGCTACAGAGCCAGGTGCATGGCAAGGAAGTGTTCTTACCCCTGAGACAGGAGCTCATGCACAGGTCCTGCTGACACCACCTGGAAGAAAAAAGCATTTGATGGGAGGAAGCACCAGGAGCACGGCCAGAGCTTCCAAAGGAGCTTCCCAGGGAGCCGCTGGCAGAATTTCCTGCTGCTTCCCAGCACTTTGCAGAGGACTGCTGCCCAAAGTTGGGCCCTTCAGCCCTCCACGTGCTGCAGAGCATCTGCTGCTTCTCCGTTTGCTCTCCCATCCCCTCCAGACTCCACAGTGTCACGGACGGGCCAAAGGCCCCTTCTTCCCATGTGCTGTTGCCTTCAGCCTGAGCTCCGTGCTGGGCACTGGGAAGATGCTGCCACACCAAAGCCCGTCCTGCTGCCAAGGCAGCCCCCAGCCTTGCTCAGGAGCCCACGGAGTCTCAGCAGCGATGGGCCCGTGGCCAAACTCCTTCAGCCTCCGTGGGGACAGGAGGGCAGAGCTTTGTCTTCTGCCGCACACTGTGGCACTGACCTGCAGGACATTTCCCCAGGCTCCCAATATCCAGAGGAAGGCTCCAGCTGTGGGAGACATCAGTCAGGAGAGACCATTAGTTTGCCAGAGTGCTCGGAGCCCTGCAGCCCATTTCCCTCCTCCCAACCCAGTGGGGACATGCCGTGTGGGACAGTCCCGCTCCTTGGCTGTGCTGGGATGGCTTTGGGTGGGGAACACTCAAAAGAAAGGACCGCTAGAAGCAGGACGGGAGTCCCCCTTCCCCTCTCTTGAGTGACACGTTGCCTAAGGGAGAGATCAGATGGTGGTTATCACAGCCCAGCGTGGGGACACGGTCTCCTGGGATCCTTTTAGCTGTTTTCCACGACTCTCAATTGCATGCAGTGTCAGCTGCAGAATTTCCTGGCAACAAACAGGGAATGGAGAGACAGCAGTGAGCACAAAGACAGGAGATGGGTGTGGCCCAGCCAGGGCTGGGTGGACGGGGGGACAGCGGTAGATGTAGTCTACCTTGATTTCGCCCCATCAGGTCCCATGGATCTATGGAGGGCTGGTGGGTGGGGGGTGGGAAATCCAGGGGATCTTTGTATGGATGGAGGATCTCACCCCCCATCTCTTTTCTTTCTCATCAGATCCTGTTGAATCTTGCCATGCTGCTGGACCAGATCCTGGAGCATCTCCTATGTCTGCAGGTGGCTCCTTCCACAACCTGCTGCCAGATCCCGGCCCAGCCTCACACTATGATCCACTGGGTCCCAACAGCCCTGGGCAGCCTCGTGTCACCGTGGGGCTGAGCTCCTCTGGATCCCAGTGCACCCCTTCCCCTTCTAATGCACCTCCCTTCCATGCAGCCCTTAGAGACCCCGGGGGTCCCAGTGTTGTCACATCACTGGATGCTGGGGATCCGCTCCATATCGCACTGCTGGATCCCAAGGGTCCCCTTGGCACAGCACTGTGGGATCCAGATCACAAGGATCCCCCCCATGGCACCACCTCCAGGGCTCCCAATGATGGAGCACTTCAGGATCCCAGGGGGGACCCCCATAGCAGCCCCTCGCTGGATCCCATCCCTCCCTTTCCACACCACCTCCTTGCCCACTCCTTCCTCCTGACCCCTGCAGCCCAGGCCCAGCTGCTGTGGGTGCTGGGGGGCTCTGAGAAGCCCAACTGCTGTCCACTGCGGAGCCGGCGTTGCTCCACGCCGCCCTCTGGGGGTCCCGGGGGGGTCTTTGTCCCATCCCTGCCTCCTTCCGACACTGCTTGGCTTCCTTAGCCCAGCACCCAGCTCTGCCCCCCTCCCTGCGCCTCTTCTTCCTCCTCTGCCTCGGGACCCCCCCCTCGTCCCACTTAACCCCCCATTTGGCCACCAGCCTCTTCCCCACGTTCTCCAACCCCCCCGAGCTTCTCCTGCCCCACTTGGAGCTGGCGGCCAGGGGAGGGGATGAAGGGCAGCGGGGCAGCTGTTGGCTCCGGGCTTTTGTGGTGGGGTTGGCAGCTTGGGGGGGTCCTCCCGGTGTTTTCTGCCGGGCTCTGGTGGCCTTATCTAAACACTTGGGGGGCAGAGGGACCGCCCCGTCCAGTTGGTTGCAGCCGCCACCTCTTTGCTGCTGCGCTGCCCCCATTTCGCCCCCCAGATCTTAGAGGCCACGGGGGGGGCAGGGGGCTCTGGGCGCCTCTTTGAGGCAGGGGGTGCTGGGGGCGCCCCCCCCCGAAACGAGGCTGCCAGATGGGTCCCTTGACCCCACTCCGTGTCCACCCTCCAACCCTTTGCCCCCCACATTCCCTCACAGCCACCCATTTCCTCCTATCCCTCGGGATCCCCACACAGCCCACTACAACCCCATCTCCCCCACTGTTCACCCCTACATCCATCCCACTGCCCCCCACAGCCCCACATTACCCTAGGCCCTCCCTACAGCCCCATAGGACCTACAGCCCCCCCACGGCCACACATTACCCCACAGCCCCCTCAACTCCCCCATCCCCCCCACTCCTCCCCCACTGCCCCCTACACCCACAGCCCACCTCAGCTTCCTCTCCCCGGCCCCGGCCCGGCCCCGTTCTCCCGCACACCTCCGGCGCCGCCGTCCTCAGCACCGCTCCCGTCGTGCCGCGGTTCCGTCTCGGTGCTGCCCGGACAGCTCCGGCGCGCAGCGGCTGCAGCGGCGCTGCCGTGCGGGGCGGCCCGGGCTGCGGCAGCGGCTTCAGCCGAACGAAGGGAGAGCCGGGAGGCCCCGAGACACAAGATGGCGGCCGCTCCCGCGCGCGGAGCCTCAGCCAATCGGAGCCGGCGGCGCTGGCGCTGACCAATGAGACGGCGACACGCGTCGGCGGGGCACCCGCTGACCAATGAGAGGCCGGCACGGGCGGGATGAGCAGCTGACCAACGATCCGTTAGCCCCTGCTGCTGCCATCTCCTCAGTGGGAGACCCCGTTCCTTCGTTGCTGGGTGGCAGCGATGTGGATGTGAGGACAGGCGGCTCCTCGGGCAGGCTCGATCTCCTCTGTCTCAGCCTTCAGCTGCTCTTCCAGCTGGGCAATGAGCTGCTTCTCCTGCAAGACAAAGCGTGTACCACCAGGGGTGGCTGCGTTGGGTCCCATGGACCCGAGGGATTGGGACCGAGGTCCTCCTGCACAGCCAGAGGCGTGAGGATGCCAAGCTGTGAGGACGAGCCCTCACTGCCCCCTACCTGCTCCAGCTCCTCTTTACGGGCAGCCGTTCTTTCAGCCCGTATTTGCTGGGCATTCTGTGGGAAAGCAGAAGAGCATCGACCGTCAGGGCACCGGTGCTCCCATGGGGCTCCGTCCCCTCCTGCCTCCTCCATCGGGGCAAGCAGGACCTGCAGGGCTGGAGCTGCAGACCCACACGAGGGCACTTCTCCCATCCCACACCACACAGCAGCATCTCCTCACCTTCAACAAAGACTCCCTGGCCGTGGCCGTGCGGTTCTCCATGAGCTGCTCATGAGCCTGTGGGAGGGGAAAGGAGCAGCGTTGTCCCCCGGCCCTCTGCTGCCATGCCATGGGCAGGGTGCCCTTCAGCCAGCAGCTCGGCCCTTGTGTGCCCGTCCATTAGGTGCTCACCTGCTCCAGCTCCTGCAGCAGCTCCACTTGCATGCTGTTAATGTTCCGCTGGCAAACTGGGCCCACATTGCTGTACCACTCACACAGCTGCTTGCAGGACCCGCACCGCTTGTGGAATGGGGCCGGCTGGTGCCCATTGGCAACGGTGCCGTGTGCTGGCTGTGGATCCCCACACCTTTGCTGGTGCCATCTGGACTCCTGGGAGCCGCAGCCTGTTGCGGGGCCGTCCTCCCACCAGCTCATCTTGATGCGCATCACACACGCGGGTTGCTCCTTGTTGGCAACAGCCACGTGGGAACTCATCCCTTCCAAATGCTTCCAGTCGTTCGCCAGAAGCTCCTCCAGGATGTGGCACCCACCGCCCTGCAGCCGCTCTGATGCGGCTCCTGGGTTCCATGTCACACAGCAGCCTATTCGACGCAATGGAATGCAGGCGGTGATGGCTGCTGCCCATTCTGAGACCGCCTGCTGCCTGCCCTGCCTGCAGGAGCCCAGCTCTGCTCTTTTCAGGCTGATGCTCACCCCTTGTGTGCCATGGCCCCCACCAGTGGGGATGGAGGTGGCCTCCTCAGGCAGGCTGGCCTCAGGATGAGATGCTGAGCCCGCTGCCCTTCTCAGCATCTTCCTGCATGGGCCTGAACCTCTTGACCGCTGCCATCTCTAATGATGAGCATCTCGATTGCTGCAGCTCTCACTGGTGCTCATTGGGCACCCAGGGCAGGTCGGCCTCAGAGCTCAATGAGGATCAAGGGGCAGGCTTGGCTTTCTTTGACACGGGACTTGTTTTCAGCCAAAATAAGCTTAGAAAACTGCAGGCTCCCACCCCTGACACCCCACAGTGCAGAGGAGAAACAACCCGCAGTGCTCTGGGCAAGTGCTGTGAGCTGTCAAAGCTCTTTAGTGGGGGCATAGGGCCCATTGGAACCAACCCATTCGTTGTGAGCATTGAACACATTGAGTATTGAAGTTCAGCTTGGATCTGCTCAGGCTCCCATTCCTGTCCTTCCAGTGAAGTGAAACCCTCCAGGCAGCATCTGGTTGGTCCATCCAGTGGCAGAGAGAAAATCCTCCTGTGGCACCTGTTAGGAACTGTTTGTGCTTTGAGTTTTCCTTTCTAGGTGAGGCCGGACACGTCGAACCACCAGGAGAAGCCATGAAGGGTCATAAACAGCACAGCTGGTTATTGGGATCCTGGAAAGAAAGAATGCACCTTTCTGCATTCTGGGATAAATAGTGATATTCGGGTGAAAACTGTCTAAATCTTCACATAAATAGATATTGAATGCTGAAATCATTGCATTTTTGAGACAAAAATCTTATACTGGGGAGAAAGAATCATATTGTGCTAAGAAGAGTGATTTTTTGTAGAAAATTTCTTCTTTTGGGGATGAAAAGCAGTGTTTTGGGAAGAAAATGTCTTTTTGTTGGGATCAAGTATGACACTATAGTGAGATCATCGGCCTTTGTCCTGGAAGGGCTTCCCTGGCCTGCAGGCATTTGAGCTGGCAGTGCCCCCCAGAGCAGACAGCTGGCTTTTAGCCTGGCAGTGCCCATCTAACCGCATTACCAGCTTCAGGCCGAGCAAGGTCCCCCCCGGACTACGTGGCCGGCTTTTGGCCTCACAGGCCCAGCAGGTCAGTCAGCCATTTTGTTGCCTGGCAGTGAGCCCCGGGCAGGCTGGATGTTGGCCTGGTAGGACTCCCCAGGCTGGCCAGTCAGCTTTTGGCCTTCCAGTGTTTGCCGGCCGGCGGCAGGCTCTTGGCCTGGCAGGGCTTCCCAGGCCTGCAGGCTTCTGGCCTGGCAGGGATCCCCAAGCCGGCCTTTGGCCTGGCAGGCGCCCCGCAACCATCCGACCAGACGGCTTTCTCCTTCGGGCCTTCCTTGCCATCTGGCTTTTGGCCTGGCTGGGACCCCATGTGCCGGCAGGGGTTCTAGAGGTTATGGGATGGGTTTGGGGTTGGGATGGGTTATGGGATGGTGTTGGGGTGGTTTACACGGGTTATGGGATGGAGTCGGGGGGGGGGGGGAAACAAAGGGAATGTGCGCAGTCCCCCTCCCATTTTAACCCAAGGACCAGTGTCTTCTGGCTCCCGTGCCATGCCCTGTCCTACAGCCCCCTCCTCATGCCATGTGGAACGCCAGTGCCAGCAGTGCCAGCAGTGCGGCCACCATGTTAGAACCCTGGCCATGTCACAGCAGTCACCTTGGTCACCGCTGCCCCACGCAACGCACTCACCTCTGAGAGCTCTGGCCATTAACAGCCATGTGGGGAGCTAAGAGAGCGAGGCTGGAGGATTCCCAGGATTTAGGTGGGAAGATGTAGCTGGGGACAGCAGGGTCGAAGAGGAGGAGGAGGGGGCCCGCCAGGACCATCAGGCGGCAGACAGGCAAGAGAGCCCGTTCCCGTCACGGCTGGACCAGCCATGTGACCCCCTCCATGGAGCCCATGGAGGTGGATCCACCTCCTGATGAACCCTTAATAAGCCCTCCGGCCCCTAACGGAGCCCATAACAAAGCCTCTCCTCTTTGCATTGGCAGGAGAAGCCCCTTCAATCCTACCAAAGGATCAAACTGGATGTGTGGAGCAACTGGGGGTACGCGGAATACACCTGCGTGTACCGAGTGGAAATCCACGGCAACGCCTAAAAACCTCTAAAAACACCTAAAAACCCCTAAAAAGCCCTGATAAAACCTAAAAACCCCTAAAATAATCTAAAAACCATTAAAAACCCTAAGAAACCCTAAATCCCCCTAAACTCTGATGTCTATTAGAGGGTTTTAATTAGGGATTGATCATTCAATGAAGAGATGTCGATAACTTTCTGCCCGCCTCGAGGCTGGTTGGGGGGAGGGAGGAGCTGCGGGGATGAGTTGGGTGGGTGTTTGGGGGGAGACCGGGGTGGGGGCCGGGGCTAGGCCACAGGACAAGCAGGCCAACTTGGCCAAGTTCCCCAGGGCACAGCACATGCTGGATGAGGCAGAGGAACGTGCTGACACGGCTGAGTCCCAGGTAACAAGCTGCAGGCACGGAGCCGTGACATCAGCATCAAGGTGGGTTCCTACCCCACATCCCTGCCCTCCATCTTCTCACCTCCCTCCATCTCCTTTCCCAATAGAAAGGACTCGGTGAGGAACGAAAGCTGCAGATGCTCTGCCTTCCAGCCCCAACCTCTGATCTCACAACCCCTTTGGATCTCTCAACTCTCCTGCTTTCAGCCAATAAGAATTGTTGAGCGGCAGCAGCTGCATTTGTGGGACAGGGCTTAGTGTGGGTGGTGCTGTGGGGTTGGTGTGGGAGCCACGGGAGATGGAGGGTGGCCAAGAGTGTGAGTTGGCCACTCAGGCCATCCCACAGTGCCGTGAACTGTGGTACTAAAGGGCTGGACTGGAAGCACTGAGGTTTTGAGGGCCTGATGCACAGAGGGAGGCCAAAAAAGAGACCACGAGTCCATGAACATTTGTGGCACAAAGGAAGGCTTAGAGCTGTAATGGAGAACACACCTGAAGGCACAGATGCCTGCAAGCTGTCCTAGAGGCATAGGGGGAGGCCTAAAGGCTTAGAGATTGCCCAGGAGGCTTAGAGGCCTTAAGGTAAAACAGCCTGGAGGGAGGCCGAGAGCCTGGCCAAGAGGCCTTGCAGCTTAGTAGTCTTGAGGCCAAAGGGAGGCATGGAGGCCAAGCAAGAGAAAGCCTAGAAGAGCAGAGGCCAAGAGGAGCTGGGGGTTGTACTTGTACCTCGAGGTCTGGACACCTACAGCTCAAGAAGCCTGAAGACCTTGAAGCTGGACTAGAGGTCTTGAGACAGAGAGGCCAAGAGAGCCACAGGGTGGCCCAGGGGCACTCAGGCACCAAAGAAGGTGCAGAGGTGTACAGACTTAGACACCTATGGGAGGGCTTAGAGGCATGGAGGTCCAGAGGAAGGCTGAGATGGCTAGAGGACTAGAGGCCTCTCTCCTGGCCTGCAGGCCAGGTCTAGTGCTCTCTCTCATTGGCATCCGTGGTCTCTCATCCTCTTGAAAAGCTTCTTGTTCCATAGGTCTCCATTAACCCCTTGGTTACTAGGTGTAGGCCCTCAGGGCCACCACACAGGTCTGTAGGAATTAGGCCTCAAGGCCGCTAATGATACACTCCTCTTTGATGGCTGACCAGAGGTGATGGCTGGTGAGAGGACGCTAAGTGCTGGCTTCAGTTTAACTCTTTAATCCCTTTAGTTCCTTTTGAGCAACCTCTATTACCATTCTGCTGAGAATGGTTTAAGTTGCACCTGTGGCTGGCATCAGGAGCAACTTAATTAAACCACTGCAGAGCTTCAAATAACATAAAGAAACAAACTGTTGCATGTTCTAGGGGAATATGCAGACATCACACAAGACAGATTATGCACAGATCACTGATTTTTCTAGAAGATCAATCTATCCCCTGTTCTTGCTGTATTCTTTCCTCTTTTCCTCCTTTCCAATCTCATTTAAAGGAAATTCTCATCTCACTGCCTGGACAATTGTTTTCATAACACTTCTGGGCATGTGTCATTTCCATAACCGACTGGTCCTGACTGCGCAGCACTCCCCATTCACACCAGCTACTCCGTCAATTGAAAACAAAACAAGTGAAAAACAAGCAATCTGAACAGCCAGCAGGACCCAGCTAAGCTCTGCTGTGTGATCTACCCCTGGATCTGAGGGGTCACCGTCAGGAAGCGCCCGCTGTGACCAAAGCCAGCCACTGGGAACATCCCTACATCCAGCATGTCAGCATAGATGGACCCAAGGATGGGAGCTGGAGATGCTTCTGCAGAAGGCCACCTGATCCCAGAGGAGCCATTCCAACGTGCTCCGCAGCTCTGTATACTATAACCAGTGGACATAAACAGACACAACTTTAGCCTGGGGCCTGGGGTGGGGGGGTTTGGGGAACACAACCAGTGCCCTCCAGGCATACAGCAGGGCTGCTGGCTGCTCATGGCAGTGTTCCATACTCAGGACAACTGCTGGTGGCCTGTGCTAATAGGCACAAGGGAACAGGATGCCACAGCTGAGGAGAAGCCTGTTTGGCAGTGTTCAGGCTCAGCACAGAACACACCAAATCCTCTGCCATAGTTTCTCAGTGAGGCCTGCACAACAGACAAAATGCTCTCAAAGGCTGTGGCACAGCACTTTTTCCTGCATCAAATCTAACAGAGTGCTTCTGTTCAAGACACCAAGCATTGCCATCCAGTGCTTCCAACACTATTCCTACTCCCCAGCTGACAGCCACCTCTGACACCATGGCCTGGGACGCTCCCTGCCATGTGTGTGAGACCTCTGTGTGAGAAAAGCTCAACATCCAAATTTTCAGGCAAGGCAAGGATCTTAGTGATAGCAGCAATGTTTATTCATTATTGCAATAACGGGCACGCAACCCCTGCCGGTAAGGGAGAAATTGCATGCTGATGGGTGCAATCCATGCCGTTATATACTCTAAGTCTAATGCGGGTGATGCTCTCCTGGCGTTCACTCATTGGTTTTTTTAATATGCAGTGGTTACCAACCTGTTGTTTTTGATGTGCTGTCATTGTGAAGCAGGTGGGCAATTTTCTTAAGGCATGTTCACTTTGTTCTGTACTGGGTTCTCCCTTTTCCCTGCACACCTGCCTTACGTCAGTGCTCAGTCCTACCCATGTCAAATTGCCCCGCTAGTGGAAGAAAAACAGTCAACCCCTGTTAGTGCTCACTGCTCTAGTGGAAGAAAAATGACTCACCTCACAGCTTCACTGTTTCATGAGAGGGTTCAGTAAAGGCCTGCACTGCATACAGAAAATGTTGGTCCCACAACAAAGGCCTGCTCTACATACCAGAAGCACTTGCTTCACTGCAAAAACACAATCTATCTCCCTCATGCAGATGTCTATTACCCAGAAGAAGGCCAGATCCTTCTGTCTGTTACCTGCTCCTCTTATCAGTGGTTAGCAACAGGACTCAGGGGAGGATCAGGATCAACTGTCAGGAGGACAACTGGTCCCACATCTCGGAGCTGACTCAGCTCTCCAGCTTGGCAAAGGGCAGAGCCACAGGGCTGCCATGAGCTGCAGGACTGCTCTGCTGCTGTCCTTTGGGTTGTGAAGCTAGTGGCTGGCAAAGTCCAATTTTGCTCACTTTGCCATGGAACATCAGGGAAAAAGAGAGACAGGCTCTGGGCTCAGGATGGCTTGGGGCACTGGTCCAGGAAAAGGGCAGAGCTCAAGAGCGTTGCTCAGCATCCTCACAAGACCACTACTCACCATCAGGATGCTGTGAAATCCAGTGCACAAGGCAGTGGCGCGACTGTGTGGTCACAGCGATTCCCCCAAAGGCTGGGCAGAATCTGGAGCTGGCACGTGGGCAGTCTAGGAAGGGTGGGAAGGAGATGGATGGCATCCCTCAAGGAACAAACAGCCAGAGGCGGAAATGTTTACTCCCCTGCTCTGTTCTCCAGGCTCACCATAGCAATCACATTTCCTCTGCTCTGGTTGGATGGCTAAGCTATCAATTGGATCTTCTAATGAGCCAGCAGGATGAGGAATGGAGCAGAGATTTTGGAAATGTGCTTGCTGTCAGGGTGCTGAGTTTTGGCCTGCCCCAGCACCGTGCATCTCCATGACAAACACAACATGGGAGGTGGCAAAGGTGACGGGGCCAGGGGGTGAGCTGGCAGAGGAGGAGGAAGGTTGGATGCCCGGCAGTTTGAGGGGGACCCACTGTATAATCAGCAAGTACATAAATGACAAGTATACAGAGAAGTAAGGCTGGTCTTTAGAGAGCATATAGCAGGAAAGATGATTGCAGTGGAAAAGGATAATCAGAAATAAATGGAAAATGGTCACCAGTGTTGTAGGCTCACAAGAAAACTCCAAGAGGAGCGATCTCTAAAAAGAGATCCTGCCCCTGTGGCAGTCAGCCCTTCAGTGGGTCTAGGAGAGATGAAGCCTTCACCTGTGCTCCCTCGGCTGACTCATTGCTCACCTCAGGTGATCGATCAGAGGTACAGGCCATGATTCAACACCTCCCATATACTCCACCCCTTTATGGCCTGAACCAGTGATTGCGTTAACTAAAGGGTGAGTCTTCCCTAATTCAGAGATCTGACACATCTCAATGCTTGTATAATTTCCTGTCACAATACATGCTGACACAATTTAAAATGAGTGATGCTCAATTAAAGTTCATGTTCTTTTATGGGCCAGTGCCAGATGGTGCTACTGGAGGCATGTGGTTGTGAGGTGCAGGTCCATCCTACGCTCCATCAGTCCCATGCAGACCATCACCAGATGCTGCACATGATCTGACAGCAGCACTGGAATGCTTTGATGGCATTTCATTCCTTCCGCTGATCCTAGAGGCCCAAAGACTCACCGGGAGTAATACGGATGTTTCAGGGGTAGCAGGAGGGGAGTGTCTGCCCTCCAGGGCAAGATACAGGTCGTATTTCTATCCTGGGTCAACGCTTCAGCTTGTACTGGGGCATGACCCAGCCGCCTGTACCACACCTTCTGGCCAGATGTCTGCAGCTGCATAACTTTCATGGTTGTGTAATGTTTGCTATTGGTTTCCCACCTCACGACATCCTGTGGAGCGCAGAGAAGAACTACACAGCCCAGAGGACCTCAATTTCAATTACATTGTATTATATTGTGTTATCTTGCATTCCAACATTGTAGTTAGTAAAGTAAGTCTTCCTCCTTAGATCGTTGCTGCTGCTGCTCTGTTTGTTTCCTTGAGCCCAGCTCCCATCCACCTACCATTTTCCTTTTTCCCTTCCCACATTTTGGAGACCATGGGGGGCACAGGCCTACGGCACCCCTGTCACAGACATGGATTGATCTAGATCTAGTGTTAGGACAAGAGGGAATGGTTTTAAACTGAGGTGGGAAGGCTTAAATTAAATACTAGGAGGAAGTCTTTCACTCTGAAGGTGGTGACGCACTGGAACAGGTTGCCCAAGGAGGCTGTGGATGCCCCATCCCTGCAGGCATTCAAGGCCAGGCTGGACGTGGCTCTGGGCAGCCTGGGCTGCTGGTTGGCGACTCTGCACATAGCAGGGGGTTGGAAGTGGATGAGCATTACGTTCCTTTTCAACCCAGGCCATTCTATGAGTCTGTGACTTTCACAACCCCTGCCAGCAGCACACGGCCTGTCCGTGCCCAGGATGAGAGCAGCTGTGCAATGGCACAGCCATCTTTACTAGGGCATCCAAAGGAGCTCGGAGCTGTTTCTGGGAATTCCAGCCTTGGGCTGGGGGCAAACCCACGGGGTCTGTCCCTCCTGGGCACACCCTGTGAGCTCATAGAAGGCGTCACTTGGCCCTCACAGCTGTCAGCCATTATGACATCAGAACCTGCCGTCCTACTGAGCCACACTGCAGAGCTGTGCAGCACTGCAGTCCCGCGAGGAGTGCAGAGCAGGCGAGTGGAGAGGTGCTTGTGTTCCTGGGAGGAGAGCAAGCCGTTCTCTGTGTCTGTGCGAGGAGTGAAGGAGCCAAAATGCCAGCCCAGCTGGGCAGGTGGGTGCAGCAGGCCCAGAATGTAGGGAGGGGAAGCCAGAATCACTGTGTGCTGCCGGGCTTTCTCCAGCCAGGCAGCTCAAACTCCCTTTCCGTGGGCACAGCCCTGTTCCTGCTCTCGGGAGGGCCAGAACGGGGCCAGGCCGCTGCCCACCTTAGCACAGCAGAGCCCCTCACTCTCATGCGTCCCATGGGTGCTGTGGCACTGGCCAGCTCTTGCTAAAGGGCCCCCTGGGACTCACAACTCTGCTGGGCAGAGGAACCCGGTGGCAGCTGTCTGCTAAAAGGATCCCAGGAGACCGTGTCCCCACGCTGGGCTGTGATAACCACCATCTGATCTCTCCCTTAGGCAACGTGTCGCTCAAGAGAGGGGAAGGAGGACTCCCGTCCTGCTTCTAGCGGTCCTTTCTGGTGAGTGTTCCCTACCCAAAGCCATCCCAGCACAGCCAAGGAGCGGGACTGTCACACACGGCATGTCCCCACTGGGTTGGGAGGAGGGAAATGGGCTGCAGGGCTCCGAGCACTCTGGCAAACTAATGGTCTCTCCTGACTGATATCTCCCACAGCTGGAGCCTTCCTCTGGATATTGGGAGCCTGGGGAAATGTCCTGCAGGTCAGTGCCACAGCGTGCGGCAGAAGACAAAGCTCTGCCCTTCAGCCTCCGTGGGGACAGGAGGAGTTTGGCCATGGGCCCATCGCTGCTGAGACTCCGTGGGCTCCTGAGCCAGGCTGGGGGCTGCCTTGGCAGCAGGACGGGCTTTGGTGTGGCAGCATCTTCCCAGTGCCCAGCACGGAGCTCAGGCTGAAGGCAACAGCACATGGGAAGAAGGGGCCTTTGGCCCGTCCGTGACACTGTGGAGTCTGGAGGGATGGGAAAGCAAGCGGAGAAGCAGCAGATGCTCTGCAGCACGTGGAGGGCTGAAGGGCCCAACTTTGGGCAGCGGTCCTCTGCAAAGTGCTGGGAAGCAGCAGGAAATTCTGCCAGCGGCTCCCTGGGAAGCTCCTTTGGAAGCTCTGGCCGTGCTCCTGGTGCTTCCTCCCATCAAATGCTTTTCTCTTCCAGGTGGTGTCAGCAGGACCTGTGCATGAGCTCCCGTCTCAGGGGTAAGAACACTTCCTTGCCATGCACCTGGCTCTGTAGCTTGGCCTCGGCTGGCTGTGTGCTCCATGCACGCCTTCACCTTGTGCCCAGGGCTCCAGCCTTTCCCATCTATATGGTGAAGGCAGCCCTTGGCAAAGCAAAGGAACCAAAGGGGCTGGGGGATAAGGAAGGGCACAACCCCCTGGAATCCTTCACCTCGTGGCACTGGAACTCTGACCTGCGGGGTGGACGTTGCTGAACAAGACTTGCTTTGCTTTGCCTTCAGGAACTCAATGGCTGGGCGAGACTTCCACCTGATAAGTTATGAGCGGTCAATCAGGACGCATTTCATTGCACAAGCAGTGTATGATGTCCTTGGGGAGAATGGGATCGACGAACTGACGAGACAGGTAATGGTACTGCTCCCTTCCAGCCCTTTACAGGGACAGCTCTGTGCTCTGGCCGCCTGCCCCACACCTGGCTCTCAGGCTCAGCCTCCCCTGTGTCTTGGAGCTACTTTGCTCCCCACACTGAGAGCTGATGCTGGTGCTGGCTGCACGGTAAAGCTGGGATCAGGGTGCTCTGTGCAGAGCCATGAATTCCCCCTGGCTGGGCCCCAGCCAGAAGCCTGCTGGGCTTGGCTTGGAGGCTGGATGCGGCCCCTGCCAAGAGACTTGTGCTTCAGACTTCTTAGCTGGAAGGGCCATTCTCCAGGCCAGCTGCAACTGGAGCTCTGCAGAGCCTGGCTGGCTCAGGGCACGATCTGACTGCCTGTCCAGGCTGTTCTACAGCAGACACGGGGCTGGCAACACTGGGATCAGGCAGAGCCCAAAGTCCATCTTTGCTGTGTCTCTGGAGTGCAGTTCTTGGGTAGGACTCCCTGCTCACACCCATCTCCTGTCTTTGTGCTCACTGCTGTCTCTCCATTCCCTGTTTGTTGCCAGGAAATTTTTCTGTTGACACGGACTGAAATTGACAGCATCGTGCAAGACAGCTACTTGATGCCCAACTGGGCTCTGAAATCCCTGGGTATGTAGACAGCTTCAGACTCAGCAGTTCCCATACACAGCGGGAGGGATTCTGCACCCCAGAGCCCCGCCAAGAGCTTTGGGGAATGAGCATTCACTCCTTCAGCTTGTCTCTGGGCTGTCCCAGTGCACATCTGTCCATCTTTATTTCAGGTGCCACTGTTGATGCGGAGAGGACAACCAAGAGTTACGGTGGGAAAGGCCGGCTTTCTCCCTTCTTTTCCACCGCAAAGTCCCCTGAGACCCTCTTGCAGGTATGGCAGGAGAAGTGCTGACTGTGGGCTTCCCCCCTTGCTTTCACCCCCCTCCCCCCGCAGACACCCCACAGAGCCCCATAAGGGCTCCCCCTCCATCCCCCAGCCCTTACTTCCCCCGATCTGTCCCCCTCCATCCTTTCCCCCTCACCATCCTTTCCCCCTCCCCAACCTTCCTTCCATCCTTCTGCCCCCATCCTTCTCCCCCCTTTCTTCCACCACCCTTCCCCCCCATCCTCCCATTTCCTCCCTCCATCCTCCCCGATCCTTCCCCCAGTCTTTCCTACCCCCAACCCTTCCCCCCATTCTCCCTCCCCCCATCCTCACCCCATTCTGGCTGCACATCCATTTCCTTTGGCCCAGCTGCTCTGCTCAGCCCACACTCTTCCCCACATCACTGACACCAGCGTTGGGAGGGTGCTGGGCTGACAGATGCTGGGGAGGGCTGCCCCGCCGGCTCTGGGCAAGCAAAGAAAGGCGGTTGACTCCAGAGCTGTTGTCCAAACCTTTGCATATTCCCCTCCTGTCCCTTGAGTAGTGTTCCATTACGGGGAGCACGGCAGCCCACACAGAAGACAAATTCTGTGCTCCTTGCCCAGCATCCAGCTCTGGCGACTCTTTGCCTCACCGCTGATGGACGCATCTCTCTCATTTCAGCCTGATATTTCTGTTGGAAACTGCTGGGCATTCCAAGGTTCGCAGGGCCACGTTGTCATCCAGCTGCCTCAGAACATCTGGCCCACAGCTTTCACCCTGTGGCACGTCTCCAAGGTGGTGTCTCCCTCTGGGGAGGTCAGCAGTGCCCCCAGAGACTTTGCCATCTTGGTAAGTCTCTGCCTGCTGCTGCTTCTGGAGGCCCCCGAGGAAAAAGCTTTGCCATAGAGCCCCATAAGAGCCCATTGAACCCCTATAGAGCCCCAGAGACAACCAACAGAACACCATAACCGCAACATAAGACCCTATAGACCCCCACAGACACCCCGAAGAGCCCTATAGAGCCCCCACAGACACCCCATAGAGCCCCATAATGCTCCATAAGACCCCATAGAGCTGCACAAGAAGCTCATAGAGAACCAAAGAGCCTCATGGTGCCCCACAGACACCCAACAGGGCCCCATAAGGGCCCTACAGACACCCAACAGAGCCCTATAACTGCCACATAGAGCCCTGTAAGACCCCATAGAGCCACACAAGAGCTCATAGAGCACCATAGAGCCACACGGTAGACACCCAACAGAGCCCCATACGACCCCATACAGTTGGGAGCTCCCAAATTTCAGTGGTGGGCTGCTGCAGAGCACGGCATCCTGCCTGAGGGCACCGAATCCCTCGGCTGGTTCCATGTCTCCAAAGGCCTCTGCTGCTCTTTGTGGCCGAGCAGCTGGGAGCAATTGCTCCACGTGCCCTGACTCAGGTTCGCCCTCCGCTGTGCTCCAATCCTACCAGAGCACAGGGAGGGTTGGAAGGGCTCCCACCTTTGGCCTCAGTGTGTTCTTTATGGCACGGCCTGCCTAAGTGTGACTGCCATCATCTCTTGTCTTTGAGGGAGTGGATGAGGACGAAGTGGAAACTCTCCTGGGACTGTATGTTTATGACGTGGGTGGAGATATTGCGCAGACCTTCGACGTTCAGGTATGGCAAGTGCTAGGGGGGAGGCTGGGCTGCCTGCACGGCATGGGAAGAAAGAGCTTTCCTGCCCACCCTCTGCTCTCCAACATGGCCGACTCCCGTGGGGTCCCTTTTGCAAGCCTTTGGAAGCACTTGTTGTGCCGGGGCTCTTCCCATGCCCATAACAAAGCCTCTCCTCTGCTACTGCTTCACTTGTAGACTGAGGCCTTGAAATAACTAAAAACTGCTTCACTTGTATACTGAGACCTTGAAATAACTACAAACTACTTCACTTATATACTGAGACCTTGAAATAACAACAAACTACTTCACTTCTATACTGAGACCTTGAAAGAAAAGATTATTCTCTTGTTCTAAAGGCACAAACAACATTTGATTCCCACACTGATAAGATGGCTGATAACAAGAGAGGGGTCTGCATGCTAAACAACTATTGAATATGGATCAGAATTCCAGAAAATCATTGACTGTGTATTAGGTTTACCCATATCTATGGGGCGAACAGTGGGAGCTATGGGGCACTATGAGATCTATGGGATGCTTTGGGATCTTTGGGGAGAACAGTGGGAGCTATGGGGCACTATGGGGCACTGGTCCCCCTCCGGCCCATAACAGAGCCTTTCCTCTTTGCATTGGCAGGAGAAGCCCCTTCAGTCCTACAAAAGGATTAAAATGGATGTACGCAGCAACTGGGGGAACGCAGAATACACCTGCGTGTACCGATTCGAAATCCACGGCAACCCCTAAAAACACCTAGAAACCCCTAAAAATCCCTAATAAACCCTAAAAGCCCTAAAAAAACCTAAAAACCATAAAAAACCCTAATAAACCCTAAAACCCCCTAAACTCTGATGTCTACCAGAGGGTTTTAATTAGGGATTGATCATTCAATGAAGAGATGTCGATAACTTTCTGCCCGCCTCGAGGCTGGTTGGGGGGAGGGAGGAGCTGCGGGGATGAGTTGGGTGGGTGTTTGGGGGGGGGACTGGGGTGGGGACCGGGGCTAAGCCACAGGACAAGCAGGCCAACTTGGCCTAGTTCCCCAGGGCACAGCACATGCTGGATGAGGCAGAGGAACGTGCTGACACGGCTGAGTCCCAGGTAACAAGCTGCAGGCACGGAGCCGTGACATCAGCATCAAGGTGGGTTCCTACCCCACATCCCTGCCCTCCATCTTCTCACCTCCCTCCATCTCCTTTCCCAATAGAAAGGACTCAGTGAGGAACGAAAGCTGCAGATGCTCTGCCTTCCAGCCCCAACCTCTGATCTCACAACCCCTTTGGATCTCTCAACTCTCCTGCTTTCAGCCAATAAGAATTGTTGAGCGGCAGCAGCTGCATTTGTGGGACAGGGCTTAGTGTGGGTGGTGCTGTGGGGTTGGTGTGGGAGCCACGGGAGATGGAGGGTGGCCAAGAGTGTGAGTTGGCCACTCAGGCCATCCCACAGTGCCGTGAACTGTGGTACTAAAGGGCTGGACTGGAAGCACTGAGGTTTTGAGGGCCTGATGCACAGAGGGAGGCCAAAAAAGAGACCACGAGTCCATGAACATTTATGGCACAAAGGAAGGCTTAGAGCTGTAATGGAGAACACACCTGGAGGCACAGATGCCTGCAAGCTGTCCTAGAGGCATAGGGGGAGGCCTAAAGGCTTAGAGGTTGCCCAGGAGGCTTAGAGGCCTTAAGGTAAAACAGCCTGGAGGGAGGCCCAGAGCCTGGCCAAGAGGCCTTGCAGCTTAGTAGTCTTGAGGCCAAAGTGAGGCGTGGACTTCTTCCTTCTTCCACCCGGGCGGTAACGCCGGACAATCCACCCGCCCTTGTTTCTCCATCCCCGGTACCGGAACTGAAAAGAGCCGAAAAGAGCCGAAAAAAGCCGAAAAAAGCCGAAGTTCGGCTGGTGTTCGGAGCCGGTTCGGCTGCCGGAGGAGCCTTCTGAAGGGCCTTCCGGTTTACTTCCGGGTTGGTCTGGCGACTTCCGGTCCGGTTCGGCTCTCTTCGGAAGTATTCGGAAGCGCTCGGGTCGTTCTGAAGCGACTTCCGGTTTACTTTCGGTTTGCTCCGAGATCCACTTCGTCTCCGTTCGGAAGCGCTCGGGTCTTTTCGGAGCGAGTTCCGGTTTACTTCCGGGTTCCTTCGATTTCACCTTCGGAATTATTCGGAACCGCTCGGGTCGGGTTCGGAACCACTCCCAGCGACTTCCGGTTGACTTCCGGGTTGTTACAGGCGGCTTCCGGTCGGGTTCGGAGCTGTTCGGAACCTTTCGGAAACGCTCGGGTCCATTTCGGGATCGCTACGAGCGATTTCCGGGTTTTTCGGGCTTCGGTTCCGTTCGGAAGCGCTCGGGTCAACTTCGGAAACATTCAGAAACTTTCGGGTCCATTTCGGAGCCGTTCGGAGCCGTTCGGGGTCGCTACGAGCGACTTCCGGGTTTCTTCAGGCTTTGGAACCATTCGGATCCTTTCGGAAGCTCTCGGGTTCACTTTGGATGAGCTCGGAAACACTCGGAAACGCTCGTAGCCCTTCGGGTCCACTTCGGAGCCATTCGGGATCGCTACGAGCAATTTCCGTGTCTCTTTGGGCTTCGGACCCTTTCGGAACCATTCGGAACCGTTCGGAAGCGCTCCGGTCGACTTCGGAGACGCTCGGAAACACTCGGGTCCAGTTCGGAGCCATTCGGGGTCGTTACGATCGACTTTAGTGTTTCTTCAGTCTTCGGAACCGTTCGGAACCTTTCGGAAGCGCTCGGATCGACTTCAGAACCACTCGGGTGCACTCGGAAGCGCTCGGAGCCGCTCGGGTCAAGTTCGGAGCCGCTCCGCTCGACTTCCGGGTTTCTTCGGGCTTCGGAAACCTTCGGAGCCGTTCGGAAGCGTTCGGAACCCGGAAGTCCCTTTATGCCTCTCTAAACCCGGAAGTCTCTTCTACCCCGTCCAACTCTATGGCCCTGGAGGACCGTCTCAATACAATCAATGCGTTGCCATCTGTTTAATGAGTTACAAGCGTTAATTAATGAGCTTTAATTAATCCCGGAGCAACATCCGGGTCTTTTCTAGATCCGTACTGAAGAGGCGAGCCAAGATGGCGGCCGGGAGAGACCGGAAGTAGCGATTGAGGCGCTGGGTTTGGAGTTCCTATAGGTGCCAAATAGTGAGCCATTAAAATGAATGGAGGCTCTGAGCTGCCAAACAGTCTTCCATAGGAATGAATGGAGGCCCATAGGTGCCAAATAGGGATCCATTCGAATGAATGGAGGGCCAGGGATGCCAAATAGTTACCCCATAGAGCCCCATAGAGACCCCATAAACCCCATAAAGACCCCATAGCACACCATAGAGCCCTATAGCCCCCCATAGACCCCCATAGAGACCCATAGACCCCTATAGACCCCCCATAGAGCCCCACAGACCCCAAAAGACCCCCATAGAGCTCCATAGAACACCATAGAACCCCATAGAGCCCCATAGACCCCCATAGAACGCCATAGAGCCCCATAGACACCCCATAAACCCCCACAGACCCCCATAGGACCCCATAGAGCCCCATAGAGCCCCATATAGACCCCATAGAGCGCCATAGAGACCCATAGACCCCCATAGACACCATAGCTGCCAAATAGTGACCCATAGACCCCTATAAACCCCCCATAGAGCCCCATAGACCCCCATAGAGCCCCATAGACCCCCATAGACCCCTATAGACCCCATAAGGCTCCATAGAGCCCCATAGAACCCAATAGGACCCCATAGAACCCCATAGAGCCCCCATAGGACCCCATAGAACCCCATAGGACCCAATTGGATCCAATAGGACCCCATATAGACCCCATAGCCCCCCGTAGAGCCCCACAGAGCCCCATAGACCCCCATAGACCCCTATAGACCCCATATGGGGCAATATGGATGACTATTTGGCAGCTATGGGGTCCTATGGGACTCTATGGATCACTATTTGGCAGCTATGGGGCTCTATGTAATCCAATGGATCACTATTTGGCAACTACGCTTTCCAATATAAACTAAGGGATCACTATTTGGCAACGCTGGTTTCCTATGTCTTTTAATGGCTCACTATTTGGCAACAATGGGCCCCTATGTATACGAATGACTCCTTATTTGGCACCTATGCATTCCAATGGCTCACTATTTGGCAACCGACCCCTCCAAGGTCCTGGCAGCTTAAAGGCGTTACCTGAAGGAGCGACTGGATGTAAATGAGATTCATTGGTTCCATCCAGGTCCTGGCAGGTCGATACGGAGCCCAGTGGAAAACTCCGCCATTAAATGGTGCCGGAGGGGAACCTAAGGGGGATAGAAAGGTCCTGGAAGGTTAAAGGAAGGGTCCTGGAAGGGGAATATGGGATTATATGGGGGTATTAAGGTCCTGGAAGGGGAAGAATGGGGTCTAATGGGGTCTTATGGGGTCTATGGGGTCTTATGGGGTCTATTAAGGTCCTGGAAGGGTAATAATGGGGGTCTATGGGGTCTTTAAGGTCCTGGAAGGGTAATAGTGGGGTTTAATGGGGTCTTATGGGGTCTATGGGGTCTTATGGGGTCTATTAAGGTCCTGGAAGGGTAATAATGGGGTCTTATGGGGTTATTAAGGTCCTGGAAGGGGAATAATGGGGTCTAATAAGGTCTTATGGGGTTGAGAAGGTCCTGGAAGGGGAATAATGGGATCTAATGGGGTCTATGGGGTCTTATGGGGTCTATGGGGTCTTATGGGATCTTATGGGGTCTATGGGGTCTTATGGGGTCTATGGGGTCTTATGGGGTCTTATGGAGTCTATGGGGTCTTATGGGGTGTTTAGGGTCCTGGAAGGGGAATAATGGGGTTTAATGGGGTCTATGGGGTCTTATGGGGTTCAGAAGGTCCTGGAAGGGTAATAATGGGGTCTTATGGAGTTATTAAGGTCCTGGAAGGGTAATAATGGGGTCTATGGTGTTTAATGGGGTCTTATGGGGTCTTTAAAGTCCTTGTAGGGTAATAATGGAGTCTTTGGGGTCTTATGTGGTCTATGGGGTCTTATGGGGTCTAATGGGGTCTATGGGGTCTGATGGGGTCTGATGGGGTCTATGGGGTCTTATGGGGTCTAATGGGGTCTATGGGATCTTATGGGGTCTTATGGGGTCTATGGGGTCTTATGGGGTGTTTAGGGTCCTGGAAGGGGAATAATGGGGTTTAATGGGGTCTATGGGGTCTTATGGGGTTGAGAAGGTCCTGGAAGGGTAATAATGGGGTCTTATGGGGTTATTAAGGTCCTGGAAGGGTAATAATGGGGTTTATGGTGTTTAATGGGGTCTTATGGGGTCTATGGGGTCCTTGTAGTGTAATAATGGAGTCTTTGGGGTCTTATGTGGTCTATGGGGTCTAATGGGGTCTAATGGGGTCTATGGGGTCTTATGGGGTCTATGGAGTCTTATGGGGTCTATGGGGTCTTATGGGGTCTTATGGGGTCTATGGGGTCTTATGGGGTCTTATGGGGTCCTTACCTTTAAGGTCATATAAATACCGCCATATTTGCTCGTTATCCACCTGGGTGTAATTAACATCCCGCACTAATTGACTTAAATTAATGGGGTGGTTCAAGGTTTGTAGGATCTGGACATTCCGGAAGCTTCCGATCCAATCCCGATCACTACGAAGCTGCCAGGACCCAAAAAAACCCCGTTATTAACCTGCCAGGACCCAAATCCCCCATAGAACCCAATGGGACGACCCTATTACCTCCCTTTTACCCTTCCAGGACCCAAAACCCCATAGAACCCAATGGGAAGACCCTATTACTTCCCTTTTACCCTTCCAGGACCCAAATCCCCCATAGAACCCAATGGGAAGACCCTATTACTTCCCTTTTACCCTTCCAGGACCCAAATCCCCCATAGAACCCAATGGGAAGACCCTATTACCAACTTTTACCCTTCCAGGACCCAAAACCCCATAGAACCCAATGGGATGACCCTATTACCAACTTTTACCCTTCCAGAACCCAAATCCCCCATAGAACCCAATGGGAAGACCCTATTACCTCCCATTTACCCTTCCAGGACCCCAATTCCCCATAGAACCCAATGGGAAGACCCTATTACCTCCCTTTTCCCCTTCCAGGACCCAAAACCCCATAGAACCCAATGGGAAGACCCTATTACCTCCCTTTTCCCTTTCCAGGACCCAAACCCTACATCTCCTCAACGGAACCCCATAGAAACACCCAACCACCTCCATTTTAACCTTCCAGGACCCAAGTTCCTTCTTATCCCTTTTCCAGGACCCAAATCCCCATAGAACCCAATGGGACAACCCCAAATCCCCATTATTAACCTTCCAGGACCCAAATCCCATATAAAACCCTATATCTCCCCCATAGAACCCAATGGGACGACCCCAAATCCTCATTATTAACCTTCCAGGACCCAAATCCCATATAAAACCCTATATCTCCTCAATGGAACCTCATAGAAACACCCAACCATCCCATATAAAACCTTATATTTCCTCAACGGAACATGATAGAGAGACGCAACCACCACCATTTTAACCGGCCGGGTCCCCTCTTTCACCTCAACCCCTTCAATCCCTTCTAGGACCTTCCAAAACAGCCCCAAAAAACCCATTTTCCACCCCCCCCCCCCCCATACCTGTAGAGCCTCAATTAAGATTTCATTCGGGGTCCCATTAACAGCCTCATCCACCTCCAACGTCTTCAGCTCCTCGTGGGTCCCATAAAAGAGAACGAGGACGAGTTCTTTTGGGGTCCGGCTTTTATTTCCTTCCCCCCCATCTTCTGTGTTTTGGATCCAATGAAGAACGTTCCGGGGGAAGAAAAGGACCTGGCCGACTTCGGCTCGGTAGGTGGTGACGTTGGTTGGGGTGACGATGCCGATCCAGGCTGTGCCCTATAGATTATAGGGGAAATCCTATTAGATTTAGAGTAGACCCGCGAGGTTAAGGGGTTATAAGGTGGGGAAAGAAGGGATGGATAAGGCGAAAGAGGAATCGAAAGTGTAGGATCAAAAGCGGAAGAGAGAAAGAGGAAGTGGGAGGAAAAGCGAGATCCATGTTGTGCCCTATAGAATATAGGGTAAATCCTATAGGGTTTTAGGGTAGACCCACGAGGGAAAGGGTTATAAGGTGGGGGAGGAAGAACTGGATGAAGCCAAGGAGGAAGAAGTATAGTATTAAAGGTGGAAGAGAGAAAGAGGAAGTGGAAGTAAAACCAAAGGCCACCCCCAATTAACATGGGCCGCCCCTATATATAACATGGCCAAATCCTATAGGATTTTAGGGTAGACCCGCGAGGTAAGGGGATTATAATATGGGGGAAGAAGGTTTGGATGAGGCCAAGGAGGAAGAGGAAGTATAGGATTAAAGGTGGAAGAGAGAAAGAGGAAGTGGAAGGAAAAGCGAGATCCATGCCATGCCCTATAGAATATAGGGGAAATCCTATAGGGTTTTAGGGTAAACCCGCGAGGTAAATGGATTACAAGGTAGGGGAATAAGGGTTAAATGAAGCCATAGAGGAAAAGGAAGGATATTCTTAAAGGTGGAAGAGAGAAAGAGGAAGTGGAAGCAAAACCAAAGGCTGCGGCCTACCTGCACCACGTAGCCATGGACGTTGGCATTAAAATGCCAGTCGGGGACCCGGAGCGCTCCGGGTTTGATCCTGATTAAAGCCAGGCTCATTTTGGCTTGATGCTCGTGGAGGCTTTGAGCGAAGATGCGAGCTTCTCGATCCGGATAACGCTTGGGATCCAGCCGGTACGTCGCCCATTGGATTTCACCTCCAGGGTAGCGTTGTGGCTGGAAAGGAAATGGGCTTATTCCTTTTCCTCTTCCCCCTCCCCTTCCCCTTCCCATAGGAAAGGAAGAAGGTACCCCATAGGACCCTATAGGACCGCATAAGCCCCATAGGACCCCAAAAACCCCATAGGAAGCAATAGGACCCCATAGAACTCCATAAGACCCCATAAGACCCCATAGAACCCCATAGGACCCCATAGGACCCTATAAGACCCCATAGGACCCCATAAGACCCCATAGGACCCCATAGGACCCTATAAGACCCCATAGGACCCCATAGGAACCATAAGACCACATAGGACCCCATAGGAATTAATAGGACCCCATAGAAACCCATAAGACCCCATAGGACCCCATATGACCCCATAAGACCCAGTAAGACCCCATAGACCCCATAGAGACCCCATAGAGACCCCATAAGACCCCATAAGACCCCATACACCCCATAAAACCCTATAAGACCCCATAGACCCCATAGTCTCACCCTATATCCTCCTATAGGATGAAGCCGTTAGTGCTGTGTAACTACTGCCTCAGCCGTATGCAAATGAGGGCTGGAGGAGAGCTCTGATTGGTTGAAAGACCAGGAAAAGCTTCGTTTGATTGGTTAATAAAGGGAATTTGGGGCTCCTTCCTTCCCCTTATGGGGTTCTATGGGGTCTTATGGGGTTTATGGGGTCTATGGGGTCTTATGGGGTCTTATAGGATCCTATTGGTTCCTATGGGGTCTTATGGGGTCCTATGGGGTCCTATGGGGTCATATGGGGTTTATGGGGTCTAATGGGGTCCTATGGGGTCTTATGGGGTCCTATGGGGTCCTATGGGGTTTATATGGGGTCCTATGGGGTATTATGGGGTCTAATAGGGTTCTATGGGGTCTTATAGGGTCCTATTCATTCCTATGGGGTCTTATAGGGTCCTATGGGGTTGTATGGGGACTTATGAGGTTCTATGGGATCTTATGGGGTTCTATGGGGTCTTATGGGGTCTAATAGGGTTCTATTCATTCCTATGGGGTCCTATGGGGTCTTATGGAGTTCTATGGGGTTCTATGGTGTCTTATGGGGTCCTATGGGATCTTATGGGGTTCTATGGGGTCTTATAGGGACTTATGTGTTCTATGGGGTCCTATGGGGTTTATGGGGTCTTTTGGGGTCCTATTGATTCCTATGGGGTCCTATGGGGTCTATGGAGTCCTATGGGGTCTTATGGCATCCTATTGGGTTTAATGGGATCCCATAGGGTTCTGTTGGGGTCTTATGGGGTCCTATTGGTTCCTATGGGGTTCTATGGGGTCCTATGGGGTCCTCTTGAATCCTATGGGTTCCTATGGGGTCTTATGGGGTCTTATTGGTTCCTATTGGGTCTTATAGGGTTCTATGGGGTTCTACGGATTCCTATGGGTTCTATGGGGTCTTATGGGGTCTCTTATGGGATTCTATGGGGTCCTATTGGTTCCTATGGGGTCTTATGGGGTCCTATGGGGTCTTATGGGGTCTCTTATGGGGTTCTATGGGGTCCTATTGATTCCTATGGGGTCTTATGGGATCCTATGGGTTTCTATGGGGTCTTATGGGGTCTTATGAGGTCCTATTGGTTCTTATGGGGTCTTATGGTTTCTAATTATCCTATTGATTTCTATGGGGTTTATGGAGTCCTATGGGGTCTTATGGAGTTCTATTGGGTTCTATGGGGTCCTATTGGTTCCTATGGGGTCTCTGGTGTCTTATGGGGTCCTATTGATTCCTTTGGCGTCCTATGGGATCTTATGGGGTCTTATGGGGTCAATGGAGTCTTATAGGGTCTTTTTGATTCCTATGGAGTCCTATTGGTTTCTATGGGGTCTTATGAGGTCTTACGGGTTCTTATGGGGTCTTATGGCTTCTAATGGGGTCCTATTGATTCCTATGGGGTCTTATGGGGTCCTATTTGTTCCTATGGGGTCTTATAGGGTCTTATGGGGTCTGTGGGGTCCTATGGATCCTATGGGGTCCTATGGGGTATTATAGGGACTTATGGGGTCTTATGGGGTTCTACGGGATCTTATTGGGTTCTATGGGGTCCTATTGATTCCTATGGGGTCTTATGGGGTCCTATTGTTTCCTATGGGGTCCTATGGGGTCTTGTAGGGACTTATGGTTTCTATGGGGTTTATGGGGTCCTATTCATTCCTATGGGGTCTTTTAGGGTCCTATGGGGTTCTATGGGGACTTATGAGGTTCTATGGGGTCCTATGGGGTCTCTATGGGGTTCTATGGGGTCTTATGGGGTCTTATAGGGACTTATGGGTTCTATGGGGTATCATGGGGTCTTATAGGGTCTTATTGGTTCCTATGGGATTCTATGGGGTCGTATTGGTTCCTATGGGGTTCTATGGGGTCTTATGGGGTCCTATTGGTTTCTATGGGGTTCTATGGGGTCCTATTGATTCCTATGGGGTCTTGTGGGGTCCTATTGGTTCCTATGGGGTCTTATGAGTTCTTATGGGGTCTGTGGGGTCCTATGGAGTCTATGGGGTCTTATGGGGTCTTATAGGGACTTATGAGTTCTGTGGAGTCCTATGTGATTCTTATGGGGTCCTATTGATTTTTATGGGGTCCTATGGGGTCTATAGGGTCTTATAGGCTCCATCCCCCCCATATACCCCATACCCCCCGCAATAACACCAGACCCTGTCTCTCTTCCGCCATCTTTATTCTCATCCAACCGCATCCATCATCTCCCCCCTCCCCCCCACCCCCGGCCACACATCGACCCTCGTTAACCCCATAATTAACCCCTCAATTAACCTCTTAATTAATGCCTTAATTAACCCCCCCCCGCCCATATTAACCCCATCGGAACGAAGGAAGAACAAGACGCCGACCAATCGGGCACCAGCTTTGTTAACGCATGCGCATTAATTAATTATGCAAGTGAAAGGGGCGTGGCTTTGTCAAACCCCACCACGCCCAATCAACTAACATTGAGACCTCATTAGCATGTGATTATATATTCATGAGCCACTGACCTGATTTGCATAGCCCCGCCCCCTTTCCCGGTCCCTGTTATTAAGTGCTAATGAGGCCTCGATTAATGGATTAATTAATTAATGGCAGCTCATTAATTAATTAATCATTAATTAACTAATTAGGGGGGGGCGGAAGTCGCTCCGTCGTCGATATGGACCTGGAAAGAGAAAAGATGGAGTTAATTAGGGTTAATTAGCCTAATAATTAATAATCAATTAATAATTAATTAATCATCTGTCATGGTTTTGTAATTTTGTAATTTTGCTATCAGTATTCCACATCATAACATCATGTCAAGTAGAATACTAACAGAAGATACTTCTGTTGAATGTGCAGTCCACAGAAGAAGACTACGTATCCCAGAGAACAACAGGAGTAACAATAAGTCACAGGACCAGGACTCTATATAATCTCGTTCTCAGGCTGGAGTGCCCTCCTTCTTCTCTCGAACTTCTCGGAGAGGGGGAAGTGTTCTAGCCGTGTTGCCTAGAGTTCACAGTAGGCCTCTCGGTTTTCGGAGACTCTCTCTCTCTGTTTCGTTCGATTTGTTAGCCTCAATTATATTATATTGTGTTATCTTGTATTTCAGTATCATATTTAGTAAAATAAGTTTTTCCTCCTTAGATTGTCGCTGTTTTATCCCACTCCCTTTTTTCCCCCTCCTTTCCGGGCCCCGGGGGGGGGACCCACGGGGTGGCTTCCCCTGTCACGAGCATAGGTAAATCTAAGTAACCCGTGACAGATTTTTTGGTGGAGAATGCGGGCATAGAGCTTTTTAGCTTTTAGAACGACTCTCTCTTTACTCTTAAAGAGCTTCGTTAGGGGAGTGTTATCTTTTCATAGCTGCTCACTGAGAACGTGACCTTGAAATACCAGACAAATTGTCAACATTAAGGGCTGCTGTACATTCTCAGCATTGCTATCTAACTTTTGTGTAGAAAACAAAGGGATTTCTTTCTCCCTTAGAGCAAAGCTAGCTAGCTCTGACTTTTACAGAGCCTGCCAGCTATGAATCCACTCTTCATCCCAGTTGCTCTGTTTAAGGGATTGAAAGCAATTATGATCTTCTTAAAGTATTGGTCAACTATTAACACCATAATTTGGTGTTGTGGAATTGTGCAGGTATATAGCCTAATAAGGTGGATACTGATGGAGACACCTGCCTGGTACTTTTATGAGATGTGGTATGGTCAGAATTTTGGCACCTACACCCCAGATGGAATTGTGAATCTTACAAACACTTGCATCCCAGATGGAATTGTGAATCTTACAAGTACTTGCATCCCAGATGGAACAGGCAATTTTACAAACAGCACCATGTTTAATTCATTGTACAGGCTAAAAAAACCCTTTTTATTTAGGTTGTACTCTCAAATTTCCACACGCCTTTCAATAACTGAGATAGGGTTCATACTTGCATCCATGTTATCACTATTAATGAATGCATATATGTTCCTATGCATTCGTTCTATGTGGAAGTCTCCTCCAGAACCAGAGAATGATGACTGGCAGGGAATATGGAAAGGTTTAGGAAAGGTCTTAGAAGCATGGGGACCCGCAGTGTCATGGGATTTCACTCTTGAACACCTAAGGGACCCTAAGAAATTAAGTGAGTATTTGGGTCAGAGATCTAAGGAGGTAAACCTTATGTGGGGTTTGGCTTATGCATACCGTGCTTTGTATCATACTATTCTGGAGAGAGAGAGTTTCCGATCTGAGATTCAAGCCCAAGTTAATTCTGATCAGTCACAGGAGGCATCAGTAGCAATATCAGTTGCCCCTGTGGAAGGCAAGAAATGGAAACGGGTGTCCATGCGTCTAGAACGAAAAGAAGGAGAAGCACAGGGGGGGGCAGCAGAAGACCCAGGTGCCGGGCATGGAGCAGTACCGAAAAAAGCAAAGGCAAAAACCAAGAGGCATGAAGAAGAGACTGATGATGAGGAGGAAATCACCTATTGTCGACCTCTGAAGCTGACTGAAATCCAAGGCTCAAGAAAGGAGTTCACACGGCGTCAAGATGAAGGTATCCTTGCTTGGTTGCTTCGCTGCTGGGACAACGGGGCCAACAGCTTGTCTCTAGATGGTAATGAAGCTCACCAACTAGGAAGCATTGCCCAAGATGCAGGTATCGACAGAGGGATTAGCAGATGTTCGGATGGAGCTGCCACTCTCTGGTTGCGGCTGTTAGAAGCCGTGAGAGAAAGGTACCCCTATAAGGATGCTTTGAAGCCTAAATTTGATAGTTGGAATACCGTCCAAAAAGGTATTCAGCGCCTGAGGGAATTGGCCATGGCGAAAATGTTGTACAGCCCTGATCCAAGCGAACTTGACCCTGAGAGAGTGAGGGCCGATCCTGACATGTGGCAGAAAATCACAAGTACAGCACCAGAGAGAATTGCACAGTCATTGCTATCAGGATCTAAAGGATTCGGGGACAGATGGCCCCGAGTTGTTGAGCTGATTATAATGCTTCAAACCACCGATCAGCAGCTCCCTCAACTGCATGCTGCAGTTTCTGCCATCTCACGGCTAGAAGACCGAGTAGATGAAATGTGCAAGAAATTGTTTCCATCAACTAATCGTAATGATCCCGTAATAGTATCAGAAACAACTGATGAAGGTCAATCCTCGTACGGGCCACCAGGTCTAATGAAGGATCTGATCAAAGTATTCCAGTCCTACTCCTCAGCTGCATCATCAAAAGTCTCAGCTGTTAAACGCACACGCTTCCCAGCTCGAGCAAAGAACAACAGTACGATTGCACCGCGTGTTTCCATGTGGCGCTACCTACGTGACTGTGGAGAAGACATGAGGAAGTGGCATGATCAGCCTACTTCTGCACTACAAGCACGGGTGAAAGAACTACTAGACATACCAACCACCAGTGGAGTTGCTCCAGTCATCACAGGTAACCAATAGAGGGGCCCTGCCCTCAGTCAGGGGAGGGAAAGGGATAATAGAGTTTATTGGACTGTGTGGATTCGATGGCCTGGCACATCAGAACCACAGGAATATAAGGCGCTGGTGGATACCGGTGCACAGTGCACCCTAATGCCCTCCAGTCATGAAGGGACAGAATCAATCCATATTTCTGGAGTGACTGGGGGCTCTCAAGAATTGACTGTGCTGGAGGCTGAAATAAGCCTCACTGGCAAAGACTGGCAAAAACATCCTATTGTGACTGGCCCAGGGGCTCCATGTACACTGGGTATTGATTACCTCAGAAGGGGGCATTTCAAGGATCCTAAGGGGTATCGATGGGCCTTTGGGATAGCTGCTGTAGATATGGACAACATTAAGCAGCTGTCTGTTTTGCCTGGCCTGTCAGAGGACCCGTCTGTTGTGGGGCTGCTACGAGTAAAAGAGCAGCAGGTACCGATTGCTACAAAGACAGTGCACAGACGGCAGTATCGCACCAACAGGGATTCCTTGCTCCCCATTCATGATTTGATTCGCCAGTTGGAGAATCAGGGAGTGATCAGTAAAACTCACTCACCTTTTAACAGTCCCATATGGCCAGTGCGTAAAGCCAGTGGAGAATGGAGGCTGACAGTAGACTACCGTGGCCTGAATGAGGTCACACCCCCATTGAGCGCTGCTGTGCCAGACATGTTGGAACTCCAGTACGAGCTGGAGTCAAAAGCAGCCAAATGGTATGCCACCATTGACATTGCCAATGCCTTCTTCTCTATTCCTTTGGCTGCAGAATGTAAGCCACAGTTTGCCTTTACCTGGAGGGGCATTCAGTATACTTGGAACCGTTTGCCCCAGGGGTGGAAACACAGCCCTACCATTTGCCATGGGTTGGTCCAAACTGTACTGGAACAGGGTGGTGCTCCTGAACACCTGCAGTACATTGATGACATTGTTGTGTGGGGTCATACAGCAGAAGAGGTTTTCACTAAAGGAGAGCAGATCATCCAAATTCTTCTACAAGCCGGCTTTGCTATTAAGCGAAGCAAAGTAAAAGGACCTGCCCAGGAAATTCAGTTCTTAGGTATAAAGTGGCAGGATGGACGTCATCACATCCCAACAGATGTGATCGACAAAATCACTGCCATGTCTCCACCAACTAGCAAGAAAGAGACACAATCTTTCCTGGGTGCAGTAGGCTTTTGGAGGATGCACATTCCAAACTACAGCCTCATTGTAAGCCCCCTTTATCAGGTGACGCGGAAGAAGAACGATTTTGCATGGGGTCCTGAGCAGCAGCAGGCTTTCGAACAGATTAAACAAGAGATAGCCCGTGCTGTAGCCCTGGGGCCAGTACGGACTGGACAGGATGTAAAGAACATCCTCTATACTGCTGCTGGAGAGAAAGGCCCCACTTGGAGTTTGTGGCAAAGAGCCTCAGGAGAGACCCGAGGCCGACCCCTGGGATTCTGGAGTCGATCATATAAGGGGTCTGAAGAGTGCTACACTCCAACTGAGAAGGAGATCTTAGCCGCGTATGAGGGGGTTCGGGCTGCTTCCGAAGTAGTTGGGACTGAAACACAGCTCCTTTTGGCACCTCGACTGCCAGTGCTGAACTGGATGTTCAAAGGACAGGTTCCATCCACTCATCATGCTACCGATGTCACCTGGAGCAAGTGGATTACGCTGATTACACAGCGAGCGCGAATGGGAAACCTCAATCGTCCAGGAATCCTAGAGGTAATCATGGACTGGCCTGAAGATAAAAGGTTTGGAACATCACCAGCAGAAGAGGTATCACGTGCTAAAGAGGCCCCACCATACAACGAATTACCAGAAAATGAAAAGAAATATGCCCTATTCACAGACGGATCATGTCGCATTGTAGGGAAGCATCGCAAATGGAAAGCTGCTGTGTGGAGCCCCACACGACAGGTTGCAGAGGCCACTGAAGGTAAGGGAGAATCAAGTCAGTTTGCAGAGGTAAAGGCTGTCCAGCTGGCCTTAGATGTTGCTGAACGGGAGAGGTGGCCAATGCTGTATCTTTACACTGACTCATGGATGGTGGCAAATGCCTTATGGGGATGGTTACAGAGGTGGGAACAAAATAATTGGCAACGGAAGGGTAAATCTGTTTGGGCCGCTGAATTATGGAAGGACATTGCTGCCTGAACAAAGAATATGGTTGTAAAGGTGCGTCATGTGGATGCACATGTGCCCAAAAGTCGGGCTACTGAAGAACAACAAAACAACCATCAGGTAGATAAAGCTGCCAAAATTGAGGTGGCTCAAATTGACTTGGACTGGCAGAATAAGGGTGAATTATTTCTAGCTCGATGGGCTCATGAGACCTCAGGCCATCAAGGAAGAGACGCAACATATAAGTGGGCCAGAGACCGAGGGGTGGACTTAACCATGGACGCTATTGCGCAGATTATTCATGATTGTGAAACATGTGCCATAATTAAACAAGCCAAAAGGATGAAACCTCTCTGGGAGGAAGGGCGGTGGCAAAAGTATAAATATGGGGAGGCGTGGCAGGTTGATTATATCACCTTGCCACGATCTCGCAGTGGTAAGTGTTATGTACTCACCATGGTAGAGGCAACCACTGGGTGGCTTGAAACATACACAGTACCCCATGCTACTGCTCGAAACACCATATTAGGTCTTGAGAAACAAGTCCTGTGGCGACATGGTACCCCAGAAATAATTGAATCTGATAATGGGACACATTTCAAAAATTCTCTTATAAATACTTGGGCCAAAGATCATGGCATTGAGTGGATTTATCATATTCCCTACCATGCACCAGCTTCTGGTAAAATTGAACGATATAATGGGTTGTTGAAAACTATGTTGAAAGCAATGGGTGGTGGAACATTTAAGCACTGGGAGAAGAATCTGGCAGAAGCCACTTGGTTGGTCAATACTAGAGGATCTGTCAATCGTGATGGTCCTAGTCAATCTAGCCCCCTACACACTGTAGAAGGAGATAAGGTCCCTGTTATACATGTAAAGAACATGTTGGGAAAAGCTGTTTGGGTCCTTCCAGCTTCTGGAAAGGGCAAACCTATCCGTGGAACTGTCTTTGCCCAGGGACCTGGGTGCACTTGGTGGGTAATGCAGAAGGATGGGGATGTTCAATGTGTGCCACAAGGGAATTTGATGCTGGGGGAGTGCAGTCAATAATTTTATGTATCTATATATATATATATATGTTTGCATGTGTAGTGTATTTTAGTTATTATAGTTGTACATTTAGTTATGTTACATGCAATTCTACTATTTAGCTATCACAATTTTACATACGTGTATATATATGTATATATATGTATATATTAACCATGATGTAATAATGTAGAATAAGGGGTGGAATGTCATGGTTTTGTAATTTTGTAATTTTGCTCTCAGTATTCCACATCATAACATCATGTCAAGTATGGATACTTCTGTTGAATGTGCAGTCCACAGAAGAAGACTACATATCCCAGAGAACAACAGGAGTAACAATAAGTCACAGGACCAGGACTCTATATAATCTCGTTCCCAGGCTGGAGTGCCCTCCTTCTTCTCTCGAACTTCTCGGAGAGTGGGAAGCGTTCCAGCCGTGTCGCCTAGAGTTCACAGTAGGCCTCTCGGTTTTCGGAGACTCTCTCTCTCTCTGTTTTGTTCGATTTGTTAGCCTTAATTATATTATATTGTGTTATCTTGTATTTCGATATCATATTTAGTAAAATAAGTTTTTCCTCCTTAGATTGTCGCTGTTTTATCCCACTCCCCTTTTCCCCCTCCTTTCCGGGCCCCGGGGGGGGCGTGGGGTGGCTTCCCCTGTCACGGGCATAGGTAAATCTAAGTAACCCGTGACATATGGTTACCTAACGCTGTAGAAATTGCAGGAGGGATCTTGACATCTGTATCAGGCATTGGAGGAAACAAGAGAGATCTGCAGTCTCTATTTCCCCAGGCAGTTTTCTCTTGGTACAGGGCAATCATGCATCGCATTCTCTTTGGGTTCTTGGTACATCTCAGCAGAAAGGGCACCACCTGAGCTATGGGCCGTCCCGATGCACAAGCACAGCAACTGCCATGGTTGAGACTCTGGACAGTATACTTAATCCATTCTACCCCGGCATTAACGTCCCCATATCTTGGGCAGTCCATTCCAGGTCCCAAAGTTCAGGATGTGGCATTTGGTCTTGGTGAACCTCATCCCATTGGCTTCAGCCCAGCTCTCCAGCCTGTCCAGGTCGCTTAGTGGGGCCTCACTAACTTCAGGCAGATCCACACTCCCAGCCAATTTGGTGTAGTCTGCAAACCTACACAGGATGCACGCAATGCCCAGGTCATCAAGAAAGATATTGAAGAGATTCTGTGATCTCCAGAGAAGGAGACTCCCCAACCCCTTGGGCAGCCTGTTCCAGTGCTCCGTCACCCTCACTGTAAAGAAGTTCTTGCACACATTTGTGCAGAATTTCCTATGCTCCAGTTTCTGTCCATTTCCCCTTGTCTTGAATCCACACACTGCTGAAAAGAGCCTGGTCTCTCCACTTTGACCCCACACCTCAGATATGAGCACTGACATGAGATCAACCCCCTGCAACTTTCCCCTGCGAGCAGAGCATAGCAGAGCAGAGACACAGTCCCCATGTATCATGTAGTGTTATTCTGCTTGCCAACAGAAGCAGCCAATCTTTTTCTATGCTCCATCTGTGGCATACTCCAGAGTTCAAGGCATTGCAAAGCTGTGGCACATCTACGTTCTTACAATGATGACACTTTGGTATGCTCTGGGCTCGCATTTCAATTGGATCTAAATAGGTCTAGGGTCATACCAGTTGACGGGAAGCTGGCAAATGTTGTCTCGTTGTAAGGAAGAGCAAGAAAGATGACACAGGCAATTATGGACCTGTCAGTCTCACTTCAGTGCCTGGTAAAATTATGGAGGAAATGATGGTGGGAATTATGGAAACACAGCTGAAGGACAATTCTGTCATTGGTCACAGCCAACACAGATTCCAAGGGGAATGTCCTATTTAATTTCAGGTCGTTTTATGACACCTATATCCATTTAGCTGAACAAGGGAAGCCAGCTGATGTTATTCTTGAGCATTTCAGTAGAATTTTTGATACTGTTTCTCACAGCACCCTTCTGGACAGAATGCTCTGCTACAGGTAGACAGAAACAGAACGTGGTGGGTGAGCAGTTGGCCAGTAGGTCAGGCCCAAAGGATAATAGTCAGGGGGTTCCATCAGCTGGTAGATAGTCACTATCAGGGTCCCCCAGGGCTCCATTTTAGGGCCACTTCTCTTTCGTGTTTTTGCAGATGTCTTGCATTCAGGACTAGAAGATGTTCTGAGCAAGTTTGCTGATGACACCAGATGAGGAGGTGCTGTTGCCTCCACTGAGGGTGAACAGGACTTGCAGAGAGATGTGGACAAGTCAGAGAAGTGGGTACCTGTTGGTACTAAGCACCAAGTACATGACGTATAACAAGAACAAGTGCCTGATTGTGTATCTGGGTAGGGGCAACCCTGGACATAAACACAGACTGGATATGGGACACTGGAGAGAGGTCTGACTGAAAAGGATTGGGAGGCCTGGTCAGCATCAGATTGAACATGAGTCAGCAGTGTGCCCAGGCAGCCAGGAAGGCCAACAGTCCCCTGGAGTGCATCAAGCAATTTATTGCCAATTGGGTGAGGGAAAGGATTGTCCCTCTCTGCTCTGCGCTGCTGCAGCATCACATGGAGCACTGGGTGCACTTCTGGGCACTGCAGAACATAACGGACGTCAAACTATGGGAGGGTGTGCACAGGAGGGTGCTGGAACTGAGAGATCTGATGTTCAGAGTTTCATTGGGATTGACTGCTTGTTCAGACTGGGCCCTTCTCACATCCCACATCCTGCAATGAAACACAGGGCACATGTGGGACATGAACCTCAGACCGTCCTTGCACCCTATGCAGAGCCTGGGATCTTCTCTCCCCATGTCTCTCATTTAACATCATACAGACCTCCATCCCACTGCCCCAGGAAGGGCCCTGAGGCAAGATGAGGGACAGGATCTCCCTGCCAAGGGTCTGGGGATCAGGGCTTGGCCTTTCTGCTTCATAAGACAAAGGAGGGGTTTCTCAGCATCAGGACCACCATGCCAGTGTCTTTCATTGCTTGTAGTCGTATCTTCCAATCATCTGCTCTAACAAGTCCCTTGGGAACCTTGCTTGATAATGGCTCTCAGTGGGCCCATTAATACTCCAAGAAACTTCACTGTTACTTCTGACTTTGTCTTGATGAGCACTCTGTGCAAATTTCTCTCTGCACTGGAGGTCGATGGACTCAGCAGCAAATGCACCGTGGGGCCCATTGTAACCTAAAGAGCCTCCTGAGCATTGTGCCTTCCTGTTATCTTCTTCAGGTTTTCAGAACTTGTTCAGCAAAATGGAGAGATACCTGGAGAGAGCTTAAAGAGGAAGAATCCAGCAAACATTTATTGTCTATTTATTCAAAGTTGGGTTTAAACAAGTCATTAAAGAAGGACTGTGCACCTGATATCAATCCAGGATGACCCCAGTGAATTCTATACTGTTACGGTGTGGACAAATGTCCTCCTCATCCCCACCCCATTTCCACTCACATTGGCCCCATGGGACTTGCATCACTTTCTTCCCACCACTCTTCTCCTCTGCCGTCACCCGCTCAGTGTTAAATCTCCTTTGCACCAACTCCCTCTGGCTTTCCGCAGAGAACCAGCTGCACAGGGCAAGGAAAGAATTCTTTTTTTTTTTTTTTTTTTTGGCCAACAAACAGACGGAAAGGTGATGCAATTGAATGAACAGTAAAACAGAGTGATCAACTGCATGCCATGTCCAAGCTGCTTCTATTGAGGTTTGTCTTTCACAGGGAATATTTGTACAAGAAATGAGATAGACACAGATAGGATGGGATAGATAGAATCACAGTGAAGGATTTGACAACAGAGTCCATCAGACTTTTGAGGAATGGAGCAAATTCCAGTCATCTCCCTGGGATAGATCAGCTAGGTAGTTGGGAGGTATCAACTTAAAATGAACAGGACTCGTGAGTATTTCACACATTGAGAATGGTTAACACACTCTCATTGATTTCTACCTTTGTCTTCAACTGTTTTTTTCACTTTTATTGACATTAATAAACAACTTTCAGACTCTGTGCTTTAAAAAAAAAAAGAAAGAGATAATGAAAAAGTATAAGAAGAAAAAGAATAGATAGGAAGGGACAGATGGAATCACAGTGAAGGAGTTGACAACACAGTCCATCAGACTTTGGAGAGATGGAGCAAATTTGAGTAATCCCCCTAAAAGTCAGAAATCAGACAGATAATTGGGAGGTATCTGACTGAACAAGGAGCAAGGGATGGGGAAATCTGCCAGGCAGTGGGAGGAGCGTGTGTCCAAATGGCCTGCTGAAAACATGCCCTTAACCACGGCCATTTATTTAGGAGAGCTGGAGACACTTGGAGGATAAGGGACATCAAATAGGCAGCAGGGAAGAGCAGCAGCAGACGCTGGGCTTTAGTCACAGGGCACCACTGTCTTTGTCCTCGCATCTGAAGGCATCTGTGTAATGTAAACACAGTTCTGGAAAACATAGTAATTACAGGGGAAAAAACAAAACAAACAAACAAACAAAAAAAGATAAGGGCTCATGGGATTTTCTCATGTTGAGAAGGGTTAACACATTTTCATTGATTTCGATCTTTGTCTTCAAGAATTTGTTTCAGTTTTATTAACATTTATGATCATCTTTTAAGCTTACAGCCTCAAATAAAAATAATAAATAAATAAAAAGAGATCCATTTGCATCTTGCACATGGCCTGATGCCCCTTTGACCTTCACAATTCTTTCCAGACCTTCCATGCCGGAGAGTATGAGATCCAGCAGAGCACCTCTCCTCTTTGGTTCCTCCATGGCTTGGTCAAGAAGCGGCCATCTGTGCTCTCCAGGGATCTGCTGGATGCCACATGCCCTGCTGTGCTGTCCCTGCAGCACATACTGGAGTGCAAAAGGCCGCCAAAGGGGACAAGAGCCTGACATCATCAGGCTCCCATCCGTCTGCAGAGGGCACCTTCCACTTGCTCTCCCTGATCAGGAAGCTGAGAACAGTCACTGTTGGTCTCCTCTGTTGGCCATTTCCATTAGCTCTGACATGGCTGCTCTTCCATCCCCCGGCAGAGCTCAGTGCACTCTCACAGAGGGCAGCCGCCCTTCCTTGTCTCCTCGCCCATCCATCCTAAAGACTCTGTATCCCCCTTGTGCTACAGTGCAGTTGTGGAAGCCATTCAGCTGTGCCCCTGTGGTCCAAACAGGAGCTCAGGCCTGCAGCTCTACCAAGATTTCGAGCTTCTTGTGTGTTGCTGTTTGCATTAGTGCAAAACCACACGTGTCAACATCCTCATTGGAAAGCATCCCTGGACATAGCTGGACTGGAGAGCTCATCTATGGTATCAGTGTGCAGAAGGTGGCACACAGGCATTAGAGCCATCGTGGGTCTTGGAGCTGATGTAGCAGCACGGACACACCATGGGCATGGCTTTCCTGAAGGCCCTGTGCCGCACTTGCAGCTGCATGTGAATTCACCAGACAGCCGGTGCTATCCCCTCTCTGGCCCTCAGCTGATGCCCAGGAAGGAGGTGTCTGTCAAAGGGACTTCCCACACGGTTTACAAGCACTGGCACACATCAGGAGCAGCCCAGGCACCTTGGGCATCACCCAGTGTCTGGGTGTGAGCAACCGCCTCCCTGCTGAAGGACCGAGGACTCAGAGCAGGAGCTCACATGCAGGCAACCCCTTGTGCACATCAGAACCCTGTTACTCCACGCTCAGCTCTATCTCCCCCGGTTCCTCATGGGCCAAATACTTCAGGCTCACAATCTTTCCCACGCTCCACTAAACACACTGGGTCCCCTTCCCTTCCCTTCCCTTCCCTTCCCTTCCCTTCCCTTCTTTTCCCTTCCATTCCCTTCCCTTCCCTTCCATTCCCTTCAGCTCCCTTTTCCACAGCACATTGCAAAGGAAGCCCTCCAAGGCCAAAATCGAGCCGGCCAGGTGCCCTGCCAGGCCAAAAGGCAGTGGGCCAGTCTAGGGGCTTAGGAAGGCAGAACAAGGGAGAGGTTAGGGTTAGTGTAGGGTTAGTGCAGGGTTAGGGTTAGGGGGGATGTTCAATGTGTACCGCAAAGGAATTTGATGCTAGGGCAGTATAGTCGGTAACTCTGTGTATATATTTGTATGCAGACCCGTGTGCATGTCATGTTTTGATTATAGTTTATTTCTATGTAGATGTTTATATTAAGTATGACGTCGTGATGTAGAAGAGCAAGAGCAAACATTAAATATTAAAAGGTTCATACTGCAGAAAAACAGATATCCCTGGTGGCCTAGTGCTTAGGATTCTCAGCTCTCACTGCCGCAGCAGTTGATGTTGGTGCAGCCCCTTCGCTGTGACTGCGGCGCTCTGTGAGGAAAAGGGGGGGATGGGAGTTAAAGGGGGAGGGGGACTGCTCACATTCCCTGTGAGCTCCCCCCCAACCCCATCCCATAACCCCTGTAAACCACCCCAACGCCATCCCATAACCCATCCCAACCCCAAACCCATCCCAACACCTCTATAACCCCCCCATCCCATCCCATCCCATCCCACCCCACCCCATTCCCTGTGACCCCCCCACTCCATCCCGTAACCCAGCCCAGCCCCCATCCCATCCCCACTGTAACTCCCCATAACCCCATCCCACAGCCCCCAACCCCCCACCTCGATCACATCCCATATCGCCCCCATCCCCAGGTCCCCCCTCACCCCATCCCATACATCCCCCCCATAACCACTGCCCCCACCCTCTCATCCAGATCCCCATCTAGACCCACAACCCCAACCTAATCCCCACCCCCTGGACTCCTCCCCACTCCATCCCTCACCGCCCCCCCCAAAATCCCTATTCCATGGCCCTGAAACCCCTCCCCATATCTTCACCCCCCGTCCCATGACCCCATTCCCCTTTCCCCCGCCATGACCCTATCCCATATCACCCCCACCCCTTGACCCCCAAAGACCCCATTCCAACCCCCACATGCCCAACCCCTGAGCACCCCACAGCCCCATCCCTACCCCTTACCCCCTCCCAGCCCCACATATCCCCTCCCTTGACCCCACTCCGTATCCGCCCTCCAAGCCTTTGCCCCCCCCCATCCCACTTACAACCCCCCCCCATCCCCCACCTGACCCCCAATTCCCCCCTCCAACTCACCCTGTTCCAGAGATGCTGCTAATAGTCCTGTAGGAGAATGATCT
Organism: Coturnix japonica; assembly: GCF_054131305.1. Lineage (NCBI taxonomy): Eukaryota > Metazoa > Chordata > Aves > Galliformes > Phasianidae > Coturnix > Coturnix japonica. The sequence continues at coordinate 231,613 of NW_028188964.1, forward strand.
GGAGGGGGAGTAGGTGGGAACAGTTTAGAGGTGGGGGAGTCACAGGGACCCCCCCACAGCGCCATGGCCCACTCCCACCCCTGCCTCCCCCCATGAATCCAACCCTCCACCCCAGACCCCACAACATTTCTCCATCCCCAACAGTAATACCCCCCCATAGCAATCCCCGACCCCATAACCCCCCCACCTGGCAATGGGGGCAGCAGCTCCCCTGCTTACAACACCCCACTATCCCCTCCAGACCCCCCCTCAGCCCCCCCATCTCTACCACAACCCCCACACTGCCCCCCCCCCCACCCCCAGGCCCCTTCCCAACCCACCATGTCCCCCCCCCACCTGGCACTGGGGGCAGCATTTCCCCAACATCCGGTACCTCCCCAGCAGGTATTGCCCCATGGCCCGGCTGATCCGTTCCTGCCGTTCCCTTCTCTCTTCCAATTCTGACTGAAATTTCAGGACTAGCGTTTCACCCACTCTGCTATGGAAGGGGAAAAGGAAAAAAAAAAAAAGCTCTTTCTTCCCATGCTGTGCAGGCAGCCCAGCCTCCCCCCTTGCACTTGCCATACCTGAACATGGAAGGTCTGCGCGATCTCTCCGTCCACGTCATAAACAAACAGTCTGTCATGGTTTTGTAATTTTGTAATTTTGCTCTCAGTATTCCACATCATAACATCATGTAAAGTATGGATACTTCTATTGAATGTGCAGTCCACAGAAGAAGACTACATATCCCAGAGAACAACAGGAGTAACAATAAGTCACGGGACCAGGACGCTGTATAATCTCGTTCCCAGGCTGGAGTGCCCTCCTTCTTCTCTCGAACTTCTCGGAGAGTGGGGAGCATTCCAGCCGTGTCGCCTAGAGTTCACAGTGGGCCCCTCGGTTTTCGGGGACTCTCTCTCTTTGTTTCGTTCGATTTGTTAGCCTCAATTATATTATATTGTGTTATCTTGTATTTCGGTATCATATTTAGTAAAATAAGTTTTTCCTCCTTAGATTGTCGCTGTTTTATCCCACTCCCTTTTTCCCCCTCCTTTCCGGGCCCCGGGGGGGGGCCCACGGGGTGGCTTCCCCTGTCACGGGCATAGGTAAATCTAAGTAACCCGTGACACAGTCCCAGGAGAGTTTCTACTTTGTCCTCATCCACTCCCTCAAAGACAAGAGATGATGGTGGTCACACTTAGGCAGGCCGTGCCATAAAGAACACACTGAGGCCAAAGGTGGGAGCCCTTCCAACCCTCCCTGTGCTCAGGTAGGATTGGAGCACAAGGAGGGCGAACCTGAGTCAGGGCACATGGAGCAATTGCTCCCAGCTGCTCGGCCACAAAGAGCAGCAGAGGCCTTTGGAGACATGGAACCAGCCGAGGGATTCGGTGCCCTCAGGCAGGATGCCGTGCTCTGCAGCAGCCCACCACTGAAATTTGGGAACTCCCAACTGTATGGGGTCGTATGGGGCTCTGTTGGGTGTCTACCGTGTGGCTCTATGGTGCTCTATGAGCTCTTGTGTGGCTCTATGGGGTCTTACAGGGCTCTATGTGGCAGTTATGGGGCTCTGTTGGGTGTCTGTAGGGCCCTTATGGGGCCCTGTTGGGTGTCTGTGGGGCACCATGAGGCTCTTTGGTTCTCTATGAGCTTCTGGTGCAGCTCTATGGGGTTTTACGGAGCATTATGGGGCTCTGTGGGGTGTCTGTGGGGGCTCTATAGGGCTCTTCAGGGTGTCTGTGGGGGTCTATGGGGTCTTATGTTGCGGTTATGGTGTTCTGTTGGTTGTCTCTGGGGCTCTATAGGGGTTCAATGGGCTCTCAGGGGGCTCTATGGAAAAGCTTTTTCCTCGGGGGCCTCCAGAAGCAGCAGCAGGCAGAGACTTACCAAGATGGCAAAGTCTCTGGGGGCACTGCTGACATCCCCAGAGGGAGACACCGCCTTGGAGACATGCCACATGGTGAAAGCCGTGGGCCAGATGTTCTCCGGCAGCTGGATGACGGCGTGGCCCTGCGAACCTTGGAAAGCCCAGCAGTTGCCAACAGAAATATCAGGCTGAAATGAGAGAGATGCGTCCATCAGCGATGAGGCAAAGGGTCCCAGTGTTGTCACATCACTGGATGCTGGGGATCCGCTCCACATCGCACTGCTGGATCCCAAGGGTCCCCTTGGCACAGCACTGTGGGATCCAGATCACAAGGATCCCCCCCATGGCACCACCTCCAGGGCTCCCAATGATGGAGCACCTCAGGATCCCAGGGGGGACCCCCATAGCAGCCCCTCGCTGGATCCCATCCCTCCCCTTCCACACCACCTCCTTGCCCACTCCTTCCTCCTGACCCTTGCAGCCCAGGCCCAGCTGCTGTGGGTGCTGGGGGGCTCTGAGAAGCCCAACTGCTGTCCACTGCGGAGTCGGCGTTGCTCCACGCCGCCCTCTGGGGGTCCCGGGGGGGTCTTTGTCCCATCCCTGCCTCCTTCTGACACTGCTTGGCTTCCTTAGCCCAGCACCCAGCTCTGCCCCCTCCCTGCGCCTCTTCTTCCTCCTCTGCCTCGGAACCCCCCCCTCGCCCCACTTCACCCCCCATTTGGCCACCAGCCTCTTCCCCACGTTCTCTGACCCCCCCGAGCTTCTCCTGCCCCACTTAGAGCTGGCGGCCGGGGGAGGGGATGAAGGGCAGCGGGGCAGCTGTTGGCTCCGGGCTTTTGTGGTGGGGTTGGCAGCTCGGGGGGGTCCTCCCGGTGTTTTCTGCCGGGCTCTGGTGGCCTTATCTAAACACCTGGGGGGCAGCGGGAACCCCCCCGTCGAGTTGGTCGTAGCCGCCACCTCTTTGCTGCTGCGCTGCCCCCATTTCGCCCCCCAGATCTTAGAGGCCATGGGGGGGGGGCAGGGGGCTCTGGGCGCCTCTTTGAGGCAGGGGGTGCTCGGGGCACCGCCCCCCCCAAACGAGGCTGCCAGATGCGTCCCTTGACCCCACTCCATGGGTTCATGGAGTATGGGTCCCTTGACCCCACTCCGTATCCACCCTCCAAGCCTTTGCCCCCCCATCCACAACCCCCCATCCCACTCCCAACCCCCCACCACCTGACCCCCAATTCCCCCCTCCAACTAACCCCTTTCCAGAGATGCTGCTAATAGTCCTGTAGGAAAATCGTCTGGGGGGTGGGGAGGGGTGGGTACAGTTTAGGGGTGGGGGAGTCACAGGGAGCCCCCACAGCGCCATGGCCCACTCCCACCCCCACCTCCCCACCATGAACCCAACCCCCCACCTCAGACCCCACAACATTTCTCCATCCCCAACAGTAATACCCCCCCATAGCAATCCCCCACCCCATAACCCCCCCACCTGGCAATGGGGGCAGCAGCTCCCCTGCTTACAACACCCCACTATCCCCTGCAGACCCACCCCCAGCCCCCACATCTCTACCACAACCCCCACACTGCCCCCCCCCCCGGGCCCTTTCCCGACCCCCCATGGCCCCCCCCCACCTGGCACTGGGGGCAGCATTTCCCCAACATCCGGTACCTCCCCAGCAGGTATTGCCCCATGGCCCGGCTGATCCGTTCCTGCCGTTCCCTTCTCTCTTCCAATTCTGACTGAAATTTCAGGACTAGCATTTCACCCACTCTGCTATGGAAGGGGAAAAGGGAGGGGGAAATGAAAGGGGAAGCGAGGGAGAGCCTTCTAGCCCCACATGCCCCTATAACCCCTGGAGCCCCCCACAGCCCAGCATCAGCCCTCTAGCCCCTCCACAGTCATCTATAGTCTCCCCAGAGCCCCCGCTGTCCCATATAGCCCTAGACCACATCAAAAGTCCCAGACAACTCTCTAGAACCCCAGACCCCTCCTATGGCCACTAGGAAGCTCCCCATAGCCCCACATACACCTACATCTACCCCTGCACTCCCCCTAGCACCTTACAGCCCCATATCCTCCTAACAAACCCCGCACAGCCCTATAGCCCTCTACAGCCCAAACAGTGCTCCCTAGAGCCCCACAGCTCTCCCGATAACCCCCTCACACCTTTCTACATTCCCACTTCACCTACCTACATCCCCATATCCCCGTACAGCCACCGGCAGACCCCACATTCCCCTCACAGCCACCCATTTCCTCCTATCCCTCGGGATCCCCACACAGCCCACTACAACCCCATCTCCCCCACTGTTCACCCCTACATCCATCCCACTGCCCCCCACAGCCCCACATTACCCTAGGCCCTCCCTACAGCCCCATAGGACCTACAGCCCCCCCACGGCCACTCATTACCCCACAGCCCCCTCAACTCCCCCATCCCCCCCACTCCTCCCCCACTGCCCCCTACACCCACAGCCCACCTCAGCTTCCTCTCCCCGGCCCCGGCCCGGCCCCGTTCTCCCGCACACCTCCGGCGCCGCCGTCCTCAGCACCGCTCCCGTCGTGCCGCGGTTCCGTCTCGGTGCTGCCCGGACAGCTCCGGCGCGCAGCGGCTGCAGCGGCGCTGCCGTGCGGGGCGGCCCGGGCTGCGGCAGCGGCTTCAGCCGAACGAAGGGAGAGCCGGGAGGCCCCGAGACACAAGATGGCGGCCGCTCCCGCGCGCGGAGCTTCAGCCAATCGGAGCCGGCGGCGCTGCCGCTGACCAATGAGACGGTGACACGCGTCGGCGGCGCAGCCGCTGACCAATGAGAGGCCGGCACGGGCGGGATGAGCAGCTGAGCAACGATCCGTTAGCCCCTGCTGCTGCCATCTCCTCAGTGGGAGACCCCGTTCCTTCGTCGCTGGGTGGCAGCGATGTGGATGTGAGGACAGGCGGCTCCTCGGGCACGCTGGGCTCCACACGAGATGCTGCTGCCGCCATCTTGTCAGTGGGAGACCCCGCTTTTTCCCTTCTGGGTGGCAGCGATCCAGATGTGTTGTGGGAGGACTCCTCGGAAAGGCTGCTCTCGCCATGAGATGTTTCTGCTGCCATTTCCTTGGCTTGCTTCCCGCGCTCTCCCTGCTGCGGCAGTTGATGTTGCTGCAGCCCCTTCGCTGTGTCTGCTGCGCTCTGTGAGGAAAAGTTGGGGATGGGAGTTATAAGGGGAGGGGCACTGCTCACATTCCCTGTGAGCGCCCCCTCCCCCGACTCCATCCCATAACCCGTGTAAACCACCCCAAATGGCGGCCCCACTGCTGTGCCTGGGGGCAGGAGCACAGGAGAGGCCCCTTCCGTGGGGACAGAGCCCTGTCCCCTATCCCAGCACGCAGCCCCGAGCTGGGAGGGGTTACTGAGCTGAGTGCCAGGCGCAAAGCTGAGGGTAGTGAAGCTGTCTACATACCCAGGGATTTCAGAACCCAGTTGGGCATCCAGTAGCTGTTTTCCACGACTTTCTCAATTGCATGCTGTGTCAGCTGCAGAATTTCCTGGCAACAAACAGGGAATGGAGAGACAGCAGTGAGCACAAAGACAGGAGATGGGTGTGGCCCAGCCAGGGGGAACTCATGGCTCTGCACAGAGCACTAATGCCGGGGGCGGGGGCCACACGGATGGTAAGGAGCCCAGCGCCTGGACCAGCAATGGTGGAGCTGAGATGTTACTGCTGCAGGGCCTGGCACGGTGGTGTGGTGCCAGGCCAGCTATGCTGCGGGCGGATCCACCTCCATGGGTTCATCAGGAGGTGGATCCACCTCCATGGGCTCATCAGGACCAGCCAGGGGGAACTCATGGCTCTGCACAGAGCACCCTGATCCCAGCTTTACCGTGCAGACAGCACCAGCAGCAGCTCTCAGTGTGGGGAGCAAAGTAGCTCCAAGACACAGGGGAGGCTGAGCCTGAGAGCCAGGTGTGGGGCAGGCGGCCAGAGCACAGAGCTGTCCCTGTAAAGGGCTGGAAGGAAACAGGAGGGAGCATTATCATTACCTCTCTCTTCAGACCGTGGATCCCATTCTCCTCCAGGACATCAAACAATGATTCTACAATGAGCTCCTTCTTGACTGACAGCTGAGTACTTTTCAGGTTTGGTTCTGGCCAGACCAGTGAGTTCCTGAAGGCAAAGCAAAGCAGGTCTTGTTCAGCAATGTCCACCCCGCAGGTTGGAGTTCCAGTGCCACGAGGTGAAGGATTCCGGGGGGTTGTGCCCTTCTTTATCCCCCGGCCCCTTTTGTTCATTTGCTTTGCCAAGGGCTGCCTTCACCATATAGATGGGAAAGGCTGGAGCCCTGGGCACAAGGTGAAGGCGTGCATAGAGCACACAGCCAGCCGAGGCCAAGCTACAGAGCCAGGTGCATGGCAAGGAAGTGTTCTTACCCCAGAGACGGGAGCTCATGCACAGGTCCTGCTGACACCACGTGGAAGAAAAAAGCATTTGATGGGAGGAAGCACCAGGAGCACGGCCAGAGCTTCCAAAGGAGCTTCCCAGGGAGCCGCTGGCAGAATTTCCTGCTGCTTCCCAGCACTTTGCAGAGGACTGCTGCCCAAAGTTGGGCCCTTCAGCCCTCCACGTGCTGCAGAGCATCTGCTGCTTCTCCGTTTGCTCTCCCATCCCCTCCAGACTCCACAGTGTCACGGACGGGCCAAAGGCCCCTTCTTCCCATGTGCTGTTGCCTTCAGCCTGAGCTCCGTGCTGGGCACTGGGAAGATGCTGCCACACCAAAGCCCGTCCTGCTGCCAAGGCAGCCCCCAGCCTGGCTCAGGAGCCCACGGAGTCTCAGCAGCGATGGGCCCGTGGCCAAACTCCTCCTGTCCCCACGGAGGCTGAAGGGCAGAGCTTTGTCTTCTGCCGCACGCTGTGGCACTGACCTGCAGGACATTTCCCCAGGCTCCCAATATCCAGAGGAAGGCTCCAGCTGTGGGAGACATCAGTCAGGAGAGACCATTAGTTTGCCAGAGTGCTCGGAGCCCTGCAGCCCATTTCCCTGACAGCTTGCAGGCATCTGTGCCTCCAGGTGTGTTCTCCATTACAGCTCTAAGCCTTCCTTTGTGCCATAAATGTTCATGGACTCGTGGTCTCTTTTTTGGCCTCCCTCTGTGCATCAGGCCCTCAAAACCTCAGTGCTTCCAGTCCAGCCCTTTAGTACCTTGGCTCCAGGCCTACCCTTAAGCTTCAAGGACTTTAGGCTCTACAGGGCTGTTAAGGCCTCTCAGCCTCCTTTTTTTGGCTGTGTCCGACAGAACCACCACTGCCCTTGATGCTCTGTACCATAACCCCCACAGCTTAGCCCCGTAAGCTATGCACCATAAGCTTCTGCTTTGCCTACAAGCTATGGCCTCCAATGTTCCCCATGGGGCTCTACACAACATGGCCAGGGACAGAAATGGGGCTGTTTCTGCCCTTCTTATCACCCGGCCCCTCCCATCGTCTGTCAGGGGCAGTAACCCACAGGACCCATAGAGAACCAAAAGAACATCATAGAGAGTCATAGAGCCACATAAGAACGACAGGGAGCAATAGAGACCCACGGGGAGCCAACGGGAACAAATACAGACCCATATGGGGGCTATACTAACACACTCACACATGTACCTGCAGGGACCCATATTAGTGCATAGGGGAACATACTGCCCTGTAGCAACCAGCTGTGCCCCACAGCCAGTTACGATGATGTTCAGTCACCATGGATCAAGGTTCACGGCACTGTGGGATGGCCTGAGTGGCCAACTCACACTCTTGGCCACCCTCCATCTCCCGTGGCTCCCACACCAACCCCACAGCACCACCCACACTAAGCCCTGTCCCACAAATGCAGCTGCTGCCGCTCAACAATTCTTATTGGCTGAAAGCAGGAGAGTTGAGAGATCCAAAGGGGTTGTGAGATCAGAGGTTGGGGCTGGAAGGCAGAGCATCTGCAGCTTTCGTTCCTCACTGAGTCCTTTCTATTGGGAAAGGAGATGGAGGGAGGTGAGAAGATGGAGGGCAGGGATGTGGGGTAGGAACCCACCTTGATGCTGATGTCACGGCTCCGTGCCTGCAGCTTGTTACCTGGGACTCAGCCGTGTCAGCACGTTCCTCTGCCTCATCCAGCATGTGCTGTGCCCTGGGGAACTTGGCCAAGTTGGCCTGCTTGTCCTGTGGCTTAGCCCTGGTCCCCACCCCAGTCCCCCCCCCAAACACCCACCCAACTCATCCCCGCAGCTCCTCCCTCCCCCCAACCAGCCTCGAGGCGGGCAGAAAATCATCGACATCTCTTCATTGAATGATCAATCCCTAATTAAAACCCTCTGGTAGACATCAGAGTTTAGGGGTTTTTAGGGTTTATTAGGGTTTTTTATGGTTTTTAGGTTTTTTTAGGGGTTTTTAGGGTTTATTAGGGATTTTTAGGGGTTTCTAGGTGTTTTTAGGGGTTGCCGTGGATTTCGAATCGGTACACGCAGGTGTATTCCGCGTTCCCCCAGTTGCTCCACACATCCAGTTTAATCCTTTGGTAGGATTGAAGGGGCTTCTCCTGCCAATGCAAAGAGGAGAGGCTTCGTTATGGGCCGGAGGGGGACCAGTGCCCCATAGTGCCCCATAGCTCCCACTGTTCTCCCCATAGATCCCAAAGCATCCCATAGATCTCATAGTGCCCCATAGCTCCCACTGTTCACCCCACAGATATGGGTAAACCTAATACACAGTCAATGATTTCCTGGAATTCTGATCCATATTCAATAGTTGTTTAGCATGCAGACCCCTCTCTTGTTATCACCGATCTTATCAGTGTGGGAATCAAATGTTGTTTGTGCCTTTAGAACAAGAGAAGAATCTTTTCTTTCAAGGTCTCATTATATAAGTGAAGTAGTTTGTAGTTATTTCAAGGTCTCAGTATACAAGTGAAGCAGTAGCAGAGGAGAGGTTTTGTTATGGGCATGGGAAGAGCCCCGGCACAACAAGTGCTTCCAAAGGCTTGCAAAAGGGACCCCACGGGAGTCGGCCATGTTGGAGAGCAGAGGGTGGGCAGGAAAGCTCTTTCTTCCCATGCCGTGCAGGCAGCCCAGCCTCCCCCCTTGCACTTGCCATACCTGAACGTGGAAGCTCTGCGCAATATCTCCACCCACGTCATAAACATACAGTCCCAGGAGAGTTTCCCTTTCGTCCTCATCCACTCCCTCAAAGACAAGAGATGATGGCGGTCACACTTAGGCAGGCCGTGCCATAAAGAACACACTGAGGCCAAAGGTGGGAGCCCTTCCAACCCTCCCTGTGCTCTGGTAGGATTGGAGCACAACGGAGGGTGAACCTGAGTCAGGGCACGTGGAGCAATTGCTCCCAGCTGCTCGGCCACAAAGAGCAGCAGAGGCCTTTGGAGACATGGAACCAGCCGAGGGATTCAGTGCCCTCAGGCAGGATGCCGTGCTCTGCAGCAGCCCACCACTGAAATTTGGGAGCTCCCAACTGTATGGGGTCGTATGGGGCTCTGTTGGGTGTCTACCGTGTGGCTCTATGGTGCTCTATGAGCTCTTGTGTGGCTCTATGGGGTCTTACAGGGCTCTATGTGGCAGTTATGGGGCTCTGTTGGGTGTCTGTAGGGCCCTTATGGGGCCCTGTTGGGTGTCTATGGTGCGCCATGAGGCTCTTTGGATCTCTATGAGCTTCTTGTGCAGCTCTATGGGGTCTTATGGAGCATTATGGGGCTCTCTGGGGTGTCTGTGGGGGCTCTATAGGGCTTTTTGGGGTGTCTGTGGTGGTCTATGGGGTCTTATGTTTTGGTTATGGTGTTCTGTTGGTTGTCTCTGGGGCTCTATAGGATTTCAATGGGCTCTTATGGGGCTCTATGGCAAAGCTTTTTCCTCAGGGGCCTCCAGAAGCAGCAGCAGGCAGAGACTTACCAAGATGGCAAAGTCTCGGGGGCACTGCTGACACCCCCAGAGGGAGACACCGCCTTGGAGACGTGCCACAGGGCCACAGGCTGTGGGCCAGATGTTCTCCGGCAGCTGGATGACAACATGGCCCTGCGAACTTTGGAATGCCCAGCAGTTTCCAACAGAAATATCAGGCTGAAATGAGAGAGATGCGTCCATCAGCGGTGAGGCAAAGAGTCGCCAGAGCTAGATGCTGGGCAAGGAGCTTGCAGTTGTGCAATGGCCAAGTTGAGCACAGTGAGCACAAAGACAGGAGATGGGTGTGAGCAGGGAGTCCTACCCAAGAACTGCACTCCAGAGACACAGCAAAGATGGACTTTGGGCTCTGCCTGATCCCAGTATTGCCAGCCCTGTGTCTGCTGTAGAACAGCCTTGACAGGCAGTCAGATCGTGCCCTGAGCCAGCCAGGCTCTGCAGAGCTCCAGTTGCAGCTGGTCTGGAGAATGGCCCTTCCAGCTAAGAAGTCTGAAGCACAAGTCTCTTGGCAGGGGCCGCATCCAGCCTCCAAGCCAAGCCCAGTAGGCTTCTGGCTGGGGCCCAGCCAGGGGGAATTCATGGCTCTGTACAGAGCACCCTGATCCCAGCTTTACCGTGCAGCCAGCACCAGCAGCAGCTCTCAGTGTGGGGAGCAAAGTAGCTCCAAGCCACAGGGGAGGCTGAGCCTGAGAGCCAGGTGTGGGGCAGGCGGCCAGAGCACAGAGGTGTCCCTGTAAAGGGCTGGAAGGAAACAGGAGGAAGCATTATCATTACCTCTCTCTTCAGACCGTAGATCCCATTCTCCTCCAGGACATCAAACAATGATTCTACAATGAGCTCCTTCCTGACTGACAGCTGAGTACTTTTCAGGTTTGGTTCTGGCCAGACCAGTGAGTTCCTGAAGGCAAAGCAAAGCAGGTCTTGTTCAGCAATGTCCACCCCGCAGGTCAGAGTTTCAGTGCCACGAGGTGAAGGATTCCGGGGGGTTGTGCCCTTCCTTATCCCCCGGCCCCTTTTGTTCCTTTGCTTTGCCAAGGGCTGCCTTCACCATATAGATGGGAAAGGCTGGAGCCCTGGGCACAAGGTGAAGGCGTGCATGGAGCACACAGCCAGCCGAGGCCAAGCTACAGAGCCAGGTGCATGGCAAGGAAGTGTTCTTACCCCAGAGACAGGAGCTCATGCACAGGTCCTGCTGACACCACGTGGAAGAAAAAAGCATTTGATGGGAGGAAGCACCAGGAGCACGGCCAGAGCTTCCAAAGGAGCTTCCCAGGGAGCCGCTGGCAGAATTTCCTGCTGCTTCCCAGCACTTTGCAGAGGACCGCTGCCCAAAGTTGGGCCCTTCAGCCCTCCACGTGCTGCAGAGCATCTGCTGCTTCTCCGCTTGCTTTCCCATCCCTCCAGACGCCACAGTGTCACGGACGAGCCAAAGGCCCCTTCTTCCCATGTGCTGTTGCCTTCAGCCTGAGCTCCGTGCTGGGCACTGGGAAGATGCTGCCACACCAAAGCCCGTCCTGCTGCCAAGGCAGCCCCCAGCCTGGCTCAGGAGCCCACAGAGTCTCAGCAGCGATGGGCCCATGGCCAAACTCCCCCTGTCCCCATGGAGGCTGAAGGGCAGAGCTTTGTCTTCTGCCGCACGCTGTGGCACTGACCTGCAGGACATTTCCCCAGGCTCCCAATATCCAGAGGAAGGCTCCAGCTGTGGGAGATATCAGTCAGGAGAGACCATTAGTTTGCCAGAGTGCTCGGAGCCCTGCAGCCCATTTCCCTCCTCCCAACCCAGTGGGGACATGCTGTGTGGGACAGTCCCGCTCCTTGGCTGTGCTGGGATGGCTTTGGGTGGGGAACACTCACCAGAAAGGACCGCTAGAAGCAGGACGGGAGTCCCTCTTCCCCTCTCTTGAGCGACACGTTGCCTAAGGGAGAGATCAGATGGTGGTTATCACAGCCCAGCGTGGGGACACGGTCTCCTGGGATCCTTTTAGCAGACAGCTGCCACCGGGTTCCTCTGCCCAGCAGAGTTGTGAGTCCCAGGGGGCCCTTTAGCAAGAGCTGGCCAGTGCCACAGCACCCATGGGACGCATGAGAGTGAGGGGCTCTGCTGTGCTAAGGTGGGCAGCGGCCTGGCCCCGTTCTGGCCCTCCCGAGAGCAGGAACAGGGCTGTGCCCACGGAAAGGGAGTTTGGCTGCCTGACTGGAGAAAGCCCGGCAGCACACAGTGATTCTGGCTTCCCCTCCCCACATTCTGGGCCTGCTGCACCCACCTGCCCAGCTGGGCTGGCATTTTGGCTCCTTCACTCCTCGCACAGACACAGAGAACGGCTTGCTCTCCTCCCAGGAACACAAGCACCTCTCCACTCGCCTGCTCTGCACTCCTCGCGGGACTGCAGTGCTGCACAGTTCCCCATGGGGCTCTACACAACACAGCCAGGGACAGAAATGGGGCTGTTTCTGCCCTTCTTATCACCCGGCCCCTCCCACCGTCTGTCAGGGGCAGTAACCCACAGGAACCATAGAGAACCAAAAGAACATCATAGAGAGTCATAGAGCCACATAAGAACGACAGGGAGCAATAGAGACCCACGGGGAGCCAAGGGGAACAAATACAGACCCATATGGGACCTGAGGTCGCCGTCTTAACGGTTTCACGCCCTCTTGAACTCTCTCTTCAAAGTTCTTTTCAAATTTCCCCTACGGTACTTGTTGGCTATCGGTCTCATGCCGGTATTTAGCCTTAGATGGAGTTTACCGCCCGCTTTGGGCTGCATTCCCAAGCAACCCGACTCCGAGAAGCTATACTGACACACTCACACATGTACCTGCAGGGACCCATAGAAGTGCATAGGGGAACATACTGTCCTGTAGCAACCAACTGTGCCCCACAGCCAGTTACGATGATGTTCAGTCACCATGGATCAAGGTTCACGGCACTGTGGGATGGCCTGAGTGGCCAACTCACACTCTTGGCCACCCTCCATCTCCCGTGGCTCCCACACCAACCCCACAGCACCACCCACACTAAGCCCTGTCCCACAAATGCAGCTGCTGCCGCTCAACAATTCTTATTGGCTGAAAGCAGGAGAGTTGAGAGATCCAAAGGGCTTGTGAGATCAGAGGTTGGGGCTGGAAGGCAGAGCATCTGCAGCTTTCGTTCCTCACTGAGTCCTTTCTATTGGGAAAGGAGATGGAGGGAGGTGAGAAGATGGAGGGCAGGGATGTGGGGTAGGAACCCACCTTGATGCTGATGTCACGGCTCCGTGCCTGCAGCTTGTTACCCTGGGACTCAGCCATGTCAGCACGTTCCTCTGCCTCATCCAGCATGTGCTGTGCCCTGGGGAACTTGGCCAAGTTGGCCTGCTTGTCCTGTGGCTTAGCCCCGGTCACCACCCCGGTCTCCCCCCAAACACCCACCCAACTCATCCCCGCAGCTCCTCCCTCCCCCCAACCATCCTCGAGGTGGGCAGAAAGTTATCGACATCTCTTCATTGAATGATCAATCCCTAATTAAAATCCTCTAATAGACATCAGAGTTTAGGGGTTTTTAGGGTTTATTAGGGTTTTTAATGGTTTTTAGGTTTTTTTAGGGGTTTTTAGGGTTTATTAGAGCTTTTTAGGGGTTTTTAGGTATTTTTAGAGGTTTTTAGGCGTTGCCGTGGATTTCCACTCGGTACACGCAGGTGTATTCCGCGTACCCCCAGTTGCTCCACACATCCAGTTTAATCCTTTGGTAGGATTGAAGGGGCTTCTCCTGCCAATGCAAAGAGGAGAGGCTTTGTTATGGGCTCCATTAGGGGCCGGAGGGCTTATTAAGGGTTCATCAGGAGGTGGATCCACCTCCATGGGCTCCACGGAGGGGGTCACACGTCTGGTCCAGCCGTGACGGGAACGGGCTCTCTTGCCTGTCTGCCGCCTGATGGTCCTGGCAGGCCCCCTCCTCCTCCTCTTCGACCCTGCCGTCCCCAGCTACATCTTCCCACCTAAATCCTGGGAATCCTCCAGCCTCGCTCTCTTAGCTCCCCACATGGCTGTTAATGGCCAGAGCTCTCAGAGGTGAGTGCGTTGCGTGGGGCAGTAGTGACCAAGGTGACTGCTGTGACATGGCCAGGGTTCTAACATGGTGGCCGCACTGCTGGCACTGCTGGCACTGGCGTTCCACATGGCATGAGGAGGGGGCTGTAGGACAGGGCATGGCACGGGAGCCAGAAGACACTGGTCCTTGGGTTAAAATGGGAGGGGGGCTGCGCACATTCCCTTTGTGTCCCCGCCCCCCCCGACTCCATCCCATAACCCGTGTAAACCACCCCAACACCATCCCATAACCCATCCCAACCCCAAACCCATCCCATAACCTCTAGAACCCCTGCCGGCACATGCGGTCCCAGCCAGGCCAAAAGCCAGATGGCAAGGAAGGCCCGAAGGAGAAAGCCGTCTGGTCGGATGGTTGCGGGGTGCCTGCCAGGCCAAAGGCCGGCTTGGGGATCCCTGCCAGGCCAGAAGCCTGCAGGCCTGGGAAGCCCTGCGAGGCCAAGAGCCTGCCGCCGGCCGGCAAACACTGGAAGGCCAAAAGCTGACTGGCCAGCCTGGGGAGTCCTACCAGGCCAACATCCAGCCTGCCCGGGGCTCACTGCCAGGCAACAAAATGGCTGACTGACCTGCTGGGCCTGTGAGGCCAAAAGCCGGCCACGCAGTCGGGGGGGACCTTGCCAGGCCTGAAGCTGGTAATGCGGTTAGATGGGCACTGCCAGGCTAAAAGCCAGCTGTCTGCTCTGGGGGGCACTGCCAGCTCAAATGCCTGTAGGCCAGGGAAGCCCTGCTCTGCCAGAAGCAGCAGCAGGCAGAGACTTACCAAGATGGCAAAGTCACTGGGGGCACTGCTGACATCCCCAGAGGGAGACACCACCTTGGAGACATGCCACATGGTGAAAGCCATGGGCCAGATGTTCTGAGGCAGCTGGATGACGGCGTGGCCCTGCGAACCTTGGAAAGCCCAGCAGTTGCCAACTGGAAGGCACCAGAAGGCACTGCCTGTGCCCAGCGGGCACCCCTTCTCTCTGGCAGGCAAGAGGGCATAGAGAAGCCGGCCCTGAGCAAAGGGCCCTCGGCCTCCTTCATCCTCCTTCATCCTTGGGAGGGCTTATTATGGCTTCATCAGGAGGTGGATCTATTTCCATGGGCTCATCCAGAGGTGGATCCACCTCCATGGGCTCCATGGAGGGGGTCACATGGCTGGTCCAGGCGCGATGGCAATGGGCTCTCTTGCCTGTCTGCCGCCTGATGGTCATGGCGGGTCCCCTCCTCCTCCTCTTCGACCCTGCGGTCCCCAGCTACATCTTCCCACCTAAATCCTGGGAATCCTCCAGCCTCGCTCTCTTAGCTCCCCACATGGCTGTTAATGGCCAGAGCTCTCAGAGGTGAGTGCGTTGCGTGGGGCAGTAGTGACCAAGGTGACTGCTGTGACATGGCCAGGGTTCTAACATGGTGGCCGCACTGCTGGCACTGCTGGCACTGGCGTTCCACATGGCATGAGGAGGGGGCTGTAGGACAGGGCACGGCACGGGAGCCAGAAGGCACTGGTCCTTGGGTTAAAAGGGGAGGGGGACTGCGCACATTCCCTTTGAGCCCGCCCGCCCAACGACTCCATCCCATAACCCGTGTAAACCACCCCAACACCATCCCATAACCCATCCCAACCCCAAACCCATCCCATAACCTCTAGAACCCCTGCCGGCACATGGGGTCCCAGCCAGGCCAAAAGCCAGATGGCAAGGAAGGCCCGAAGGAGAAAGCCGTCTGGTCGGATGGTTGCGGGGCGCCTGCCAGGCCAAAGGCCGGCTTGGGGATCCCTGCCAGGCCAGAAGCCTGCAGGCCTGGGAAGCCCTGCCAGGCCAAGAGCCTGCCGCCGGCCGGCAAACACTGGAAGGCCAAAAGCTGGCTGGCCAGCCTGGGGAGTCCTACCAGGCCAACATCCAGCCTGCCCGGGGCTCACTGCCAGGCAACAAAATGGCTGACTGACCTGCTGGGCCTGTGAGGCCAAAAGCCGGCCACGCAGTCGGGGGGGACCTTGCCAGGCCTGAAGCTGGTAATGCAGTTAGATGGGCACTGCCAGGCTAAAAGCCAGCTGTCTGCTCTGGGGGGCACTGCCAGCTCAAATGCCTGCAGGCCAGGGAAGCCCTTCAAGGACAAAGGCCGATGATCTCACTATAGTGTCATACTTGATCCCAACAAAAAGACATTTTCTTCCCAAAACACTGCTTTTCATCCCCAAAAGAAGAAATTTTCTACAAAAAATCACTCTTCTTAGCACAATATGATTTTTTCTCCCCAGTATAAGATTTTTGTCTCAAAAATGCAATGATTTCAGCATTCAATATCTATTTATGTCAAGATTTAGACAGTTTTCACCCGAATATCACTATTTATCCCAGAATGCAGAGAGGTGCATTCTTTCTTTCCAGGATCCCAATAACCAGCTGTGCTGTTTATGACCCTTCATGGCTTCTCCTGGTGGTTCGACGTGTCCGGCCTCACCTAGAAAGGAAAACTCAAAGCACAAACAGTTCCTAACAGGTGCCACAGGAGGATTTTCTCTCTGCCACTGGATGGACCAACCAGATGCTGCCTGGAGGGTTTCACTTCACTGGAAGGACAGGAATGGGAGCCTGAGCAGATCCAAGCTGAACTTCAATACTCAATGTGTTCAATGCTCACAACGAATGGGTTGGTTCCAATGGGCCCTATGCCCCCACTAAAGAGCTTTGACAGCTCACAGCACTTGCCCAGAGCACTGCGGGTTGTTTCTCCTCTGCACTGTGGAGTCTCAGGGGTGGGAGCCTGCAGTTTTCTAAGCTTATTTTGGCTGAAAACAAGTCCCGTGTCAAAGAAAGCCAAGCCTGCCCCTTGATCCTCATTGAGCTCTGAGGCCGACCTGCCCTGGGTGCCCAATGAGCACCAGTGAGAGCTGCAGCAATCGAGATGCTCATCATTAGAGATGGCAGCGGTCAAGAGGTTCAGGCCCATGCAGGAAGATGCTGAGAAGGGCAGCGGGCTCAGCATCTCATCCTGAGGCCAGCCTGCCTGAGGAGGCCACCTCCATCCCCACTGGTGGGGGCCATGGCACACAAGGGGTGAGCATCAGCCTGAAAAGAGCAGAGCTGGGCTCCTGCAGGCAGGGCAGGCAGCAGGCGGGCTCAGAATGGGCAGCAGCCATCACCGCCTGCATTCCATTGCGTCGAATAGGCTGCTGTGTGACATGGAACCCAGGAGCCGCATCAGAGCGGCTGCAGGGCGGTGGGTGCCACATCCTGGAGGAGCTTCTGGCGAACGACTGGAAGCATTTGGAAGGGATGAGTTCCCACGTGGCAGTTGCCAACAAGGAGCAACACGCGTGTGTGATGCGCACCAAGATGAGCTGGTGGGAGGACGGCCCCGCAACAGGCTGTGGCTCCCAGGAGTCCAGATGGCACCAGCAAAGGTGTGGGGATCCACAGCCAGCACACGGCACCGTTGCCAATGGGCACCAGCCGGCCCCATTCCACAAGCGGTGCGGGTCCTGCAAGCAGCTGTGTGAGTGGTACAGCAATGCGGGCCCAGTTTGCCAGCGGAACATTAACAGCATGCAGCAAGTGGAGCTGCTGCAGGAGCTGGAGCAGGTGAGCACCTAATGGACGGGCACACAAGGGCCGAGCTGCCGGCTGAAGGGCACCCTGCCCATGGCATGGCAGCAGAGGGCCGGGGGACAACGCTGCTCCTTTCCCCTCCCACAGGCTCATGAGCAGGTCATGGAGAACCGCACGGCCACGGCCAGGGAGTCTTTGTTGAAGGTGAGGAGATGCTGCTGTGTGGTGTGGGATGGGAGAAGTGCCCTCGTGTGGGTCTGCAGCTCCAGCCCTGCAGGCCCTGCTTGCCCCGATGGAGGAGGCAGGAGGGGACGGAGCCCCATGGGAGCACCGGTGCCCTGACGGTCGATGCTCTTCTGCTTTCCCACAGAATGCCCAGCAAATACGGGCTGAAAGAACGGCTGCCCGTAAAGAGCAGCTGGAGCAGGTAGGGGGCAGTGAGGGCTCGTCCTCACAGCTTGGCATCCTCACGCCTCTGGCTGTGCAGGAGGACCTCGGTCCCAAACCCTCGGGTCCATGGGACCCAACGCAGCCACCCCTGGTGGTACACGCTTTGTCTTGCAGGAGAAGCAGCTCATTGCCCAGCTGGAAGAGCAGCTGAAGGCTGAGACAGAGGAGATCGAGCCTGCCCGAGGAGCCGCCTGTCCTCACATCCACATCGCTGCCACCCAGCGACGAAGGAACGGGGTCTCCCACTGAGGAGATGGCAGCAGCAGGGGCTAACGGATCGTTGGTCAGCTGCTCATCCCGCCCGTGCCGGCCTGTCATTGGTCACCGTCTTCGCCGCCGGCTCCGATTGGCTGAGGCTCCGCGCGCGGGAGCGGCCGCCATCTTGTGTCTCGGGGCCTCCCGGCTCTCCCTTCGTTCGGCTGAAGCCGCTGCCGCAGCCCGGGCCGCCCCGCACGGCAGCGCCGCTGCAGCCGCTGCGCGCCGGAGCTGTCCGGGCAGCACCGAGACGGAACCGCGGCACGACGGGAGCGGTGCTGAGGACGGCGGCGCCGGAGGTGTGCGGGAGAACGGGGCCGGGCCGGGGCCGGGGAGAGGAAGCTGAGGTGGGCTGTGGGTGTAGGGGGCAGTGGGGGAGGAGTGGGGGGGATGGGGGAGTTGAGGGGGCTGTGGGGTAATGAGTGGCCGTGGGGGGGCTGTAGGTCCTATGGGGCTGTAGGGAGGGCCTAGGGTAATGTGGGGCTGTGGGGGGCAGTGGGATGGATGTAGGGGTGAACAGTGGGGGAGATGGGGTTGTAGTGGGCTGTGTGGGGATCCCGAGGGATAGGAGGAAATGGGTGGCTGTGAGGGGAATGTGGGGGGCAAAGGGTTGGAGGGTGGACACGGAGTGGGGTCAAGGGACCCATCTGGCAGCCTCGTTTCGGGGGGGGGCGCCCCCAGCACCCCCTGCCTCAAAGAGGCGCCCAGAGCCCCCTGCCCCCCCCGTGGCCTCTAAGATCTGGGGGGCGAAATGGGGGCAGCGCAGCAGCAAAGAGGTGGCGGCTGCGACCAACTCGACGGGGGGGTTCCCGCTGCCCCCCAAGTGTTTAGATAAGGCCACCAGAGCCCGGCAGAAAACACCGCGAGGACCCCCCCAAGCTGCCAACCCCACCACAAAAGCCCGGTGCCAACAGCTGCCCCGCTGCCCTTCATCCCCTCCCCCGGCCGCCAGCTCTAAGTGGGTCAGGAGAAGCTCGGGGGGGTTGGAGAACGTGGGGAAGAGGCTGGTGGCCAAATGGGGGGTTAAGTGGGGCGAGGGGGGGGTCCCGAGGCAGAGGAGGAAGAAGAGGCGCAGGGAGGGGGGCAGAGCTGGGTGCTGGGCTAAGGAAGCCAAGCAGTGTCGGAAGGAGACAGGGATGGGACAAAGACCCCCCCCGGGACCCCCAGAGGGCGGCGTGGAGCAACGCCGGCTCCGCAGTGGACAGCAGTTGGGCTTCTCAGAGCCCCCAGCACCCACAGCAGCTGGGCCTGGGCTGCAGGGGTCAGGAGGAAGGAGTGGGCAAGGAGGTGGTGTGGAAGGGGAGGGATGGGATCCAGCGAGGGGCTGCTATGGGGGTCCCCCCTGGGATCCTGAGGTGCTCCATCATTGGGAGCCCTGGAGGTGGTGCCATGGGGGGGATCCTTGTGATCTGGATCCCACAGTGCTGTGCCAAGGGGACCCTTGGGATCCAGCAGTGCGATGTGGAGCGGATCTCCAGCATGCAGTGATGTGACAACACTGGGACCCCCGGGGTCTCTAAGGGCTGCATGGAAGGGAGGTGCATTAGAAGGGGAAGGGGTGCACTGGGATCCAGAGGAGCTCAGCCCCACGGTGACACGAGGCTGCCCAAAGCTGTTGGGACCCAGTGGATCATAGTGTGAGGCTGGGCCGGGATCTGGCAGCAGGTTGTGGAAGGAGCCACCTGCAGACATAGGAGATGCTCCAGGATCTGGTCCAGCAGCACGGCAGGATTCAACAGGATCTGATGAGAAAGAAAAGAGATGGGGGGTGAGATCCTCCATCCATACAAAGATCCCCTGGATTTCCCACCCCCCACCCACCAGCCCTCCATAAATCCATGGGACCTGATGGGGCGAAATCAAGGTAGACTACATCTACCGCTGTCCCCCCGTCCACCCAGCCCTGGCTGGGCCACACCCATCTCCTGTCTTTGTGCTCACTGCTGTCTCTCCATTCCCTGTTTGTTGCCAGGAAATTCTGCAGCTGACACTGCATGCAATTGAGAGAGTCGTGGAAAACAGCTAAAAGGATCCCAGGAGACCGTGTCCCCACGCTGGGCTGTGATAACCACCATCTGATCTCTCCCTTAGGCAACGTGTCACTCAAGAGAGGGGAAGGGGGACTCCCGTCCTGCTTCTAGCGGTCCTTTCTTTTGAGTGTTCCCCACCCAAAGCAATCCCAGCACAGCCAAGGAGCGGGACTGTCCCACACGGCATGTCCCCACTGGGTTGGGAGGAGGGAAATGGGCTGCAGGGCTCCGAGCACTCTGGCAAACTAATGGTCTCTCCTGACTGATGTCTCCCACAGCTGGAGCCTTCCTCTGGATATTGGGAGCCTGGGGAAATGTCCTGCAGGTCAGTGCCACAGCGTGCGGCAGAAGACAAAGCTCTGCCCTTCAGCCTCCATGGGGACAGGAGGAGTTTGGCCACGGGCCCATTGCTGCTGAGACTCCGTGGGCTCCTGAGCCAGGCTGGGGGCTGCCTTGGCAGCAGGACGGGCTTTGGTGTGGCAGCATCTTCCCAGTGCCCAGCACGGAGCTCAGGCTGAAGGCAACAGCACATGGGAAGAAGGGGCCTTTGGCCCGTCCGTGACACTGTGGAGTCTGGAGGGGATGGGAGAGCAAACGGAGAAGCAGCAGATGCTCTGCAGCACGTGGAGGGCTGAAGGGCCCAACTTTGGGCAGCAGTCCTCTGCAAAGTGCTGGGAAGCAGCAGGAAATTCTGCCAGCGGCTCCCTGGGAAGCTCCTTTGGAAGCTCTGGCCGTGCTCCTGGTGCTTCCTCCCATCAAATGCTTTTTTCTTCCAGGTGGTGTCAGCAGGACCTGTGCATGAGCTCCTGTCTCTGGGGTAAGAACACTTCCTTGCCATGCACCTGGCTCTGTAGCTTGGCCTCGGCTGGCTGTGTGCTCCATGCACGCCTTCACTTTGTGCCCAGGGCTCCAGCCTTTCCCATCTATATGGTGAAGGCAGCCCTTGGCAAAGCGAAGGAACAAAAGGGGCTGGGGGATAAGGAAGGGCACAACCCCCCTGAATCCTTCACCTCGTGGCACTGAAACTCTGACCTGCGTTGCTGAACAAGACTTGCTTTGCTTTGCCTTCAGGAACTCAATGGTTGGGCCAGAATTACACCTGATAAGTTATGAGCTGTCAATCAGGAAGCATCTCATTGCACAATCAGTGTATGATGTCCTGGAGGAGATTGGGATCGACGAACTGACGAGACAGGTAATGGTACTGCTCCCTTCCAGCCCTTTACAGGGACAGCTCTGTGCTCTGGCCGCCTGCCCCACACCTGGCTCTCAGGCTCAGCCTCCCCTGTGTCTTGGAGCTACTTTGCTCCCCACACTGAGAGCTGCTGCTGGTGCTGGCTGCACGGTAAACCTGGGATCAGGGTGCTCTGTGCAGAGCCATGAATTCCCCCTGGCTGGGCCCCAGCCAGAAGCCTGCTGGGCTTGGCTTGGAGGCTGGATGCGGCCCCTGCCAAGAGACTTGTGCTTCAGACTTCTTAGCTGGAAGGGCCATTCTCCAGGCCAGCTGCAACTGGAGCTCTGCAGAGCCTGGCTGGCTCAGGGCACGATCTGACTGCCTGTCAAGGCTGTTCTACAGCAGACACGGGGCTGGCAACACTGGGATCAGGCAGAGCCCAAAGTCCATCTTTGCTGTGTCTCTGGAGTGCAGTTCTTGGGTAGGACTCCCTGCTCACACCCATCTCCTGTCTTTGTGCTCACTGCTGTCTCTCCATTCCCTGTTTGTTGCCAGAAAATTCTGCAGCTGACACAGCATGCAATTGAGAAAGTCGTGGAAAACAGCTACTGGATGCCCAACTGGGCTCTGAAATCCCTGGGTATGTAGACAGCTTCACTACCCTCAGCTTTGCGCCTGGCACTCCCCAAAACCTGCCCAGCTCTGCTTCCTGTCACACTTATCTCATAGAGCTTTAGGATGGCTGAGGTCTGAAGGGACCTTAAGACCATCCCAGTCCAACTCCCTGCCACTGACAGGACTGCCACCCTTTGCATCAAGGTGCTCAGGGCCCCATCCAACCTGGTCTCCAACGCCTCCGGGAATGGGGCATCCATGGCTCCTCTGGGCAGCACATTGCAGGGCCTCACCGCCCACTGGGGGTCAAGAATTTCCTCCTCACATCCCGTCTAAAGCCCCCATCTCTGAGAATTTAAAAACCCTTCAACTCTGCTCCCAGGGCTGACCGGCTCATTTCCCCAGGTGCTCAATCAGCGCATCATGCCGGGACTCAGCAGTTCCCATACACAGCGGGAGGGATTCTGCACCCCAGAGCCCCACCAAGAGCTTTGGGGAATGAGCATTCACTCCTTCAGCTTGTCTCTGGGCTGTCCCAGTGCACGTCTGTCCATCTTTATTTCAGGTGCCACTGTTGATGCGGAGAGGACAACCAAGAGTTACGGTGGGAAAGGCCGGCTTTCTCCCCTCTTTTCCTCCGCAAAGTCCTCTGAGACCCTCTTGCAGGTATGGCAGGAGAAGTGCTGACTGTGGGCTTCCCCCCTTGCTTTCACCCCCCTCCCCCCGCAGACACCCCACAGAGCCCCATAAGGGCTCCCCCTCCATCCCCCAGCCCTTCCTTCCCCCGACCTGTCCCCCTCCATCCTTTCCCCCTCTCCATCCTTTCCCCCTCCCCAAACTTCCTTCCATCCTTCTTCCCCCCATCCTTCCCCCCCCTTTCTACCACCATCCTTCCCCCCCATCCTCCCCATTCCTTCCTCCATCCTACCCCCCATCCTTCTCCCAGTCTTTCCTACCCCCAACCCTTCCCTCCCATTCTCCCTCCCCCCCCATTCCTCACCCCATTCTGGCTGCACATCCATTTCCTTTGGCCCAGCTACTCTGCTCAGCCCACAGTCTTCCCCACATCACTGACACCAGCGTTGGGAGGGTGCTGGGCTGACAGATGCTGGGGAGGGCTGACCCGCCGGCTCTGGGCAAGAAGAGAAAGGCGGTTGACTCCAGAGCTGTTGTCCAAACCTTTGCATATTCCCCTCCTGTCCCTTGAGTAGCGTTCCATTACGGGGAGCACGGCAGCCCACACAGAAGACAAATTCTGTGCTCCTTGCCCAGCATCCAGCTCTGGCGACTCTTTGCCTCACCGCTGATGGACGCATCTCTCTCATTTCAGCCTGATATTTCTGTTGGAAACTGCTGGGCTTTCCAAGGTTCGCAGGGCCACGCCGTCATCCAGCTGCCTCAGAACATCTGGCCCACAGCTTTCACCCTGTGGCATGTCTCCAAGGCGGTGTCTCCCTCTGGGGATGTCAGCAGTGCCCCCAGAGACTTTGCCATCTTGGTAAGTCTCTGCCTGCTGCTGCTTCTGGAGGCCCCCGAGGAAAAAGCTTTGCCATAGAGCCCCATAAGAGCCCATTGAACCCCTATAGAGCCCCAGAGACAACCAACAGAACACCATAACCACAACATAAGACCCCATAGATCCCCAAAGAGCCCTATAGAGCCCCCAAAGACACCCCATAGAGCCCCATAATGCTCCATAAGACCCCATAGAGCTGCACAAGAAGCTCATAGAGAACCAAAGAGCCTCATGGTGCCCCACAGACACCCAACAGGGCCCCATAAGGGCCCTACAGACACCCAACAGAGCCCTATAACTGCCACGTAGAGCCCTGTAAGACCCCATAGAGCCACACAAGAGCTCATAGAGCACCATAGAGCCACACGGTAGACACCCAACAGAGCCCCATACGACCCCATACTGTTGGGAGCTCCCAAATTTCAGTGGTGGGCTGCTGCAGAGCACGGCATCCTGCCTGAGGGCACCGAATCCCTCGGCTGGTTCCATGTCTCCAAAGGCCTCTGCTGCTCTTTGTGGCCGAGCAGCTGGGAGCAATTGCTCCACGTGCCCTGACTCAGGTTCGCCCTCTGTTGTGCTCCAATCCTACCAGAGCACAGGGAGGGTTGGAAGGGCTCCCACCTTTGGCCTCAGTGTGTTCTTTATGGCACGGCCTGCCTAAGTGTGACCGCCATCATCTCTTGTCTTTGAGGGAGTGGATGAGGACGAAAGGGAAACTCCTGGGACTGTATGTTTATGACGTGGACAGAGATATTGCGCAGACCTTCCACGTTCAGGTATGGCAAGTGCAAGGGGGGAGGCTGGGCTGCCTGCAAGTCATGGGAAGAAAGAGCTTTCCTGCCCACCCTCTGCTCTCCTACATGGCCGACTCCCGTGGGGTCCCTTTTGCAAGCCTTTGGAAGCACTTGTTGTGCCGGGGCTCTTCCCATGCCCATAACAAAGCCTCTCCTCTGCTACTGCTTCACTTATATACTGAGACCTTGAAATAACTAAAAACTGCTTCACTTGTATACTGAGACCTTGAAATAACTACAAACTACTTCACTTATATACTGAGACCTTGAAAGAAAAGATTCTTCTCTTGTTCTAAAGGCACAAACAACATTTGATTCCCACACTGATAAGATGGGTGATAACAAGAGAGGGGTCTGCATGCTAAACAACTATTGAATATGGATCAGAATTCCAGGAAATCATTGACTGTGTATTAGTTTACCCATATCTGTGGGGCGAACAGTGGGAGCTATGGGGCACTATGAGATCTATGGGATGCTTTGGGATCTATGGGGAGAACAGTGGGAGCTATGGGGCACTATGGGGCACTGGTCCCCCTCCGGCCCATAACGAAGCCACTCCTCTTTGCATTGGCAGGAGAAGCCCCTTCAGTCCTACAAAAGGATTAAAATGGATGTACGCAGCAACTGGGGGAACGCGGAATACACCTGCGTATACCAATTGGAAATCCATGGCAACCCCTAAAAACACCTAAAAACCCCTAAAAATCCCTAATAAACCCTAAAAACCCCTAAAAAAACCTAAAAACCATAAAAAACCCTAATAAACCCTAAAAACCCCTAAACTCTGATGTCTACCAGAGGGTTTTAATTAGGGATTGATCATTCAATGAAGAGATGTCGCTAACTATCTGCCCGCCTCGAGGCTGGTTGGGGGGAGGGAGGAGCTGCGGGGATGAGTTGGGTGGGTGTTTGGGAGGGGGACTGGGGTGGGGACCGGGGCTAAGCCACAGGACAAGCAGGCCAACTTGGCCAAGTTCCCCAGGGCACAGCACATGCTGGATGAGGCAGAGGAACGTGCTGACACGGCTGAGTCCCAGGTAACAAGCTGCAGGCACGGAGCCGTGACATCAGCATCAAGGTGGGTTCCTACCCCACATCCCTGCCCTCCATCTTCTCACCTCCCTCCATCTCCTTTCCCAATAGAAAGGACTCAGTGAGGAACGAAAGCTGCAGATGTTCTGCCTTCCAGCCCCAACCTCTGATCTCACAAGCCCTTTGGATCTCTCAACTCTCCTGCTTTCAGCCAATAAGAATTGTTGAGCGGCAGCAGCTGCATTTGTGGGACAGGGCTTAGTGTGGGTGGTGCTGTGGGGTTGGTGTGGGAGCCACGGGAGATGGAGGGTGGCCAAGAGTGTGAGTTGGCCACTCAGGCCATCCCACAGTGCCGTGAACCTTGATCCATGGTGACTGAACATCATCGTAACTGGCTGTGGGGCACAGTTGGTTGCTACAGGGCAGTATGTTCCCCTATGCACTAATATGGGTCCCTGCAGGTACATGTGTGAGTGTGTTAGTATAGCTCCCATATGGGTCTGTATTTGTTCCCTTTGGCTCCCAATGGTTCTCTATTGCTCCCTGTCGTTCTTATGTGGCTCTATGACTCTCTATGATGTTCTTTTGGTTCTCTATGTGTCCTGTGGGTTACTGCCCCTGACAGACGGTGGGAGGGGCCAGGTGATAAGAAGGGCAGAAACAGCCCCATTTCTGTCCCTGGCCGTGTTGCATAGAGCTCCATGGGGAACATTGGAGGCCATAGCTTGTAGGCAAACAGAAGCTTATGGTGCATAGCTTACGGGGCTACGCTGTGGGGGTTATGGTACAGAGCATCAAGGGCAGTGGTGGTTCTATCGGACACAGCCAAAAAAAGGGGGCTTAGAGGCCTTAACAGCCCTGTAGAGCCTAAAGTCCTTGAAGCTTCAGGGTAGGCCTGGAGCCGAGGTACTAAAGGGCTGGACTGGAAGCACTGAGGTTTTGAGGGCCTGATGCACAGAGGGAAGCTAAAAGGAGACCACAAGTCCATGAGCATTTATGGCACAAAGGAAGGCTTAGAGCTGTAATGGAGAACACACCTGGAGGCACAGATGCCTGCAAGCTGTCCTAGAGTCATAGGGGGAGGCCTAAAGGCTTAGAGGTTGCCCAGGAGGCTTAGAGGCCTTAAGGTAAAACAGCCTGGAGGGAGGCCCAGAGCCTGGCCAAGAGGCCTTGCAGCTTAGTAGTCTTGAGGCCAAAGTGAGGCGTGGACTTCTTCCTTCTTCCACCCGGGCGGTAACGCCGGACAATCCACCCGCCCTTGTTTCTCCATCCCCGGTACCGGAACCGAAAAGAGCCGAAAAAAGCCGAAAAAAGCCGAAGTTCGTCCGGTGTTCGGAGCCGGTTCGGCTGCCGGAGGAGCCTTCTGAAGGGTATTCCGGTTTACTTCCGTGTAGGTCTGGCCACTTCCGGTCCGGTTCGGCTCTCTTCGGAAGTATTCGGAAGCGCTCGGGTCGTTCTGAAGCGACTTCCGGTTAACTTCCGGGTTGCTCCGAGATCCACTTCGTCTCCGTTCGGAAGCGCTCGGGTCTTTTCGGAGCGAGTTCCGGTTTACTTCCGGGTTCCTTCGATTTCACTTTCGGAATTCTTCGGAACCGCTCGGGTCGGGTTCGGAACCGCTCCCAGCGACTTCCGGTTGACTTCCGGGTTGCTACAGGCGGCTTCCGGTCGGGTTCGGAGCTGTTCGGAACCTTTCGGAAACGCTCGGGTCCATTTCGGGATCGCTACGAGCGATTTCCGGGTTTTTCGGGCTTCGGTTCCGTTCGGAAGCGCTCGGGTCAACTTCGGAAACATTCAGAAACTTTCGGGTCCAGTTCGGAGCCGTTCGGGGTCGCTACGAGCGACTTCCGGGTTTCTTCAGGCTTCGGAACCATTCGGATCCTTTCGGAAGCTCTCGGGTTCACTTCGGAGGAGCTCGGAAACGCTCGGAGCCCTTCGGGTCCACTTCGGAGCCATTCGGGATCGCTACGAGCAATTTCCGTGTCTCTTCGGGCTTCGGACCCTTTCGGAACCATTCGGAACCGTTCGGAAGCGCTCCGGTCGACTTTGGAGACGCTCGGAAACACTCGGGTCCAGTTCGGAGTCATTCGGGGCCGCTACGATCGACTTTAGTGTTCCTTCAGTCTTCGGAACCGTTCGGAGCCTTTCGGAAGCGCTCGGTCGACTTCAGAACCACTCGGGTGCACTCGGAAGCGCTCGGAGCCGCTCGGGTCAAGTTCGGAGCCGCTCCGCTCGACTTCCGGGTTTCTTCGGGCTTCGGATGTCTTCGGAACCGTTCGGAAGCGTTCGGAACCCGGAAGTCAATTTATGCCTCTCTAAACCCGGAAGTCTCTTCTACGCCGTCCAACTCTATGGCCCTGGAGGACCGTCTCAATACAATCAATGCGTTGCCATCTGTTTAATGAGTTACAAGCGTTAATTAATGAGCTTTAATTAATCCCGGAGCAACATCCGGGTCTTTTCTAGATCCGTACTGAAGAGGCGAGCCAAGATGGCGGCCGGGAGAGACCGGAAGTAGCGATTGAGGCGCTGGGTTTGGAGTTCCTATAGGTGCCAAATAGTGAGCCATTAAAATGAATGGAGGCTCTGAGCTGCCAAACAGTGAGCCATAGGAAGGAATGGAGGCCCATAGGTGCCAAATAGGGAGCTATTAGGGTGAATGGTGGGCCAGATAGCTGCCAAATAGTGAGCCATAGGAATGAATGGAGCCCCATAGGAATGAACGGAGGCCCATAGGTGCCAAATAGGGATCCATTCGAATGAATGGAGGGCCAGGGATGCCAAATACTTAACCGGTAGAGCCCCATAGAGACCCCATAAACCCCATAGAGACCCCATAGCACCCCATAGAGCCCTATAGCCCCCCATAGACCCCCATAGAGATCCATAGACCCCTATAGACCCCCCATAGAGCCCCATAGATCTCAACAGACCCCCATAGAGCTCCATAGAACACCATAGAACCCCATAGAGCCCCACAGACCCCCATAGAACGCCATAGAGCCCCACAGACACCCCATAAACCCCCAAAGACCCCCATAGAGCCCCACAGAGCCCCATATAGACCCCATAGAGCCCCATAGAGACCCATAGAGCCCCATAGACCCCCATATACCCCCATAGACCCCCACAGACCCCATAGCTGCCAAATAGTGACCCATAGACCCCTATAGACCCCCCATAGAGCCCCATAGACCCCCATAGGACCCCATAGAGCCCCATAGAGCCCCATAGACCCCATAAGGCTCCATAGAGCTCCATAGAACCCCATAGATCCCCACAGACCCCCATAGAACGCCATAGAGCCCCATAGACACCCCATAAACCCCCACAGACCCCCATAGGACCCCATAGAGCCCCATATAGACCCCATAGAGACCCATAGAGCCCCATAGACCCCCATATACCCCCATAGACCCCATAGCTGCCAAATAGTGACCCATAGACCCCTATAGACCCCCCATAGAGCCCCATAGACCCCCATAGGACCCCATAGAGCCCCATAGACCCCCATAGACCCCCATAGACCCCATAAGGCTCCATAGAGCCCCATAGAACCCAATAGGACCCCATAGAACCTGATAGGACCCAATTGGATCCAATAGGACCCCATATAGACCCCATAGCCACCCATAGAGCCCCATAGACCCCTATAGACCCCATAGACCCCCATAGAACCCCATATATACCCCATAGACCCACCATATTCCCGGTGCTATAACCCAGCACCAATAGGATCCCGTCGGGGCACCCGCTCTTCAAGTAATGCTGGCTCCCCATAGGGAAGAATAGGACGTCCCCCACTTCCACCTCGAAGCTCAGGCTCTCCCCATTCTCCAACACCAGGCCGGCCTGCGTTTGCATATTCATGAGCTCATTAAGCCTCATTTGCATCCCACCCCCCTATATCCCCTATATATAATATAGGGCCTTACCTTGCCACAGCCTTGGAGGATGTAAGCCAGCTCGTTAGCGTTAAGATGATAATGGGGTTGGCCAAGTTCATTAGGGAAGATCCTTAGAGTGGCTATGGTGAGAGGATCGGGGTGCTGCAATGGGTTATATATAGGATCATATAGGGTTATATAGGTTTATATGGGGGTCTATGGGGTCCTATGGGGGTCTATGGGGCTCTATGGGAATCTGTGGGGTGGCTATGGGGTCCTATGGGGCTCTATGGGAGTCAATGGATCACTATTTGGCAGCTATGGAGCTCTATGGGGTTCTATGGGGTTCTATGGGGCTCTATGGGGCTCTATGGGGGTCCTATGGGGGGTCTATGAGGGTCGTAGGGATCCTATGGGGTCCAATGAATCACTATTTGGCAGCTATGGGGGCTAATGGATCGCTATTTGACAGCTATGGGGCTCTATGGGGTTCTATGGGGGGTTATGGGGTCTATGGGGCTCTATGGGGTCCTATGGGGCTCTATGGGGTCTAATGGGTCTGTATTTGGCAGCTATGGGGCTCTATGGGGTCCAGTGGAGGGTTATGGGGTCCTATGGGGCTCTATAGGGTCCTATGGGGTGGCTATGGGGGTCTATGGGGTCCTATGGGGCTCTATGGGTCACTATTTGGCAGCTATGTGGCTCTATGGGGGTCCTATGGGGGGTCTATGGGGTCTAATGAATCCCTATGGGGCTCTATGGGGCTCTATGGGGGTCTATAGGGTCCTATGCGGTGGCTATGGGACTCTATGGGGTCCTATGGGGGGTTATGGGGCTCTATGGGGTTCTATGGGGTTCTGTGGGGCTCTATGGGGTTCTATGGGGCTCTATGGGGGAATATGGATGACTATTTGGCAGCTATGGGGCTCTATGTAATCCAATGGATCACTATTTGGCAACTACGCTTTCCAATGTAAACTAAGGGATCACAATTTGGCAACGCTGGTTTCCTATGTCTTTTAATGGCTCACTATTTGGCAACAATGGGCCCCTATGTATACCAATGACTCCTTATTTGGCACCTATGCATTCCAATGGCTCACTATTTGGCAACCGACCCCTCCAAGGTCCTGGCAGCTTAAAGGCGTTACCTGAAGGAGCGACTGGATGTAAATGAGATTCATTGGTTCCATCCAGGTCCTGGCAGGTCGATACGGAGCCCAGTGGAAAACTCCGCCATTAAATGGTGCCGGAGGGGAACCTAAGGGGGATGCTCGTGGAGGCTTTGAGCGAAGATGCGAGCTTCTCGATCCGGATAACGCTTGGGATCCAGCCAGTACATCGCCCATTGGATTTCAACTCCAGGGTAGCGTTGTGGCTGGAAAGAAAATGGGCTTATTCCTTTTCCTCTTCCCCCTCCCCTTCCCCTTCCCATAGGAAAGGAAGAAGATACCCCATAGGACCCTATAGGACCCCATAAGCCCCATAGGACCCCAAAAACCCCATAGGAATCAATAGGAAGCAATAGGACCCCATAGAACTCCATAAGACCCCATAAGACCCCATAGAACCCCATAGGACCCCATAGGACCCTATAAGACCCCATAGGACCCCATAAGACCCCATAGGACCCCATAGGACCCTATAAGACCCCATAGGACCCCATAGGAACCATAAGACCACATAGGACCCCATAGGAATTAATAGGACCCCATAGAAACCCATAAGACCCCATAGGACCCCATATGACCCCATAAGACCCAGTAAGACCCCATAGACCCCATAGAGACCCCATAGAGACCCCATAAGACCCCATAAGACCCCATACACCCCATAAAACCCTATAAGACCCCATAGACCCCATAGTCTCACCCTATATCCTCCTATAGGATGAAGCTGTTAGTGCTGTGTAACTATTGCCTCAGCCGTATGCAAATGAGGGCTGGAGGAGAGCTCTGATTGGTTGAAAGACCAGGAAAAGCTTCGTTTGATTGGTCAATAGGGGGAATTTGGGGCTCCTTCCTTCCCCTTATGGGGTTCTATGGGGTCTTATGGGGTTTATGGGGTCTATGGCGTCTTATGGGGTCTTATAGGATCCTATTGGTTCCTATGGGGTCTTATGGGGTCCTATGGGGTCCTATGGGGTCTCTATGGGGTCTATGGGGTCCTATGGGGTCATATGGGGTTTATGGGGTCTAATGGGGTCCTATGGGGTCTTATGGGGTCCTATGGGGTCCTATGGGGTATTATGGGGTCTAATAGGGTTCTATGGGGTCTTATAGGGTCCTATTCATTCCTATGGGGTCTTATAGGGTCCTATGGGGTTGTATGGGGACTTATGAGGTTCTATGGGATCTTATGGGGTTCTATGGGGTCTTATGGGGTCTAATAGGGTTCTATTCATTCCTATGGGGTCCTATGGGGTCTTATGGAGTTCTATGGGGTTCTATGGTGTCTTATGGGGTCTTATGGGGTCCTATGGGATCTTATGGGGTTCTATGGGGTCTTATAGGGACTTATGGGTTCTATGGGGTCCTATGGGGTTTATGGAGTCTTTTGGGGTCCTATTGATTCCTATGGGGTCCTATGGGGTCTATGGAGTCCTATGGGGTCTTATGGCATCCTATTGGGTTTAATGGGATCCCATAGGGTTCTGTTGGGGTCTTATGGGGTCCTATTGGTTCCTATGGGGTCCTATGGGGTCCTCTTGAATCCTATGGGGTCCTATGGGGTCTTATGGGGTCTTATTGGTTCCTATTGGGTCTTATAGGGTTCTATGGGGTTCTACGGATTCCTATGGGTTCTATGGGGTCTTATGGGGTCTCTTATGGGGTTCTATGGGGTCCTATTGGTTCCTATGGGGTCTTATGGGATCCTATGGGTTTCTATGGGGTCTTATGGGGTCTTATGGTTTCTAATTATCCTATTGATTTCTATGGGGTTTATGGAGTCCTATGGGGTCTTATGGAGTTCTATTGGGTTCTATGGGGTCCTATTGGTTCCTATGGGGTCTCTGGTGTCTTATGGGGTCCTATTGATTCCTTTGGGGTCCTATGGGATCTTATGGGGTCTTATGGGGTCAATGGAGTCTTATAGGGTCTTTTTGATTCCTATGGAGTCCTATTGGTTTCTATGGGGTCTTATGAGGTCTTACGGGTTCTTATGGGGTCTTATGGCTTCTAATGGGGTCCTATTGATTCCTATGGGATCTTATGGGGTCCTATTTGTTCCTATGGGGTCTTATAGGGTCTTATGGGGTCTGTGGGGTCCTATGGATCCTATGGGGTCCTATGGGGTATTATAGGGACTTATGGGGTCTTATGGGGTTCTACGGGATCTTATTGGGTTATATGGGGTCCTATTGATTCCTATGGGGTCTTATGGGGTCCTATTGTTTCCTATGGGGTCCTATGGGGTCTTGTAGGGACTTATGGTTTCTATGGGGTTTATGGGGTCCTATTTATTCCTATGGGGTCTTTTAGGGTCCTATGGGGTTCTATGGGGACTTATGAGGTTCTATGGGGTCCTATGGGGTCTCTATGGGGTTCTATGGGGTCTTATGGGGTCTTATAGGGACTTATGGGTTCTATGGGGTATCATGGGGTCTTATAGGGTCTTATTGGTTCCTATGGGATTCTATGGGGTCGTATTGGTTCCTATGGGGTTCTATGGGGTCTTATGGGGTCCTATTGGTTTCTATGGGGTTCTATGGGGTCCTATTGATTCCTATGGGGTCTTGTGGGGTCCTATTGGTTCCTATGGGGTCTTATAGGGTCTTATGGGGTCTGTGGGGTCCTATGGAGTCTATGGGGTCCTATGGGGTCTTATAGGGACTTATGAGTTCTGTGGAGTCCTATGTGATTCTTATGGGGTCCTATTGATTTTTATGGGGTCCTATGGGGTCTATAGGGTCTTATAAGCTCCATCCCCCCCATATACCCCATACCCCCCGCAATAACACCAGACCCTGTCGCTCTTCCGCCATCTTTATTCTCATCCAACCGCATCCATCATCTCCCCCCTCCCCCCCACCACCGGCCACACATCGACCCTCGTTAACCCCATAATTAACCCCTTAATTAACCTCTTAATTAATGCCTTAATTAACCCCACCCCCCATATTAACCCCATCGGAACGAAGGAAGAACAAGACGCCGACCAATCGGGCACCAGCTTTGTTAACGCGTGCACATTAATTAATTATGCAAGTGAAGGGGGCGTGGCTTTGTCAAACCCCACCACGCCCAATCAACTAACATTGAGACCTCATTAGCATGTGATTATATATTCATGAGCCATTGGCCTGATTTGCATAGCCCTGCCCCCTTTCCCGGTCCCTGTTATTAAGTGCTAATGAGGCCTCGATTAATGGATTAATTAATTAATGGCATCTCATTAATTAATTAATCATTAATTAACTAATTAGGGGGGGGCGGAAGTCGCTCCGTCGTCGATATGGACCTGGAAAGAGAAAAGATGGAGTTAATTAGTGTTAATTAGCCTAATAATTAATAATCAATTAATAATTAATTAATCATCTGTCATGGTTTTGTAATTTTGTAATTTTGCTATCAGTATTCCACATCATAACATCATGTCAAGTAGAATACTAACAGAAGATACTTCTGTTGAATGTGCAGTCCACAGAAGAAGACTACATATCCCAGAGAACAACAGGAGTAACAATAAGTCACAGGACCAGGACTCTATATAATCTCGTTCCCAGGCTGGAGTGCCCTCCTTCTTCTCTCCAACTTCTCGGAGAGTGGGAAGCGTTCCAGCCGTGTCGCCTAGAGTTCACAGTCGGCCTCTCGGTTTTCGGAGACTCTCTCTCTCTGTTTTGTTCGATTTGTTAGCCTCAATTATATTATATTGTGTTATCTTGTATTTTGATATCATATTTAGTAAAATAAGTTTTTCCTCCTTAGATTGTCGCTGTTTTATCCCACTCCCTTTTTTCCCCCTCCTTTCCGGGCCCCGGGGGGGGGGCCCACGGGGTGGCTTCCCCTGTCACGAGCATAGGTAAATCTAAGTAACCCGTGACAGATTTTTTGGTGGAGAATGTGGGCATAGAGCTTTTTAGCTTTGAGAACGACTCTCTCTTTGCTCTTAAAGAGCTTCGTTAGGGGAGTGTTATCTTTTCATAGCTGCTCACTGAGAACGTGACCTTGAAATACCAGACAAATTGTCAACATTAAGGGCTGCTGTACATTCTCAGCATTGCTATCTAACTTTTGTGTAGAAAACAAAGGGATTTCTTTCTCCCTTAGAGCAAAGCTAGCTAGCTCTGACTTTTACAGAGCCTGCCAGCTATGAATCCACTCTTCATCCCAGTTGCTCTGTTTAAGGGATTGAAAGCAATTATGATCTTCTTAAAGTATTGGTCAACTATTAACACCATAATTTGGTGTTGTGGAATTGTGCAGGTATATAGCCTAATAAGGTGGATACTGATGGAGACACCTGCCTGGTACTTTTATGAGATGTGGTATGGTCAGAATTTTGGCACCTACACCCCAGATGGAATTGTGAATCTTACAAACACTTGCATCCCAGATGGAATTGCGAATCTTACAAGTACTTGCATCCCAGATGGAACAGGCAATTTTACAAACAGCACCATGTTTAATTCATTGTACAGGCTAAAAAAACCCTTTTTATTTAGGTTGTACTCTCAAATTTCCACACGCCTTTCAATAACTGAGATAGGGTTCATACTTGCATCCATGTTATCACTATTAATGAATGCATATATGTTCCTATGCATTCGTTCTATGTGGAAGTCTCCTCCAGAACCAGAGAATGATGACTGGCAGGGAATATGGAAAGGTTTAGGAAAGGTCTTAGAAGCATGGGGACCCGCAGTGTCATGGGATTTCACTCTTGAACACCTAAGGGACCCTAAGAAATTAAGTGAGTATTTGGGTCAGAGATCTAAGGAGGTAAACCTTATGTGGGGTTTGGCTTATGCATACCATGCTTTGTATCATACTATTCTGGAGAGAGAGAGTTTCCGATCTGAGATTCAAGCCCAAGTTAATTCTGATCAGTCACAGGAGGCATCAGTAGCAATATCAGTTGCCCCTGTGGAAGGCAAGAAATGGAAACGGGTGTCCATGCGTCTAGAACGAAAAGGAGAAGCACAGGGGGGGGCAGCAGAAGACCCAGGTGCCGGGCATGGAGCAGTACCGAAAAAAGCAAAGGCAAAAACCAAGAGGCATGAAGAAGAGACTGATGATGAGGAGGAAATCACCTATTGTCGACCTCTGAAGCTGACTGAAATCCAAGGCTCAAGAAAGGAGTTCACACGGCGTCAAGATGAAGGTATCCTTGCTTGGTTGCTTCGCTGCTGGGACAACGGGGCCAACAGCTTGTCTCTAGATGGTAATGAAGCTCGCCAACTAGGAAGCATTGCCCAAGATGCAGGTATCGACAGAAGGATTAGCAGATGTTCAGACGGAGCTGCCACTCTCTGGTTGCGGCTGTTAAAAGCCGTGAGAGAAAGGTACCCCTATAAGGATGCTTTGAAGCCTAAATTTGATAGTTGGAATACCGTCCAAAAAGGTATTCAGCGCCTGAGGGAATTGGCCATGGCGAAAATGTTGTACAGCCCTGATCCAAGCGAACTTGACCCTGAGAGAGTGAGGGCCGATCCTGACATGTGGCAGAAAATCACAAGTACAGCACCAGAGAGAATTGCACAGTCATTGGTATCAGGATCTAAAGGATTCGGGGACAGATGGCCCCGAGTTGTTGAGCTGATTATAATGCTTCAAACCACCGATCAGCAGCTCCCTCAACTGCATGCCGCAGTTTCTGCCATCTCACGGCTAGAAAACCGAGTAGATGAAATGTGCAAGAAATTGTTTCCATCAACTAATTGCAATGATCCCGTAATAGTATCAGAAACAACTGATGAAGGTCAATCCTCGTACGGGCCACCAGGTCTAATGAAGGATCTGATCAAAGTATTCCAGTCCTACTCCTCACCTGAATCATCAAAAGTCTCAGCTGTTAAACGCACACGCTTCCCAGCTCGAGCAAAGAACAACAGTACGATTGCACCGCGTGTTTCCATGTGGCGCTACCTACGTGACCATGGAGAAGACATGAGAAAGTGGCATGATCAGCCTACTTCTGCACTACGAGCACGGGTGAAAGAACTACTAGACATACCAACCACCAGTGGAGTTGCTCCAGTCATCACAGGTAACCAATAGAGGGGCCCTGCCCTCAGTCAGGGGAGGGAAAGGGATAATAGAGTTTATTGGACTGTGTGGATTCGATGGCCTGGCACATCAGAACCACAGGAATATAAGGCGCTGGTGGATACCGGTGCACAGTGCACCCTAATGCCCTCCAGTCATGAAGGGACAGAATCAATCCATATTTCTGGAGTGACTGGGGGCTCTCAAGAATTGACTGTGCTGGAGGCTGAAATAAGCCTCACTGGCAAAGACTGGCAAAAACATCCTATTGTGACTGGCCCAGGGGCTCCATGTACACTGGGTATTGATTACCTCAGAAGGGGGCATTTCAAGGATCCTAAGGGGTATCGATGGGCCTTTGGGATAGCTGCTGTAGATATGGACAACATTAAGCAGCTGTCTGTTTTGCCTGGCCTGTCAGAGGACCCGTCTGTTGTGGGGCTGCTACGAGTAAAAGAGCAGCAGGTACCGATTGCTACAAAGACAGTGCACAGACGGCAGTATCGCACCAACAGGGATTCCTTGCTCCCCATTCATGATTTGATTCGCCAGTTGGAGAATCAGGGAGTGATCAGTAAAACTCACTCACCTTTTAACAGTCCCATATGGCCAGTGTGTAAAGCCAGTGGAGAATGGAGGCTGACAGTAGACTACTGTGGCCTGAATGAGGTCACACCCCCATTGAGCGCTGCTGTGCCAGACATGTTGGAACTCCAGTACGAGCTGGAGTCAAAAGCAGCCAAATGGTATGCCACCATTGACATTGCCAATGCCTTCTTCTCTATTCCTTTGGCTGCAGAATGTAAGCCACAGTTTGCCTTCACCTGGAGGGGCATTCAGTATACTTGGAACCGTTTGCCCCAGGGGTGGAAACACAGCCCAACCATTTGCCATGGGTTGGTCCAAACTGTACTGGAACAGGGTGGTGCTCCTGAACATCTGCAGTACATTGATGACATTGTTGTGTGGGGTGATACAGCAGAAGAGGTTTTCACAAAAGGAGAGCAGATCATCCAAATTCTTCTACAAGCCGGCTTTGCTATTAAGCGAAGCAAAGTAAAAGGACCTGCCCAGGAAATTCAGTTCTTAGGTATAAAGTGGCAGGATGGACGTCATCACATCCCAGAAGATGTGATCGACAAAATCACTGCCATGTCTCCACCAACTAGCAAGAAAGAGACACAATCTTTCCTGAGTGCAGTAGGCTTTTGGAGGATGCACATTCCAAACTACAGCCTCATTGTAAGCCCCCTTTATCAGGTGACGCGGAAGAAGAACGATTTTGCATGGGGTCCTGAGCAGCAGCAGGCTTTCGAACAGATTAAACAAGAGATAGCCCGTGCTGTAGCCCTGGGGCCAGTACGGACTGGACAGGATGTAAAGAACATCCTCTACACTGCTGCTGGAGAGAAAGGCCCCACTTGGAGTTTGTGGCAAAGAGCCTCAGGAGAGACCCGAGGCCGACCCCTGGGATTCTGGAGTCGATCATATAAGGGGTCTGAAGAGTGCTACACTCCAACTGAGAAGGAGATCTTAGCCGCATATGAGGGGGTTCGGGCTGCTTCCGAAGTAGTTGGGACTGAAACACAGCTCCTTTTGGCACCTCGACTGCCAGTGCTGAACTGGATGTTCAAAGGACAGGTTCCCTCCACTCATCATGCTACCGATGTCACCTGGAGCAAGTGGATTACGCTGATTACACAGTGAGCGCGAATGGGAAACCTCAATCGTCCAGGAATCCTAGAGGTAATCATGGACTGGCCTGAAGATAAAAGGTTTGGAACATCACCAGCAGAAGAGGTATCACGTGCTAAAGAGGCCCCACCATACAACGAATTACCAGAAAATGAAAAGAAATATGCCCTATTCACAGACGGATCATGTCGCATTGTAGGGAAGCATCGCAAATGGAAAGCTGCTGTGTGGAGCCCCACACGACAGGTTGCAGAGGCCACTGAAGGTACGGAAGAATCAAGTCAGTTTGCAGAGGTAAAGGCTGTCCAGCTGGCCTTAGATGTTGCTGAACGGGAGAGGTGGCCAATGCTGTATCTTTACACTGACTCATGGATGGTGGCAAATGCCTTATGGGGATGGTTACAGAGGTGGGAACAAAATAATTGGCAACGGAAGGGTAAATCTGTTTGGGCCGCTGAATTATGGAAGGACATTGCTGCCTGAACAAAGAATATGGTTGTAAAGGTGCGTCATGTGGATGCACATGTGCCCAAAAGTCGGGCTACTGAAGAACAACAAAACAACCATCAGGTAGATAAAGCTGCCAAAATTGAGGTGGCTCAAATTGACTTGGACTGGCAGAATAAGGGTGAATTATTTCTAGCTCGATGGGCTCATGAGACCTCAGGTCATCAAGGAAGAGACGCGACATATAAGTGGGCCAGAGACCGAGGGGTGGACTTAACCATGGACGCTATTGCGCAGATTATTCATGATTGTGAAACATGTGCCATAATTAAACAAGCCAGAAGGATGAAACCTCTCTGGGAGGAAGGGCGATGGCAAAAGTATAAATATGGGGAGGCGTGGCAGGTTGATTATATCACCTTGCCACGATCTCGCAGTGGTAAGTGTTATGTACTCACCATGGTAGAGGCAACCACTGGATGGCTTGAAACATACGCAGTACCCCATGCTACTGCTCGAAACACCATATTAGGTCTTGAGAAACAAGTCCTGTGGCGACATGGCACCCCAGAAAGAATTGAATCTGATAATGGGACACATTTCAAAAATTCCCTTATAAATACTTGGGCCAAAGATCATGGCATTGAGTGGATTTATCATATTCCCTACCATGCACCAGCTTCTGGTAAAATTGAACGATATAATGGGTTGTTGAAAACTATGTTGAAAGCAATGGGTGGTGGAACATTTAAGCACTGGGAGAAGAATCTGGCAGAAGCCACTTGGTTGGTCAATACTAGAGGATCTGTCAATCATGATGGTCCTAGTCAATCTAGCCCCCTACACACTGTAGAAGGAGATAAGGTCCCTGTTGTACATGTAAAGAACATGTTGGGAAAAGCTGTTTGGGTCCTTCCAGCTTCTGGAAAGGGCAAACCTATCCGTGGAACTGTCTTTGCCCAGGGACCTGGGTGCACTTGGTGGGTAATGCAGAAGGATGGGGATGTTCAATGTGTGCCACAAGGGAATTTGATGCTGGGGGAGTGTAGTCAATAATTTTATGTATCTATATATATATATATATGTTTGCATGTGTAGTGTATTTTAGTTATTATAGTTGTACATTTAGTTATGTTACATGCAATTCTACTATTTAGCTATCACAATTTTACATACGTGTATATATATGTATATATATGTATATATATGTATATATTAACCATGATGTAATAATGTAGAATAAGGGGTGGAATGTCATGGTTTTGTAATTTTGTAATTTTGCTCTCAGTATTCCACATCATAACATCATGTCAAGTATGGATACTTCTGTTGAATGTGCAGTCCACAGAAGAAGACTACATATCCCAGAGAACAACAGGAGTAACAATAAGTCACGGGACCAGGACTCTATATAATCTCGTTCCCAGGCTGGAGTGCCCTCCTTCTTCTCTCGAACTTCTCGGAGAGTGGGAAGCGTTCCAGCCGTGTCGCCTAGAGTTCACAGTAGGCCTCTCGGTTTTCGGAGACTCTCTCTCTCTCTGTTTTGTTTGATTTGTTAGCCTTAATTATATTATATTGTGTTATCTTGTATTTCGATATCATATTTAGTAAAATAAGTTTTTCCTCCTTAGATTGTCGCTGTTTTATCCCACTCCCCTTTTCCCCCTCCTTTCCGGGCCCCGGGGGGGGGCGTGGGGTGGCTTCCCCTGTCACGGGCATAGGTAAATCTAAGTAACCCGTGACATATGGTTACCTAACGCTGTAGAAATTGCAGGAGGGATCTTGACATCTGTATCAGGCATTGGAGGAAACAAGAGAGATCTGCAGTCTCTATTTCCCCAGGCAGTTTTCTCTTGGTACAGGGCAATCATGCATCGCATTCTCTTTGGGTTCTTGGTACATCTCAGCAGAAAGGGCACCACCTGAGCTATGGGCCGTCCCGATGCACAAGCACAGCAACTGCCATGGTTGAGACTCTGGACAGTATACTTAATCCATTCTACCCCGGCATTAACGTCCCCATATCTTGGGCAGTCCATTCCAGGTCCCAAAGTTCAGGATGTGGCATTTGGTCTTGGTGAACCTCATCCCATTGGCTTCAGCCCAGCTCTCCAGCCTGTCCAGGTCGCTTACTGGGGCCTCACTAACTTCAGGCAGATCCACACTCCCAGCCAATTTGGTGTAGTCTGCAAACCTACACAGGATGCACGCAATGCCCAGGTCATCAAGAAAGATATTGAAGAGATTCTGTGATCTCCAGAGAAGGAGACTCCCCAACCCCTTGGGCAGCCTGTTTCAGTGCTCCGTCACCCTCACTGTAAAGAAGTTCTTGCACACATTTGTGCAGAATTTCCTATGCTCCAGTTTCTGTCCATTTCCCCTTGTCTTGAATCCACACACTGCTGAAAAGAGCCTGGTCTCTCCACTTTGACCCCACACCTCAGATATGAGCACTGACATGAGATCAACCCCCTGCAACTTTCCCCTGCGAGCAGAGCATAGCAGAGCAGAGACACAGTCCCCATGTATCATGTAGTGTTATTCTGCTTGCCAACAGAAGCGGCCAATCTTTCCCTATGCTCCATCTGTGGCATACTCCAGAGTTCAAGGCATTGCAAAGCTGTGGCACATCTACGTTCTTACAATGATGACACTTTGGTATGCTCTGGGCTCGCATTTCAATTGGATCTAAATAGGTCTAGGGTCATACCAGTTGACGGGAAGCTGGCAAATGTTGTCTCATTGTAAGGAAGAGCAAGAAAGATGACACAGGCAATTATGGACCTGTCAGTCTCACTTCAGTGCCTGGTAAAATTATGGAGGAGATGATGGTGGGAATTATGGAAAAACAGCTGAAGGACAATTCTGTCATTGGTCACAGCCAACACAGATTCCAAGGGGAATGTCCTATTTAATTTCAGGTCGTTTTATGACACCTATATCCATTTAGCTGAACAAGGGAAGCCAGCTGATGTTATTCTTGAGCATTTCAGTAGAATTTTTGATACTGTTTCTCCCAGCACCCTTCTGGACAGAATGCTCTGCTACAGGTAGACAGAAACAGAACATGGTGGGTGAGCAGTTGGCCAGTAGGTCAGGCCCAAAGGATAATAGTCAGGGGGTTCCATCAGCTGGTAGATAGTCACTATCAGGGTCCCCCAGGGCTCCATTTTAGGGCCACTTCTCTTTCGTGTTTTTGCAGATGTCTTGCATTCAGGACTAGAAGATGTTCTGAGCAAGTTTGCTGATGACACCAGATGAGGAGGTGCTGTTGCCTCCACTGAGGGTGAACAGGACTTGCAGAGAGATGTGGACAAGTCAGAGAAGTGGGTACCTGTTGGTACTAAGCACCAAGTACATAACGTATAACAAGAACAAGTGCCTGATTGTGTATCTGGGTAGGGGCAACACTGGACATAAACACAGACTGGATATGGGACACTGGAGAGAGGTCTGACTGAAAAGGATTGGGAGGCCTGGTCAGCATGAAATTGAACATGAGTCAGCAGTGTGCCCAGGCAGCCAGGAAGGCCAACAGTCCCCTGGAGTGCATCAAGCA
Organism: Coturnix japonica; assembly: GCF_054131305.1. Lineage (NCBI taxonomy): Eukaryota > Metazoa > Chordata > Aves > Galliformes > Phasianidae > Coturnix > Coturnix japonica. The sequence continues at coordinate 273,644 of NW_028188964.1, forward strand.
ATTTATTGCCAATTGGGTGAGGGAAAGGATTGTCCCTCTCTGCTCTGCGCTGCTGCAGCATCACATGGAGCACTGGGTGCACTTCTAAGCACTGCAGAACATAACGGACGTCAAACTATGGGAGGGTGTGCACAGGAGAGCGCTGGAACTGAGAGATCTGTTGTTCAGAGTTTCATTGGGATTGACTGCTTGTTCAGACTGGGCCCTTCTCACATCCCACATCCTGCAATGAAACACAGGGCACATGTAGGACATGAACCTCAGAGCGACCTTGCACCCTATGCAGAGCCTGGGATCTTCTCTCCCCATGTCTCTCATTTAACATCATACAGACCTCCATCCCACTGCCCCAGGAAGGGCCCTGAGGCAAGATGAGGGACAGGATCTCCCTGCCAAGGATCTGGGGATCAGGGCTTGGCGTTTATGCTTCATAAGACAAAGGAGGGGTTTCTCAGCATCAGGACCACCATGCCAGTGTCTTTCATTGCCTGTAGTCGTATCTTCCAATCATCTGCTCTAACAAGTCCCTCGGGAAGCTTGCTTGATAATGGCTCTCAGTGGGCCCATTAATACTCCAAGAAACTTCACTGTGACTTCTTTGTCTTGATGAGCACTCTGTGCAAATTTCTCTCTGCACTGGAGGTCGATGGACTCAGCAGCAAATGCACCGTGGGGCCCATTGTAACCTAAAGAGCCTCCTGAGCATTGTGCCTTCCTGTTATCTTCTTCAGGTTTTCAGAACTTGTTCAGCAAAATGGAGAGATACCTGGAGAGAGCTTAAAGAGGAAGAATCCAGCAAACATTTATTGTCTATTTATTCAAAGTTGGGTTTAAACAAGTCATTAAAGAAGGACTGTGCACCTGATATCAATCCAGGATGACCCCAGTGAATTCTATACTGTTACGGTGTGGACAAATGTCCTCCTCATCCCCACCCCATTTCCACTCACATTGGCCCCATGGGACTTGCATCACTTTTCTTCCCATCACTCTTCTCCTCTGCCGTCACCCGCTCAGTGTTAAATCTCCTTTGCACCAACTCCCTCTGGCTTTCCGCAGAGAACCAGCTGCACAGGGCAAGGAAAGAATTCTCTCTCTCTCTTTTTTTTTTTTTTTTGGCCAACAAACAGACGGAAAGGTGATGCAATTGAATGAACAGTAAAACAGAGTGATCAACTGCATGCCATGTCCAAGCTGCTTCTATTGAGGTTTGTCTTTCACAGGGAATATTTGTACAAGAAATGAGATAGACACAGATAGGATGGGATAGATAGAATCACGGTGAAGGATTTGACAACAGAGTCCATCAGACTTTTGAGGAATGGAGCAAATTCCAGTCATCTCCCTGGGATAGATCAGCTAGGTAGTTGGGAGGTATCAACTTAAAATGAACAGGACTCGTGAGTATTTCACACATTGAGAATGGTTAACACACTCTCATTGATTTCTACCTTTGTCTTCAACTGAAGTTTTTTTCACTTTTATTGACATTAATAAACAACTTTCAGACTCTGTGCTTTAAAAAAAAAGAAAGAGATAATGAAAAAGTATAAGAAGAAAAAGAATAGATAGGAAGGGACAGATGGAATCACAGTGAAGGAGTTGACAACACAGTCCATCAGACTTTGGAGAGATGGAGCAAATTTGAGTAATCCCCCTAAAAGTCAGAAATCAGACAGATAATTGGGAGGTATCTGACTGAACAAGGAGCAAGGGATGGGGAAATCTGCCAGGCAGTGGGAGGAGCGTGTGTCCAAATGGCCTGCTGAAAACATGCCCTTAACCACAGCCATTTATTTAGGAGAGCTGGAGACACTTGGAGGACGAGGGACATCAAATAGGCAGCAGGGAAGAGCAGCAGCGGACACTGGGCTTTAGTCACAGGGCACCACTGTCTTTGTCCTCACATCTGAAGGCATCTGTGTAATGTAAACACAGTTCTGGAAAACATAGTAATTACAGGGGAAAAAACAAAACAAACAAACAAACAAAAAAAGATAAGGGCTCATGGGATTTTCTCATGTTGAGAAGGGTTAACACATTTTCATTGATTTCTATCTTTGTCTTCAAGAATTTGTTTCAGTTTTATTAACATTTATGATCATCGTTTAAGCTTACAGCCTCAAATAAAAATAATAAATAAATAAAAAGAGATCCATTTGCATCTTGCACATGGCCTGATGCCCCTTTGACCTTCACAATTCTTACCAGACCTTCCATGCCGGAGAGTATGAGATCCAGCAGAGCACCTCTCCTCTTTGGTTCCTCCATGGCTTGGTCAAGAAGCGGCCATCTGTGCTCTCCAGGGATCTGCTGGATGCCACATGCCCTGCTGTGCTGTCCCTGCAGCACATACTGGAGTGCAAAAGGCCGCCAAAGGGGACAAGAGCCTGACAACATCAGGCTCCCATCTGTCTGCAGAGGGCACCTTCCACTTGCTCTCCCTGATCAGGAAGCTGAGAACAGTCACTGTTGGTCTCCTCTGTTGGCCATTTCCATTAGCTCTGACATGGCTGCTCTTCCATCCCCCGGCAGAGCTCAGTGCACTCTCACAGAGGGCAGCCGCCCTTCCTTGTCTCCTCGCCCATCCATCCTAAAGACTCTGTATCCCCCTTGTGCTACAGTGCAGTTGTGGAAGCCATTCAGCTGTGCCCCTGTGGTCCAAACAGGAGCTCAGGCCAGCAGCTCTACCAAGATTTCGAGCTTCTTGTGTGTTGGTGTTTGCATTAGTGCAAAACCACACGTGTCAACATCCTCATTGGGAAGCATCCCTGGACATAGCTGGACTCGAGAGCTCATCTATGGTATCAGTGTGCAGAAGGTGGCACACAGGCATCAGAGCCATCGTGGGTCTTGGAGCTGACGTAGCAGCACGGACACACCATGGGCATGGCTTTCCTGAAGGCCCTGTGCCGCACTTGCAGCTACATGTGAATTCACCAGACAGCCAGTGCTATCCCCTCTCTGGCCCTCAGCTGATGCCCAGGAAGGAGGTGCCTATCAAAGGGACTTCCCACATGGTTTACAAGCACTGGCACACATCAGGAGCAGCCCAGGCACCTTGGGCATCACCCAGTGACTGTGTGTGAGCAACTGCCTCCCTGCTGAAGGACCGAGGACTCAGAGCAGGAGCTCACATGCAGGCAACCCCTTGTGCACATCAGAACCCTGTTACTCCACGCTCAGCTCTATCTCCCCCGGTTCCTCATGGGCCGAATACTTCAGGCTCACAATCTTTCCCACGCTCCACTAAACACACTGGGTCCCCCTCCCTCCCCTCCCCTTCCCTTCCCTTCCCTTCCCTTCCCTTCCCTTCCCTTCCCTTCCCTTCCCTTCCCTTCCCTTCCCTTCCCTTCCCTTCCCTTCCCTTCCCTTCCCTTCCCTTCCCTTCCCTTCCCAACTCCCTTTTCCACAGCACATTGCAAAGGAAGCCCTCCAAGGCCAAAATCGAGCCGGCCAGGTGCCCTGCCAGGCCAAAAGGCAGTGGGCCAGTCCAGGGGCTTAGGAAGGCAGAACAAGGGAGAGGTTAGGGTTAGTGTAGCGTTAGTGCAGGGTTAGGGTTAGGGGGGATGTTCAATGTGTACCGCAAAGGAATTTGATGCTAGGGCAGTGCAGTCGGTAACTCTGTGTATATATTTGTATGCAGACCCGTGTGCATGTCATGTTTTGATTATAGTTTATTTCTATGTAGATGTTTATATTAAGTATGACGTCGTGATGTAGAAGAGCAAGAGCAAACATTAAATATTAAAAGGTTCATACTGCAGAAAAACAGATATCCCTGGTGGCCTAGTGCTTAGGATTCTCAGCTCTCACTGCCGCAGCAGTTGATGTTGCTGCAGCCCCTTCGCTGTGACTGCGGCGCTCTGTGAGGAAAAGGGGGGGATGGAAGTTAAAGGGGGAGGGGGACTGCTCACATTCCCTGTGAGCTCCCCCCCAACCCCATCCCATAACCCCTGTAAACCACCCCAACGCCATCCCATAACCCATCCCAACCCCAAACCCATCCCAACACCTCTATAACGCCCCCATCCCATCCCATCCCATCCCATCCCATCCCATCCCATCCCATCCCATCCCACCCTACCCCATCCCACCCAACCCCATCCCATTCCCTGTGACCCCCCCACTCCATCCCGTAACCTATCCCAGCCCCCATCCCATCCCCACTGTAACTCCCCATAACCCCATCCCACAGCCCCCAACCCCCCCACCTCAATCACATCCCATATCGCCCCCATCCCCAGGTCCCCCCTCACCCCATCCCATACATCCCCCCCATAACCACTGCCCCCACCCTCTCATCCAGATCCCCATCTAGACCCACAACCCCAACCTAATCCCCACCCCCTGGACACCTCCCCACTCCATCCCTCACCGCCCCCCCCCAAAATCCCTATTCCATGGCCCTGAAACCCCTCCCCATATCTTCACCCCCCCGTCCCATGACCCCATTCCCCTTTCCCCCACCATGACCCTATCCCATATCACCCCCACCCCTTGACCCCCAAAGACCCCATTCCAACCCCCACATGCCCAACCCCTGAGCACCCCACAGCCCCATTCCTCACCCCCCATCCCTACCCCTTTACCCCCTCCCAGCCCCACATACCCCCTCCCTTGACCCCACTCCGTATCCGCCCTCCAAGCCTTTGCCCTCCCCCATCCCACTCACAACCCCCCCCATCCCCCACCTGACCCCCAATTCCCCCCTCCAACTCACCCTGTTCCAGAGATGCTGCTAATAGTCCTGTAGGAGAATGATCTGGAGGGGGAGTAGGTGGGAACAGTTTAGAGGTGGGGGAGTCACAGGGACCCCCCCACAGCGCCATGGCCCACTCCCACCCCCGCCTCCCCCCATGAATCCAACCCTCCACCCCAGACCCCACAACATTTCTCCATCCCCAACAGTAATACCCCCCCATAGCAATCCCCCACCCCATAACCCCCCCACCTGGCAATGGGGGCAGCAGCTCCCCTGCTTACAACACCCCACTATCCCCTCCAGACCCCCCCTCCGGCCCCCCATCTCTACCACAACCCCCACACTGCCCCCCCCCCTGGGCCCTTTCCCGACCCACCATGTCCCCCCCCCCCTAACCTGGCACTGGGGGCAGCATTTCCCCAACATCCGGTACCTCCCCAGCAGGTATTGCCCCATGGCCCGGCTGATCCGTTCCTGCCGTTCCCTTCTCTCTTCCAACTCTGACTGAAATTTCAGGACTAGCGTTTCACCCACTCTGCTATGGAAGGGGAAAAGGAAAAAAAAAAAAAGCTCTTTCTTCCCATGCTGGGCAGGCAGCCCAGCCTCCCCCCTTGCACTTGCCATACCTGAACATGGAAGGTCTGCGCGATCTCTCCGTCCACGTCATAAACAAACAGTCTGTCATGGTTTTGTAATTTTGCTCTCAGTATTCCACATCATAACATCATGTAAAATATGGATACTTCTATTGAATGTGCAGTCCACAGAAGAAGACTACATATCCCAGAGAACAACAGGAGTAACAATAAGTCACGGGACCAGGACTCTATATAATCTCGTTCCCAGGCTGGAGTGCCCTCCTTCTTCTCTCGAACTTCTCGGAGAGTGGGGAGCGTTCCAGCCGTGTCGCCTAGAGTTCACAGTGGGCCCCTCGGTTTTCGGGGACTCTCTCTGTTTCGTTCGATTTGTTAGCCTCAATTATATTATATTGTGTTATCTTGTATTTCGGTATCATATTTAGTAAAATAAGTTTTTCCTCCTTAGATTGTCGCTGTTTTATCCCACTCCCTTTTTCCCCCTCCTTTCCGGGCCCCGGGGGGGGGGCGTGGGGTGGCTTCCCCTGTCACGGGCATAGGTAAATCTAAGTAACCCGTGACACAGTCCCAGGAGTTTCTACTTCGTCCTCATCCACTCCCTCAAAGACAAGAGATGATGGCGGTCACACTTAGGCATACCGTGCCATAAAGAACACACCGAGGCCAAAGGTGGGAGCCCTTCCAACCCTCCCTGTGCTCTGGTAGGATTGGAGCACAACGGAGGGCGAACCTGAGTCAGGGCACGTGGAGCAATTGCTCCCAGCTGCTCGGCCACAAAGAGCAGCAGAGGCCTTTGGAGACATGGAACCAGCCGAGGGATTTGGTGCCCTCAGGCAGGATGCCGTGCTCTGCAGCAGCCCACCACTGAAATTTGGGAGCTCCCAACAGTATGGGGTCGTATGGGGCTCTGCTGGGTGTCTACCGTGTGGCTCTATGGTGCTCTATGAGCTCTTGTGTGGCTCTATGGGGTCTTACAGGGCTCTATGTGGCAGTTATGGGGCTCTGTTGGGTGTCTGTAGGGCCCTTATGGGGCCCTGTTGGGTGTCTGTGGGGCACCATGAGGCTCTTTGGATCTCTATGAGCTTCTGGTGCAGCTCTATGGGGTTTTACGGAGCATTATGGGGCTCTATGGGGTGTCTGTGGGGGCTCTATAGGGCTCTTCAGGGTGTCTGTGGGGGTCTATGGGGTCTTATGTTGCGGTTATGGTGTTCTGTTGGTTGTCTCTGGGGCTCTATAGGGGTTCAATGGGCTCTCAGGGGGCTCTATGGAAAAGCTTTTTCCTCGGGGGCCTCCAGAAGCAGCAGCAGGCAGAGACTTACCAAGATGGCAAAGTCTCTGGGGGCACTGCTGACATCCCCAGAGGGAGACACCGCCTTGGAGACATGCCACATGGTGAAAGCCGTGGGCCAGATGTTCTCCGGCAGCTGGATGACAGCGTGGCCCTGCGAACCTTGGAAAGCCCAGCAGTTGCCAACAGAAATATCAGGCTGAAATGAGAGAGATGCGTCCATCAGCGATGAGGCAAAGAGTCGCCAGAGCTGGATGCTGGGCAAGGAGCACAGAATTTGTCTTCTGTGTGGGCTGCCGTGCTCCCCGTAATGGAACGCTACTCAAGGGACAGGAGGGGAATATGCAAAGGTTTGGACAACAGCTCTGGAGTCAACCGCCTTTCTTTGCTTGCCCAGAGTCGGCGGGGCAGCCCTCCCCAGCATCTGTCAGCCCAGCACCCTCCCAACACTGGTGTCAGTGATGTGGGGAAGAGTGTGGGCTGAGCAGAGCAGCTGGGCCAAAGGAAATGGATGTGCAGCCAGAATGGGGTGAGGATGGGGGGAGGGAGAATGGGAGGGAAGGGTTGGGGGTAGGAAAGACTGGGGGAAGGATGGGGGGTAGGATGGAGGAAGGAATGGGGAGGATGGGGGGGAAGGATGGTGGAAGAAAGGGGGGGGAAGGATGGGGGGAAGAAGGATGGAAGGAAGTTTGGGGAGGGGGAAAGGATGGGGAGGGGGAAAGGATGGAGGGGGACAGGTCGGGGGAAGGAAGGGCTGGGGGATGGAGGGGGAGCCCTTATGGGGCTCTGTGGGGTGTCTGCGGGGGGAGGGGGGCGAAAGCAAGGGGGGGAAGCCCACTGTCAGCACTTCTCCTGCCATACCTGCAAGAGGGTCTCAGGGGACTTTGCAGAGGAAAAGAGGGGAGAAAGCCGGCCTTTCCCACCGTAACTCTTGGTTGTCCTCTCCGCATCAACAGTGGCACCTGAAATAAAGATGGACAGACGTGCACTGGGACAGCCCAGAGACAAGCTGAAGGAGTGAATGCTCATTCCCCAAAGCTCTTGGCGGGGCTCTGGGGTGCAGAATCCCTCCTGCTGTGTATGGGAACTGCTGAGTCTGATGCGCTGATTGAGCACCTGGGGAAATGTGCCGGTCAGCCCTGGGAGCAGAGTTGAAGGGTTTTTAAATTCTCAGAGATGGGGGCTTTAGACGGGATGTGAGGAGGAAATTCTTGACCCCCAGTGGGCGGTGAGGCCCTGCAATGTGCTGCCCAGAGGAGCCATGGATGCCCCATTCCCGGAGGCGTTGGAGACCAGGTTGGATGGGGCCCTGAGCACCTTGATGCAAAGGGTGGCAGTCCTGTCAGTGGCAGGGAGTTGGACTGGGATGGTCCCTTCAGACCTCAGCCATCCTAAAGCTCTATGAGATAAGTGTGACAGGAAGCAGAGCTGGGCAGGTTTTGGGGAGTGCCAGGCGCAAAGCTGAGGGTAGTGAAGCTGTCTACATACCCAGGGATTTCAGAGCCCAGTTGGGCATCCAGTAGCTGTTTTCCACAACTCCCTCAATTGCATGCCGTGTCAACAGCAGAATTTCCTGGCAACAAACGGGGAATGGAGAGACAGCAGTGAGCACAAAGACAGGAGATGGGTATGAGCAGGGAGTGCTACCCAAGAGCTAAGGGAAGGCACCCTGTCTTTCCAGAAATCTGGCAAGACCTTCCAGAAGGTGTGCCCTGATGAGCCACTGCACTCCAGAGACACAGCAAAGATCGACGTCTGGCAACAGACAAGGAATGGAGAGACAGCAGTGAGCACAAAGACAGGAGGGGGAAATGAAAGGGGAAGCGAGGGAGAGCCTTCTAGCCCCACATGCCCCTATAACCCACTCTATAGCCCCATACATTCCCTGTAACACTGTATCCCACTACAATCCTCCTACTGCCCACCCACAGTCCCTTAGAGACACATATCCTCCTATAATCCACCCAGAGCACCCTACACCCTCCCCTTTAGAACCTTACAACTCCCCCACAGCCCTACAGTGCACCCCAGCCCCCTAGAGCTCCATGATCCCCTGGAGCCCCCCACAGCCCAGCATCAGCCCTCTAGCCCCTCCACAGTCATCTATATTCTCCCCAGAGCCCCCGCTGTCCCGTATAGCCCTAGACCACATCAAAAGTCCCAGACAACTCTCTAGAACCCCATACCCCTCCTATGGCCACTAGGAAGCTCCCCATAGCCCCACATACACCTACATCTACCCCTGCACTCCCCCTAGCACCTTACAGCCCCATATCCTCCTACAAACCCCGCACAGCCCTATAGCCCTCTACAGCCCAAACAGTGCTCCCTAGAGCCCCACAGCTCTCCCGATAACCCCCTCACACCTTTCTACATTCCCACTTCACCTACCTACATCCCCATATCCCCCTACAGCCACCGGCAGACCCCACATTCCCCTCACAGCCACCCATTTCCTCCTATCCCTCGGGATCCCCACATAGCCCACTACAACCCCATCTCCCCCACTGTTCACCCCTACATCCATCCCACTGCCCCCCACAGCCCCACATTACCCTAGGCCCTCCCTACAGCCCCATAGGACCTACAGCCCCCCCACGGCCACACGTTACCCCACAGCCCCCTCAACTCCCCCATCCCCCCCACTCCTCCCCCACTGCCCCCTACACCCACAGCCCACCTCAGCTTCCTCTCCCCGGCCCCGGCCCGGCCCCGTTCTCCCGCACACCTCCGGCGCCGCCGTCCTCAGCACCGCTCCCGTCGTGCCGCGGTTCCGTCTCGGTGCTGCCCGGACAGCTCCGGCGCGCAGCGGCTGCAGCGGCGCTGCCGTGCGGGGCGGCCCGGGCTGCGGCAGCGGCTTCAGCCGAACGAAGGGAGAGCCGGGAGGCCCCGACACACAAGATGGCGGCCGCTCCCGCGCGCGGAGCCTCAGCCAATCGGAGCCGGCGGCGCTGCCGCTGACCAATGAGACGGCGACACGCGTCGGCGACGAACCCGCTGACCAATGACAGGCCGGCATGGGCGGGCCGGAGCTGCCTCTGTCCAATGAGAGGCCGGCACGGGCGGGATGAGCAGCTGACCAACGATCCGTTAGCCCCTGCTGCTGCCATCTCCTCAGTGGGAGACCCCGTTCCTTCGTCGCTGGGTGGCAGCGATGTGGATGTGAGGACAGGCGGCTCCTCGGGCACGCTGGGCTCCACACGAGATGCTGCTGCCGCCATCTTGTCAGTGGGAGACCCCGCTTTTTCCCTTCTGGGTGGCAGCGATCCAGATGTGTTGTGGGAGGACTCCTCGGAAAGGCTGCTCTCGCCATGAGATGTTTCTGCTGCCATTTCCTTGGCTTGCTTCCCGCGCTCTCCCTGCTGCGGCAGTTGATGTTGCTGCAGCCCCTTCGCTGTGTCTGCTGCGCTCTGTGAGGAAAAGTTGGGGATGGGAGTTATAAGGGGAGGGGCACTGCTCACATTCCCTGTGAGCGCCCCCTCCCCCGACTCCATCCCATAACCCGAGTAAACCACCCCAAATGGCGGCCCCACTGCTGTGCCTGGGGGCAGGAGCACAGGAGAGGCCCCTTCCGTGGGGACAGAGCCCTGTCCCCTATCCCAGCACGCAGCCCCGAGCTGGGAGGGGTTACTGAGCTGAGTGCCAGGCGCAAAGCTGAGGGTAGTGAAGCTGTCTACATACCCAGGGATTTCAGAACCCAGTTGGGCATCCAGTAGCTGTTTTCCACGACTTTCTCAATTGCATGCTGTGTCAGCTGCAGAATTTCCTGGCAACAAACAGGGAATGGAGAGACAGCAGTGAGCACAAAGACAGGAGATGGGTGTGGCCCAGCCAGGGGGAACTCATGGCTCTGCACAGAGCACTAATGCCGGGGGCGGGGGCCACACGGATGGTAAGGAGCCCAGCGCCTGGACCAGCAATGGTGGAGCTGAGATGTTACTGCTGCAGGGCCTGGCACGGTGGTGTGGTGCCAGGCCAGCTATGCTGCGGGCGGATCCACCTCCATGGGTTCATCAGGAGGTGGATCCACCTCCATGGGCTCATCAGGACCAGCCAGGGGGAACTCATGGCTCTGCACAGAGCACCCTGATCCCAGCTTTACCGTGCAGACAGCACCAGCAGCAGCTCTCAGTGTGGGGAGCAAAGTAGCTCCAAGACACAGGGGAGGCTGAGCCTGAGAGCCAGGTGTGGGGCAGGCGGCCAGAGCACAGAGGTGTCCCTGTAAAGGGCTGGAAGGAAACAGGAGGGAGCATTATCATTACCTCTCTCTTCAGACCGTGGATCCCATTCTCCTCCAGGACATCAAACAATGATTCTACAATGAGCTCCTTCCGTACTGACAGCTGAGTACTTTTCAGGTTTGGTTCTGGCCAGACCAGTGAGTTCCTGAAGGCAAAGCAAAGCAGGTCTTGTTCAGCAATGTCCACCCCGCAGGTTGGAGTTCCAGTGCCACGAGGTGAAGGATTCCGGGGGGTTGTGCCCTTCTTTATCCCCCGGCCCCTTTTGTTCCTTTGCTTTGCCAAGGGCTGCCTTCACCATATAGATGGGAAAGGCTGGAGCCCTGGGCACAAGGTGAAGGCGTGCATGGAGCACACAGCCAGCCGAGGCCAAGCTACAGAGCCAGGTGCATGGCAAGGAAGTGTTCTTACCCCAGAGACGGGAGCTCATGCACAGGTCCTGCTGACACCACCTGGAAGAAAAAAGCATTTGATGGGAGGAAGCACCAGGAGCACGGCCAGAGCTTCCAAAGGAGCTTCCCAGGGAGCCGCTGGCAGAATTTCCTGCTGCTTCCCAGCACTTTGCAGAGGACTGCTGCCCAAAGTTGGGCCCTTCAGCCCTCCACGTGCTGCAGAGCATCTGCTGCTTCTCCGTTTGCTCTCCCATCCCCTCCAGACTCCACAGTGTCACGGACGGGCCAAAGGCCCCTTCTTCCCATGTGCTGTTGCCTTCAGCCTGAGCTCCGTGCTGGGCACTGGGAAGATGCTGCCACACCAAAGCCCGTCCTGCTGCCAAGGCAGCCCCCAGCCTGGCTCAGGAGCCCACGGAGTCTCAGCAGCGATGGGCCCGTGGCCAAACTCCTCCTGTCCCCACGGAGGCTGAAGGGCAGAGCTTTGTCTTCTGCCGCACGCTGTGGCACTGACCTGCAGGACATTTCCCCAGGCTCCCAATATCCAGAGGAAGGCTCCAGCTGTGGGAGACATCAGTCAGGAGAGACCATTAGTTTGCCAGAGTGCTCGGAGCCCTGCAGCCCATTTCCCTGACAGCTTGCAGGCATCTGTGCCTCCAGGTGTGTTCTCCATTACAGCTCTAAGCCTTCCTTTGTGCCATAAATGTTCATGGACTCGTGGTCTCTTTTTTGGCCTCCCTCTGTGCATCAGGCCCTCAAAACCTCAGTGCTTCCAGTCCAGCCCTTTAGTACCTTGGCTCCAGGCCTACCCTTAAGCTTCAAGGACTTTAGGCTCTACAGGGCTGTTAAGGCCTCTCAGCCTCCTTTCTTTGGCTGTGTCCGATAGAACCACCACTGCCCTTGATGCTCTGTATCATAACCCCCACAGCTTAGCCCCGTAAGCTATGCACCATAAGCTTCTGCTTTGCCTACAAGCTATGGCCTCCAATGTTCCCCATGGGACTCTACACAACATGGCCAGGGACAGAAATGGGGCTGTTTCTGCCCTTCTTATCACCCGGCCCCTCCCATCGTCTGTCAGGGGCAGTAACCCACAGGACCCATAGAGAACCAAAAGAACATCATAGAGAGTCATAGAGCCACATAAGAACGACGGGGAGCAATAGAGACCCATGGGGAGCCAACGGGAACAAATACAGACCCATATGGGAGCTATACTAACACACTCACACATGTACCTGCAGGGACCCATATTAGTGCATAGGGGAACATACTGTCCTGTAGCAACCAGCTGTGCCCCACAGCCAGTTACGATGATGTTCAGTCACCATGGATCAAGGTTCACGGCACTGTGGGATGGCCTGAGTGGCCAACTCACACTCTTGGCCACCCTCCATCTCCCGTGGCTCCCACACCAACCCCACAGCACCACCCACACTAAGCCCTGTCCCACAAATGCAGCTGCTGCCGCTCAACAACTCTTATTGGCTGAAAGCAGGAGAGTTGAGAGATCCAAAGGGGTTGTGAGATCAGAGGTTGGGGCTGGAAGGCAGAGCATCTGCAGCTTTCGTTCCTCACTGAGTCCTTTCTATTGGGAAAGGAGATGGAGGGAGGTGAGAAGATGGAGGGCAGGGATGTGGGGTAGGAACCCACCTTGATGCTGATGTCACGGCTCCGTGCCTGCAGCTTGTTACCTGGGACTCAGCCGTGTCAGCACGTTCCTCTGCCTCATCCAGCATGTGCTGTGCCCTGGGGAACTTGGCCAAGTTGGCCTGCTTGTCCTGTGGCTTAGCCCTGGTCCCCACCCCAGTCCCCCCCCCAAACACCCACCCAACTCATCCCCGCAGCTCCTCCCTCCCCCCAACCAGCCTCGAGGCGGGCAGAAAGTCATCGACATCTCTTCATTGAATGATCAATCCCTAATTAAAACCCTCTGGTAGACATCAGAGTTTAGGGGTTTTTAGGGTTTATTAGGGTTTTTTATGGTTTTTAGGTTTTTTTAGGGGTTTTTAGGGTTTATTAGGGATTTTTAGGGGTTTCTAGGTGTTTTTAGGGGTTGCCGTGGATTTCGAATCGGTACACGGAGGTGTATTCCGCGTTCCCCCAGTTGCTGCGTACATCCATTTTAATCCTTTTGTAGGACTGAAGGGGCTTCTCCTGCCAATGCAAAGAGGAGAGGCTTCGTTATGGGCCAGAGGGGGACCAGTGCCCCATAGTGCCCCATAGCTCCCACTGTTCTCCCCATAGATCCCAAAGCATCCCATAGATCTCATAGTGCCCCATAGCTCCCACTGTTCACCCCATAGATATGGGTAAACCTAATACACAGTCAATGATTTCCTGGAATTCTGATCCATATTCAATAGTTGTTTAGCATGCAGACCCCTCTCTTGTTATCACTGATCTTATCAGTGTGGGAATCAAATGTTGTTTGTGCCTTTAGAACAAGAGAAGAATCTTTTCTTTCAAGGTCTCATTATATAAGTGAAGTAGTTTGTAGTTATTTCAAGGTCTCAGTATACAAGTGAAGCAGTAGCAGAGGAGAGGCTTTGTTATGGGCATGGGAAGAGCCCCGGCACAACAAGTGCTTCCAAAGGCTTGCAAAAGGGACCCCACGGGAGTCGGCCATGTTGGAGAGCAGAGGGTGGGCAGGAAAGCTCTTTCTTCCCATGCCGTGCAGGCAGCCCAGCCTCCCCCCTTGCACTTGCCATACCTGAACGTGGAAGGTCTGCGCAATATCTCTGTCCACGTCATAAACATACAGTCCCAGGAGTTTCCCTTTCGTCCTCATCCACTCCCTCAAAGACAAGAGATGATGGCGGTCACACTTAGGCAGGCCGTGCCATAAAGAACACACTGAGGCCAAAGGTGGGAGCCCTTCCAACCCTCCCTGTGCTCTGGTAGGATTGGAGCACAACGGAGGGTGAACCTGAGTCAGGGCACGTGGAGCAATTGCTCCCAGCTGCTCGGCCACAAAGAGCAGCAGAGGCCTTTGGAGACATGGAACCAGCCGAGGGATTTGGTGCCCTCAGGCAGGATGCCGTGCTCTGCAGCAGCCCACCACTGAAATTTGGGAGCTCCCAACTGTATGGGGTTGTATGGGGCTCTGTTGGGTGTCTACCATGTGGCTCTATGGTGCTCTATGAGCTCTTGTGTGGCTCTATGGGGTCTTACAGGGCTCTATGTGGCAGTTATGGGGCTCTGTTGGGTGTCTGTAGGGCCCTTATGGGGCCCTGTTGGGTGTGTATGGTGCGCCATGAGGCTCTTTGGATCTCTATGAGCTTCTTGTGCAGCTCTATGGGGTCTTATGGAGCATTATGGGGCTCTCTGGGGTGTCTGTGGGGGCTCTATAGGGCTTTTTGGGGTGTCTGTGGTGGTCTATGGGGTCTTATGTTTTGGTTATGGTGTTCTGTTGGTTGTCTCTGGGGCTCTATAGGATTTCAATGGGCTCTTATGGGGCTCTATGGCAAAGCTTTTTCCTCGGGGGCCTCCAGAAGCAGCAGCAGGCAGAGACTTACCAAGATGGCAAAGTCTCGGGGGCACTGCTGACACCCCCAGAGGGAGACACCGCCTTGGAGACGTGCCACAGGGCCACAGGCTGTGGGCCAGATGTTCTCCGGCAGCTGGATGACAACATGGCCCTGCGAACTTTGGAATGCCCAGCAGTTTCCAACAGAAATATCAGGCTGAAATGAGAGAGATGCGTCCATCAGCGGTGAGGCAAAGAGTCGCCAGAGCTGGATGCTGGGCAAGGAGCTTGCAGTTGTGCAATGGCCAAGTTGAGCACAGTGAGCACAAAGACAGGAGATGGGTGTGAGCAGGGAGTCCTACCCAAGAACTGCCCTCCAGAGACACAGCAAAGATGGACTTTGGGCTCTGCCTGATCCCAGTATTGCCAGCCCTGTGTCTGCTGTAGAACAGCCTTGACAGGCAGTCAGATCGTGCCCTGAGCCAGCCAGGCTCTGCAGAGCTCCAGTTGCAGCTGGTCTGGAGAATGGCCCTTCCAGCTAAGAAGTCTGAAGCACAAGTCTCTTGGCAGGGGCCGCATCCAGCCTCCAAGCCAAGCCCAGTAGGCTTCTGGCTGGGGCCCAGCCAGGGGGAATTCATGGCTCTGCACAGAGCACCCTGATCCCAGCTTTACCGTGCAGCCAGCACCAGCATCAGCTCTCAGTGTGGGGAGCAAAGTAGCTCCAAGACACAGGGGAGGCTGAGCCTGAGAGCCAGGTGTGGGGCAGGCGGCCAGAGCACAGAGGTGTCCCTGTAAAGGGCTGGAAGGAAACAGGAGGGAGCATTATCATTACCTCTCTCTTCAGACCGTAGATCCCATTCTCCTCCAGGACATCAAACAATGATTCTACAATGAGCTCCTTCCTGACTGACAGCTGAGTACTTTTCAGGTTTGGTTCTGGCCAGACCAGTGAGTTCCTGAAGGCAAAGCAAAGCAAGTCTTGTTCAGCAATGTCCACCCCGCAGGTCAGAGTTTCAGTGCCACGAGGTGAAGGATTCCGGGGGGTTGTGCCCTTCCTTATCCCCCGGCCCCTTTTGTTCCTTTGCTTTGCCAAGGGCTGCCTTCACCATATAGATGGGAAAGGCTGGAGCCCTGGGCACAAGGTGAAGGCGTGCATGGAGCACACAGCCAGCCGAGGCCAAGCTACAGAGCCAGGTGCATGGCAAGGAAGTGTTCTTACCCCAGAGACAGGAGCTCATGCACAGGTCCTGCTGACACCACCTGGAAGAGAAAAGCATTTGATGGGAGGAAGCACCAGGAGCACGGCCAGAGCTTCCAAAGGAGCTTCCCAGGGAGCCGCTGGCAGAATTTCCTGCTGCTTCCCAGCACTTTGCAGAGGACCGCTGCCCAAAGTTGGGCCCTTCAGCCCTCCACGTGCTGCAGAGCATCTGCTGCTTCTCCGCTTGCTTTCCCATCCCTCCAGACGCCACAGTGTCACGGACGAGCCAAAGGCCCCTTCTTCCCATGTGCTGTTGCCTTCAGCCTGAGCTCCGTGCTGGGCACTGGGAAGATGCTGCCACACCAAAGCCCGTCCTGCTGCCAAGGCAGCCCCCAGCCTGGCTCAGGAGCCCACAGAGTCTCAGCAGCGATGGGCCCATGGCCAAACTCCTCCTGTCCCCATGGAGGCTCAAGGGCAGAGCTTTGTCTTCTGTCGCACGCTGTGGCACTGACCTGCAGGACATTTCCCCAGGCTCCCAATATCCAGAGGAAGGCTCCAGCTGTGGGAGATATCAGTCAGGAGAGACCATTAGTTTGCCAGAGTGCTCGGAGCCCTGCAGCCCATTTCCCTCCTCCCAACCCAGTGGGGACATGCTGTGTGGGACAGTCCCGCTCCTTGGCTGTGCTGGGATGGCTTTGGGTGGGGAACACTCACCAGAAAGGACCGCTAGAAGCAGGACGGGAGTCCCTCTTCCCCTCTCTTGAGCGACACGTTGCCTAAGGGAGAGATCAGATGGTGGTTATCACAGCCCAGCGTGGGGACACGGTCTCCTGGGATCCTTTTAGCAGACAGCTGCCACCGGGTTCCTCTGCCCAGCAGAGTTGTGAGTCCCAGGGGGCCCTTTAGCAAGAGCTGGCCAGTGCCACAGCACCCATGGGACGCATGAGAGTGAGGGGCTCTGCTGTGCTAAGGTGGGCAGCGGCCTGGCCCCGTTCTGGCCCTCCCGAGAGCAGGAACAGGGCTGTGCCCACGGAAAGGGAGTTTGGCTGCCTGGCTGGAGAAAGCCCGGCAGCACACAGTGATTCTGGCTTCCCCTCCCCACATTCTGGGCCTGCTGCACCCACCTGCCCAGCTGGGCTGGCATTTTGGCTCCTTCACTCCTCGCACAGACACAGAGAACGGCTTGCTCTCCTCCCAGGAACACAAGCACCTCTCCACTTGCCTGCTCTGCACTCCTCGCGGGACTGCAGTGCTGCACAGTTCCCCATGGGGCTCTACACAACACAGCCAGGGACAGAAATGGGGCTGTTTCTGCCCTTCTTATCACCCGGCCCCTCCCACCGTCTGTCAGGGGCAGTAACCCACAGGAACCATAGAGAACCAAAAGAACATCATAGAGAGTCATAGAGCCACATAAGAACGACAGGGAGCAATAGAGACCCACGGGGAGCCAAGGGGAACAAATACAGACCCATATGGGACCTGAGGTCGCCCTCTTAACGGTTTCACGCCCTCTTGAACTCTCTCTTCAAAGTTCTTTTCAAATTTCCCCTACGGTACTTGTTGGCTATCGGTCTCATGCCGGTATTTAGCCTTAGATGGAGTTTACCACCCGCTTTGGGCTGCATTCCCAAGCAACCCGACTCCGAGAAGCTATACTGACACACTCACACATGTACCTGCAGGGACCCATAGAAGTGCATAGGGGAACATACTGTCCTGTAGCAACCAACTGTGCCCCACAGCCAGTTACGATGATGTTCAGTCACCATGGATCAAGGTTCACGGCACTGTGGGATGGCCTGAGTGGCAAACTCACACTCTTGGCCACCCTCCATCTCCCGTGGCTCCCACACCAACCCCACAGCACCACCCACACTAAGCCCTGTCCCACAAATGCAGCTGCTGCCGCTCAACAATTCTTATTGGCTGAAAGCAGGAGAGTTGAAAGATCCAAAGGGGTTGTGAGATCAGAGGTTGGGGCTGGAAGGCAGAGCATCTGCAGCTTTCGTTCCTCACTGAGTCCTTTCTATTGGGAAAGGAGATGGAGGGAGGTGAGAAGATGGAGGGCAGGGATGTGGGGTAGGAACCCACCTTGATGCTGATGTCACGGCTCCGTGCCTGGAGCTTGTTACCCTGGGACTCAGCCGTGTCAGCACGTTCCTCTGCCTCATCCAGCATGTGCTGTGCCCTGGGGAACTTGGCCAAGTTGGCCTGCTTGTCCTGTGGCTTAGCCCCGGCCCCCACCCCGGTCTCCCCCCAAACACCCACCCAACTCATCCCCGCAGCTCCTCCCTCCCCCCAACCAGCCTCGAGGTGGGCAGAAAGTTATCGACATCTCTTCATTGAATGATCAATCCCTAATTAAAATCCTCTAATAGACATCAGAGTTTAGGGGGTTTTAGGGTTTATTAGGGTTTTTAATGGTTTTTAGATTTTTTTAGGGGTTTTTAGGGTTTATTAGAGCTTTTTAGGGGTTTTTAGGTGTTTTTAGAGGTTTTTAGGCGTTGCCGTGGATTTCGAATCGGTACACGCAGGTGTATTCCGCGTACCCCCAGTTGCTCCACACATCCAGTTTAATCCTTTGGTAGGATTGAAGGGGCTTCTCCTGCCAATGCAAAGAGGAGAGGCTTTGTTATGGGCTCCGTTAGGGGCCGGAGGGCTTATTAAGGGTTCATCAGGAGGTGGATCCACCTCCATGGGCTCCACCGAGGGGGTCACACGTCTGGTCCAGCCGTGACGGGAACGGGCTCTCTTGCCTGTCTGCCGCCTGATGGTCCTGGCAGGCCCCCTCCTCCTCCTCTTCGACCCTGCTGTCCCCAGCTACATCTTCCCACCTAAATCCTGGGAATCCTCCAGCCTCGCTCTCTTAGCTCCCCACATGGCTGTTAATGGCCAGAGCTCTCAGAGGTGAGTGCGTTGCGTGGGGCAGTAGTGACCAAGGTGACTGCTGTGACATGGCCAGGGTTCTAACATGGTGGCCGCACTGCTGGCACTGCTGGCACTGGCGTTCCACATGGCATGAGGAGGGGGCTGTAGGACAGGGCATGGCACGGGAGCCAGAAGACACTGGTCCTTGGGTTAAAATGGGAGGGGGACTGCGCACATTCCCTTTGTGTCCCCCCCCCCCCCCCGACTCCATCCCATAACCCGTGTAAACCACCCCAACACCATCCCATAACCCATCCCAACCCCAAACCCATCCCATAACCTCTAGAACCCCTGCCAGCACATGGGGTCCCAGACAGGCTAAAAGCCAGCTGGCAAGGAAGGCCCGAAGGAGAAAGCCGTCTGGTCGGATGGTTGCGGGGTGCCTGCCAGGCCAAAGGCCGGCTTGGGGATCCCTGCCAGGCCAGAAGCCTGCAGGCCTGGGAAGCCCTGCCAGGCCAAGAGCCTGCCGCCGGCCGGCAAACACTGGAAGGCCAAAAGCTGGCTGGCCAGCCTGGGGAGTCCTACCAGGCCAACATCCAGCCTGCCCGGGGCTCACTGCCAGGCAACAAAATGGCTGACTGACCTGCTGGGCCTGTGAGGCCAAAAGCCGGCCACGCAGTCGGGGGGGACCTTGCCAGGCCTGAAGCTGGTAATGCGGTTAGATGGGCACTGCCAGGCTAAAAGCCAGCTGTCTGCTCTGGGGGGCACTGCCAGCTCAAATGCCTGCAGGCCAGGGAAGCCCTTCCAGGACAAAGGCCGATGATCTCACTATAGTGTCATACTTGATCCCAACAAAAAGACATTTTCTTCCCAAAACACTGCTTTTCATCTCCAAAAGAAGAAATTTTCTACAAAAAATCACTCTTCTTAGCACAATATGATTCTTTCTCCCCAGTATAATATTTTTGTCTCAAAAATGCAATGATTTCAGCATTCAATATCAATTTATGTGAAGATTTAGACAGTTTTCACCCGAATATCACTATTTATCCCAGAATGCAGAGAGGTGCATTCTTTCTTTCCAGGTTCCCAATAACCAGCTGTGCTGTTTATGACCCTTCATGGCTTCTCCTGGTGGTTCGACGTGTCCGGCCTCACCTAGAAAGGAAAACTCAAAGCACAAACAGTTCCTAACAGGTGCCACAGGAGGATTTTCTCTCTGCCACTGGATGGACCAACCAGATGCTGCCTGGAGGGTTTCACTTCACTGGAAGGACAGGAATGGGAGCCTGAGCAGATCCAAGCTGAACTTCAATACTCAATGTGTTCAATGCTCACAACGAATGGGTTGGTTCCAATGGGCCCTATGCCCCCACTAAAGAGCTTTGACAGCTCACAGCACTTGCCCAGAGCACTGCGGGTTGTTTCTCCTCTGCACTGTGGGGTCTCAGGGGGGGGAGCCTGCAGTTTTCTAAGCTTATTTTGGCTGAAAACAAGTCCCGTGTCAAAGAAAGCCAAGCCTGCCCCTTGATCCTCATTGAGCTCTGAGGCCGACCTGCCCTGGGTGCCCAATGAGCACCAGTGAGAGCTGCAGCAATCGAGATGCTCATCATTAGGGATGGCAGCGGTCAAGAGATTCAGGCCCATGCAGGAAGATGCTATGATGGGCAGCGGGCTCAGCATCTCATCCTGAGGCCAGCCTGCCTGAGGAGGCCACCTCCATCCCCACTGGTGGGGGCCATGGCACACAAGGGGTGAGCATCAGCCTGAAAAGAGCAGAGCTGGGCTCCTGCAGGCAGGGCAGGCAGCAGGCGGGCTCAGAATGGGCAGCAGCCATCACCACCTGCATTCCATTGCGTCGAATAGGCTGCTGTGTGACATGGAACCCAGGAGCCGCATCAGAGCGGCTGCAGGGCGGTGGGTGTCACATCCTGGAGGAGCTTCTGGCGAACGACTGGAAGCATTTGGAAGGGATGAGTTCCCACGTGGCAGTTGCCAACAAGGAGCAACACGCGTGTGTGATGCGCACCAAGATGAGCTGGTGGGAGGACGGCCCCGCAACAGGCTGTGGCTCCCAGGAGTCCAAATGGCACCAGCAAAGGTGTGGGGATCCACAGCCAGCACACGGCACCGTTGCCAATGGGCACCAGCCGGCCCCATTCCGCAAGCGGTGCGGGTCCTGCAAGCAGCTGTGTGAGTGGTACAGCAATGCGGGCCCAGTTTGCCAGCGGAACATTAACAGCATGCAGCAAGTGGAGCTGCTGCAGGAGCTGGAGCAGGTGAGCACCTAATGGACGGACACACAAGGGCCGAGCTGCCGGCTGAAGGGCACCCTGCCCATGGCATGGCAGCAGAGGGCCGGGGGACAACGCTGCTCCTTTCCCCTCCCACAGGCTCATGAGCAGCTCATGGAGAACCGCACGGCCAGGGCCAGGGAGTCTTTGTTGAAGGTGAGGAGATGCTGCTGTGTGGTGTGGGGAGGGAGAAGTGCCCTCGTGTGGGTCTGCAACTCCAGCCCTGCAGGTCCTGCTTGCCCCGATGGAGGAGGCAGGAGGGGACGGAGCCCCATGGGAGCACCGGTGCCCTGACGGTCGATGCTCTTCTGCTTTCCCACAGAATGCCCACCAAATATGGGCTGAAAGAACGGCTGCCCGTAAAGAGGAGCTGGAGCAGGTAGGGGGCAGTGAGGGCTCGTCCTCACAGCTCGGCATCCTCACGCCTCTGGCTGTGCAGGAGGACGTCGGTCCCAATCCCTCGGGTCCATGGGACCCAACGCAGCCACCCCTGGTGGTACACGCTTTGTCTTGCAGGAGAAGCAGCTCATTGCCCAGCTGGAAGAGCAGCTGAAGGCTGAGACAGAGGAGATCGAGGTAGTGTGGTGGGTTGAGGGAAGGGGTGGGGGGCTGCCCACCCCCATGTTGTGGACCTGGAGCTCATGTTTTTGTCTTCCAGGTGCTGCGCAGGGAGAAACAGCGCCTGCGAGAGGAGCGGGAGGAGCTGGAGCTGGAGGGTGCCTGGTGAGTGGGACCCACCCATGGGACCCTGCACCCCACGCCTGCACACGGGGGTCTCTGACACACCTGGGGCAGCAATGGGACTGCAGTGCTGCTGGAGATAGGGCTCTGGTTACTGCACGGTGTGGCAGAGCAGCCCCATCCCAGCCCTGGGGGGTGGGCACACAGTGCTGGGGAGCCCCCCGTGGTGATAGACTCCAACCAAGCCTTGTTCAACACAGGCAACAGCATCAGATGGAGCTGGAGGTGGAGTGTGAGCCTGGGGCTGTGCTGCCGGAGCTGGTGGAGGCACAGCTGGTAAGGGGCAGAACACACAGCACCCGGGGTCTCCCCATCCAACAGTGGTCTCCCCATGCAATGGGGTCTCCTTGAGGACAGGGCTCCTTCCAGCACTGTTGTGCTGCCGGGCTCCCGAGTCCTGCATGATCCCCCTGCTGTGCAGCAGACCCTGACCTCCATCTCTGCCCCATCTTCACCTACAGGAGAAGAAGGAGCGGGCGAGGAGACGTGGGTTCTCCTTCTGGATGGACGTCCTTCTGGGCTGTCACAGAACTGCTTTGTCCTCTTGCTGCTGAAAGGAGCCAACCAGGAGCAGGGAATGGATGCACAGGACCTCAACTCTGACCCACAGGAAAACTCAGGACAAATGAATGTAGTCTGCCAATCTTTTACCAGTTCAGCTGAGCTTTAAGACTCATTGTGAAGCCTTTTAAAATATTTATTTATATATATATATATATACTATAAGACTACTCAGTTATACTGTCAATCATCTCGGAAAGTTCAAGATGGAGTTCATCCACATCCTTCTCCAGCTCCGAGTCATATTGTCCTTCCATTTCCTCTAAGAATTCCGAGATGAACTTTTCAAGGTCATCTTCTACAGCCTTGGTGAGCAGGCTGACCTCCGGCAGGGCTGGAGCAGCAGTCTGGAAAGAAGGAAGACAAAGTCAATGATTGCTCAGGAGATCCTTCCTCTGCAGCACTTCTCCTTCAGCACTGCTGAGCCTTAACCCAACATGTGGGCCAAGGGGCTCCTGAAGGACGTTAACAGTAAGCCTGACCAGGACAGCACTGACACTTCCTCCCCTCCTTACCAAAGCTGCTATTTTAGCCTTTTTAGCTGGAGGCTCCTCTTCTTCAGTGCTTCTCCGAGGATTCACAGCTGCCACAGCAGAAGGAGAGATCTCAGCAGCCTTCCGCTTCCTTGCTCGCTTCGTGGGGCTGCTGGCTTTGCCATCCCAAGGCTTCTCACACACATTGCCCTTGGCTACAGGAAGAAGAGAGAGCTGGTACAATTGTGCCTTGAGAGGAGTCCAGGTTGTCCTGTCATTCCCACAGCTCTTCTCCACAGTTAAATACATCCGGCCAGCAAAATTACATTGCTCTTTCCACAAATCTCAGCAATATCTTCCACAGTAAGTGCTGCATACCAACAGTCCGACCAAAGGAACAAAGAAACTGCACAGCTACACCATATTATAACCCAGACAAGGGAAACAGCCATACAGCAGGAGAAAGCAATACATGGTCCCTCTAGAGAAAGGAAAAAGCAGGAGCTACAGACAAGAGTGTGCAACCAGACGCTGTGCAAGCCACAACAGACCCACAAAATACATCCAGGGGTTTATCACACAGGTAAGTCTGCAGCTCAGTGCCACTGTCTGTCCCTCGTTCTCAAGCTGAAGTCTGGCTGGAAGGAACACAAGTGAACTAAGAAAATAAGCATTTCCCTAGGCACGCACCCACCATGAGCACTCAGGTCCCTTTACTTCCGAGGACCACCTCACACTCAACACTCATTCATAGTTCTCTGCTCCTGAGGTTGGGCTGATGGTTTCCCTAGCAATGCTGGTGCCCACCGTGCTGAGATTTCACTTACGCCTTTGCAAGCTGATAAGCTGACCATGAAGGGTGGATTCAGGACTGCTAAGCTCTGCACTTTTACCTTGGACTGTTTCTTTAGCAGCAGCCGGCACAGCAGCCACTTCCTTCTTCAGTTTCTCCGGTTGTCTCAGCTGCAGCTTCTCCTTTATTGTCCCCTCAAGGCTCTTTGCTTGAGCTCTAGAATTTGGTGTACTCTGATCCCAGGGCTAAAAAGAAATAAAGTAAGTGCAAAATCAGAACAAACACCAGGGGGAGTGTATGAAGGAAATCAGATTGGAGATATTGCAAAAACGGCTGCACCTGGAACAGTACATTCTTGTCACTTGGGTCACTGACCCTTTCATAAATGCCTGCATATAACAAGATCCATGCTTTGCTGTGAAAACACTGTTTCAAACGTGTGCAATTAACAAAGCAAGCTCGTTTAAATCAGCGCAGTACTGGAGTTGTTACCTACCACATTCTATCTGAGCAACAGAAAGTCATTCCTGTTCCTCTACACAACATCCACCCACAGTCTGATTTCCCTGAACACGAAGCCGTCCTGGCCTTTTTGTATCCAGTGCCCCCCACGTTAACCTCACAAGTTGTACCTGGTGCCAGCAGGGTTACTGCCTCACTGCCAGATACAATCAGATCAATTCTGAGTTTGAGGAGTGCAAAGCTGTCTGGGAAAGCCATTGAAAGTATCAGGATTGTGAAACATGGCTGCAGCTCTTCACCAAAGGCAGGAAGGTAGGAATGCGCTCATGATGGTGGCACATGGTGAGCAGTGAGACATGAGAACATGTGAAGAAATTGTGTCAATGTGTCCATCTTCAGAAGGGACTCACCTCTGCGGGTGCAGAGACAGCTTTGGGAGCAGCCCTGCTCCATTCCGCAGTCTTTTCCTCTTCTCTTCCAGGTGCTTTAAAACAAGGAAAATGAAAATCATTTGGTCAACAGCAAGCATAGAAAGAAACCTGAGTGCCAGTGTTTCCTCCATGTGCTTATTTCCTCACATTCAATAACAAAGCACAGACAGAGGCGACATCACGCAGTCCATACAGTATCCAAGCTCTTCCCTCCTTCACATGCTGTCTCATCACAAAGCCTTTCACCTCCCCAATGAATAACTCACCCCCCCTGACCTTTTTTACAGAGGTTGGCCCCCATGTTGAGGAGTCAATCCTTGCTTTACAAACACATTTACATATCGAACTAAGCAACACACGCCAAAGATGAAGGCAACCTTGGCATCAACACACAGAACATGCCACACCAAAAACATGGCAGAAAGAAAATACAGGAGAAACTGAATTACAAAACCTCACAGCGAATGAATTTTCCAGAATGAAGCAGGCAGACACCACGGATTCAATGGAAAAACACATGGATGGACATCCTGGCACTTCCTGCCTTTGCATGTTGTAAGAAACAGCCAAGGCAATTCTAAGCAAACTCCATTTGCTTGACAGGGGAAGCACTTCGGCAGAGCAGACAGTGAAGCACCTCCTTACCTGCTGGCTTTGCGATCTGCTGCATCCGCAGGGCTTTCTCCTGCTTGATTTCTTTCAAGGTTTTAATATGCACTTCTTCCAATCTCTTGATTTTACGCCGTGGCTCTTCCAGTTTCACTTTACCCGGCCCAGGTGGAGGGAAAATTCTCTTGTTCTTGCATTTACCCTCAGCTCTCTTGTCAGTAAGAAGCTCTTCTACTTTTTGCTTCTCTTCCTCCAGTCCTTTGTGTTTCCTTTCAGCCAGGGCTTCCGAGTAGCTTTTGATGTGAACTGCAGGGGAAGGCCTCACCCTGGAGCTGGGATCCTCCACCTTACAGCACCCTTCTGCCTGGGGGGCAGCTGGGGTTTCTCCTCGCTGATTCGCTCTCTCAAGACGGATCTCTTCCAGAGTTTTGACATGGATCTCCCCTGCTGGCTTGGCACCCTTCTCTGCCATCATCAAGAAAGGAGAAGCATAATGATTAAATGAGAGTCCAATGAGAGCTTAAGTTTGCAGATTTGTCATAATATTACAGAATATGAGTGTTCCCAACAGCGCATCACAGGACAGCTTCACTCTGCAGTTTTCTCCCCAAAGCCACCTGTCCTATATTTTGAAAACCAGTCCGATTTTTCCCTTTCAAATTAACATTTAGGGCTCTGTGGAAGTGGTCTAAATTCATGAGAAGGAAAAAGGGGAAAGCAGGTGTAATACCTAGTTATTATCTATCTGAGCACAAGTATGTCCCTGTCTCTCCTTCAGAGACTTCATGCCTTGAATTACAGAACGGAACAAACCAGGGATGCTGCATAAATGCCAGCTCTGTGCTCACGTTTCAAAACGGGGCAGGGAAAGGAACTTCAAATCCCAGTGATGAAGACTTCAGCAAGCACGCAAAGAGAACGCTCCCAGGAAAGAACAAGCAGAAAGCCTAGAGAATCTGTGCAGCAAACACCAATGACCATTTACCTCTCCTTGGTGCTCTGTCAATCTTGATCTTCTTCCCCAGCCTTTCTGCAAGGCTGCGTTTCAGCGGAAGGCCACTGACATCAGCTACAGAGAGAAAACAACAACATTCCTAAGATAATTCCTTTGGAGAAAGATTTTTACAACAGTCAACCACAAACTTTGGTTTCTCCAAGTGTATGTTCTCAAATTCACCTTTCAGCTGCTACACTTGTGTGCCACATGGAGTCATCACAGACCCACGACACACTTTCCTCCCTCCTGCTTCAGCAGTGCCCTCCCATTTGCGTGGAGGCAGCCAAACAGCAGCTCACAAGCAGCCCTTACCTACAGAGGATTCCTGTTTTCCAGGTTCATCAGCAATATTCAGTCGAATCACGGGCTTCTCCCCTAAAACAAAGAAAAACAAAGTGCTTATTTGTCAGAAACCAACAGAATTACTGTCTTGTGAGCCCATTTCCCACCCAAAACAAATACACCCAAAAGACACCACTTTGACAGCCCTGACAGAAAATAATATTGCAACTGTAATGCACTCAGGGTAAGTCCCAATTATAATTTATCCATTCCACTTAGGAGCCACCAAATGGAAACAAAGGTACTCCTCATTACCCTGCTTTGCAGACAGCGTCACAGTTCTGACCAGTGTCCGCACATTCTCCTTCTTAGGCACAGGAACAGTCTGAGATTGGAGCAGATGAGCAGGAGCTCCTGAAGGCCCTTCTGATCCAAGTGAACAAACAGACAGTGTTTACAACAAGAAAAAGAAAAGCCACTGCCAACAACAAAAGCAAACCTGACAGAACCGTCACAAAGACCAAAGCGCATTTGTTACTCACTACTGTCCAATGTGCAACAACCACTGCACAGCTCTATTCCCCAACACAGTGCCAGCTATCTGAGTATTATCAGAAGGATAACAAAGTAGGGCACATGAACTCACCACTTTGTTGTTTGGTTTTATCCTTTTGTTTCTTCAGTTTGATCTCTTCAAGTGTTTTTATTCCAAAATTCAGACTGTCATCTGGGAACACAGAGCAGTGAATGAGACTGAAGGACAGAGGCACACGCTGAAGACCACAGCTCTGCAAACTGCCTCCTGCTCAGAAGCATGCAGAACAAACCCTGTCAGCTCTCCCCACAGCTAAGAGCACCATGGACCTGATGTCTGTCTGCTGCCCTCCTTTCATCCTTCTGGATATTAAAAGTAGGCTTTATCCCTTACTTTATCCCATCCACATGACATTAGATTCCTCTATCAGCAAATGTGGCTTTCACCACTGGTTGGAAAGATGCACATACAGGCACTTAAACTCCATGCTGTGGCCTCGTCGTGCTCTAATGCTCTAAACAAAGGAGTTTACCTTCCTAATCTGAAAGGCACATGAAGTTACGAGGTAGGAACAAGATCATGGAAATAGCCGAGTCCATTCAGCAACCCTATGTTCTGTTGTGTTTGTACAATAAATTGCTTTGGAGTTAATTGGCAAGTGCTTCTGATTAATCCTGGAATACCTTGTTTTGTATCAGCATTAGATTTCCTAATGGAAATGATCCGCAATCCATGATGGTTTTCTTTAGCTGGTTGCTGGACAGGTGTTTTTATTTCTTCTCCCTCCTTAGAAAGCTGGTCTGTACAAGGAAAGAAAAAATCAGCCTCTTCAGGTACGCGGTAGGAATTCAATCAGATTTCCCACATTTATGTAGCTCATACACTTCAGCCCACAGTTAATATTCTTAAGTACAAATGTAAGTGACTACAGATGGGTTCTTTATTTAAACTGCTACACTTACCTGGTAAACACATAGAAGCAGCCTAAGTAAATAGTGTAACTACTAGAGAACCGGGAAATCAACCACACTCACCATCACCTTTGTCATCATCTGCAGAATTGATGACAACGGGAGGATGTGTCGGGCTTGGGACATTCTCTGAGTTTTCCACTTCCATCACTTCCATCGACTGTGGAGAGGGATCGGACTGCACGGAAAGCTTGCTCTGCTGCACTGTTATCTGAGCTGCCCTCGGATCGTCACCTGCAGACTCTGGTGGACTTGGCAGCGTAGCTACAGGAAGAAAAGGATCAATTTAAAACTTTGATCCTAACCTTACAACCACTGCACAAAGATGGCAGGCAAGGCTGAAAACCCACACAGATAAATGCTGAGTCACCAGTTGCCCATCCAACTGGCTACTGGGTGAACAAGGAAATCCCCCCCTACACAACATTCACCCAGTAAAAGCTTAAATTCAGGAAAACAACCTGCAAGGCAAAGGCCACAGGAGCAAAAAGAAGCTGAGCATGCAAGAAAAAACTGAAATATCAGAAGCACACAAAGTTGAGCTGTGCTCCTATCTATCATCTTCCCAGCTTTCTTCTCTTCATTCAATCAGTCTCTCAGGAGCAGTTGTTTCAAAACATTGCCCTCCTCAACACTGGTCAAACTCTAGTAACATCACCCTGACTCAGCAAGGAGCCCCTGGGCTGCACG
Organism: Coturnix japonica; assembly: GCF_054131305.1. NCBI lineage: Eukaryota > Metazoa > Chordata > Aves > Galliformes > Phasianidae > Coturnix > Coturnix japonica. The sequence goes on from NW_028188964.1 coordinate 302,237, forward strand.
GCTGCAAGCCCTCCAATGGAGCCCCTCCTTCAACACCACGAGTGACAGCAGTGAGTAACCCCAACACATTTGTCTGACAGCTGCAGGTCTTCAAGCTCACCCACCTGGACAACCTCAGCAAAGACAGCGATCTTCCAAGCCTTGCAGTTCACTTCTCCTGTAGGCTGAACCAACACTGAATCCGTCAATTAAGAATAACGGGGTAGGAAGAATTTTCCTCCTCACTTTGCCAATGTCAAATTCTGTAAGTTGGAATTTCTGGTCTTCAAGGTTTCTTCACCTATGAAGAAAACACTAAAACCTTCCCCTGTCTTTGTTACCTGTACAGCAAAAGCATGCCAGTGTGTATCAATACACAAATCCACACACATGTGCCTGAATACGGTAACTCAGCACTGCATGGAGCTGCAGCACGTTCTGCTCAGCCACAACAAGGGTTTGGGTTGTTGTTTTTTTTTCTTTTCTGATGTAAAAATCAAATATTTTGGTATTTTAGGTTTGTTTTGTTGGTTTTGGTTTTTCTTAAGGTATCAAATGCAGTAAAACCTACAACCAGGACAGACAGAAGATCAAATTCAAGTGATTCGGAACTCTTTCATTAAAGTGCTGCACTTTTCTGTGCTAAGCATTTCCTACAGTCAGTAAGGAAAGGCTGGAACCTTTTACTCACACAAACACTAGTGAATTTTCCAAAAAAAAAATGTTTTTTTTCAGGGAATTTTCCCAAATCTAAACTAAAGAGAGGAGAAGTCGGGCTCTCAAGTTAGTTGCTGGACTGACTGCATGACAAAGGGAACAAAAACAGCAGTTAAGGACAAAGTTTCCTTCCCTCCTCCAATACTGATAGAAATGCTGCCTTTTTACCTTTAGTACCTTCACAACAGATTGGCAGATTCCTACGTTCCTAAAGACCTCAATGCTGCTCAGCACAGACACCGGGCACCAACTGTCACTGGACTCTGCACCGTGGAACACGCACACAGCTCAGCACTTCTGTTCTCACAATTGGAAGGGTTCTAGAATCGGGAGCATGAAGCGGACTAGAAATACCTCACATCCCTCTGCTCCTTACGAGCCCTTCCATTTTAAAACAAGATAACCCCAGACACATCTGTTAGCACAGCAGCCCAAATGCTAACCAGAGCACACAGTGTGTAACGCCGAAAGTACCAGTTTAATGCCATGCCACAAACCCTATTTAATGGTGCAGGTGACCGCCCCTATCAGATACCCGTGACCTCCCTGACTCCAGCCCTGGTGCACGCAGGCACCACCTGCCCAATACCCAACATCTCCCCCCTCTTTATCATCTCCAGCCCCTGTAAAGGTTCCCCCACGTACTCCCTGTTACTCCAAAGGTGATTCGCACATTTAAGGCTATTCCGCAAATGAATCAAACATTAAACATATGCAAAAAACAATTAAGCTGTCATAATAACAGACCAAAGTGATGCAGCTGCAGTGACTACAATCCTGAAAGCACACAACAGCAATCTGCCTAACAATTGTGAAATGCTGTATGGCAACACTTAGTCAACTTGTAGAGAACAGTGCATTCAAGTTCAAGATAACAGCACAATACACAATGGAGTTACAACTTTTCCAAGTTCAATGTAACACTGTTGTACAGAATCTTCGTGGCATTCCAGTTCTGTCCAGTGTGCATTATAATGTCACACTCCATAACCAGATAAGAAGACAAAAACATATTGGCTGTGCAGAATCGTTCTGAATGTCCACCACTGGGGGATTACCCAGGAACCCGGCAGCCCGCTCGACCCCGCTCCCGCACAGCCCCCACCCCCAGCAACATCCCCCCAAACACTGACAAACTGTGACACCCAACACAATGAACAAACGTTTACAAACTTCTTACAATGGGACCCCAAAGGGGCCCATCAGCCCCCGCCGGGCCCCCCCCGTGCCCCCATGAGGTGCCCCCCACCCAACGCTCCCCCGGTGCCAGCCCCACCCCACAGCAGCACCACCGACCCCACACGGCAGCAGCCCCAGACGCCGCCGCCCCACAGGGCAGACGAGGCGGCTCCAATAGGGGGGGATAAAGGGGGGGGTCGGGGGATAAAGGAGGTGGTGGACGGGGCTGGGGGGGGGAATGGAGCACGGACGGCAACGGGAGCACGGCCCTATAGGGGAGCACGGCCCTATAGGGGCGCATGGACGGCTATGGGAGCATGGCCCTATAAGGGATCACAGCCCTATATGGGATCAGGGCCCTATATGGGATCAGGGCCCTATAGAGGAGCACGGCCCCATAAGGGAGCATGGCCCTATAGGGGAGCACGGCCCTATAAGGGAGCACAGCCCTATATGGGATCAGAGCCCCCTATGGGATCAGGGCCCCATAAGGGATCACGGCCCTATATGGGAGCCGTGGTGCGACTCCATGGGGCTGCCGGCCCTGCTGAGGGCTCTGCTGCGGGAACGGAACCATAGGACCGGACTGAACGGAACGGACCAAAGTGGGACAGGACAGAACGGAACGGACCGAGCCGGGATGGGACAGAACCGAGCGGACCAAACCGGGACGGCAGGTATGGGAATGGGGGGGGGGGGGGGCAATGTGACCGGGGGGTCACCTGGGGTCAGTGTCACTGGGGTCGCCATCATGGGGGTGTCACCATATTGGGGGGGTTCACCATTACTGGGGTCACTGTCATGGGGGGGGGTCAACATAATGGGGGTCACCTGGGGTCATTGCCACTGGGATCACCATATTAGGGGGGTGTCCCCATCCCTGGTCGCCATTTGCCATGTTCCACCATGTCTGTGTGTGTCCCCAGGTGTGTCGGTGTCACCACGGCTCAGCACAGCGTCAGCAGGACCTCCCTTATCAGCAGGACCCCCCCCATCCCCCCATCCCCCCTTATCACCATGTCCCCCCCTATCACCACCAAGGCCCTCCTTCTCACTATCACGACCCACTATCGCACCACCACAGCGCCCCCTGTCGGCCCGCCCCCCCTTATCAGCCCGCCCCCGTTTCCCGTCCCCGTTCTGCCCGTTCTGCCGCCGTAACGGGGAGTCCCGCGCGGTGTGGAGCAGCCACGCTCTGAAGGACGCGCGTGGCCGCGTGCTGTGCCCCATCCTGCGGCGCTACGTGTGTCCGCAGTGCGGCGCCACGCGGGACAACGCGCACACCAGGAGGTTCTGCCCGCTCACCCCGGCGTCATATCGCTCTGTGTATGCACCGAGAGCACGGGGACACGGGGACGGCGGTGACTGATAGCAGGTAATGGGGTATGGGGTTATAGGGGCTATTAGGTGATGGGCTTGTGGGTTATCGGGTTATTTATGGGGTTGTGGGGGTTATGGGGTTATTTACGGGGTTATGGGGTTGGCTATGGGGTTATGGGGTTATAGGGGTATGGGGTTATTGGGGTTTGGGGTTGTGGGGTTATAAGGGGTTATGGGCTATAGGGGTTATGGGGTTGGCCCCCACATATTGTACTGTGTGTGTCGGGGCAGTTGTGGTGGTGATGATGTTAATTAAGGCCGTAATTACTAATTACTATTACTAATAACGCACTCTGTGTCATCCCCAGGCTGTGCTGAGCGCAACGTGGGACAGAAGGCAGCAGCTGGGCACCAACTGTGCACCATCATTAGTGCACTGTCACTTGTGCACCATCATTTGTACACCATCAGCTTTGCACCACCACTTGTGCACCATCATCTTTACACCATCACTTTACACCTTCAGTTGTGCATCATCACTTGTGCACCATACCTTTGCACCATCACTTTGCACCACTACTTTGTACCATCATTTGTACACCATCACTTGTGCACCATCACTTTGCAGCATCCCTTTGCACCTTCAGTTGTGCACCACCACTTTGCACCATCATTTGTGCACCGTCAGCTTTACACCACCACTTTGCACCAGGAGCAGAGCTCAGCAGCCGTTCCCTGTTGTGTTGTTGTGTTATTGTGTAGTTGTGTTGTTCCAGCCCTGCTCACACTCGTGTGTTTATTGCACCATTATGGGCTTTTTTCCCCCAATAAAGCCCCACTCACAGCTGCAGCTTCATCCTGGCTCGTCCCCCTCCATCTTCCTCCTCCTCCTCCTGCTGTTGTTCACCCCCCGGCTCCGCTCACGACGCAGCCGCAGCAGCGACACCAGGGTATGATGGGCGCTCATCACACGGCGGCTGTAGGATAATGGGACCCCATAGGGGATAATGAGACCCCATAGAGACCAATGAGACCTCATAGGGAACAATGGGACCCCACAGAGACCAATGAGACCCCATAGGGGGCAATGAGAGTCCCCATAAGGGACAGTGAGACCCCATAGGGGATAGTGAGACCCCTATAGGGCACGATGGGCGCTCATCACACGGCGGCTGCAGGGACAATGAGACCCCATAGGGGACAGTGAGACCCCATAGAGACCAATGAGACCCCATAGGGGATAATGAGAGCCCATAGGGGATAGTGAGACCCCACAGGGGACAGTGAGACCCCATAGGGGACAGTGAGACCCCATAAGTGCCAATGGGACCCTAACCCCCCCCCCAGCACTCACTTGAGGTTGGACAGCTCGAGGATCAGCCCCCCCAGCACCGCAGACGCATCCTCACGTGGTGCCACCTCATTCCTGGGGGTCAAAGGGGGTGAAAATGGCACCAATCCGGGGCTTTTTAAGCCCAAAATGAGCTCTGGGTTCTAGTGGGGGGAGGGGGTTTGACCTGGGGGTGCAGCTGGGTGAGGCCAGGTGCCCATCGGCGTCCACAGGGCACAGAGGGGCTGCAGGCTGGGAGGGGGTGGGGGGCTGGGGGAAAAATGGGGTGAAATGGGGGCAACTGGGGCAACAGGGGATGAACTGGGGGGAACTGGGATGAACTGGGGTGAATGGGGGTGAATGGGGGGGGATTGGGGGATATGAGAGTGACTTGGGGGGGGGACTGGAGTGATGTGGGGTGAATGGGGGAGAATTGGGGGGGTCTGAGAGTGACTGGGGGGGGAACTGGGATGAATTAGGGTGAATGGGAGAGAACAGGGGGGGATTGGGGGGATCTGAGGGTGACTTGGGGGGAACTGAGATGATTTGGGGTGAATGGGGGCAAATTGAGGGGGACTGGGGGATATGAGAGTGACTTGGGGGGGGACTGGGATGAATTGGGGTGAATGGGGGGAAATTGGGGAGGATTGGGGGATCTGAGGGTGACTTGGGGTGGGACTGGGATGAATTTGGGTGATTTGGGGGTGAATTGGGGGGGATTGGGGGGATCTAAGAGTGACTTGGGGGGGGAATTGGTGTGATTTGGGATGATTTGGGGGTGAATGGGGGGGAACTGGGGTGAACTGGGGCACCAAGGGCTGAACTGGGGGGAACTGGGATGAAATGGGGTGAACTGGGGGGATCTGAGGGTGACTTGGGGGGGGAACTGGGATGATGTGGGGTGAAATGGGGGTGAATGGGGGGGGATTGGGGGATATGAGAGTGACCTGGGGGGGGACTGGGGTGATGTGGGGTGAATTGGGGTGCATGGGGGAGAATTGGGGGCATTGGGGGGGTCTGAGAGTGACGGGGGGGAACTGGGATGAACTGGGGTGAATGGGGACAAATTGGGGGGGATTGGGGGAACTGAGGGTGACTTGGGGGGGGACTGGGGTGAATTGGGGTGAATGGGGGAGAATTGGGGAGGTTGGGGAGGGACTGGGATGAATTGGGGTGATTTGGGGTGAATGGGGGCAAGGGGGATCTGAGAGTGACTGGGGGGGGAACTGGGATGAATTAGGGTGAATGGGAGAGAACAGGGGGGGATTGGGGGGATCTGAGGGTGACTTGGGGGGAACTGAGATGATTTGGGGTGAATGGGGGCAAATTGAGGGGGATTGGGGGATATGAGAGTGACCTGAGGGGGAACTGGGATGAATTTGTGTGATTTGGGGGTGAATGGCGGAGAACTGGGGTTAACTGGGGTAAGTTGGAGTGATTTGGGGTGAACTGGGGTAAATTGGGGCAATCTAGAGTGGAATGGGGGGTAAACTGGGGTGAACTGGAGCTCTATGGGGTGAAGTGGGACAATGTGGGGTGCAGTGGGGTGCTATGGGGCTGTTCCCTATTGGTTCTCATAGTACTCTGGCATTACCTGCAGCAGCTCGGTGTCCCCCCCTGGCACCCCACTGTGCTCCGGTGCTGAGATGTGGGGCAGCCCCACAGTGCCAGCCCCATAGCGCTCCTCATGCTCTGCCCCACAAGTGGGCTCCGCTTTGGCTGCCCACTCCCCCTCCAATGGCTCTTTGGTGGCCTCAATGCATTCTGTGCTCCCATCGGTGTCACTATGGGGCTGTGGGGTGCTATGGGGCTGTAGGTCCCCCATCTCAGGGCTGTTCTGGTCCTCCTGCTGCTCGCAGCCATCCATCCCATCCTGGAACAAACCCCCCCATAACCTGTGTGCTCCCTGCCCCATAGCCATGGGGAGCTGTGGGGTGACGCTGGGGGGGCAGAGGCCCTGTCCTACCTGTGCCAATGGGGCCGCTGTGGGGCTGAGCTCCTCCATCACGCTGAGCTGTGGGGCGGCTGCTGGGCCTCCGTTATCAGAGCGGCTGGGAACCAAACAGACCCCAAACCCCATCAGCTGGGGGGCACCGGGACCCATTGCTGGCCCCAGGCCCCATTCCTACCCCCAAGCCCCATTTCCACCTCCAGCCCCCCCTCTGCCTCCCACCCTCCCATTTCCCCCCATTACCTCTCTGTTCCATCTCCATGCACTGAGTCCATCCCTCCGCCATTGTCCAGAGTGTCGCCTCCAATCATGGCCCCCATACTGATGTCCTCCATATTGGTGTCCCCCCCATTTATGTCTCCCCCATTGCTGTCCCCCATATTGCTGTCTCCCCCCTTGGTGTCCCCCATATTAGTGTCCCCTCCACTTACATACCCCTCATTGCTGCCCCCTCTATTGGTGTCCCCCCCATTTCTGTCCCTCTCCTTGATGTCCCCTCCATTGATGTCCCCCATATTGCTGCCCCCTCCATTGGTTTCCTCTTCCTCGGTGCCCCCCATATTAGTATCCCCCCCCTTGGTGTCCCCTCTATTGATGTCCTCCCCCTTGGTATCCACTCCATTAGTGTCTGCCATATTGGTGTCCACCATACTGGTGTCCCCTCCCTTGCTGTCCCTCCCCTTGGTGTCCCTGTCCCCTCCATTTTTGTCCCCTCCATTGGTGTCCACCATATTGGTGTCCGCCATATTGGTGTTTGCCATATTGGTGTCCCCCCCCTTGGTGTCCCCTCTATTGTTGTCCTCCCCATTGGTGCCCCATCCAATCATGTCCCCCCCCTTGCTGTCCGCCATATTGGTGTCCCCTCTATTAGTGTACCCTCCATTGATTCCCCCCCCTTGCTGTCCCCCATATTAGTGTCCCCCCCATTAGTGTCCTCCATATTGCTGTCCACCATATTGCTGCCCACCAAATTGCTGTCCCCCATATTGGTGTCCCCTCTATTAGTGCCCCCTCCATTGATGTCCCCCCCCTTGCTGTCCACCATATTGTTGTCCCCACTATAGTCGTCCCCCCCCTTGTTGTCTCCCCTCAGTCCTGCCCTGACTTTGACATTGGGGCCATCATGGTGGTCAACACCTGCAAGAGGAACAGCAGCTGCTTGGACGCCATTTTGTGGCCATTTTGAGGCCCTTTGGAAACCATTTTGTGACCATTTGGTGGCCATTTTGAGGCCATTTTGCGGCTGCTTGGAGGCCATTTGGTGACCATTTTGAGACCACTTGGAGGCCCATTGGAGGACATTTTGAGACCATTTTAAGGCCATTTTTTGGCCATTTTGAGGCCATTTTAAGTCATCACCTGTCACCTGGCTGCTCCTCCTTTTGCCCATGGCGCCGCTCACCTGAGGGGAACACACGCCCATTGAGCATTATTTCCTCACTATTTCCCCTCAAATCCCCCCTGGCCGCCCGGTCTCTCTCACTCCACGTCCCAGAATAACACCGTTATCCCGCTATAACGAGGCCCAATGGCGCCCATCCCGCCCCAAGGCCCTTCCCGGCCCCGCCGCCATTTTGCTTCACCTCAGCTCCGGCCCGACGCCTTCCCGCCTTTTTCACACCGCGCGCTATGCGCCTGAGCCGCGCGAGGGACGCTGGGAGTTGCAGTCCCCGGAGAGACGTAACGCGGCGCAGCGCGGGGGACACTGGGAGTTGCAGTTCGCGGCGCGCCGTAAAGCGCAGCGGGGTGCGGCGCTTTTGCGACAGCGTCGCCGTAAAGTGCGGAGGTGTTGGCAGCCCCGTAGGAGGAAGCGGTGAGTGGGGACGGACCGGGACCGGGGGGGTCCGATGGGGGGGGATCGAACGGCGGGGTCCAATAGGGGGGGGATAGACCGGGGGGGGTCCAATGGGGGGGATCTAATGGGGTGGGGGTCCGATGGGGGGGGTTCAGTGGGGGAGGGGGGGGGGTACAACGGGGGGATCCAATGGAGGGCGGGGGATTCAATGGGGGGGGGGGATACAATGGGGGGGGATCTAATGTGGGGGGGGGTCCGATGGGGGGTGTACAACCGGGGGGGTCTGTGCTCTGTCACAGGCATACAAGCCTGTTGGAAGGAGTGCATTGAGGCTGCAGCGCCCAGATGATAAACCTGAGTTAGCTGTCACCAGCAACCAAGCTTACGGTTAATTTCTGAAACAAGATTAGTGATAGTATTTCCAGGCAGCTGGCACAGAAGCTTCTTGGATTACAGTGCTGACAACACACATTCACCAGAGCCAGCAATTACAAAAAAATTCCCCACTCCCACCAGACCTTGAAGGACAGAGACCAATTTAGGTTTCTTCACTCTCACGAAGGGGAGTAAGTAAGAGGTTTCACTCAGTAATTCAACCTTACAGAGGCTACTTAGTAATTCTGTGAATTTAAGGAATTATAAAATGATGGATAAAAATCAGAAGTATTTTGTATTTAAATATATGTATACATTATACAGTTATTCTAATGCGACATCAAATGATTACCATTTTGCCCACAGATGTGAGAACTGTTAAGAGAAAATATACTTGCTTTTAACCACTGTAGATCACCCATGGCACATACCTAAGGACAACATAACAGCTGAAAGCAGTAACTGGGAGAAACACTATACAAAGTATACAGATTGGGCTGCACATGCATCAAGTGATTTATTAACACAACGAGGTTGGGGGGGAAGAAGAATTAAGTTTGATACCTGTTGTCTTCGTTTCTCCTCTTCAATAACAGCTTTGGCTTCTGCCTCTTTTATCTGTCCAGACATACAAAGTGATAAGTAACTGTTGTAAAAGCAGGTAAAACTATTATCTTACAGAGCCATAATTTATAGAACAGTTCTCAGAAAAGCGAGCAAAACCTTCACCAAGTGAGCTATGAGCTTACTCAGATTCTAAAACATTCTGTGAAAAACCTCTATCAATTCATGTTTGAAAAACATGGAACATAAGAGACGCTACCATGTTATAAAACTAAACTTCTGACTAACTGGAAAATTCAAATGACAAATATAAAACCTGGGGAAAAAATAAATATATATATTCATTAATACCAGGGAAAATTCCTTAATAAAGTCACTCTAAGCTTTCAGTAACTCAATCCTCAATTCAGCACACTGTACACTGATGGGTAAATCCTTATATATGTATGTAATTTACACTCACACACTTCATTCCAAGTAGTTAAATATGCCCTGACTGCTAGAGCAAAAGGAAATCTGCACTTTTGTACCAAATGACATATTGGATAATGCATATTCATATTGTTCTACTGCTCTTGTCGTAATGGAAACTGTCAATGCAATTACATTTGCTTCACCATCAGAAAGTTTTATGAAAAATAAAACCTGGAACTACAACTGATCACTCTACAGAACTGTTACATAGCATTCAAGGCAGCAAATTAAATGCCAGAAACTTAACCAGCTCATGCACCACTTCCTCATGTTTCCATAAAAGGCCTAGAAAAACAATGTGGATATTCTGTCTCTTTAGGTGAGATTATGCAGCAGTTTCTTTACTTCAAACAAAATTATTGGAGAGCATCCATGTTTACAATGGGCTGAAAAGCACATGCAGTTGCTGAAAGCTCTCTATAATTGTGGCAGTCACCTAATACTGTGTGACAGGAACACACAAGATAACACTTTGCTAACCTTCAAAGTAAAAGTAAGGCCTAAATGAAGTGCTTCTATAGCTCTCACTAGCAGTAATGATTTATTATCATTGATTAGCACTTCTTGGCTGAAGAGGAAATCTCCAGTTCCAATGTACATTAAAAATAAAGAGGTAATAGAGCATTACCTTAACATAGTGTTTCATCAAGTGAGTTGACACTATCTACAAGTAGTGCAATTCTCAGCAATAAGCCAGATTCAATAGTCCAAAAATTAAATGTGCAATTAAACTGTACGCTGAGTTACACTGCATTTCTTACTATTACTGTCTTGAAAAAATAGTGATCTGCCTGTTTTTTCCAACTTTTCTCAAGGCAATGAAGATAACATAACTAAAATGGATACACCACCTCAGACGCCTTCCGTTTCATTTCCTTGCATAACACATCACACTCCAGTGAAACTTGGCCTTCTTGTATCTTGCTGCACTGTACTTCCTGTTAAGTATAAATTGAATTGTTTGTAATTCATTTCCCTATATAAAAATTTAATTATAACGTTCATTTTGTTGGGAAAATTGTAAAACAATTTTATTCGGTATATTTACAGAATGAAGCTAATAAATAAATATTATTTGAAACTGTAACTGTATTCAAGCATCCTTTTCTATTTTCCTTCTCTCTGATAAGATAAACTGAATCAAGAATAAATCAAGTGGTTCAGTTTAATTTTTCTTGTCTTTTTTTTTTCACTTATTTATTTAAGACAAAGCAATATAACCTCGTGAACTCTGTTACAAAAGATACCATGCAAAGTAACTAATAAGTAACTCTTCTGAAACTTCGTATCAATTCTCTAAACTGGCTGAAACTACAGGGCAAGGTCTGGTCATGGGAAGATCTCCCCTACTTCCTTCTCCTTCCTCCCCCTTACATTGAAGGCCAAAACAAACAAACAAACAACAACAACAGAAAAAAAAAAAAAAAAAAAAAGAACACCAACAAAACCAAAACAGAATACCAGCACAGAGAGAAAGTTATAATCTATACTACTAGCCTATGAAGAATTTTGTCAGGAAAGCACAGTAACATAGCCAGAAGCTATTCTGGTTTTCATGCTTTCTGACAATATGCAGAACAATTTTCATAGCATACAGCAAAATCCAAAAACTAACTTCTTCAGAGCAATTCCAGCATGCTAAGATAAACCACCTGCCTAGATGGTTAAGAATATGGTCCACTACAAGTTGTGGGTTACAAATTCAAGTGGTTTATACGACCTTGCATGTTTACATGCATAGCCTCATGATGCAACAGTTAACTTCAACACCAGAAAAGGAAGAAAAAATCCTCCTGTTTTGCACTCAAATTATGAGCTCCTACATTTGATATTAATTGTGATGGTTCAGATGAGGCATATTTACAGAGCAGCTTGGAATACGTGTCCTGTCAACTCCCAACTTCACCAGTAGTATACACAGACAGAAGACTGGTAGAGGAGAATTCAGCTGCAAATATTAGGTACTCAATTCTGTTTCTCCTTATCTTCAAGATTGCAGGCTGCAGGCACAGAAGACTAAATATACAGGTACACTATCCTATCCAAGCTAAGAAAGAAGTGCACTATCTGCTGTAAGTATGCAGCTCCAAGCAAATATGCATAAGGACCTTCTGGAATCAAAGATACCCTAATTACGATCTCAGACAAGGGCAGATGCATAAAGCAAACGTTAAAAGACATCATCTTTCACACTACAGAAATGAGTCATATTTCTGCAGTCAGATTAGCTGCAACTAATACACAGTCCAATTATCAATGGCTTATTGGTTCTACCAGCATTTACCATCTACACTGTAGCTCTCTGTACAAAAGAGAACATGGATTTGGGGCTTGACCTGGAAAACAGTGAGATGATATTTAAGGTGGGGATAGTGTTTTCTTCTCTTTCTGAAGGGAAACACCATTTCACTAGGAATCAGAAGGACCACTTCATGGCTATTTGAATAAGTGGGCTGTCATCATATAAGAATTAATTTTTATTAATTATATAATTAACTCAACAACCTTTCCACCTTATTAAAATCAAATTTACAAGATTGAGGGGGGGGAAAAAAGTAACCGTCATCATATTTAAGGACCATAAAACTTTCAGAATAGCAGATCTGGAATGTTCCATTTCAGGCCACTGTAAAAGTGAAAAGTGAGCATCCTAAACATTAATTTCATTGCTTCTTTCTACCACATTTCAGTTGGACATCCACATAATCACTGAAGACATCCCGGCACTCTGGGACAATAAAATCTGAACTGGTCTGAAATAGCTATACAGTGTCAGAACTCAGCAGAAGATGATGACACATTTCAGTTTTCCAAAAACAGTATGAAAATTAGGGACAGCAACAACTAGATGTAACAGAGCTATCATGGAAATACCCATCTTCCTTATTCAATTAAGTCTGGCATAAGAAACAAGACCTCAAAGATCATCAAGTCCAACTGTAAACCTATATCTTAAGGAACAAGAAGCAGAAGTATACACGCAACCAATGATATTATTGATTTTACTGAACACAGTAGAGTAAGAAAAACTGAAATTAGTAAGAGCACTTAGTCACAACAAAATAATTTATCCTCAGCAGAAGTCAACATTTCAACTTACAAATAAAGAAAAGCTAGTTATTTATAAGCAGAGACTGCTCAATTTGAAGCACGTACTCTGGGCATTACCATCCTTTCTCTTGAACATGCGCCCTGCAAGATCTGAGATTTCTGAAGACATTTCTTGGAGAAGCTAAGAACTCTGGGGAAACTGCATCTGTGTGGAAAGCTCAGAAGTTAACCGGGTCTTGAAAATAATTTAAGCATGCTTTGTTCAAGCCAGATAGTGAATTTTTCATTAACACTTGTCAAGAGGTCACAGCAGCTTCTGTTTTTCCCCTCATCATACTTGATAGCTATAAGCTTTGTCCTTTATCTCTGCTGAAAGCTAAGGATGCTGATGCCTCTGTTTGCTTTAAGGGCCTCAGACAACCGTCAATTAGGAATTCAAAACATCTGTGACTGTTCCAATTTATGTAATTATAAACTTCTCAGTTCCTAATGAGGAAAATGTGCTTTGACTTCTTAAATCACTCCAGATCATCTGATTATTTTCCTAATGGAACTACAAAAATTGAAGTGTGCTTGAAGAGAAAGGTATTGCAAATCTGGGAGCTAACATTTTCTACAATGAATTTTATGTTCCTTAGTGAATATTTTGATTGTTCCACCCAGACTTTCAGCTGCTGTTGCTGCTCTGCTCAAGTAACTGATTCTATTCCAGTCTTGACCAGAGACAATCCATGTACACAAGCCTAGGAACATACAAAGAAAATGTGTCACTCTCAGAAATGCAACTTCAAAACTTACCTTTTTCAGTCGCTTACAAGGACACTTGAGTTTAACCTTCTGGCTGCAGTTCAGAGGACAATCACCTGAATGGCAAATCTCTTCACACCGGTGACCACAAGGCAACTACAAGCAAAACAAGAAATACCCCACCAATGAATAACTGAAATTGCATGCAGTCTATGAACTAGTTTTATTTCAGACACAGCAGCTAAACAGAAAATTCATTCAGCTCATCAGGTTTGTCTTCCTACCTGCAAAACTGGAAAGAAAAAGGTCAACTTATTTCACTAGTTACTCAGAGTTTTTTGGTTCACATAGAATTATTTATCTTTTACTGGGAACGCTTGATCAAAAAACAATTTTTTCTTTCAAATGTTACAGGAACAGTCATCTCCACAATGATTCATATATCGACTGTCCTAACTACCTGTATGATGGAGGAATAAAAGTAGATGAAGTAAGAAGGAACTGAAAACTGAAATGAAGTGTGATGTGACCCAGCCTGACCCACAAATTGCTAACAAGAGGGTAGAATTAGAAGCAAAAATACCACAAAACTAGGTTTTATGTGCAAGAACCTTGCAAACTATGCAGGAGTCAAATACAGGCCACCAATATTCTTACACCTGAATTAATTTCACTAAATCCTAAATTTCTGCATTTGGTAAATTATGCTGTTTTTGACATCTGATAAATAGCATTTCCTTATTTTAAACTATCAGTGAAAATGTTAACACTTATAATGAAACTATTATTATTCCTTACTGTATATTATTATTCATTACTGGGATAATTTAAATATGCTGCTGCCTTTTAGGGATGTAACAGTGTTCCCAGAACGACATTAGAGATTAAAAAAATAATTCACAAGAATAAAAACAAGTTTTCTTCCACAGCGTGTTGGGAGCTCAACTGACCTTGCTCAGGTCCCAAACAAAATCTTCATAACGATGATTTTTCATTTTCAATTACATAAATCAATACTGTCCAATACTGTTTATAAACAAAGGCAATAACTCATGTAAGATACCCAACTGATTCATTTATAAAGGTAGGTTTAAACAATATCACTCCCTGTACAGAAAGAGTTGGGGGAAAACACACTGGACAAATGACCACAGAGGCTCTTCCAGGATCCCACCTTAAGAGGCAAGAGCTTTTCCATTCATTTACATTTATTTTATCCAGCCATTAGTTCTTATCCACAGACTGAAAAACTTCTCTACTGTCCTTCCATAACAGGCTCTTTATTCCCATAATATTCCCTTCATTGAATTCCAAGCAGCTTCAATCAATGTTTCTTGAATATAGTAGCCAGAACTGCAAGTAATATTCCAGCTGGAAGAACATTGTACAATGCCTTAATTGCAGCTTATTCTCCACAGAATATCTTTTCCTATACATCTTCCACTCTCATGTTCACTTCTCTCCAGTTATCCATGCTGCAACGATAAGGATTTCTACTGTCTCCCAGGAGGGCTGTTATTGGCCTTGACATGCCCAGTCTCACTGGTTTTTCTGTATCTGTATCATGTCCCAAACGCATGTGTTCTGCTGCACACGCGTTTCCTCAGTTGTCACCTACTGACAACACACCACAAATTCTCATAAGAAAATCCCAACGAGTTTTTGGTGCCAAGGTCATTACTGCAAACAGTGCAAGACTAGCCCTCAATTTGAGCCCTTGGAAAATCCCCTTATTGTCAACATCTCTCGTTCCAATCACTCCTGTAGGAATTTTTGTTGTTGCTTATGGCTTTTGAGGTGGTTGCCCTAAATAAAAAAAAGAACCACAAGCAGTTGTTTCCTTCAGCAAACACCAACTCTCGCAACGATCATCTCTTTTACATGAATTAGCTGTTTACTGTCTGGCACAGCCTCAAGAGCACAAGTGAAGTATGACATATGGGACTACATCTCTTCTCTTTGTCTGGAGGAAAAAAGGAATTGGTTGTTCTATCAAAGAAGGAATTCAGTTTTGTCTGGCACAACTGATCACCTGCAAATCTACTTGAACTCTGCCTCATTGTTAAAAGATGGGTTAGATGCTCATGATTAAGCCTTGCACATGCTGAAGTCAGGCATGCTTCCATTAATAATGTCAAAGCCTGAACAGTTACATACCACCAGAGCACAGCACAGGAATATACTTAATGCAATACCAAAAATCGTATTTGCTTATTGAGTTCATACACAGCTCACATTCAGTGGGATGCAGGACAAGAATGAAGCTGACAGTTTCAGCTGCTTCTCAACCCCTCCAGTGCATACACAACATAAACTCATGGGAAGCAGTTCTATGAGTGGCAAAACAACAGCCCCAAGAGCTAAGAGAACAGAAGCAATCCAACCAGTTCTGCCAGATAAGTGCTGTAGTGGGAAGGGAGGTGGTTTTGTCCATTTATTTTTTGCAAATGTTGAGGTGCTAAAATATAATGTGTTTATCCCCTTAGATCTTTTTCACTGTAAATATTCTGTTGTTAATAGCTAGTAAACTAAAGGCTGAAAAGAACAGGCTTTATATTTGTCATAGCAAGCCAATTAAAAGAAAACAGTATAACCCACAACTCTGAAAACAATCAAACAGAAATCTTCATGAGCATTTTCCAGAAACACAGGAAGGGAAGAGAATGTATTTTTATGTAACTGATTACACTACAAAGTTTTGCATGTAGATGAAACAAGATATATCCATATCTACAGGAATGAGAAGAGTTAACCAAAAGCCTTATCCAACTAAAACAGACCCTGCTGTCCTGAGTCTTCTGTTCACATCCCACTGAATTCAATTCTAAAAAGGCCCTGCTCTACAAACGATGCAATTCTGAATTGCAGACTTGAATTCAGTAGTACTACTGGATGGATTTTAAACCTCAGACTGAGTCTCGGGAATACATCCAGAAAAATCTCAACAGTTAACATTAATCAAAGTCAAAGAAGAGATATGGAAAAAATCTTTGAAGAGAACCTGAAGTACAGGAACACACAGTTCATGTTAAGAGATTAGAAGTACTCCTGAAAATAAAGAGGAGGAAGCGTTGCAGCAAATAAAACCAAAGTAACAGAGAAGGAAATGGAAGGACAAAAGTTAAGAGGTAAACAGTGAAATAAATCCCCTGCCGGGAAGAGAACTTTCAGACATCCAGGTGAGAAGATTGTGACAGATGGGTTCATTTACTCAAGTAAGACAAATAAAGAGGATGTGCAAAACGAAGACATCACAAAGACAAGGGCAGAAAGCAGAAGATGCAAGTAGACACACAGCAAAGAGCCCAGAATTTCTATTGGGGTTTCATGGATTTGTTAACATAACCTTGTCTGAAAAACAGAGACTCTTGGGAAGCAGGCAGGAATACTCTCAGTTTTGCAAGTTACTCAAAACCAGGAAAGTCTATCTAGTAAAAGACTGGACACTTCTGAAACCAGAAAATAATGCAACACAGGTTTTGAATCTATGTCTATTCAGTTGAGGCAGAATTCAGGCAAGGTGAGACAACAGATCTCAGACTAGAGGACTCCACAGGCAAAGCAGCACAACAGAACAGAAAGCAAACAGTGCAGAAGGACAAGCTGAATCAAATTACTTCTGAGTGCCAACTACATACTACTGGAGACAAAGTACAAGGCCAAAACAGAGTAAAAAACCAATAAACAATTTCAGGATTAAGTATTCTCAACCCTTTGAAATTATGCACAAGCCTTTTCTTTACAGCTGGGAAGCAGAATTTCTGAGAAATTCTGAAGTGTTTAACAGTGGAAACACTTTCCAAAATATTCCTGACTATTCACGTTTTTCCTCTTTGTAAATTTCCTAATTCTACAGTAGGGAAACAGAGTGAAGAAAGGGCTGTCACCCCTGCCACAACTAATGGCAACTAAAGAACAAAGGCACAATAGTAAGTAATACATAGATTTCTGAAAACACACAAGCAGCACAGAATAACAGCACTGGGAGGGACTAGGAACAAGTCATTTTGCCCGTCCCTCATGTCTTACAGCAATAAAATCCATAACTAGACTAACCCCAATACATGCCTAAGCTGTTACTGATGAAAATTCTGTAGCTTTTCCAACCTATATTTCCCAAGCTCTACAAGCTTTACTACTCAAAGGCAGTAACTAACACGAATCTTCCTAACTGATACAACCACTAGTTCATAGCCTGTTTGCCATTTAACAAGTTTACTATTCTTCTTTACAGCAACCCTTCATATAGTCACATACAACAAAGCAATTAACTCCTTCGTCTTAAGCTTCAAGCTACTCAATATGTTTCACTAGCACAGTCAGTCATTAAGAATTCATTTTACTTAGGTCCCGTGCAGTTTTTTTTGTTTCCCTTTTCTTGTTTCCTAAAACTGTTGTGCAGACAGTGATCACTGACCCTGTGCAAGAAAAATCACAAATACACTCCTCTGTATTTGTCCCAACCAAAGAGTATCCTGTTGAGAAAGTCTGTTCAAGATCAGTTTTCAACCACATCAAAAGACATACTCTTCCTCGTTCAACCTCAGCAGCTTCAAGCTTCAGCTTTCAAGCCATGAATGAAGTATTCACTGATACTGTCCCGGAGTCCTTAACCCTCATAGAATAAAAAAATCATTACAGTTGGAAATACCTCTAAGACCAAGTCCAACCATCAACCTATCACCACCACATTTGCAGCGTTTGAGGCACGGACTCAGATGTGAACGATCCAAATCGTTTATTACAAGTTCTCACATCCCTTATATACCTTCACAAGTTGTTATTTTCTAACTTTCCTGTCCGCCCTTACAACTTTCCCAACCACCTTTACATGTCAACAAAGCATTCTACAGAACCCTTTTCAACTGTCCATGCAGGCACGTATCCAATCAGAGCTGTGAGACCCTTCTTCTCCTTGCAGAGGTGTCCTTGGTTCTCATGCTGTTTATCTTGCTCCACAGCTGCTGCTCTGAACAGCTTTTCTTGTATTCCCACAAGTACCAGTGCAGCCACCGCCCTCAGGCACCCTGGCCATCCCTTACTCACTTCCTTGGCAATTTGCAGCTCAGGGGTTTGGCAGATGACTTTTTTCCTGGCAGTCCTTAAGGTTCAAAGTCCAGCTGTAATCTCATTTCCCAAATATGTCACTTGCTGTTGAGTTATTTGTGCTTTCTGTAAACCAAGAAACTCAGCAAACTCTCAGTCTATTGTACACAGTCCTTTTGTTGCTGTGGCAGCCACGTGCTGCAGTAAAGTTCCACCCTAGGATGGAGGATCCCAGATCTCAGGCTCATGAGTTGACCATCATTCAGCTGTTTTCACAACCCTGGGTAACACTGTCCAGGTTAACTGAGACTCTTCTCCCCATATCAGGGCTTTCCTTTTCAAAGGCAAATAACCTTAGGCTTCCTTTGGCCAAACCAGGCAGAAGAGACATCCTTCAAATCCAGAAGGTAAACTTAATCTTTTTGTTCCTTAACTTGGTTAATAAAGTGCACGGATTTGCCACCACTGAGTGTATCCATTCAACTATTCTAGTACTTGCCCTCAAGTCTTGTACCAATCTACAGCACTTGCTATCAAAATTGGAATCCAAACTCCAAAAAGTTACCTATTATTTCTTTTATCCTCCTACAGTCCCATACCCTCAAAGGGCACCGCTTTACCCTGACTAGGCAAGCTCTTGCTTTTAACTTCTATTTAGGGCTTCATTTTTGGCCCTGATGCCCACACCACTAAGTGTATCATATTTGAGATTGCTGTAACTCCTGGGGGTACAACATTGTTTTGCCCAGTTTGTGTTAAAGCCAGAGTTACGGTTTTTAATCAGTCAATATCGTTGCACTCTTAGCTCCAGTTTTATTCAATTTCTTGCCAGAGTAACCCGGCAGGTACAAGAATTTCTGTATTCCTGCTTGTTTTCTTAGCTTATGTTTAATTAATCCAAAAAAGGAAGCCTTTTCCTGTTGGGCAGTAGCATCTACTACTGTTACAAAACCATCTATGGGTAGTAAGAAGCACCCATATCCACCAGAAAACGAACCTCAATATCCTGCTTTCCTAAATGCAATTTCCCATTGCAGTTTGCACACTGCTTTCCTTCCAGTGAGGTGACCCCCAAGTACATTGCCCGGTGCAACTCAAGGGTAGGTATGGCCAGCCATATGGACCACAAACCCACACAGAACCGCAAGGTATTGCTGCACAGAAGACTTATTAGGACCCTTAGACAAGGATCTGGGGAAAGTCGTATTCTTACAGCAGCTTCTGGGTAAAGCTCCTACCCACAGCTCGGTTCCATTGCAAGAGTTCTGTTCAACACACAATGTCCTCTGGTGCTGTACCTGAGACTGCCTCTTGCTGGGACATACTCGTGGGGGAGAGCAGTAACAGGAACGGCAGGACAGCAAGGGAGGGATGCCTGATGACAAGGGTGTGCGAATGTCCCCACCGAAGGAAGCAAAGAGAGCCGGCAGAAAGCGATGCTTCATTAGCGTAACAAAACACAGCCCCCATTCCTCCCTCCCTCCTCCCCTGCACCCCTTCCCATCGCCATCCCCCGGGGGCAGATGTGCCATGAAAACGAGCTCTGGGCGTGATCGTTGTGGGAATTCCTGCCTTCCTGAGCCTGTGCGGAAGAGGCGAGAGCCTGGCTGGAAGCCATCCGGGCAGCACCGCGGTGGCAGGAGGTGCACCAAGGCCGTCCTGCGGCCAGCTCCGGGCTGAGGGCACTCGGCGTCCTCTGCTCTACGCGACTCCGAGGAGCCCGGCTACCTGCACCAGAGCTGGGAGCAGCCTGCTCCGCACCCAAGGTAGGTGCCCTTCGTGGCTCGTGCAGAGGAGCGCACGCTTCCTGCCCCCTGCCAGCAGCACCGGGAGAGGAGCGGGGAGCGGCCCCGGACGGGGCGGAACCCGCACTGCCGTACCCCAGGCGGGACCCTGGTCCCGGCTCCAGCTCCCGCTCAGCGCAGCAGGTTTGCTGGCCCAGACGGGCTGCAACCAGGGCAGCAGTTCATGCAGCCCGGGCTGGGCTCCGAGGGGCACGGGAACGGGCTGGGAGCTGGGACAGTGAGGAAGGGAGCAGAGGAGGTCAGCGTGCTCTGCTGCCCGGTTGGATCTCTGTAACACAGCGCAGCTGGGGCTGCAGTTCTTCCTCTGGGCCACGGGAGACACGAGACGGCCTCGCTCTGCAGCTCTGCACGAGTGGATTGACGGAAGCTTTAAACCCCCCGATGCCTCCTTTGGAGTGCCTTAATGTGAAGCCTCCAAGTGGAAATTTGCACTCGCCCTGCTCCTCCTCCCCGGCAGCCCCCAGCTTCTCTTCGGGGACCCTGCGGGCAACACGTGCCTCTGGCGACCCTTGAAATGGCGTTACCTTTTGTTTGCTGAGCGCTTGCCTGATGGCTCAGCTGGGGTTGTGCAAACCCCTGGCAAGGCTTTTGTTCAGGCTGTCCCGGCAGCTGCAGATGCCTTGAGCACACAGCTGCGGGCCCTGAGCACGTTCAGCATCTGCAGCAGCTCCGGCACTGGGCTCTGGAACAGACGATGAGAAGCTGGCAGCCTGTGGGCTGACTGCAGCACGCGTTGAGAACACGGCCGAGCAGCAGCAGGTCAGTAAAGCACAGCCCAGGTGCCTTCTGCAAAGGGCACGCGCTGCTGAGAGCGTCCCCTGGCAGTGAGCGCAGTCTGCGTGCTCGGCTGAAGAGGGAGGGAGGAATGAATTTATTGATATCATGCAGGTGTCCTGGAGTGCTCTAACAACTGCTTAACAAGGCTGTTGTAAGCACGTGGTTGTTTATTGCCTTAATTGTTCCGTTTAGCACTGCTGCTATTCGATAAGTTGCCTTCACGGTTCAGTTAAAATTCCCAGCACAGCATCGGCTGGTGGTGGCTGTGACCGTCACAGGCTGGTTTGGCTGCAGTGCTGTCAGATACTCTCTCTTCTCAGGAGATGGAAAAATAATCTCCATGTGGTTGGATGTTTTGTTGATTTATTGTTGTGTTTAAGTAAGCCATCCTATTTATTTGAGAAGTGTGAACCATCCAGTTGACTCCTCGCCGTTTTGCACTTCCTTACCCGAGGAATGTGAGCCATCACCACTTTTAGGTAACATCAGCAGTAGGTGGTTTTGAGAACTACATCAGTCACCTTTACAGAGTACTTTTCCCAACCCTTTTCTGAGGGCTTGCTTGATTTCAGCAAGCCCAGGGCTACTTCCACTCCTGAGAGGATGTACGGACATCTGCCAGAGGATTTAATCCATTTGCCACCAGGTGTTCCCTCACGGATCTGTGGAGTTGGTGCTCCAGCAGGCTTGCTGTGTTTGAGTGTTGGGGGCTGCATTCACGGTGTTCTTCCACGAACCAGGTGCTTTTCTGCACCTCCTGCTGGATGGTTGGATGGCCATACCATTTTCTAACAGTATTTCTGCATCTCTTTCCTGGGTAGCCGTCCCCTTTAGGCGTGCTTGCAGTCAATCAAAAGATCCCCCAGTTGGCACAGGCTGTCCTTGTTGTATGTCCTCAACTTCCTTCACCACTCAGGCCTCCAATAAAACTCCCCTTTCCCATTCCTCCTGTATCACTCTTCAGTTTCCTTAACTGCAGCTAGGGCAGGCAATAAGCCGTCATTCTGCTGCCTCTGTTTGCCTTAACTGTGTAGAGGCAGTGCCTTTAATTAGTGCTATGGGTGCAGTTTTGCATCTGTTTGGAGCCAAACCCTACAGGTGGAGGATGTGTGGCCTAAAGGATTGTAGGCGACTCGGGGAGGTCTTCGTTTATTGTGTGAATAAGCATTACCTGCACAACTTGCACCACGTAGTGCAGCAGAAATATTGTGGAATATCAGTCGCTTTTGATTCTGGGAGGACCGGTGCAGTTCTCCTTTGCTTCATATGTCACTTCCAAACCCGACACGATGCTGATAACACCTTTCCCATTTTGCATCCTATTACTGCCCCAGTGACCTCTGCTTGCTGCTCAACTACAGCAGTTGCCACGAGAACATTCACAGAAGAATTTGGGATGCGCTTCATGTCTCTTGTCATCGGTTTGTTTCCCTTCTTGCCATCCTGCAGACTTTGCCCATTGGTCACAAGTGGATCCAAACACAGCATACACTCCTAAGGGAGAAGCAGGACTATATTGGTTGATATAATAGGGATATGCTGTAGTGATTTAACAGTGACACAGCAGGATCGGAGGTGGCTGGATACACTTGGTTATTTACTGCATGGAGGGTAGGGTTACGCACACACCTACAGGAGGCCCTCCCATTGAGTCAGGAGGCTCAGAGTAGTTCCCCTTTTTTTCTCATGTCTTCAGACCACAGAGGTAAGGAGCTAGGATGTGGCTGGATCCTCTCCTAGTCCCAAGCTTGGTCAAGGCTTTGTGGGGAAGGAATCATACGTGCACAGTCCCTCTAAGACAGAACCTTAGAGAATACATGAAAGCTCCAAAGTAACCACGGGTGTCTTACAGAAGATCTGTATTGAGAAGGAGTCTTGATGTCAAGCTGCAAGGGATCTCTGTGCAGGTGTGAGCTGCAGAAACAGCCCTGCTCGAGGGCAGGTCCTGTGGTGCAGCCCGCTGCTGTGCAGCAGAGCTGGAGGGGCACTTGGGCTGCTCCCTCTTTTGGGGTAAGATGACTGCCTCCTTGCCGTGCTTGTCTTAAGTCCCCTCTCAGTCTCAGCTGTTGAACTAAGTGTCAGCTACCAGTTGTTTCAGCCTCCCAGTCTGAGACAGCTTTGTGACGGTTCATCTCTTTGAGCCAGACTGTTTCCTGTGCTGCAGCTCATTGTCTTCCTCTGCAAGGCTGGGCAGTGCCCTGCAGAAGGGCTGAGCTGGGACTGGGACTGCTGCATTCCCTCACAGCTCCCCTGCCATTTCTCTTCTCTCTGCAGGCTCCAGTTCAACTTCTGCCTTCCAGCCGTGATCATCCCAGCCTGCAGGAGAGCAGCAAATGGCCGCAGCACATCCAGTTGAGGTAGGGGTTGGGGAAGCAGGCAGGAGAGGCCAAGGGGCCAGGGATGTGAATGCAGGGGAAGAGGGAGGTGCCCTCAGCCAGCGTGTGTGTGCTGGGGACAGAAAAGCAGCTGGGGTGTGAGGTTCTGTCCTGTGCGAGCTGCTTGCCTGGGCCTTGGCTGTTCCCAGCAAGGAGCCTCTTTGCTTGCAGGAGCCCGTGAGCTTTGAGGAGGTGGCCGTGTATTTCAGCAGGGAGGAGTGGGCGCTGCTGGACCCTGTGCAACGAGAGCTCTACCGGGACGTGATGTTGGAGACATACCAGTGTGTGGCCTCGCTGGGTGAGAGCTTGTCTGCCTTTCCTCCTCGTTAGGGCACCTTTGGCTGTGCAGAATGAGCCTCTGCAAGCCGGGCCTTGAATAAACACCATGCAGCTACATATTGACTCACACCACAGTGCCAGCAAGAAAGGAGATACTGAAAAGCATGAGTTTCAGAAGGGATTAGTATGCACGGCACTCTGATCAAAGCCACAGAGTCAGTGCTGGCAAGCAGGCATCAGCCAGGAGGGAGAAAACCAGCCCTTGTGTTGTGTGTTGCTTGGTGCCACCAGCTCCAGCTCACAGATGAATCCCTGGTTACTGCTATGGAATTGAGGATTTTCCATGCAATTGCCATCAACATTTTGATGCCTTGACCACTGGTAGACTGTAAGAAAACAAATAAGCTGTTGTAAAGTTAATTTGAAAGAAAAAATATCCCTTCACAATGTTCAGAGATGTCAAAACATTCTTTGCTCCAAGGGAAGCTGTAGGCACAGTGTCATTTAGACATAAATGGTGGTTTCTCCTTGGGGAGGGGCACAGAGTGGAACTGTTGAACAGGCACTGTGCCAGCATGAGGGAAATGCTCTCTTGTTCCCTGTTTCTCTCCCTGAAGCTCCACTTCCAGCCCCCAAGCCCATGGTGATCTCCCTGCTTGAAGGAGGGGAAGACCCCTGGATCCCAGATGTGCGTAGCCCTGAGACCATGCCAGGAGACCTCAGCCCAGGTGAGGTGGTGGAGGGAAGGGGAATGTTGGGGCTGTAAGAGCCTTCTCTGCCTGTGTTTTATTTGGGGCACCGTGTGCTATTGCTGCATTTCCTCTGTCATCCAGCAGCTGATGGGATCAAAAATACAAATGAGGTTCCGCAGAGAAATTGTGTAGCGGAAATGCAGCGGAATCGCATCTCTGTGGAAGAAATCAGAAGGGATGTCCAGGAAGTCCTGCAGCAAGGTCAGGGTGAGCACATCAAGAAGCCCCTGGGAAAGCGTCTGGGAATGACACTGAGGAACCCAGTGGACTCCAACATAGGTCCAAAGCAGCCTGAGGAAATGAGGAGCAAGGATGTGTGCCAGATGAAAAAGCAGAATCCATGCACTGAGTGTGAGAAAAGCTTTAAACTGGATTCCAGCATCACTAGCCGACAGTGCACGCACTCAGCAAAGAGGCATTATGAGATCTGTGATTCTGCAGAGAGCATGAAATGGAGACTCCACCCCACTGGCCAGCAGTGCATGTACACAGGAGAGAGAGCCTCTGAGTGCTCTGACTGTGGAAAGACTTTTACAGACAGTGGGAGCCTCACTTCCCACCAGTGTATCCACAGAAGAGAGAGACTGTACAAGTGCCTTGAGTGTGGGAAGAGCTTGAAAGGTATTTCTAAACTCAAAATACACCAATGTGTCCACACAGGAGAGCGACCGTATAAGTGCCTTGAGTGTGGGAAGAGCTTTAAGGATAGTTCTAACCTCAAAATACACCAACGTGTCCACACAGGAGAGCGACCGTATAAGTGCCTTGAGTGTGGGAAGAGCTTCAAAAACAGTTCCAGCCTCACCATCCACCATCGCATTCACACAGGAGAGAGACCCTGCAAGTGCACTGAGTGTGGGAAGAGCTTCAAAGGGAGAACCCACCTCACCATCCACCAGCGTGTCCACACAGGAGAGAGACCATATAAGTGCTCTGAGTGTGAGAAGAGCTTCATAAGCAGTTCTGATTTGAAGCGCCACCAGCGCATCCACACAGGAGAGAGACCCTGCAAGTGCTCTGAGTGTGGGAAGAACTTCAAAAGCAGCTCTGAACTGAAGGTGCACCAGCGTGTCCACACAGGAGAGAGACCCTGCAAGTGCTCTGAGTGTGGGAAGAACTTCAAAAGCAGCTCTGAACTGAAGGTGCACCAGCGTGTCCACACAGGAGAGAGACCATGTAAGTGCTCTGAGTGTGAGAAGAGCTTCATAAGCAGTTCACATTTGAAGCGCCACCAGCGCATCCATACAGGAGAGAGACCATATAAGTGCTCTGAGTGTGGGAAGAGCTTCATAAACAGTTCTAATTTCAAGCTCCACCAGCGCATCCACACAGGAGAGAAACCCTATAAATGTCCTGAGTGTGGGAAGAGCTTCAAAAGGCGTTCTGAATTGAAGATGCACCAGCGCATCCATACAGGAGAGAAACCCTATAAATGTCCTGAGTGTGGGAAGAGCTTCAAAAGGCATTCTGAATTGAAGCTGCACCAGCGTATGCACACAGGAGAGAGACCATAGCTTCTGTCGGACATTTTAGAACATTTTGGCCAGGCCTGCATGCAGGGAGATGCCTGGGAACTTGTCTTTTCTCTCCCTCAGAGAATCCCATCTGCTGTGTTACCAGAATGTCTGCACCAGTGAGCTGAAATGGCAGGAAGCCTTGAGTGTGAGAAGGGCTTTGTGCCTAGCAGAGAGCTCCTCACACTCCCAGAAGAACTTCATGCAAAGCTCAGTTCTCATTAAACATTGCAGTCCACAGGACAGGTAGCTACTAGGAGTGCATCTCCTGCAGGAAGAGTTTCTCTCAGGGCTGGTGCCTCATTTCTCATGGGAAAACCCCCAGCAGGAGAGACCCTCAAAATGCTGGAGAGCCCAGGGATGAGGGAGACCAATGCTTCTCCCCATGCAGGAACAGTTTGCAAAGGAGACGGCATCACCGACACCCTCTGCAGAAGGGACTTAACCCAGGAGCTTCAGATGGCCTTTCCTTGCTGCCCAAAGCACTTCTCTCACCATGCCCGCTTTCCACTTCTACTCTTCCCACCAGCTGCTTTTTGATGCTGTTTCCTAGTGGAGAAGTGGTTGTGTAGGGATCTGCTGTGTGTCTGTGTGCATGTGTTGCTCTCAGTCATTTCTGAGCGCACTGATGCATCCCAGAGAAGGGTCAGCAGAGCAGTAACGTGGCTCTTGGAGGTTTTCTGAGAATCTTCTGTAGTGGAAAGAGAAGGGGGTGAATAAAGTAGCTGAGTTGTTCTGGAGCTTTCTTCACTGTAGTCTTGTTTTTGCTCTTAAAATAAATGTCAGCATGTGGAATGAGGAGAGGGAAAGGTGCAAGCAGGGTTTCGTTTTGGTGCCCTCTCCAGCCCACTGCTTGCTTCTGGACAAGGCATTTCCTTTCTTAATAGGAGAGATGCTCCAGGCCCTTCACCATCTTCGTGGTCCTCAGCTGGACTCTTTACAAGAGATCCCTGTGTTTTTTGTACTGGGGAGCCCAGAACTGGACAAAATATTCCAGATGAGGCATTAATAGGGCAGAGTAGAGGGGGAGGATCACCTCCTTCGACCTGCTGGACACGCTCTTTTTAATGCACCCCAGGATGCCATTGGCCTTCTTGGCTACAAGGGCACATTGCTGGCTCATGGCCAATCTGTTGTCCACCAGGACACCCAGGTCCCTCTCAGCAGAGCTCCTCTCCAGCAGGTCTTCCCCCAGCCTGTACCGGTGCATGTAATTATTCCTCCCTAGGTGCAAGACTCTACACTTGCTTTTGCTAAACCTCATCCGGTTTCTTACTGCCCAGCTCTCCAGCCTGTCCAGGTCTCGCTGAATGGCAGCACAGCCTTCAGGCATGTCAGCCAATCCTCCCAACTTCGTGTCATCAGCAAACTTGCTGAGGGTGGTCACTATCCCCTCATCAAGGTCGCTGATGATGTTTAACAAGATCAGACCCAGTACAGACCCCAGGGGGATGCCGCTAGTTACACGCCTCCATCCAGACACCGCACCGGCAATGACAACCCTCTGCACTCTGCCAGTCAGCCAATTCTCAACCCACTTCACTGTCCACTCATCTATCCCATACTTCCTCAGCTTTATAAGGATGTCATGGGGGACAGTATCAAAAGCCTTACTGAAATCAAGGTAGACTACATCTACCGCCCTCCCCCTGTCCACCCAGCTAGTGACATCTTCATAAAAGGCGACCAGGTTGGTCGAGCACGACCTCCCCTTGGTGAACCCATGCTGAGTACTCCTGATAGCCTCCATATCACCCAGTTGTCTGGAGATGGCATCCAGCACAAGCTGTTCCATCACCTTCCCTGGGACAGAGGTGAGGCTGACGTGCCTATAATTACCCGGGTCTTCCTTCTTGCCCTTTTTGAAGACTGGAGTGATATTGGCCATCCTCCAGTCTTCAGGCACCTCCCCAGTTCTCCAAGACCTCTGATAGATTACAGAGAGCAGCTCAGCAATGACCTCTGCCAGCTCTCTCAGCACCCGCAGATGCACCCCATCAGGTCCCATGGATTTATCGACCTTAATGTTTCCTGGGCACTCACGGACCACCTCCTCCCCGACTAAAGGGAAATCTCCCATTCCCCGGACTCTCTCATCAACCTCCAGGGTCTGGGATTCCTGAGGGAGAGCCCTTTCACTAAAGACAGAAGCA
The DNA here is from genome assembly GCF_054131305.1 of Coturnix japonica. Classification (NCBI taxonomy): domain Eukaryota; kingdom Metazoa; phylum Chordata; class Aves; order Galliformes; family Phasianidae; genus Coturnix; species Coturnix japonica. The sequence continues at coordinate 330,420 of NW_028188964.1, forward strand.
AATGATCCTGCGGGGTTAGGAAAGGGCACAGCAGAGCAGTCAGTGAGGAGCACAAGGCAGTGAAGCGCAGCATGAGCCATTGATTGCCTGCACTGATGATGTTCTGCAGCCACCTCCATTGAGATCTGCGTCCTGAGTGCGGATGGAAAGTGAAGGGAAAGGAGGAGCGGGGGATGGAGGGGCAGGAAGCGCTTGGTGCCGGCGGGAGCAGTTCTGGGCCATGGCGGCATGGTGGCGCCGGGAAGGTGATCGGAGCTGAAGGAAGGTGTGTAACATGTCCTTGCTCTGGCTGTCAGTGAGCGGGACGAGTCGGGGCTGCAGTTCTGTGCTGGTGTTTGTTGCTGGGACCGGCTGCCTGAGCAGAATGGGGGCAGCGAGAGGGAGGTTGGACAAGCGGCAGCATCAGGAGCACGGCCCGGTTCTGCTGTGCTGATGGTGCTGTACGGCTGTGGGTCCCCACTGAGGGTCAGTGAGGCAGCGTGGCAGCTTTAGGATGGCTGAGGTCTGAAGGGACCATCCCAGTCCAACTCCCTGCCACTGACAGGACTGCCACCCTTTGCATCAAGGTGCTCAGGGCCCCATCCAACCTGGTCTCCAACACGTACAGGAATGGGGCATCCATGGCTCCTCTGGGCAGCACATTGCAGGGCCTCACCGCCCACTGGGGGTCAAGAATTTCCTCCTCACATCCCGTCTAAAGCCCCCATCTCTGAGAATTTAAAAACCCTTCAACTCTGCTCCCAGGGCTGACCGGCTCATTTCCCCACGTGCTCAATCAGCGCATCAGGCCGGGACTCAGCAGTTCCCATACACAGCGGGAGGGATTCTGCACCCCAGAGCCCCGCCAAGAGCTTTGGGGAATGAGCATTCACTCCTTCAGCTTGTCTCTGGGCTGTCCCAGTGCACGTCTGTCCATCTTTATTTCAGCTGCCACTGTTGATGCGGAGAGGACAACCAAGAGTTACGGTGGGAAAGGCCGGCTTTCTCCCCTCTTTTCCTCTGCAAAGTCCCCTGAGACCCTCTTGCAGGTATGGCAGGAGAAGTGCTGACTGTGGGCTTCCCCCCTTTGCTTTCGCCCCCCTCCCCCCGCAGACACCCCACAGAGCCCCATAAGGGCTCCCCCTCCATCCCCCAGCCCTTCCTTCCCAGGATCCGTCCCCCTCCATCCTTTCCCCCTCCCCATCCTTTCCCCCTCCCCAACCTTCCTTCCATCCTTCTCCCCCCCATCCTTCCCCTCCCTTTCTTCCACCATCCTTCCCCCCCATCCTCCCCATTCCTCCCTCCATCCTCCCCGATCCTTCCCCCAGTCTTTCCTACCCCCAACCCTTCGCCCCCATTCTCCCTCCCCCCCATCCTCACCCCATTCTGGCTGCACATCCATTTCCTTTGGCCCAGCTGCTCTGCTCAGCCCACACTCTTCCCCACATCACTGACACCAGCGTTGGGAGGGTGCTGGGCTGACAGATGCTGGGGAGGGCTGCCCCGCCGGCTCTGGGCAAGCAGAGAAAGGCGGTTGACTCCAGAGCTGTTGTCCAAACCTTTGCATATTCCCCTCCTGTCCCTTGAGTAGCGTTCCATTACGGGGAGCACGGCAGCCCACACAGAAGACAAATTCTGTGCTCCTTGCCCAGCATCCAGCTCTGGCGACTCTTTGCCTCACTGCTGATGGACGCATCTCTCTCATTTCAGCCTGATATTTCTGTTGGAAACTGCTGGGCTTTCCAAGGTTCGCAGGGCCACGTTGTCATCCAGCTGCCTCAGAACATCTGGCCCACAGCTTTCACCCTGTGGCATGTCTCCAAGGCGGTGTCTCCCTCTGGTGATGTCAACAGTGCCCCCAGAGACTTTGCCATCTTGGTAAGTCTCTGCCTGCTGCTGCTTCTGGAGGCCCCCGAGGAAAAAGCTTTGCCATAGAGCCCCATAAGAGCCCATTGAAATCCTATAGAGCCCCAGAGACAACCAACAGAACACAATAACCGCAACATAAGACCCCACAGACCCCCACAGACACCCCATAGAGCCCCATAATGCTCCATAAGACCCCATAGAGCTGCACAAGAAGCTCATAGAGAACCAAAGAGCCTCATGGTGCCCCACAGACACCCAACAGGGCCCCATAAGGGCCCTACAGACACCCAACAGAGCCCCATAACTGCCACATAGAGCCCTGTAAGACCCCATATTGCCACACAAGAGCTCATAGAGCACCATAGAGCCACACGGTAGACACCCAACAGAGCCCTTTATGACCCCATACAGTTGGGAGCTCCCAAATTTCAGTGGTGGGCTGCTGCAGAGCACGGCATCCTGCCTGAGGGCACCGAATCCCTCGGCTGGTTCCATGTCTCCAAAGGCCTCTGCTGCTCTTTGTGGCCGAGCAGCTGGGAGCAATTGCTCAACGTGCCCTGACTCAGGTTCGCCCTCCGTTGTGCTCCAATCCTACCAGAGCACAGGGAGGGTTGGAAGGGCTCCCACCTTTGGCCTCAGTGTGTTCTTTATGGCATGGCCTGCCTAAGTGTGACCGCCATCATCTCTTGTCTTTGAGGGAGTGGATGAGGACGAAATGGAAACTCTCCTGGGATCTTTTGTTTACAATGTGGACGGAGAGATTGCGGAGACCTTCCATGTTCAGATATGGCAAGTGCAAGGGGGGAGGCTGGGCTGCCTGCAAGTCATGGGAAGAAAGAGCTTTCCTGCCCACCCTCTGCTCTCCAACATGGCCGACTCCCGCGGGGTCCCTTTTGCAAGCCTTTGGAAGCACTTGTTGTGCCGGGGCTCTTTCCATGCCCATAACAAAGCCTCTCCTCTGCTACTGCTTCACTTGTATACTGAGACCTTGAAATAACTACAAACTGCTTCACTTATATACTGAGATCTTGAAATAACTAAAAACTGCTTCACTTATATACTGAGACCTTGAAATAACTACAAACACCTTCACTTATATTGATACCTTGAAATAACTACAAACTGCTTCACTTATATACTGAAACCTTGAAAGAAAAGATTCTTCTCTTGTTCTAAAGGCACAAACAACATTTGATTCCCACACTGATAAGATGGGCGATAACAAGAGGGGGGTCTGCATGCTAAACAACTATTGAATATGGATCCGAATTCCAGGAAATCATTGACTCTGTATTAGGTTTACCTATATCTGTGGGGCGAACAGTGGTAGCTGTGGGGCACTATGAGATCTATGGGATGCTTTGGGATCTATGGGGCGAACAGTGGGAGCTATGGGGCACTATGTGCCACTGGTCCCCCTCCGGCCCATAATGAAGCCTCTCTTCTCTGCATTGGCAGGAGAAGCCCCTTCAGTCCTACAAAAGGATTAAAATGGATGTACGCAGCAACTGGGGGAACGCGGAATACACCTGTGTGTACCGATTGGAAATCCATGGCAACCCCTAAAAACACCTAAAAACCCCTAAAAAACCCTAGAAACCATAAAAAACCCTAATAAACCCTAAAAACCCCTAAACTCTGATGTCTACCAGAGGGTTTTATTTAGGGATTGATCATTCAATGAAGAGATGTCGATAACTTTCTGCCCGCCTCGAGGCTGGTTGGGGGGAGGGAGGAGCTGCGGGGATGAGTTGGGTGGGTGTTTGGGAGGGGGACTGGGGTGGGGACCAGGGCTAAGCCACAGGACAAGCAGGCCAACTTGGCCAAGTTCCCCAAGGCACAGCACATGCTGGATGAGGCAGAGGAATGTGCTGACACGGCTGAGTCCCAGGTAACAAGCTGCAGGCACGGAGCCGTGACATCAGCATCAAGGTGGGTTCCTACCCCACATCCCTGCCCTCCATCTTCTCACCTCCCTCCATCTCCTTTCCCAATAGAAAGGACTCAGTGAGGAACGAAAGCTGCAGATGCTCTGCCTTCCAGCCCCAACCTCTGATCTCACAACCCCTTTGGATCTCTCAACTCTCCTGCTTTCAGCCAATAAGAATTGTTGAGCGGCAGCAGCTGCATTTGTGGGACAGGGCTTAGTGTGGGTGGTGCTGTGGGGTTGGTGTGGGAGCCACGGGAGATGGAGGGTGGCCAAGAGTGTGAGTTGGCCACTCAGGCCATCCCACAGTGCCGTGAACTGTGGTACTAAAGGGCTGGACTGGAAGCACTGAGGTTTTGAGGGCCTGATGCACAGAGGGAGGCCAAAAAAGAGACCACGAGTCCATGAGCATTTATGACACAAAGGAAGGCTTAGAGCTGTAATGGAGAACACACCTGGAGGCACAGATGCCTGCAAGCTGTCCTAGAGGCATAGGGGGAGGCCTAAAGGCTTAGAGGTTGCCCAGGAGGCTTAGAGGCCTTAAGGTAAAACAGCCTGGAGGGAGGCCGAGAGCCTGGCCAAGAGGCCTTGCAGCTTAGTAGTCTTGAGGCCAAAGCGAGGCGTGGACTTCTTCCTTCTTCCACCCGGGCGGTAACGCCGGACAATCCACCCGCCCTTGTTTCTCCATCCGCGGTACCGGAACTGAAAAGAGCCGAAAAGAGCCGAAAAAAGCCGAAAAAAGCCGAAGTTCGGCTGGTGTTCGGAGCCGGTTCGGCTGCCGGAGGAGCCTTCTGAAGGGTATTCCGGTTTACTTCCGGGTTGGTCTGGCGACTTCCGGTCCGGTTCGGCTCTCTTCGGAAGTATTCGGAAGCGCTCGGGTCGTTCTGAAGCGACTTCCGGTTTACTTTCGGTTTGCTCCGAGATCCACTTCGTCTCCGTTCGGAAGCGCTCGGGTCTTTTCGGAGCGAGTTCCGGTTTACTTCCGGGTTCCTTCGATTTCACCTTCGGAATTCTTCGGAACCGCTCGGGTCGGGTTCGGAACCGCTCCCTGCGACTTCCGGTTGACTTCCGGGTTGCTACAGGCGGCTTCCGGTCGGGTTCGGAGCTGTTCGGAACCTTTCGGAAACGCTCGGGTCCATTTCGGGATCGCTACGAGCGATTTCCGGGTTTTTCGGGCTTCGGTTCCGTTCGGAAGCGCTCGGGTCAACTTCGGAAACATTCAGAAACTTTCGGGTCCAGTTCGGAGCCGTTCGGAGCCGTTCGGGGTCGCTACAAGCGACTTCCGGGTTTCTTCAGGCTTCGGAACCATTCGGATCCTTTCGGAAGCTCTCGGGTTCACTTCGGAGGAGCTCGGAAACGCTCGGAGCCCTTCGGGTCCACTTCGGAGCCATTCGGGATCGCTACGAGCAATTTCCGTGTCTCTTCGGGCTTCGGACCCTTTCGGAACCATTCGGAACCGTTCGGAAGCGCTCCGGTCGACTTCGGAGACGCTCGGAAACACTCGGGTCCAGTTCGGAGCCATTCGGGGTCGCTACGATCGACTTTAGTGTTTCTTCAGTCTTCGGAACCGTTCGGAACCTTTCGGAAGCGCTCGGGTCGACTTAGGAACCACTCGGGTGCACTCGGAAGCGCTCGGAGCCGCTCGGGTCCAGTTCGGAGCCGCTCCGCTCGACTTCCGGGTTTCTTCGGGCTTCGGAAACCTTCGGAGCCGTTCGGAAGCGTTCGGAACCCGGAAGTCCCTTTATGCCTCTCTAAACCCGGAAGTCTCTTCTACCCCGTCCAACTCTATGGCCCTGGAGGACCGTCTCAATACAATCAATGCGTTGCCATCTGTTTAATGAGTTAGAAGCGTTAATTAATGAGCTTTAATTAATCCCGGAGCAACATCCGGGTCTTTTCTAGATCCGTACTGAAGAGGCGAGCCAAGATGGCGGCCGGGAGAGACCGGAAGTAGCGATTGAGGCGCTGGGTTTGGAGTTCCTATAGGTGCCAAATAGTGAGCATTTAAAATGAATGGAGGCTCTGAGCTGCCAAACAGTCTTCGATAGGAATGAATGGAGCCCCATAGGTGCCAAATAGGGATCCATTCGAATGAATGGAGGGCCAGGGATGCCAAATAGTTAACCCGTAGAGCCCCATAGAGACCCCATAAACCCCATAGAGACCCCATAGCACCCCATAGAGCCCTATAGCCCCCCATAGACCCCCATAGAGACCCATAGACCCCTATAGACCCCCCATAGAGCCCCATAGATCCCAACAGACCCCCATAGAGCTCCATAGAACACCATAGAACCCCATAGAGGCCCACAGACCCCCATAGAACGCCATAGAGCCCCATAGACACCCCATAAACCCCCAAAGACCCCCATAGGACCCCATAGAGCCCCATATAGACCCCATAGAGCCCCATAGAGACCCATAGAGCCCCATAGACCCCCATATACCCCCATAGACCCCATAGTTGCCAAATAGTGACCCATAGACCCCTATAGACCCCCCATAGAGCCCCATAGACCCCCATAGGACCCCATAGAGCCCTATAGACTCCCATAGACCCCATAAGGCTCCATAGAGCTCCATAGAACCCCATAGAGCCCCACAGACCCCCATAGAACGCCATAGAGCCCCATAGACACCCCATAAACCCCCACAGACCCCCATAGGACCCCACAGAGCCCCATATAGACCCCATAGAGCCCCATAGAGACCCATAGAGCCCCATAGACCCCCATAGACCCCCATAGACCCCATAGCTGCCAAATAGTGACCCATAGACCCCTATAGACCTCCCATAGAGCCCCATAGACCCCCATAGGACCCCATAGAGCCCCATAGACCCCCATAGACCCCCATAGACCCCATAAGGCTCCATAGAGCCCCATAGAACCCAATAGGACCCCATAGAACCCCATAGGACCCAATTGGATCCAATAGGAACCCATATAGACCCTATAGCCACCCATAGAGCCCCATAGACCCCTATAGACCCCATAGACCCCCATAGAACCCCATATATACCCCATAGACCCACCATATTCCCGGTGCTATAACCCAGCACCAATAGGATCCCGTCGGGGCACCCGCTCTTCAAGTAATGCTGGCTCCCCATAGGGAAGAATAGGACGTCCCCCACTTCCACCTCGAAGCTCAGGCTCTCCCCATTCTCCAACACCAGGCCGGCCTGCATTCGCATATTCATGAGCTCATTAAGCCTCATTTGCATCCCACCCCCCTATATCCCCTATATATAATATAGGGCCTTACCTTGCCACAGCCTTGGAGGATGTAAGCCAGCTCGTTAGCGTTAAGATGATAATGGGGTTGGCCAAGTTCATTAGGGAAGATCCTTGGGGTGGCTATGGTGAGAGGATCGGGGTGCTGCAATGGTGTTATGGTTTTGCAATTTGGTTGGTGTTGGTATTCCACATCAGAACACCATGCTAATAATGGGAGTAAAGGGGACAAGTTTTTTTTCTGTGAACTGCCTTAATGAGCATGTGGGGTGGAGCACCGGAAGGGAAGTGAGGAAGGGGACGGGGTTGCTGGACCGGCTCCCTGCGAGGAGACAACATGGTCAGAGCTTCCTGCCTTCCACAGCTCCATCGGTGAGATTGGGGACTTGGTATTCTCTTTGTTGAAACTCTCTTGTTGTTGTTTAGCGTTATTGGGTTATTAAACTGCCATTCGTTCTCAGATCACCTTTTTTTCTCCCTCATTTTTTGTTAGACCTAATCGCAATCTCCCTTCCCTTCCCCATCTCCCTAAACGCACGTGGCCGGGCCATGCCGGGCCATGCCGCACTGCCGCTAGAGAAAAAAGGGGGGGGGGGGCTTTTGTTCCTGCTGCCCCGGGTTTTGTGCCCACTGTCCCGGAGTGAGCTCTAGAGAGAACTCCGTGACATTTTTGGTGGAGAATGCGGGCAGAGCTCAGGGCAATGTTTTGGGCAGTAATTAGGTGGTTTTTTTCAGCAGCCCTGTATGTAGGACTGATAGTCCCTAGGTTCCTGTGGTCCTGGCTTAAGGACTTCCTGATGTTGGGGGTAGGGGTAGATTTATTAATCCGACGGCTGGCAGGGATAGAGATATCTGCCTGGCTCCCTTCCAGACTAACGAACATCACAGGCACCGTGCTTGAACTGGCTCACGAATGCTCTGAATTCCTTAAGTATGACTGGGGTGTCAATTGGAATACTGTGTTGTTAGTCTCTCTAATTGTAGTAGTTTACTATAAATTGCAGAGAGACTTGCAAAGAATAGTGCAGAGAGACTCAGGAAAAGGGCCAGAAGCATCGGGACCCCCAGTATCAGGTAATCTCACCCCTGAACACCAGAGGGACCTTGGGAAATTAATAGAACCCCTGAGTGAGTGTGGGAGATCAGGGGGATCTCAGATCGAATGGCTTATGAAAAAGATAGAGAGTCTCGAGAATGAGATCCAAACCCTAAGGGGAAGGCAACAAGTTAATCCCAGCCGACCACAGGAAGCACCAGCATCAGTGTCAGTCGCCCCAGTGGAAGGCCAGAGATGGGAACGTGTGTCCTCACGTCTGGAACGGATGGAGGAAGTAGAGGAAGATCCGGGCGAGGGACCCTCCCCAAAACCACCGAGAAAGGCAACTCAGAAGACTAACAGACATGGAGAAGATAGTGATGATGAGGGAAAAGTCACTGCTTCCTCTACTCGTAAACCTCTGAAAATTACTGAAATCCAAAGTGCGAGAAAGGAGTTTGCCCGACTCCCAGGTGAACGCCTTGTCACTTGGCTGCTCCGGTGTTGGGACAATGGGGCCTCCTGCATGTCCCTAAGCTGCGATGAGGCTCGTCAATTAGGAAACATTGCTCGAGACTCATCTATTGATAGAGGGATCAGCAGATGTCTCGATGGAGTCGCCAATCTCGGGGAGAGGATTCTATCAGCTGTAAAGGCAACCTGTCTTCTCAAAACTGATTTGGAGCCTGTACTGGAAAAATGGAGTACAGCTGAGGAAGGTATCCAGTACCTGAGAGAAATGGCTGTGGCAGAAATGCTGTTCGATCCCACGTTTGTCCCTGGGGACCCAGAGGATTACCATGACCCAGAAAAGGTGAGCGGTACTCCGGAAATATGCAAGAAACTCATACGGTCAGCACCAGGGAAGTATTCCAGTGTACTATTAACGAACTCTAACAGGTATGATGAGCTGGATAGGAGACCTGAAATTTTTGAGCTCATCCTTTCACTGCAAAATATCAAATACTCACTACTGCCACACCGTACCACCATCGCAGCCATCTGTAAAATGGTGGATAGAATGGACCAAATGGAGAGAAGACAGGACAACATGCAGAAGAGCTGGTCTGCGGCAAGGAACCACAGTGAACCTGTGGCAGTCTCAGCTGTCAGACGCAAACGCACACCTGTCCGAGTGAAGGACTGCAGTGAGCCTATGTCACGTGGTGCCATGTGGAACTACCTGCGTGACCATGGAGAGGATATGAAGAAGTGGCATGACGAACCCAATTTTGTACTGCGAGCACGGGTAAGAAAATTACAAAAGAGGTCAGCCACTACTGAGGTTGCCTCTACCGCCTCAGACAACCAATAGAGGGGCCCTGCCCTCAGCCAGGGGGGGGAAAGGGATAATAGAGTGTATTGGACTGTGTGGATTCGGTGGCCTGGCACATCAGAACCACAAAAATATAAAGCTCTGGTGGATACCGGTTCACAGTGCACTCTGATACCCTCAGGTTTCGAAGGGACAGAACGGATACATATACATGGGGTGACTGGGGGTTCACAGGAACTGTCTGTATTGGAGGCCGAGATAAGCCTCACTGGTAGAGACTGGCAGAAACATCGTATAGTGACTGGCCAGGGGGCTCCTTGCATACCTGGAGGGGTGTTCAGTACACTTGGAATCGTTTGCCCCAGGGGTGGAAACACAGCCCGACCATCTGCCATGGGCTGATCCAAGCCACGTTGGAACAGGGCGGTGCTCCAGAGCACCTGGGCCAAAGAACATGGCATTGAATGGATCTATCACATCCCCTATCACGCACCAGCCGCTGGTAAGATCGAGCGCCACAACGGTTTGCTGAAAACCACGCTGAAAGCGATGGGTGGTGGAACATTTAAGAACTGGGAGAAACATCTAGCAGAAGCCACCTGGCTGGTAAACACCCGAGGATCAGCCAACCGAGACGGCCCTACACAGTCCAACTCCCTGCGTACCGTGGAGGGAGACAAGGTTCCTGTGGTGCATGTAAAGAATATGCTGGGAAAAGCGGTTTGGGTCCTCCCAGCCTCTGGAAAGGGGAGGCCCCTCCGTGGAACTGTCTTTGCACAGGGACCTGGGTGCACCTGGTGGGTGATGCAGAAGGATGGGGATGTTCAGTGTGTGCCACAGGGAAATTTGATGCTGGGGGAGTGCAGCCTGTGATTCCATGTGTGTATATATATATATATATCTGTATGTACATATGTAATGCATGTTAACTACTGTTCTGTTTATATGTTGATAAAAGTTAGGCATGATGTGATGATGTGTAATAAGGGGTGGAATGTTATGGTTTTGCAATTTGGTTGGTGTTGGTATTCCACATCAGAACACCATGCTAATAATGGGAGTAAAGGGGACAAGTTTTTTTTCTGTGAACTGCCTTAATGGGCATGTGGGGAGGGGCACCGGAAGGGAAGTGAGGAAGAGGACGGCGTTGCTGGATCGGCTCCCTGTGAGGAGACAACGTGGTCAGAGCTTCCTGCCTTCCACAGCTCCATCGGTGAGATTTGGGACTTGGTATTCTCTTTGTTGAAACTCTCTTGTTGTTGTTTAGTGTTATTAGGTTATTAAACTGCCATTCGTTCTCAGATCACCTTTTTCCTCCCTCATTTTTTTGTTAGACCTAATCGCAATCTCCCTTCCCTTCCCCGTCTCCCTAATCGCACGTGGCCGGGCCGCGCCGGGCCGCGCCGCCGTGCCGCTAGACAAAAGGGGGGGGCTTTTGTTCCTGCTGCCCCGGGTTTGTGCCCACTGTCCCGGAGTGAGCTCTAGAGAGAACTCCGTGACAGGGGGGAGAGCGGTAGATTGATTTCAATAAGGCTTTGGATACTGTCCCCCATGACATCCTTATAACAAAGCTGAGGAGGTATGGGATAGATGAGTGGACGGTGAAGTGGGTTGAGAATTGGCTGACTGGCAGAGTGCAGAGGGTTGTCGTTGGCGGTGCAGTGTCTGGCTGGAGGCCTGTAACTAGCGGCGTCCCCCAGGGGTCTGTGCTAGGTCCGGTCTTGTTCAACATCTTCATCAACGACCTTGATGAGGGGATAGTGACCACCCTCAGCAAGTTTGTGATGACACGAAGTTGGGAGGATTGGCTGACACGCCTGAAGGCTGTGCTGCCATTCAGCGAGACCTGGACAGGCTGGAGAGCTGGGCAGTAAGAAACTGGATGAGGTTTAACAAAAGCAAGTGTAGAGTCTTGCACCTGGGTAGAAATAATTGCATGCACCAGTACAGGGTGGGGGAAGAGCTGCTGGAGAGGAGCTGTGCATAGAAGGACATGGGCGTCCTGGTGGACAACAGATTGACCATGAGCCAGCAGTGTGCCCTTGTAGCCTAAAAGGCCAATGGCATCCTGGGGTGTATTAAAAAGAGCGTGTCCAGCAGGTCGAGGGAGGTGATCCTCCCCCTCTACTCTGCCCTGGTGAGGCCTCATCTGGAATATTGTGTCTCGTTCTGGGCTCCCCAGTACAAAAAAGACAGGGATCTCTTGGAAAGAGTCCAGTGGAGGGCCACTAAGATGGTGAAGGGCCTGGAGCATCTCCCCTGTGAGGAGAGACTAAAAGAACTGGGTCTGTTTAGCCTTGAGAAAAGAAGGCTGAGAGGGGAACTGATCCAGGTTTATAAATACCTGAGGTGTGGGGGCCATAGTGGCGAGGCTGGTCTCTTTTCAGTAGTGTGTGGGGATAGGACTAGGGGTAATGGGATGAAACATTAGCATAGGAAGTTCCGCAGGAATGTGTGCAAGAACTTTTTTACGGTGAGGGTGATGGAGCACTGGAAACGCTGCCCAGGGAGGTGGTGGAGTCTCCTTCTCTGGAGATATTCAAGACCCGCCTGGACGCCTACCTGTGTGACGTGGTGTAGGGAGCCTGCTTTGGCAGGGGGGTTAGACTTGATGATCTCTAGAGGTCCCTTCAAACCCCTACAGTTCTGTGATTCTGTGATTCTGTGATCTTGGTAGCCCTCCATTGGACTCTTTTTAGCGTGTCCAGCTGTCTCTTGTACTGGGAGCCCAGACACGGACACTGTTCTCCACATACAGCCTCACCAGTGCCTGGTAGAGCAAAAGGAATGGTGCTGAGTAATGGTCCTTACCCGCTACAAGAGAAGTAGCTAGGGCTGTGATGGCAGCACACTGCTTTATGACTGACACGGAGATCTACTAGAAAGAAGGCCTGGTGGGACTGAACACAGATGCAAGGTGGTCCAGCTTTTGTTTCACTGCAGACTCTGTGGGCAGCTGCATGGAATTATGTACTCGATATAGTTGTGCCCGTGTGGCTTCTTTCTGATGTGCCCGGGAAGTCCCCTTAGAATAGACTGCTGTCTGAGACAGAAGTCTGATACAACATCACTTGTGTGGGTGGAGTTTTACTATCTCTGTGTTCACGTCTATGATGTGCTTTGTTTTGTTTAAATTCAACTCTCTGTGTGTATGGGCGCAAGTCTGCCTTTGCTAAATCCTTTTCTTGTGGCCTTAGGCAACAATCAAGGGGATCTCGAGCTTCAGCGCTGAGCAAGAAGCACAGCACTCAGGAAGGCCATGAAGGGCTCTGCTAAGTTGATCTCCCTCCACAGGTCAACTTTATTTCTTGTTTTTTTCCCCGGCACTGGGAATGGCTGCTCTGGTGGTTCATTCCAGGGAAGCGCAGCTGCTTGCATTGCTCTGCTGCACAGCAGCCCCAAAAATAGTTGGGAAGAGGAAAGACAACTGCCTTTCATATGTCCTGAAATACAGCTCCTCTGGTGGAGTGTGTCCTGGCAGCTTTGTGTGCATGGATGTAGTCCTGGGGCTGTTGAGAACTGGCTGTGCAGGGGACTGGAGGCGGCACAAGACCAGAGGGCACTTCTGATTCTTGTGCAAGAATCTGGCTTCCATTTGTTTCTTGCAGGCACGGATGAAGATATCATCATTGACATCTTGACCAAACTAAATGTTTCCCAACGTCAGCAAGTTCCAATCACCTAAAAGGTCTACAGAGATGTGTGAAGGTGGTTGTGTCACTTGGGTGAAAAGTGAAAAAGGACCCAATCTCCGTAAGAGAAAAGTCAGCGGAGAATTTCCTTGACCAAGGTTGTTTTGTTCTTGTTCAGTTCAGAGCAGTTGTTGATGCAAGGAGGGTTAGAGCCTAAAGAGAAGTGGTGAACAGCTCAGTTCTGTCTGTCCTGGAAGGCTGCACCTTCAGCCACCTCCTTCCTCCTCTCTTGGCTTTCTAGGATTTGATTGGTGACTTGATGTTGCTGAGTGGGAATTTTGAGAGGGTGATGGTGGGGATGATGACTCCCACCTTCATGTCTGATGTGCACAAAGTGAGGAGGGCTGTGAAGGTTTGCAAATCTTTCTTTTGTATTGCTGAAGTTCTGGCCAAGTGAGCCAAGCCGAGGGGAGAAGGGGTTAAATCTTCTTGTGGGTGCAGCTCTGTGCTCAGCAGTGAGGAGCTCCAGGCTGGCTTTTTCTCACCCGATGTGTCTCATGGCCTGCTCCTCAAACCCATCTTCTGCAGGGAGGGGATTCTGACTCTGGGTGTGCATGAATGCCATGGGCTCTTTTCTCAATGTCCCAGTAAAGTGGGTTGCTGCTCGTTTCAGAAGGAAGCCCAAAGCACATTTGAGATGCGTCACTGTGTTTGTGAGCTAGTATTCCCTTTGAAGGCCTCCAATAGCCATCTCCAGCAGCTGTTTCTGAGTGGGGAATTCTCAAGGGTTGCTTCCAGGAGATGCTGTGCTGAGCTGTGTCTGCTGTCCTTGAACCTTTGCAGGGTAACAGAGATGAGGGAATGTATGTGGATGATGCCCTTGCTCAGCAGGATGCTGTGGTGTGTAGGAACGTGCTTCCTTGCAAGAGTAATCTGTTCTTGTGCATGTGATGTGTAGTGAAGAGAAGCCAACCTGTGAAATAGGAATAAATGGGTTCTGCTCTAGTTTGCAAGTCTCTAATGAGACGTCTCTAGGCAGGCAAGTTACTTGGCAGGGGCAATGACATTTCAGCTGTGAGTTGCCATGCCTGGATGGTGCTTGTTGGAAAATATCCATGATCTGGACAAGTACAGGCCAGCAGTTCTCTACCACCAATGAATTAAAGATCTTGTGTATACCCAGTCTTCTCCATGAGCCTTACTTTGCCATCCATAATGTCTTTAAGTGCCTGTATGAAGCGGGGGAGAGAATAGATGAGGTACAATTTATGTCCATCCTCTGTACATGGAACAGGCATCACCTGCTCAGAGGCAGGACCCCTCCACAGCGTCCTGGGTTTTTCTTGCCTTCCTTATTTGTGTGTGATGCTTTTATAGGAGCTTCATAGGTGTTGAGTAAGTGCAAGCTCTTCTGGGTCAACAGGTGTGTTAGCGAGAGCCCCATTGCATCCATTCCCTTCGGTCTGTTTCGTTCCCTTCTGAGACTGGAAGGGACTTCAGAAACCTAAGTACAGTTTGCTGCTGCTCTAGCGTGGAAAGCAGAGATTGAGGAGTGTGCCCACCATTGGGGCAGGGGGAGAGGAGCTGAGAAATTCATCTGCCAGCATGAAGTAGAAGGTCTTGAAAATGGTAACAGCTGTGGTAGGCCAATTAGCAGGACTGTTAGCAATGGAAATGAATTATTTTAGTGGGACGGTCCTGATATATCTGTCAGTGCTGCAGGAATGATAGAATGTTCTTGCAGCATGTGAGGAGCTTGTTCTTGCCAAATGACCCTTTGGATCTCTCTGACTCTCAACCGTGGACTCTTCCTCCTAGTTTTGGATGTGTACAGAGGCATTTCTATCAAGGACATAACAGACAGCATTAAATCTGGGAGGTCAGGAGACCTGGAAGATGCTTTGCTGGTTGTGGGTGAGTGCTCTGCTTTTCAACCTTGTCTGCAGAGTAATGAAATGATGAGAGGTGCTGTGTGTCCCCTTGAGTGGCTGTTACAGGTTTCAGGGGGCAGACATGGTTTGTCTTGATGTGCACAAAGCTGGGCTGGGTGGGACTTGGAGCACCCTGGTGTAGAGGGAGGTGTCCCTGCCTACTGCAGGGGGGTTGGAACTGTGTGATCTTCCAGATCTCTTCCAACCCAAACATTGCTTTCTCTGTCTTTGTTGCCATCCGTTGCTTTTTCTTCTCTTTTTGCCTCCGTGTTTCATTATTTTCCCTTCAACCTTTGTTCCAGGAATGTCTTTATGGCCAAGCCAGGTGTTGTCACAGGTACAGGAAATGCTGCCGGCCATCCTGTAACTGGCAGATGATCATCAGCAGGTCTTAAATTGCTCAGCCCCAGGCAACTCACTGACATCTACCTGATGGCGCTGGAAGGGCTGCACTGCCAACGGCCACCTCCCTTTGCTATTTGCTCCCTTCATTCCTTACTTCAGCACGTGGCAGACCTCAGTAATGCAAATGACTGATAAAGCATCAGCGTTTTCCAATGCGCTGATCTTAGAAAGTCTTCAGGGACTGGTGGCACATTCCTGTGTGTAGCGGTGAGGGAAAAAGGAGTAACAAGAAGGTATACTTAAAGGTATTAAATTAATTTATTAATGACTTACTCCTAACACTAACATCTAACAGTATAACGGGCAAAAGCCCAACTGGATGCAGGGAAATGGAATCAGAAGGAAACCAGATGTTGGCTACTCTCTCTTCTCCCTCCCCACGGCCTTCCAGACTGTGCTGTCCTATTCCACAATGAGGGGGGTTGTGTAGAGGGAATGCCGGATCCCAAAAGTGGAGGCAGGCGCCTGGGGCTTGATCAGCATCACCTGGAAGGGCAGAAAGGAAAGGCAGATCAGCAAGGGCCCTTCTTTGCTGCCCTTGCTCCCTGCAAGGGAGATGTGGGGAAGCCTCAGTGGAGGGGGAGAGGCGTGAAGGCTGTGCTTGTGAAGCAGGGGGGAAGAGCTGAGCAGCTGCCTTACCTGGCCTACGTTGTAGTCTGCCGGCCCGGGCTTCACTGCTTTGCCCTCTCCATGTTTTGGTCGGGCTGCCATGGTGTATGCGGGCGCCCTGGTCTTGTACACATCCACGGCCACTTTGGGGAGCGCCGCAGGACCTGGAGTGTGCAAGAGAGTCATGGCCACACGGGGCTGGGGTCACATTCAAGGCTCTCTCTTTCCCTGGAAGGCTGCATTAAGCAAAGCTGCAGCAGGGTTGGAAGCCCCTGTGGCACAGGGAGAGGAGCCTGGTTTTGGATGCTAACATGGAAGAGAGGAGCAGCAGAGCTCACCTTGGCAAGGTCCTCGTCAAAGCGACCGCGCTGGCTCCTTCCCCTCATGGAGTAGCAGGAGCTGGCCGATGTGTGGGCTGTGTTGGGCCCCATCAGCCTGGGCAGTGTGTAAGTGCCAGGACCTGCAGGAGGAGCAGCAGAGAGTGTGTGCGTGAAGGGATGGAGGAGATGGAGGCAGCAGCGAGGGGCAGCCTGCACAGCCCGCTGGTGGGAGCAGGAGGGACATATTGCCCCTCTGAGCAGCAGCCCGTCCCTGAAGGATGCTCAGGCTCCTTTGAACCCAGACCAGAAGCGGGCCCTTTTGTCCTTGGGTCACAAGGAGCAGCGCCGGCAGCATTGACCTTCCTCGGCCAGGCCAAAGAGCCAGGAGGATCTGACAGAACAAGGCTGGGGAGCTGCTCTGCCCCATGATGTCCACGCTTCTTTGATCCTCCAGGACCCTTCCAAACCAACCCGTTCTGTACTTCTTCAGATCTCCACGGACTCTTCCAACACAAACCTTCCTTGCAGTGCTGAGATCGTCAAGGATCCTCCCCCACAAACCCTTCTATACTTCTGTCATCATTAAGCAACACCCCAACCCACACCATCCTATGATCCCATGACCTTCCAGGACCCTTCCAACACACTATGTCCCCAATGTGCTCCACGCCCTGGGGATGGTCGCTGTACCTGTTGTCCCCGGGATGGAGTATTTGGGCCCGGGGCTGGGGAACTGGGCCGAGATGAGGCCACGTGGGCGATGGGGTCTCCAGGTCCCCACCCAGGCTCCGTCCATGCTGGTAGGCATGTGCCTCCAAAACTAAAGGCAAGAGCAGAGCAGTTACTGACGGGAGTTCCTGAGCAGGAAGGGCCAGCAGCAGTTTCTCCTGCTCACAGCCTCCTGGTGCTGGCAGCACTGTTGAACTGCAGGAATTCCCATCTGGGCTCCTGGCAGAGGCAGCAACAGCGAGGCCCTGCTGGTTGTTCAGATTGGTTGTTTTTCTCTTGTTTTGTTTGTAATTGATGGAGTAGCTGGTGTGAATGGGAAGTGCTGTGCAGTCAGGACCAGTCAGTTCTGAAAGTATCACATGCCCAGAAAACGTTTGTCTAGGCTGTGAGAGGTTCTGCTGGGACAGAAGATGAAGCAGAGATGAGAATTTCCTTTAAATGAGATTGGAAAGGAGGAAAAGAGGAAAGAATACAGCAAGAACAGGGGATTGATCTTCTAGAAAAATCAGTGATCTGTGCATAATCTGTCTTGTGTGATGTCTGCATATTCCCCTAGAACATGCAACAGTTTGTTTCTTTATGTTATTTGAAGCTCTGCAGTGGTTTAATTAAGTTGCTCCTGATGCCAGCCACAGGTGCAACTTAAACCATTCTCAGCAGAATGGTAATAGAGGTTGCTCAAAAG
Source organism: Coturnix japonica (assembly GCF_054131305.1). Taxonomy (NCBI): domain Eukaryota; kingdom Metazoa; phylum Chordata; class Aves; order Galliformes; family Phasianidae; genus Coturnix; species Coturnix japonica. Next base: position 348,054 of record NW_028188964.1, read on the forward strand.
GAACTAAAGGAATTAAAGAGTTAAACTGAAGCCAGCACTTAGCGTCCTCTCACCAGCCATCACCTCTGGTCAGCCATCAAAGAGGAGTGTATCATTAGCGGCCTTGAGGCCTAATTCCTACAGGCCTGTGTGGTGGCCCTGAGGGCCTACACCTAGTAACCAAGGGGTTAAAGGAGACCTATGGAACAAGAAGCTTTTCAAGAGGATGAGAGACCACGGATGCCAATGAGAGAGAGCACTAGACCTGGCCTGCAGGCCAGGAGAGAGGCCTCTAGTCCTCTAGCCATCTCAGCCTTCCTCTGGACCTCCATGTCTCTAAGCCATCCCATAGGTGTCTAAGTCCGTACACCTCTGCACTTTCTTTGGTGCCTGAGTGCCCCTGGGCCACCCTGTGGCTCTCTTGGCCTCTCTGTCTCAAGACCTCTAGTCCAGCTTCAAGGCCTTCAGGCTTATTGGGCTGTAGGTGTCCAGACCTCAAGGTACAAGTACAACCCCCAGCTCCTCTTGGCCGCTGCTCTTCTAGGCTTTCTCTTGCTTGGCCTCCATGCCTCCCTTTGGCCTCAAGACTACTAAGCTGCAAGGCCTCTTGGCCAGGCTCTCAGCCTCCCTCCAGGCTGTTTTACCTTAAGGCCTCTCAGCCTCCTTTTTTGGCTGTGTCCAATAGAACCACCACTGCCCTTGATGCTCTGTCCCATAACCCCCACAGCTTAGCCCCGTAAGCTATGCACCATAAACTTCTGTTTGCCTACAAGCTATGGTCTCTAAGGTTCCCCATGGGGCTCTACACAACATGGCCAGGGACAGAAATGGGGCTGTTTCTGCCCTTCTTATCACCCGGCCCCTCTCACCGTCTGTCAGGTGCAGGAACCCACAGGACCCATAGAGAACCAAAAGAACATCATAGAGAGTCATAGAGCCACATAAGAACGACAGGGAGCAATAAAGACCCACGGGGAGCCAACGGGAACAAATACAGACCCATATGGGAGCTATACTAACACACTCACACATGTACCTGCAGGGACCCATATTAGTGCATAGGGGAACATACTGCCCTGTAGCAACCAACTGTGCCCCACAGCCAGTTACGATGATGTTCAGTCACCATGGATCAAGGTTCACGGCACTGTGGGATGGCCTGAGTGGCCAACTCACACTCTTGGCCACCCTCCATCTCCCGTGGCTCCCACACCAACCCCACAGCACCACCCACACTAAGCCCTGTCCCACAAATGCAGCTGCTGCCGCTCAACAATTCTTATTGGCTGAAAGCAGGAGAGTTGAGAGATCCAAAGGGGTTGTGAGATCAGAGGTTGGGGCTGGAAGGCAGAGCATCTGCAGCTTTCGTTCCTCACTGAGTCCTTTCTATTGGGAAAGGAGATGGAGGGAGGTGAGAAGATGGAGGGCAGGGATGTGGGGTAGGAACCCACCTTGATGCTGATGTCACGGCTCCGTGCCTGCAGCTTGTTACCTGGGACTCAGCCGTGTCAGCACGTTCCTCTGCCTCATCCAGCATGTGCTGTGCCCTGGGGAACTTGGCCAAGTTGGCCTGCTTGTCCTGTGGCTTAGCCCCGGTCCCCACCCCAGCCCCCCCCCCAAACACCCACCCAACTCATCCCCGCAGCTCCTCCCTCCCCCCAACCAGCCTCGAGGCGGGCAGAAAGTCATCGACATCTCTTCATTGAATGATCAATCCCTAATTAAAACCCTCTGGTAGACATCAGAGTTTAGGGGTTTTTAGGGTTTATTAGGGTTTTTTATGGTTTTTAGGTTTTTTTAGGGGTTTTTAGGGTTTATTAGGGGTTTTTAGGTGTTTTTAGGGGTTGCCGTGGATTTCCAATTGGTATACGCAGGTGTATTCCGCGTTCCCCCAGTTGCTGCGTACATCCATTTTAATCCTTTTGTAGGACTGAAGGGGCTTCTCCTGCCAATGCAAAGAGGAGAGGCTTCGTTATGGGCCAGAGGGGGACCAGTGCCCCATAGTGCCCCATAGCTCCCACTGTTCTCCCCATAGATCCCAAAGCATCCCATAGATCTCATAGTGCCCCATAGCTCCCACTGTTCGCCCCACAGATATAGGTAAACCTAATACACAGTCAATGATTTCCTGGAATTCTGATCCATATTCAATAGTTGTTTAGCATGCAGACCCCTCTCTTGTTATCACCCATTTATCAGTGTGGGAATCAAATGTTGTTTGTGCCTTTAGAACAAGAGAAGAATCTTTTCTATCAAGGTCTCAGTATATAAGTGAAGTAGTTTGTTGTTATTTCAAGGTCTCAGTATACAAGTGAAGCAGTTTGTAGTTATTTCAAGATCTCAGTATACAAGTGAAGCAGTTTTTAGTTATTTCAAGGCCTCAGTCTACAAGTGAAGCAGTAGCAGAGGAGAGGCTTTGTTATGGGCATGGGAAGAGCCACGGCACAACAAGTGCTTCCAAAGGCTTGCAAAAGGGACCCCGCGGGAGTCGGCCATGTTGGAGAGCAGAGGATGAGCAGGAAAGCTCTTTCTACCCAAGACTTGCAGGCAGCCCAGCCTCCCCCATTGCACTTGCCATACCTGAACGTGGAAGGTCTGCGCAATATCTCCACCCACGTCATAAACATACAGTCTCAGGAGAGTTTCCCTTTCGTCCTCATCCACTCCCTCAAAGACAAGAGATGATGGCGGTCACACTTAGGCAGGCCGTGCCATAAAGAACACACTGAGGCCAAAGGTGGGAGCCCTTCCAACCCTCCCTGTGCTCTGGTAGGATTGGAGCACAACGGAGGGCGAACCTGAGTCAGGGCACGTGGAGCAATTGCTCCCAGCTGCTCGGCCACAAAGAGCAGCAGAGGCCTTTGGAGACATGTAACCAGCCGAGGGATTCGGTGCCCTCAGGCAGGATGCCGTGCTCTGCAGCAGCCCACCACTGAAATTTGGGAGCTCCCAACTGTATGGGGTTGTATGGGGCTCTGTTGGGTGTCTACCGTGTGGCTCTATGGTGCTCTATGAGCTCTTGTGTGGCTCTATGGGGTCTTACAGGGCTCTATGTGGCAGTTATGGGGCTCTGTTGGGTGTCTGTAGGGCCCTTATGGGGCCCTGTTGGGTGTCTGTGGGGCACCATGAGGCTCTTTGGTTCTCTATGAGCTTCTTGTGCAGCTCTATGGGGTCTTATGGAGCATTATGGGGCTCTCTGGGGTGTCTGTGGGGGCTCTATAGGGCTCTTCGGGGTGTCTGTGGGGGTCTATAGGGTCTTATGTTGCGGTTATGGTGTTCTGTTGGTCGTCTCTGAGGCTCTATAGGGGTTCAGTGGGCTCTTATGGGGCTCTATGGCAAAGCTTTTTCCTCGGGGGCCTCCAGAAGCAGCAGCAGGCAGAGACTTACCAAGATGGCAAAGTCTCTGGGGGCACTGCTGACATCCCCAGAGGGAGACACCGCCTTGGAGACATGCCACAGGGTGAAAGCTGTGGGCCAGATGTTCTGAGGCAGCTGGATGACGGTGTGGCCCTGCGAACCTTGGAAAGCCCAGCAGTTTCCAACAGAAATATCAGGCTGAAATGAGAGAGATGCGTCCATCAGCGGTGAGGCAAAGAGTCGCCAGAGCTGGATGCTGGGCAAGGAGCACAGAATTTGTCTTCTGTGTGGGCTGCCGTGCTCCCCGTAATGGAACGCTACTCAAGGGACAGCAGGGGAATATGCAAAGGTTTGGACAACAGCTCTGGAGTCAACCGCCTTTCTCTGCTTGCCCAGAGCCGGCGGGGCAGCCCTCCCCAGCATCTGTCAGCCCAGCACCCTCCCAACGCTGGTGTCAGTGATGTGGGGAAGAGTGTGGGCTGAGCAGAGCAGCTGGGCCAAAGGAAATGGATGTGCAGCCAGAATGGGGTGAGGATGGAGGGAGGGAGAATGGGGGGGAAGGGTTTGGGGTAGGAAAGACTGGGAGAAGGATGGGGGGTAGGATGGAGGAAGGAATGGGGAGGATGGGGGGGAAGGATGGTGGAAGAAAGGGGGGAGAAGGATGGGGGGGAGAAGGATGGAAGGAAGGTTGGGGAGGGGGAAAGGATGGGAAGGGGGAAAGGATGTAGGGGGACAGATCGGGGGAAGGAAGGGCTGGGGGATGGAGGGGGAGCCCTTATGGGGCTCTGTGGGGTGTCTGCGGGGGGAGGAGGGCAAAAGCAAGGGGGGGAAGCCCACAGTCAGCACTTCTCCTGCCATACCTGCAAGAGGGTCTCAGGGGACTTTGCGGAGGAAAAGAGGGGAGAAAGCCGGCCTTTCCCACCGTAACTCTTGGTTGTCCTCTCCGCATCAACAGTGGCACCTGAAATAAAGATGGACAGACGTGCACTGGGACAGCCCAGAGACAAGCTGAAGGAGTGAATGCTCATTCCCCAAAGCTCTTGGCGGGGCTCTGGGGTGCAGAATCCCTCCCGCTGTGTATGGGAACTGCTGAGTCCCGGCCTGATGCGCTGATTGAGCACCTGGGGAAATGAGTCGGTCAGCCCTGGGAGCAGAGTTGAAGGGTTTTTAAATTCTCAGAGATGGGGGCTTTAGACGGGATGTGAGGAGGAAATTCTTGACCCCCAGTGGGCAGTGAGGCCCTGCAATGTGCTGCCCAGAGGAGCCATGGATGCCCCATTCCCGGAGGCGTTGGAGACCAGGTTGGATGGGGCCCTGAGCACCTTGATGCAAAGGGTGGCAGTCCTGTCAGTGGCAGGGAGTTGGACTGGGATGGTCTTAAGGTCCCTTCAGACCTCAGCCATCCTAAAGCTCTATGAGATAAGTGTGACAGGAAGCAGAGCTGGGCAGGTTTTGGGGAGTGCCAGGCGTAAAGCTGAGGGTAGTGAAGCTGTCTACATACCCAGGGATTTCAGAGCCCAGTTGGGCATCAAGTAGCTGTTTTCCACGATGCTGTCAATTTCAATCCGTGTCAACAGAAAAATTTTCTGGCAACAAACAGGGAATGGAGAGACAGCAGTGAGCACAAAGACAGGAGATGGGTGTGAGCAGGGAGTCCTACCCAAGAACTGCACTCCAGAGACACAGCAAAGATGGACTTTGGGCTCTGCCTGATCCCAGTGTTGCCAGCCCCATGTCTGCTGTTGAACAGCCTGGACAGGCAGTCAGATCGTGCCCTGAGCCAGCCAGGCTCTGCAGAGCTCCAGTTGCAGCTGGTCTGGAGAATGGCCCTTCCAGCTAAGAAGTGTGAAGCACAAGTCTCTTGGCAGGGGCCGCATCCAGCCTCCAAGCCAAGCCCAGCAGGCTTCTGGCTGGGGCCCAGCCAGGGGGAATTCATGGCTCTGTACAGAGCACCCTGATCCCAGCTTTACCGTGCAGCCAGCACCAGCAGCAGCTCTCAGTGTGGGGAGCAAAGTAGCTCCAAGACACAGGGGAGGCTGAGCCTGAGAGCCAGGTGTGGGGCAGGCGGCCAGAGCACACAGCTGTCCCTGTAAAGGGCTGGAAGGGAGCAGTACCATTACCTGTCTCGTCAGTTCGTCGATCCCATTCTCCTCCAGGACATCATACACTGATTGTGCAATGAGATGCTTCCTGATTGACAGCTCATAACTTATCAGGTGTAATTCTGGCCCAACCATTGAGTTCCTGAAGGCAAAGCAAAGCAAGTCTTGTTCAGCAACGCAGGTCAGAGTTTCAGTGCCACGAGGTGAAGGATTCCGGGGGGTTGTGCCCTTCCTTATCCCCCAGCCCATTTGTTCCTTTGCTTTGCCAAGGGCTGCCTTCACCATATAGATGGGAAAGGCTGGAGCCCTGGGCACAAAGTGAAGGCGTGCATGGAGCACACAGCCAGCCGAGGCCAAGCTATAGAGCCAGGTGCATGGCAAGGAAGTGTTCTTACCCCAGAGACAGGAGCTCATGCACAGGTCCTGCTGACACCACCTGGAAGAGAAAAGCATTTGATGGGAGGAAGCACCAGGAGCACGGCCAGAGCTTCCAAAGGAGCTTCCCAGGGAGCCGCTGGCAGAATTTCCTGCTGCTTCCCAGCACTTTGCAGAGGACCGCTGCCCAAAGTTGGGCCCTTCAGCCCTCCACGTGCTGCAGAGCATCTGCTGCTTCTCCGCTTGCTTTCCCATCCCTCCAGACTCCACAGTGTCACGGACGGGCCAAAGGCCCCTTCTTCCCATGTGCTGTTGCCTTCAGCCTGAGCTCCGTGCTGGGCACTGGGAAGATGCTGCCACACCAAAGCCCGTCCTGCTGCCAAGGCAGCCCCCAGCCTGGCTCAGGAGCCCACAGAGTCTCAGCAGCGATGGGCCCGTGGCCAAACTCCTCCTGTCCCCACGGAGGCTCAAGGGCAGAGCTTTGTCTTCTGCCGCACGCTGTGGCACTGACCTGCAGGACATTTCCCCAGGCTCCCAATATCCAGAGGAAGGCTCCAGCTGTGGGAGACATCAGTCAGGAGAGACCATTAGTTTGCCAGAGTGCTCGGAGCCCTGCAGCACATTTCCCTCCTCCCAACCCAGTGGGGACATGCCGTGTGGGACAGTCCCGCTCCTTGGCTGTGCTGGGATGGCTTTGGGTGGGGAACACTCAAAAGAAAGGACCGCTAGAAGCAGGACGGGAGTCCCCCTTCCCCTCTCTTGAGTGACACGTTGCCTAAGGGAGAGATCAGATGGTGGTTATCACAGCCCAGCGTGGGGACACGGTCTCCTGGGATCCTTTTAGCTGTTTTCCACGACTCTCTCAATTGCATGCAGTGTCAGCTGCAGAATTTCCTGGCAACAAACAGGGAATGGAGAGACAGCAGTGAGCACAAAGACAGGAGATGGGTGTGGCCCAGCCAGGGCTGGGTGGACGGGGGGGCAGCGGTAGATGTAGTCTACCTTGATTTCGCCCCATCAGGTCCCATGGATTTATGGAGGGCTGGTGGGTGGGAAATCCAGGGGATCTTTGTATGGATGGAGGATCTCACCCCCATCTCTTTTCTTTCTCATCAGATCCTGTTGAATCCTGCCGTGCTGCTGGACCAGATCCTGGAGCATCTCCTATGTCTGCAGGTGGCTCCTTCCACAACCTGCTGCCAGATCCCGGCCCAGCCTCACACTATGATCCACTGGGTCCCAACAGCCCTGGGCAGCCTCGTGTCACCGCGGGGCTGAGCTCCTCTGGATTCCAGTGCACCCCTTCCCCTTCTAATGCACCTCCCTTCCATGCAGCCCTTAGAGACCCCGGGGGTCCCAGTGTTGTCACATCACTGCATGCTGGGGATCCGCTCCACATCGCACTGCTGGATCCCAAGGGTCCCCTTGGCACAGCACTGTGGGATCCAGATCCAGATCACAAGGATCCCCCCCATGGCACCACCTCCAGGGCTCCCAATGATGGAGCACCTCAGGATCCCAGGGGGGACCCCCATAGCAGCCCCTCGCTGGATCCCATCCCTCCCCTTCCACACCACCTCCTTGCCCACTCCTTCCTCCTGACCCCTGCAGCCCAGGCCCAGCTGCTGTGGGTGCTGGGGGGCTCTGAGAAGCCCAACTGCTGTCCACTGCGGAGCCGGCGTTGCTCCACGCCGCCCTCTGGGGGTCCCGGGGGGGTCTTTGTCCCATCCCTGCCTCCTTCCGACACTGCTTGGCTTCCTTAGCCCAGCACCCAGCTCTGCCCCCCTCCCTGCGCCTCTTCTTCCTCCTCTGCCTCGGGACCCCCCCCTCGCCCCACTTAACCCCCCATTTGGCCACCAGCCTCTTCCCCACGTTCTCCAACCCCCCCGAGCTTCTCCTGCCCCACTTAGAGCTGGCGGCCGGGGGAGGGGATGAAGGGCAGCGGGGCAGCTGTTGGCTCCGGGCTTTTGTGGTGGGGTTGGCAGCTCGGGGGGGTCCTCCCGGTGTTTTCTGCCGGGCTCTGGTGGCCTTATCTAAACACTTGGGGGGCAGCGGGACCCCCCCCGTCGAGTTGGTCGCAGCCGCCACCTCTTTGCTGCTGCGCTGCCCCCATTTCGCCCCCCAGATCTTAGAGGCCACGGGGGGGGCAGGGGGCTCTGGGCGCCTCTATGAGGCAGGGGGTGCTGGGGGCGCCCCCCCCCGAAACGAGGCTGCCAGATGGGTCCCTTGACCCCACTCCGTGTCCACCCTCCAACCCTTTGCCCCCCACATTCCCCTCACAGCCACCCATTTCCTCCTATCCCTCGGGATCCCCACACAGCCCACTACAACCCCATCTCCCCCACTGTTCACCCCTACATCCATCCCACTGCCCCCCACAGCCCCACATTACCCTAGGCCCTCCCTACAGCCCCATAGGACCTACAGCCCCCCCACGGCCACACATTACCCCACAGCCCCCTCAACTCCCCCATCCCCCCCACTCCTCCCCCACTGCCCCCTACACCCACAGCCCACCTCAGCTTCCTCTCCCCGGCCCCGGCCCGGCCCCGTTCTCCCGCACACCTCCGGCGCCGCCGTCCTCAGCACCGCTCCCGTCGTGCCGCGGTTCCGTCTCGGTGCTGCCCGGACAGCTCCGGCGCGCAGCGGCTGCAGCGGCGCTGCCGTGCGGGGCGGCCCGGGCTGCGGCAGCGGCTTCAGCCGAACGAAGGGAGAGACGGGAGGGCCCGAGACACAAGATGGCGGCCGCTCCCGCGCGCGGAGCCTCAGCCAATCGGAGCCGGCGGCGCTGCCGCTGACCAATGAGACGGCGACACGCGTCGGCGGGGCACCCGCTGACCAATGAGAGGCCGGCACGGGCGGGATGAGCAGCTGAGCAACGATCCGTTAGCCCCTGCTGCTGCCATCTCCTCAGTGGGAGACCCCGTTCCTTCGTTGCTGGATGGCAGCGATGTGGATGTGAGGACAGGCGGCTCCTCGGGCAGGCTCGATCTCCTCTGTCTCAGCCTTCAGCTGCTCTTCCAGCTGGGCAATGAGCTGCTTCTCCTGCAAGACAAAGCGTGTACCACCAGGGGTGGCTGCGTTGGGTCCCATGGACCCGAGGGTTTGGGACCGAGGTCCTCCTGCACAGACAGAGGAGTGAGGATGCCGAGCTGTGAGGACGAGCCCTCACTGCCCCCTACCTGCTCCAGCTCCTCTTTACGGGCAGCCGTTCTTTCAGCCCGTATTTGCTGGGCATTCTGTGGGAAAGCAGAAGAGCATCGACCGTCAGGGCACCGGTGCTCCCATGGGGCTCCGTCCCCTCCTGCCTCCTCCATCGGGGCAAGCAGGGCCTGCAGGGCTGGAGCTGCAGACCCACACGAGGGCACTTCTCCCATCCCACACCACACAGCAGCATCTCCTCACCTTCAACAAAGACTCCCTGGCCGTGGCCGTGCGGTTCTCCATGAGCTGCTCATGAGCCTGTGGGAGGGGAAAGGAGCAGCGTTGTCCCCCGGCCCTCTGCTGCCATGCCATGGGCAGGGTGCCCTTCAGCCGGCAGCTCGGCCCTTGTGTGCCCGTCCATTAGGTGCTCACCTGCTCCAGCTCCTGCAGCAGCTCCACTTGCATGCTGTTAATGTTCCGCTGGCAAACTGGGCCCGCATTGCTGTACCACTCACACAGCTGCTTGCAGGACCCGCACCGCTTGTGGAATGGGGCCGGCTGGTGCCCATTGGCAACGGTGCCGTGTGCTGGCTGTGGATCCCCACACCTTTGCTGGTGCCATCTGGACTCCTGGGAGCCACAGCCTGTTGCGGGGCCGTCCTCCCACCAGCTCATCTTGGTGCGCATCACACACGCGTGTTGCTCCTTGTTGGCAACAGCCACGTGGGAACTCATCCCTTCCAAATGCTTCCAGTCGTTCGCCAGAAGCTCCTCCAGGATGTGGCACCCACCGCCCTGCAGCCGCTCTGATGCGGCTCCTGGGTTCCATGTCACACAGCAGCCTATTCGACGCAATGGAATGCAGGCGGTGATGGCTGCTGCCCATTCTGAGCCCGCCTGCTGCCTGCCCTGCCTGCAGGAGCCCAGCTCTGCTCTTTTCAGGCTGATGCTCACCCCTTGTGTGCCATGGCCCCCACCAGTGGGGATGGAGGTGGCCTCCTCAGGCAGGCTGGCCTCAGGATGAGATGCTGAGCCCGCTGCCCTTCATAGCATCTTCCTGCATGGGCCTGAACCTCTTGACCGCTGCCATCTCTAATGATGAGCATCTCGATTGCTGCAGCTCTCACTGGTGCTCATTGGGCACCCAGGGCAGGTCGGCCTCAGAGCTCAATGAGGATCAAGGGGCAGGCTTGGCTTTCTTTGACACGGGACTTGTTTTCAGCCAAAATAAGCTTAGAAAACTGCAGGCTCCCCCCCCTGAGACCCCACAGTGCAGAGGAGAAACAACCCGCAGTGCTCTGGGCAAGTGCTGTGAGCTGTCAAAGCTCTTTAGTGGGGGCATAGGGCCCATTGGAACCAACCCATTCGTTGTGAGCATTGAACACATTGAGTATTGAAGTTCAGCTTGGATCTGCTCAGGCTCCCATTCCTGTCCTTCCAGTGAAGTGAAACCCTCCAGGCAGCATCTGTTTGGTCCATCCAGTGGCAGAGAGAAAATCCTCCTGTGGCACCTGTTAGGAACTGTTTGTGCTTTGAGTTTTCCTTTCTAGGTGAGGCCGGACATGTCGAACCACCAGGAGAAGCCATGAAGGGTCATAAACAGCACAGCAGGTTATTGGGAACCTGGAAAGAAAGAATGCACCTCTCTGCATTCTGGGATAAATAGTGATATTCGGGTGAAAACTGTCTAAATCTTCACATAAATAGATATTGAATGCTGAAATCATTGCATTTTTGAGACAAAAATATTATACTGGGGAGAAAGAATCATATTGTGCTAAGAAGAGTGATTTTTTGTAGAAAATTTCTTCTTTTGGAGATGAAAAGCAGTGTTTTGGGAAGAAAATGTCTTTTTGTTGGGATCAAGTATGACACTATAGTGAGATCATCGGCCTTTGTCCTGGAAGGGCTTCCCTGGCCTGCAGGCATTTGAGCTGGCAGTGCCCCCCAGAGCAGACAGCTGGCTTTTAGCCTGGCAGTGCCCATCTAACCGCATTACCAGCTTCAGGCCTGGCAAGGTCCCCCCCGACTGCGTGGCCGGCTTTTGGCCTCACAGGCCCAGCAGGTCAGTCAGCCATTTTGTTGCCTGGCAGTGAGCCCCGGGCAGGCTGGATGTTGGCCTGGAGGACTCCCCAGGCTGGCCAGTCAGCTTTTGGCCTTCCAGTGTTTGCCGGCCGGCGGCAGGCTCTTGGCCTGGCAGGGCTTCCCAGGCCTGCAGGCTTCTGGCCTGGCAGGGATCCCCAAGCCGGCCTTTGGCCTGGCAGGCGCCCCGCAACCATCCGACCAGACGGCTTTCTCCTTCGGGCCTTCCTTGCCAGCTGGCTTTTAGCCTGTCTGGGACCCCATGTGCTGGCAGGGGTTCTAGAGGTTATGGGATGGGTTTGGGGTTGGGATGGGTTATGGGATGGTGTTGGGGTGGTTTACACGGGTTATGGGATGGAGTCGTTGGGCGGGTGGGCTCAAAGGGAATGTGCGCAGTCCCCCTCACCTTTTAACCCAAGGACCAGTGCCTTCTGGCTCCCGTGCCGTGCCCTGTCCTACAGCCCCCTCCTCATGCCATGTGGAACGCCAGTGCCAGCAGTGCCAGCAGTGCGGCCACCATGTTAGAACCCTGGCCATGTCACAGCAGTCACCTTGGTCACTACTGCCCCACGCAACGCACTCACCTCTGAGAGCTCTGGCCATTAACAGCCATGTGGGGAGCTAAGAGAGCGAGGCTGGAGGATTCCCAGGATTTAGGTGGGAAGATGTAGCTGGGGACAGCAGGGTCGAAGAGGAGGAGGAGGGGGCCTGCCAGGACCATCAGGCGGCAGACAGGCAAGAGAGCCCGTTCCCGTCACGGCTGGACCAGACGTGTGACCCCCTCGGTGGAGCCCATGGAGGTGGATCCACCTCCTGATGAACCCTTAATAAGCCCTCCGGCCCCTAACGGAGCCCATAACAAAGCCTCTCCTCTTTGCATTGGCAGGAGAAGCCCCTTCAATCCTACCAAAGGATTAAACTGGATGTGTGGAGCAACTGGGGGTACGCGGAATACACCTGCGTGTACCGAGTGGAAATCCACGGCAACGCCTAAAAACCTCTAAAAACACCTAAAAACCCCTAAAAAGCTCTAATAAACCCTAAAAACCCCTAAAAAAATCTAAAAACCATTAAAAACCCTAATAAACCCTAAAACCCCCTAAACTCTGATGTCTATTAGAGGATTTTAATTAGGGATTGATCATTCAATGAAGAGATGTCGATAACTTTCTGCCCACCTCGAGGCTGGTTGGGGGGAGGGAGGAGCTGCGGGGATGAGTTGGGTGGGTGTTTGGGGGGAGACCGGGGTGGGGGCTGGGGCTAAGCCACAGGACAAGCAGGCCAACTTGGCCAAGTTCCCCAGGGCACAGCACATGCTGGATGAGGCAGAGGAACGTGCTGACACGGCTGAGTCCCAGGGTAACAAGCTGCAGGCACGGAGCCGTGACATCAGCATCAAGGTGGGTTCCTACCCCACATCCCTGCCCTCCATCTTCTCACCTCCCTCCATCTCCTTTCCCAATAGAAAGGACTCAGTGAGGAACGAAAGCTGCAGATGCTCTGCCTTCCAGCCCCAACCTCTGATCTCACAAGCCCTTTGGATCTCTCAACTCTCCTGCTTTCAGCCAATAAGAATTGTTGAGCGGCAGCAGCTGCATTTGTGGGACAGGGCTTAGTGTGGGTGGTGCTGTGGGGTTGGTGTGGGAGCCATGGGAGATGGAGGGTGGCCAAGAGTGTGAGTTGGCCACTCAGGCCATCCCACAGTGCCGTGAACCTTGATCCATGGTGACTGAACATCATCGTAACTGGCTGTGGGGCACAGTTGGTTGCTACAGGACAGTATGTTCCCCTATGCACTTCTATGGGTCCCTGCAGGTACATGTGTGAGTGTGTCAGTATAGCTTCTCGGAGTCGGGTTGCTTGGGAATGCAGCCCAAAGCGGGTGGTAAACTCCATCTAAGGCTAAATACCGGCATGAGACCGATAGCCAACAAGTACCGTAGGGGAAATTTGAAAAGAACTTTGAAGAGAGAGTTCAAGAGGGCGTGAAACCGTTAAGAGGGCGACCTCAGGTCCCATATGGGTCTATATTTGTTCCCCTTGGCTCCCCGTGGGTCTCTATTGCTCCCTGTCGTTCTTATGTGGCTCTATGACTCTCTATGATGTTCTTTTGGTTCTCTATGGTTCCTGTGGGTTACTGCCCCTGACAGACGGTGGGAGGGGCCGGGTGATAAGAAGGGCAGAAACAGCCCCATTTCTGTCCCTGGCTGTGTTGTGTAGAGCCCCATGGGGAACTGTGCAGCACTGCAGTCCCGCGAGGAGTGCAGAGCAGGCAAGTGGAGAGGTGCTTGTGTTCCTGGGAGGAGAGCAAGCCGTTCTCTGTGTCTGTGCGAGGAGTGAAGGAGCCAAAATGCCAGCCCAGCTGGGCAGGTGGGTGCAGCAGGCCCAGAATGTGGGGAGGGGAAGCCAGAATCACTGTGTGCTGCCGGGCTTTCTCCAGCCAGGCAGCCAAACTCCCTTTCCGTGGGCACAGCCCTGTTCCTGCTCTCGGGAGGGCCAGAACGGGGCCAGGCCGCTGCCCACCTTAGCACAGCAGAGCCCCTCACTCTCATGCGTCCCATGGGTGCTGTGGCACTGGCCAGCTCTTGCTAAAGGGCCCCCTGGGACTCACAACTCTGCTGGGCAGAGGAACCCGGTGGCAGCTGTCTGCTAAAAGGATCCCAGGAGACCGTGTCCCCACGCTGGGCTGTGATAACCACCATCTGATCTCTCCCTTAGGCAACGTGTCGCTCAAGAGAGGGGAAGAGGGACTCCCGTCCTGCTTCTAGCGGTCCTTTCTGGTGAGTGTTCCCCACCCAAAGCCATCCCAGCACAGCCAAGGAGCGGGACTGTCCCACACAGCATGTCCCCACTGGGTTGGGAGGAGGGAAATGGGCTGCAGGGCTCCGAGCACTCTGGCAAACTAATGGTCTCTCCTGACTGATATCTCCCACAGCTGGAGCCTTCCTCTGGATATTGGGAGCCTGGGGAAATGTCCTGCAGGTCAGTGCCACAGCGTGCGACAGAAGACAAAGCTCTGCCCTTGAGCCTCCATGGGGACAGGAGGAGTTTGGCCATGGGCCCATCGCTGCTGAGACTCTGTGGGCTCCTGAGCCAGGCTGGGGGCTGCCTTGGCAGCAGGACGGGCTTTGGTGTGGCAGCATCTTCCCAGTGCCCAGCACGGAGCTCAGGCTGAAGGCAACAGCACATGGGAAGAAGGGGCCTTTGGCTCGTCCGTGACACTGTGGCGTCTGGAGGGATGGGAAAGCAAGCGGAGAAGCAGCAGATGCTCTGCAGCACGTGGAGGGCTGAAGGGCCCAACTTTGGGCAGCAGTCCTCTGCAAAGTGCTGGGAAGCAGCAGGAAATTCTGCCAGCGGCTCCCTGGGAAGCTCCTTTGGAAGCTCTGGCCGTGCTCCTGGTGCTTCCTCCCATCAAATGCTTTTCCAGGTGGTGTCAGCAGGACCTGTGCATGAGCTCCTGTCTCTGGGGTAAGAACACTTCCTTGCCATGCACCTGGCTCTGTAGCTTGGCCTCGGCTGGCTGTGTGCTCCATGCACGCCTTCACCTTGTGCCCAGGGCTCCAGCCTTTCCCATCTATATGGTGAAGGCAGCCCTTGGCAAAGCAAAGGAACAAAAGGGGCCGGGGGATAAGGAAGGGCACAACCCCCCGGAATCCTTCACCTCGTGGCACTGAAACTCTGACCTGCGGGGTGGACATTGCTGAACAAGACTTGCTTTGCTTTGCCTTCAGGAACTCACTGGTCTGGCCAGAACCAAACCTGAAAAGTACTCAGCTGTCAGTCAGGAAGGAGCTCATTGTAGAATCATTGTTTGATGTCCTGGAGGAGAATGGGATCTACGGTCTGAAGAGAGAGGTAATGATAATGCTCCCTCCTGTTTCCTTCCAGCCCTTTACAGGGACACCTCTGTGCTCTGGCCGCCTGCCCCACACCTGGCTCTCAGGCTCAGCCTCCCCTGTGTCTTGGAGCTACTTTGCTCCCCACACTGAGAGCTGATGCTGGTGCTGGCTGCACGGTAAAGCTGGGATCAGGGTGCTCTGTGCAGAGCCATGAATTCCCCCTGGCTGGGCCCCAGCCAGAAGCCTACTGGGCTTGGCTTGGAGGCTGGATGCGGCCCCTGCCAAGAGACTTGTGCTTCAGACTTCTTAGCTGGAAGGGCCATTCTCCAGACCAGCTGCAACTGGAGCTCTGCAGAGCCTGGCTGGCTCAGGGCACGATCTGACTGCCTGTCAAGGCTGTTCTACAGCAGACACAGGGCTGGCAATACTGGGATCAGGCAGAGCCCAAAGTCCATCTTTGCTGTGTCTCTGGAGTGCAGTTCTTGGGTAGGACTCCCTGCTCACACCCATCTCCTGTCTTTGTGCTCACTGTGCTCAACTTGGCCATTGCACAACTGCAAGCTCCTTGCCCAGCATCCAGCTCTGGCGACTCTTTGCCTCACCGCTGATGGACGCATCTCTCTCATTTCAGCCTGATATTTCTGTTGGAAACTGCTGGGCATTCCAAAGTTCGCAGGGCCATGTTGTCATCCAGCTGCCGGAGAACATCTGGCCCACAGCCTGTGGCCCTGTGGCACGTCTCCAAGGCGGTGTCTCCCTCTGGGGGTGTCAGCAGTGCCCCCGAGACTTTGCCATCTTGGTAAGTCTCTGCCTGCTGCTGCTTCTGGAGGCCCCCGAGGAAAAAGCTTTGCCATAGAGCCCCATAAGAGCCCATTGAAATCCTATAGAGCCCCAGAGACAACCAACAGAACACCATAACCAAAACATAAGACCCCATAGACCACCACAGACACCCCAAAAAGCCCTATAGAGCCCCCACAGACACCCCAGAGAGCCCCATAATGCTCCATAAGACCCCATAGAGCTGCACAAGAAGCTCATAGAGATCCAAAGAGCCTCATGGCGCACCATAGACACCCAACAGGGCCCCATAAGGGCCCTACAGACACCCAACAGAGCCCCATAACTGCCACATAGAGCCCTGTAAGACCCCATAGAGCCACACAAGAGCTCATAGAGCACCATAGAGCCACATGGTAGACACCCAACAGAGCCCCATACAACCCCATACAGTTGGGAGCTCCCAAATTTCAGTGGTGGGCTGCTGCAGAGCACGGCATCCTGCCTGAGGGCACCAAATCCCTCGGCTGGTTCCATGTCTCCAAAGGCCTCTGCTGCTCTTTGTGGCCGAGCAGCTGGGAGCAATTGCTCCACGTGCCCTGACTCAGGTTCACCCTCCGTTGTGCTCCAATCCTACCAGAGCACAGGGAGGGTTGGAAGGGCTCCCACCTTTGGCCTCAGTGTGTTCTTTATGGCACGGCCTGCCTAAGTGTGACCGCCATCATCTCTTGTCTTTGAGGGAGTGGATGAGGACGAAAGGGAAACTCCTGGGACTGTATGTTTATGACGTGGACAGAGATATTGCGCAGACCTTCCACGTTCAGGTATGGCAAGTGCAAGGGGGGAGGCTGGGCTGCCTGCACGGCATGGGAAGAAAGAGCTTTCCTGCCCACCCTCTGCTCTCCAACATGGCCGACTCCCGTGGGGTCCCTTTTGCAAGCCTTTGGAAGCACTTGTTGTGCCAGGGCTCTTCCCATGCCCATAACAAAGCCTCTCCTCTGCTACTGCTTCACTTGTATACTGAGACCTTGAAATAACTACAAACTACTTCACTTATATAATGAGACCTTGAAAGAAAAGATTCTTCTCTTGTTCTAAAGGCACAAACAACATTTGATTCCCACACTGATAAGATCAGTGATAACAAGAGAGGGGTCTGCATGCTAAACAACTATTGAATATGGATCAGAATTCCAGGAAATCATTGACTGTGTATTAGGTTTACCCATATCTATGGGGCGAACAGTGGGAGCTATGGGGCACTATGAGATCTATGGGATGCTTTGGGATCTATGGGGAGAACAGTGGGAGCTATGGGGCACTATGGGGCACTGGTCCCCCTCCGGCCCATAACGAAGCCTCTCCTCTTTGCATTGGCAGGAGAAGCCCCTTCAGTCCTACGAAAGGATTAAAATGGATGTACGCAGCAACTGGGGGAACGCGGAATACACCTGCGTGTATCAATTGGAAATCCACGGCAACCCCTAAAAACACCTAGAAACCCCTAAAAATCCCTAATAAACCCTAAAAACCCCTAAAAAAACCTAAAAACCATAAAAAACCCTAATAAACCCTAAAAACCCCTAAACTCTGATGTCTACCAGAGGGTTTTAATTAGGGATTGATCATTCAATGAAGAGATGTCGATAACTTTCTGCCCGCCTCGAGGCTGGTTGGGGGGAGGGAGGAGCTGCGGGGCTGAGTTGGGAGGGTGTTTGGGGGGGGGACCGGGGTGGGGATCGGGGCTAAGCCACAGGACAAGCAGGCCAACTTGGCCAAGTTCCCCAGGGCACAGCACATGCCGGATGAGGCAGAGGAACGTGCTGACATGGCTGAGTCCCAGGTAACAAGCTGCAGGCACGGAGCCGTGACATCAGCATCAAGGTGGGTTCCTACCCCACATCCCTGCCCTCCATCTTCTCACCTCCCTCCATCTCCTTTCCCAATAGAAAGGACTCAGTGAGGAACGAAAGCTGTGGATGCTCTGCCTTCCAGCCCCAACCTCTGATCTCACAACCCCTTTGGATCTCTCAACTCTCCTGCTTTCAGCCAATAAGAATTGTTGAGCGGCAGCAGCTGCATTTGTGGGACAGGGCTTAGTGTGGGTGGTGCTGTGGGGTTGGTGTGGGAGCCACGGGAGATGGAGGGTGGCCAAGAGTGTGAGTTGGCCACTCAGGCCATCCCACAGTGCCGTGAACTGTGGTACTAAAGGGCTGGACTGGAAGCACTGAGGTTTTGAGGGCCTGATGCACAGAGGGAGGCCAAAAAAGAGACCATGAGTCCATGAACATTTGTGGCACAAAGGAAGGCTTAGAGCTGTAATGGAGAACACACCTGGAGGCACAGATGCCTGCAAGATGTCCTAGAGGCATAGGGGGAGGCCTAAAGGCTTAGAGATTGCCCAGGAGGCTTAGAGGCCTTAAGGTAAAACAGCCTGGAGGGAGGCCGAGAGCCTGGCCAAGAGGCCTTGCAGCTTAGTAGTCTTGAGGCCAAAGGGAGGCATGGAGGCCAAGCAAGAGAAAGCCTAGAAGAGCAGAGGCCAAGAGGAGCTGGGGGTTGTACTTGTACCTCGAGGTCTGGACACCTACAGCCCAAGAAGCCTGAAGGCCTTGAAGCTGGACTAGAGGTCTTGAGACAGAGAGGCCAAGAGAGCCACAGGGTGGCCCAGGGGCACTCAGGCACCAAAGAAGGTGCAGAGGTGTACGGACTTAGACACCTATGGGAGGGCTTAGAGACATGGAGGTGCAGAGGAAGACTGAGATGGCTAGAGGACTAGAGGCCTCTCTCCTGGCCTGCAGGCCAGGTCTAGTGCTCTCTCTCATTGGCATCCGTGGTCTCTCATCCTCTTGAAAAGCTTCTTGTTCCATAGGTCTCCATTAACCCCTTGGTTACTAGGTGTAGGCCCTCAGGGCCACCACACAGGTCTGTAGGAATTAGGCCTCAAGGCCGCTAATGATACACTCCTCTTTGATGGCTGACCAGAGGTGATGGCTGGTGAGAGGACGCTAAGTGCTGGCTTCAGTTTAACTCTTTAATCCCTTTAGTTCCTTTTGAGCAACCTCTATTACCATTCTGCTGAGAATGGTTTAAGTTGCACCTGTGGCTGGCATCAGGAGCAACTTAATTAAACCACTGCAGAGCTTCAAATAACATAAAGAAACAAACTGTTGCATGTTCTAGGGGAATATGCAGACATCACACAAGACAGATTATGCACAGATCACTGATTTTTCTAGAAGATCAATCTATCCCCTGTTCTTGCTGTATTCTTTCCTCTTTTCCTCCTTTCCAATCTCATTTAAAGGAAATTCTCATCTCACTGCCTGGACAATTGTTTTCATAACACTTCTGGGCATGTGTCATTTCCATAACCGACTGGTCCTGACTGCGCAGCACTCCCCATTCACACCAGCTACTCCGTCAATTGAAACCAAAACAAGTGAAAAACAAGCAATCTGAACAGCCAGCAGGACCCAGCTAAGCTCTGCTGTGTGATCTACCCCTGGATCTGAGGGGTCACCGTCAGGAAGCGCCCGCTGTGACCGAAGCCAGCCACTGGGAACATCCCTACATCCAGCATGTCAGCATAGATGGACCCAAGGATGGGAGCTGGAGATGCTTCTGCAGAAGGCCACCTGATCCCAGAGGAGCCATTCCAAAGTGCTCCGCAGCTCTGTATACTATAACCAGTGGACATAAACAGACACAACTTTAGCATGGGGCCTGGGGGGGGGTTTGGGGAACACAACCAGTGCCCTCCAGGCATACAGCAGGGCTGCTGGCTGCTCATGGCAGTGTTCCATACACAGGACAACTGCTGGTGGCCTGTGCTAATAGGCACAAGGGAACGGGATGCCACGGC
This sequence comes from Coturnix japonica, assembly GCF_054131305.1. Lineage (NCBI taxonomy): Eukaryota > Metazoa > Chordata > Aves > Galliformes > Phasianidae > Coturnix > Coturnix japonica. The sequence goes on from NW_028188964.1 coordinate 367,574, forward strand.
TGAGGAGAAGCCTGTTTGGCAGTGTTCAGGCTCAGCACAGAACACACCAAATCCTCTGCCAAATCCTCTCGCAATGCTTGTATAATTTCCTGTCACAATACATGCTGACACAATTTAAAATGAGTGATGCTCAATTAAAGTTCATGTTCTTTTATGGGCCAGTGCCAGATGGTGCTACTGGAGGCATGTGGTTGTGAGGTGCAGGTCCATCCTACGCTCCATCAGTCCCATGCAGACCATCACCAGATGCTGCACATGATCTGACAGCAGCACTGGAATGCTTTGATGGCATTTCATTCCTTCCGCTGATCCTAGAGGCCCAAAGACTCACCGGGAGTAATACGGATGTTTCAGGGGCAGCAGGAGGGGAGTGTCTGCCCTCCAGGGCAAGATACAGGTCGTATTTCTATCCTGGGTCAACGCTTCAGCTTGTACTGGGGCATGACCCGGCCGCCTGTACCACACCTTCTGGCCAGATGTCTGCAGCTGCATAACTGTCATGGTTGTGTAATGTTTGCTATTGGTTTCCCACCTCACGACATCCTGTGGAGCGCAGAGAAGAACTACACAGCCCAGAGGACCTCAATTTCAATTACATTGTATTATATTGTGTTATCTTGCATTCCCACATTGTAGTTAGTAAAGTAAGTCTTCCTCCTTAGATCGTTGCTGCTGCTGCTCTGTTTGTTTCCTTGAGCCCAGCTCCCATCCACCTACCATTTTCCTTTTTCCCTTCCCACATTTTGGAGACCATGGGGGGCACAGGCCTACGGCACCCCTGTCACAGACATGGATTGATCTAGATCTAGTGTTAGGACAAGAGGGAATGGTTTTAAACTGAGATGGGAAGGCTTAAATTAAATACTAGGAGGAAGTCTTTCACTCTGAAGGTGGTGACGCACTGGAACAGGTTGCCCAAGGAGGCTGTGGATGCCCCATCCCTGCAGGCATTCAAGGCCAGGCTGGACGTGGCTCTGGGCAGCCTGGGCTGCTGGTTGGCGACTCTGCACATAGCAGGGGGTTGGAAGTGGATGAGCATTACGTTCCTTTTCAACCCAGGCCATTCTATGAGTCTGTGACTTTCCCAGCCCCTGCCAGCAGCACACGGCCTGTCCGTGCCCAGGATGAGAGCAGCTGTGCAATGGCACAGCCATCTTTACTAGGGCATCCAAAGGAGCTCGGAGCTGTTTCTGGGAATTCCAGCCTTGGGCTGGGGGCAAACCCACGGGGTCTGTCCCTCCTGGGCACACCCTGTGAGCTCATAGAAGGCGTCACTTGGCCCTCACAGCTGTCAGCCATTATGACATCAGAACCTGCCGTCCTACTGAGCCACACTGCAGAGCTGTGCAGCACTGCCGTCCCGCGAGGAGTGCAGAGCAGGCGAGTGGAGAGGTGCTTGTGTTCCTGGGAGGAGAGCAAGCCGTTCTCTGTGTCTGTGCGAGGAGTGAAGGAGCCAAAATGCCAGCCCAGCTGGGCAGGTGGGTGCAGCAGGCCCAGAATGTGGGGAGGGGAAGCCAGAATCACTGTGTGCTGCCGGGCTTTCTCCAGCCAAGCAGCCCAAACTCCCTTTCCGTGGGCACAGCCCTGTTCCTGCTCTCGGGAGGGCCAGAACGGGGCCAGGCCGCTGCCCACCTTAGCACAGCAGAGCCCCTCACTCTCATGCGTCCCATGGGTGCTGTGGCACTGGCCAGCTCTTGCTAAAGGGCCCCCTGGGACTCACAACTCTGCTGGGCAGAGGAACCCGGTGGCAGCTGTCTGCTAAAAGGATCCCAGGAGACCGTGTCCCCACGCTGGGCTGTGATAACCACCATCTGATCTCTCCCTTAGGCAACGTGTCGCTCAAGAGAGGGGAAGGAGGACTCCCATCCTGCTTCTAGCGGTCCTTTCTGGTGAGTGTTCCCTACACAAAGCCATCCCAGCACAGCCAAGGAGCGGGACTGTCCCACACAGCATGTCCCCACTGGGTTGGGAGGAGGGAAATGGGCTGCAGGGCTCCGAGCACTCTGGCAAACTAATGGTCTCTCCTGACTGATGTCTCCCACAGCTGGAGCCTTCCTCTGGATATTGGGAGCCTGGGGAAATGTCCTGCAGGTCAGTGCCACAGCGTGTGGCAGAAGACAAAGCTCTGCCCTTCAGCCTCCGTGGGGACAGGAGGAGTTTGGCCACAGGCCCATCGCTGCTGAGACTCTGTGGGCTCCTGAGCCAGGCTGGGGGCTGCCTTGGCAGCAGGACGGGCTTTGGTGTGGCAGCATCTTCCCAGTGCCCAGCACGGAGCTCAGGCTGAAGGCAACAGCACATGGGAAGAAGGGGCCTTTGGCTCGTCCGTGACACTGTGGCGTCTGGAGGGATGGGAAAGCAAGCGGAGAAGCAGCAGATGCTCTGCAGCACGTGGAGGGCTGAAGGGCCCAACTTTGGGCAGCGGTCCTCTGCAAAGTGCTGGGAAGCAGCAGGAAATTCTGCCAGCGGCTCCCTGGGAAGCTCCTTTGGAAGCTCTGGCCGTGCTCCTGGTGCTTCCTCCCATCAAATGCTTTTTTCTTCCAGGTGGTGTCAGCAGGACCTGTGCATGAGCTCCCGTCTCAGGGGTAAGAACACTTCCTTGCCATGCACCTGGCTCTGTAGCTTGGCCTCGGCTGGCTGTGTGCTCCATGCACGCCTTCACCTTGTGCCCAGGGCTCCAGCCTTTCCCATCTATATGGTGAAGGCAGCCCTTGGCAAAGCAAAGGAACCAAAGGGGCTGGGGGATAAGGAAGGGCACAACCCCCCGGAATCCTTCACCTCGTGGCACTGGAACTCTGACCTGCGGGATGGACGTTGCTGAACAAGACTTGCTTTGCTTTGCCTTCAGGAACTCAATGGCTGGGCGAGACTTCCACCTGATAAGTTATGAGCGGTCAATCAGGACGCATCTCATTGCACAAGCAGTGTATGATGTCCTTGGGGAGAATGGGATCGACGAACTGACGAGACAGGTAATGGTACTGCTCCCTTCCAGCCCTTTACAGGGACAGCTCTGTGCTCTGGCCGCCTGCCCCACACCTGGCTCTCAGGCTCAGCCTCCCCTGTGTCTTGGAGCTACTTTGCTCCCCACACTGAGAGCTGATGCTGGTGCTAGCTGCACGGTAAAGCTGGGATCAGGGTGCTCTGTACAGAGCCATGAATTCCCCCTGGCTGGGCCCCAGCCAGAAGCCTGCTGGGCTTGGCTTGGAGGCTGGATGCGGCCCCTGCCAAGAGACTTGTGCTTCAGACTTCTTAGCTGGAAGGGCCATTCTCCAGACCAGCTGCAACTGGAGCTCTGCAGAGCCTGGCTGGCTCAGGGCACGATCTGACTGCCTGTCCAGGCTGTTCTACAGCAGACACGGGGCTGGCAACACTCGGATCAGGCAGAGCCCAAAGTCCATCTTTGCTGTGTCTCTGGAGTGCAGTTCTTGGGTAGGACTCCCTGCTCACACCCATCTCCTGTCTTTGTGCTCACTGCTGTCTCTCCATTCCCTGTTTGTTGCCAGGAAATTTTTCTGTTGACACGGACTGAAATTGACAGCATCGTGCAAGACAGCTACTTGATGCCCAACTGGGCTCTGAAATCCCTGGGTATGTAGACAGCTTCAGACTCAGCAGTTCCCATACACAGCGGGAGGGATTCTGCACCCCAGAGCCCCGCCAAGAGCTTTGGGGAATGAGCATTCACTCCTTCAGCTTGTCTCTGGGCTGTCCCAGTGCACGTCTGTCCATCTTTATTTCAGGTGCCACTGTTGATGCGGAGAGGACAACCAAGAGTTACGGTGGGAAAGGCCGGCTTTCTCCCTTCTTTTCCACCGCAAAGTCCCCTGAGACCCTCTTGCAGGTATGGCAGGAGAAGTGCTGACTGTGGGCTTCCCCCCTTGCTTTCACCCCCCTCCCCCCGCAGACACCCCACAGAGCCCCATAAGGGCTCCCCCTCCATCCCCCAGCCCTTCCTTCCCCCGATCTGTCCCCCTCCATCCTTTCCCCCTCACCATCCTTTCCCCCTCCCCAACCTTCCTTCCATCCTTCTGCCCCCATCCTTCTCCCCCCTTTCTTCCACCACCCTTCCCCCCCATCCTCCCATTTCCTCCCTCCATCCTCCCCGATCCTTCCCCCAGTCTTTCCTACCCCCAACCCTTCCCCCCATTCTCCCTCCCCCCATCCTCACCCCATTCTGGCTGCACATCCATTTCCTTTGGCCCAGCTGCTCTGCTCAGCCCACACTCTTCCCCACATCACTGACACCAGCGTTGGGAGGGTGCTGGGCTGACAGATGCTGGGGAGGGCTGCCCCGCCGGCTCTGGGCAAGCAAAGAAAGGCGGTTGACTCCAGAGCTGTTGTCCAAACCTTTGCATATTCCCCTCCTGTCCCTTGAGTAGCGTTCCATTACGGGGAGCACGGCAGCCCACACAGAAGACAAATTCTGTGCTCCTTGCCCAGCATCCAGCTCTGGCGACTCTTTGCCTCACCGCTGATGGACGCATCTCTCTCATTTCAGCCTGATATTTCTGTTGGAAACTGCTGGGCATTCCAAGGTTCGCAGGGCCACGTTGTCATCCAGCTGCCTCAGAACATCTGGCCCACAGCTTTCACCCTGTGGCATGTCTCCAAGGCGGTGTCTCCCTCTGGGGATGTCAACAGTGCCCCCAGAGACTTTGCCATCTTGGTAAGTCTCTGCCTGCTGCTGCTTCTGGAGGCCCCCGAGGAAAAAGCTTTGCCATAGAGCCCCATAAGAGCCCATTGAAATCCTATAGAGCCCCAGAGACAACCAACAGAACACCATAACCACAACATAAGACCCCATAGACCCCCAAAGAGCCCTATAGAGCCCCCACAGACACCCCATAGAGCCCCATAATGCTCCATAAGACCCCCTAGAGCTGCACAAGAAGCTCATAGAGAACCAAAGAGCCTCATGGTGCCCCACAGACACCCAACAGGGCCCCATAAGGGCCCTACAGACACCCAACAGAGCCCCATAACTGCCACATAGAGCCCTGTAAGACCCCATAGAGCCACACAAGAGCTCATAGAGCACCATAGAGCCACACGGTAGACACCCAACAGAGCCCCATACGACCCCATACTGTTGGGAGCTCCCAAATTTCAGTGGTGGGCTGCTGCAGAGCACGGCATCCTGCCTGAGGGCACCGAATCCCTCGGCTGGTTCCATGTCTCCAAAGGCCTCTGCTGCTCTTTGTGGCCGAGCAGCTGGGAGCAATTGCTCCACGTGCCCTGACTCAGGTTCGCCCTCCGTTGTGCTCCAATCCTACCAGAGCACAGGGAGGGTTGGAAGGGCTCCCACCTTTGGCCTCAGTGTGTTCTTTATGGCACAGCCTGCCTAAGTGTGACCGCCATCATCTCTTGTCTTTGAGGGAGTGGATGAGGACGAAAGGGAAACTCTCCTGGGACTGTATGTTTATAACGTGGGTGAAGATATTGCGCAGACCTTCCACGTTCAGGTATGGCAAGTGCAAGGGGGGAGGCCGGGCTGCCTGCAAGTCATGGGAAGAAAGAGCTTTCCTGCCCACCCTCTGCTCTCCAACATGGCCGACTCCCGTGGGGTCCCTTTTGCAAGCCTTTGGAAGCACTTGTTGTGCCGGGGCTCTTCCCATGCCCATAACAAAGCCTCTCCTCTGCTACTGCTTCACTTGTATACTGAGACCTTGAAATAACTACAAACTACTTCACTTATATACTGAGACCTTGAAATAACAACAAACTACTTCACTTATATACTGAGACCTTGAAATAACAACAAACTACTTCACTTCTATACTGAGACCTTGAAAGAAAAGATTCTTCTCTTGTTCTAAAGGCACAAACAACATTTGATTCCCACACTGATAAGATGGCTGATAACAAGAGAGGGGTCTGCATGCTAAACAACTATTGAATATGGATCAGAATTCCTGGAAATCATTGACTGTGTATTAGGTTTACCCATATCTATGGGGCGAACAGTGGGAGCTGTGGGGTACTATGAGATCTATGGGATGCTTTGGGATCTATGGGGAGAACAGTGGGAGCTATGGGGCACTATGGGGCACTGGTCCCCCTCTGGCCCATAACGAAGCCTTTCCTCTTTGCATTGGCAGGAGAAGCCCCTTCAGTCCTACAAAAGGATTAAAATGGATGTACGCAGCAACTGGGGGAACGCGGAATACACCTGCGTGTACCGATTGGAAATCCACGGCAACCCCTAAAAACTCCTAAAAACCCCTAAAAAGCCCTAATAAACCCTAAAAACCCCTAAAAAAACCTAAAAACCATAAAAAACCCTAATAAACCCTTAAAACCCCTAAACTCTGATGTCTACCAGAGGGTTTTAATTAGGGATTGATCATTCAATGAAGAGATGTCGATAACTTTCTGCCCGCCTCGAGGCTGGTTGGGGGGAGGGAGGAGCTGCGGGGATGAGTTGGGTGGGTGTTTGGGGGGGGGGACCGGGGTGGGGACCGGGGCTAAGCCACAGGACAAGCAGGCCAACTTGGCCAAGTTCCCCAGGGCACAGCACATGCTGGATGAGGCAGAGGAACGTGCTGACACGGCTGAGTCCCAGGTAACAAGCTGCAGGCACGGAGCCGTGACATCAGCATCAAGGTGGGTTCCTACCCCACATCCCTGCCCTCCATCTTCTCACCTCCCTCCATCTCCTTTCCCAATAGAAAGGACTCAGTGAGGAACGAAAGCTGCAGATGCTCTGCCTTCCAGCCCCAACCTCTGATCTCACAACCCCTTTGGATCTCTCAACTCTCCTGCTTTCAGCCAATAAGAATTGTTGAGCGGCAGCAGCTGCATTTGTGGGACAGGGCTTAGTGTGGGTGGTGCTGTGGGGTTGGTGTGGGAGCCACGGGAGATGGAGGGTGGCCAAGAGTGTGAGTTGGCCACTCAGGCCATCCCACAGTGCCGTGAACTGTGGTACTAAAGGGCTGGACTGGAAGCACTGAGGTTTTGAGGGCCTGATGCACAGAGGGAGGCCAAAAAAGAGACCACGAGTCCATGAGCATTTATGGCACAAAGGAAGGCTTAGAGCTGTAATGGAGAACACACCTGGAGGCACAGATGCCTGCAAGCTGTCCTAGAGGCATAGGGGGAGGCCTAAAGGCTTAGAGGTTGCCCAGGAGGCTTAGAGGCCTTAAGGTAAAACAGCCTGGAGGGAGGCCGAGAGCCTGGCCAAGAGGCCTTGCAGCTTAGTAGTCTTGAGGCCAAAGGGAGGCGTGGACTTCTTCCTTCTTCCACCCGGGCGGTAACGCCGGACAATCCACCCGCCCTTGTTTCTCCATCCCCGGTACCGGAACTGAAAAGAGCCGAAAAAAGCCGAAGTTCGGCTGGTGTTCGGAGCCGGTTCGGCTGCCGGAGGAGCCTTCTGAAGGGTATTCCGGCTTACTTCCGTGTAGGTCTGGCCACTTCCGGTCCGGTTCGGCTCTCTTCGGAAGTATTCGGACGCGCTCGGGTCGTTCTGAAGCGACTTCCGGTTTACTTTCGGTTTGCTCCGAGATCCACTCCGTCTCCGTTCGGAAGCGCTCGGGTCTTTTCGGAGCGAGTTCCGGTTTACTTCCGGGTTCCTTCGATTTCACCTTCGGAATTATTCGGAACCGCTCGGGTCGGGTTCGGAACCGCTCCCAGCGACTTCCGGTTGACTTCCGGGTTGTTACAGGCGGCTTCCGGTCGGGTTCGGAGCTGTTCGGAACCTTTCGGAAACGCTCGGGTCCATTTCGGGATCGCTACGAGCGATTTCCGGGTTTTTCGGGCTTCGGTTCCGTTCGGAAGCGCTCGGGTCAACTTCGGAAACATTCAGAAACTTTCGGGTCCAGTTCGGAGCCGTTCGGGGTCGCTACGAGCGACTTCCGGGTTTCTTCAGGCTTCGGAACCATTCGGATCCTTTCGGAAGCTCTCGGGTTCACTTCGGAGGAGCTCGGAAACGCTCGGAGCCCTTCGGGTCCACTTCGGAGCCATTCGGGATCGCTACGAGCAATTTCCGTGTCTCTTCGGGCTTCGGACCCTTTCGGAACCATTCGGAACCGTTCGGAAGCGCTCCGGTCGACTTTGGAGACGCTCGGAAACACTCGGGTCCAGTTCGGAGCCATTCGGGGTCGTTACGATCGACTTTAGTGTTTCTTCAGTCTTCGGAACCGTTCGGAACCTTTCGGAAGCGCTCGGGTCGACTTAGGAACCACTCGGGTGCACTCGGATGCGCTCGGAGCCGCTCGGGTCAAGTTCGGAGCCGCTCCGCTCGACTTCCGGGTTTCTTCGGGCTTCGGAAGCCTTCGGAACCGTTCGGAACCGTTCGGAACCCGGAAGTCCCTTTATGCCTCTCTAAACCCGGAAGTCTCTTCTACCCTGTCCAACTCTATGGCCCTGGAGGACCGTCTCAATACAATCAATGCGTTGCCATCTGTTTAATGAGTTACAAGCGTTAATTAATGAGCTTTAATTAATCCCGGAGCAACATCCGGGTCTTTTCTAGATCCGTACTGAAGAGGCGAGCCAAGATGGCGGCCGGGAGAGACCGGAAGTAGCGATTGAGGCGCTGGGTTTGGAGTTCCTATAGGTGCCAAATAGTGAGCCATTAAAATGAATGGAGGCTCTGAGCTGCCAAACAGTGAGCCATTAGAATGAATGGAGGCCCATAGGTGCCAAATAGGGAGCTATTACAGTGAATGGAGGGCCAGATAGCTGCCAAATAGTGATTCATATGAATGAATGGAGCCCCATAGGAATGAATGGAGGCCCATAGGTGCCAAATAGGGATCCATTCGAATGAATGGAGGGCCAGGGATGCCAAATAGTTACCCCATAGAGCCCCATAGAGACCCCATAAACCCCATAGAGACCCCATAGCACCCCATAGAGCCCTATAGCCCCCCATAGACCCCCATAGAGATCCATAGACCCCTATAGACCCCCCATAGAGCCCCATAGATCCCAACAGACCCCCATAGAGCTCCATAGAACACCATAGAACCCCATAGAGCCCCACAGACCTTCATAGAACTCCATAGAGCCCCACAGACACCCCATAAACCCCCAAAGACCCCCATAGAGCCCCATAGAGCCCCATATAGACCCCATAGAGCCCCATAGAGACCCATAGAGCCCCATAGACCCCCATATACCCCCATAGACCCCCACAGACCCCATAGCTGCCAAATAGTGACCCATAGACCCCTATAGACCCCCCATAGAGCCCCATAGACCCCCATAGGACCCCATAGAGCCCCATAGACCCCCATAGACCCCATAAGGCTCCATAGAACACCATAGAACCCCATAGAGCCCCACAGACCCCCATAGAACCCCATAGAACCCCATAGAGCCCCATAGACACCCCATAAACCCCCACAGACCCCCATAGGACCCCATAGAGCCCCATAGAGCCCCATATAGACCCCATAGAGCCCCATAGAGACCCATAGAGCCCCATAGACCCCCATATACCCCCATAGACCCCCATAGACCCCATAGCTGCCAAATAGTGACCCATAGACCCCTATAGACCCCCCATAGACCCCCATAGGACCCCATAGAGCCCCATAGACCCCCATAGACCCCCATAGACCCCATAAGGCTCCATAGAGCCCCATAGAACCCAATAGGACACCATAGAACCCCATAGGACCCAATTGGATCCAATAGGACCCCATATAGACCCCATAGCCACCCATAGAGCCCCATAGACCCCTATAGACCCCATAGACCCCCATAGAACCCCATATATACCCCATAGACCCACCATATTCCCGGTGCTATAACCCAGCACCAATAGGATCCCGTCAGGGCACCCGCTCTTCAAGTAATGCTGGCTCCCCATAGGGAAGAATAGGACGTCCCCCACTTCCACCTCGAAGCTCAGGCTCTCCCCATTCTCCAACACCAGGCCGGCCTGCATTCGCATATTCATGAGCTCATTAAGCCTCATTTGCATCCCACCCCCCTATATCCCCTATATATAATATAGGGCCTTACCTTGCCACAGCCTTGGAGGATGTAAGCCAGCTCGTTAGTGTTAAGATGATAATGGGGTTGGCCAAGTTCATTAGGGAAGATCCTTAGGGTGGCTATGGTGAGAGGATCGGGGTGCTGCAATGGGTTATATATAGGATCATATAGGGTTATATAGGTTTATATGGGGGTCTATGGGGTCCTATGGGGGTCTATGGGGCTCTATGGGAATCTGTGGGGTGGCTATGGGGTCCTATGGGGCTCTATGGGAGTCAATGGATCACTATTTGGCAGCTATGGAGCTCTATGGGGTTCTATGGGGTTCTATGGGGCTCTATGGGGGTCCTGTGGGGGGTCTATGAGGGTCGTAGGGGTCCTATGGGGTCCAATGAATCACTATTTGGCAGCTATGGGGGCTAATGGATCGCTATTTGACAGCTATGGGGCTCTATGGGGTTCTATGGGGGGTTATGGGGTCTATGGGGCTCTATGGGGTCCTATGGGGCTCTATGGGGTCTAATGGGTCTGTATTTGGCAGCTATGGGGCTCTATGGGGTCCAGTGGAGGGTTATGGGGTCTTATGGGGCTCTATAGGGTCCTATGGGGTGGTTATGGGGGTCTATGGGGTCCTATGGGGCTCTATGGGTCACTATTTGGCAGCTATGGGGCTCTATGGGGGTCCTATGGGGGGTCTATGGGGTCTAATGGATCCCTATGGGGCTCTATGGGGCTCTATGGGGGTCTATAGGGTCCTATGCGGTGGCTATGGGACTCTGTGGGGTCCTATGGGGGGTTATGGGGCTCTATGGGGTTCTATGGGGCTCTATGGGGTTCTATGGGGCTCTATGGGGGAATATGGATGACTATTTGGCAGCTATGGGGTCCTATGGGACTCTACGGATCACTATTTGGCAGCTATGGGGCTCTATGTAATCGAATGGATCACTATTTGGCAACTACGCTTTCCAATGTAAACTAAGGGATCACTATTTGGCAACGCTGGTTTCCTATGTCTTTTAATGGCTCACTATTTGGCAACAATGGGCCCCTATGTATACCAATAACTCCTTATTTGGCACCTATGCATTCTAATGGCTCACTATTTGGCAACCGACCCCTCCAAGGTCCTGGCAGCTTAAAGGCGTTACCTGAAGGAGCGACTGGATGTAAATGAGATTCATTGGTTCCATCCAGGTCCTGGCAGGTCGATACGGAGCCCAGTGGAAAACTCCGCCATTAAATGGTGCCGGAGGGGAACCTAAGGGGGATAGAAAGGTCCTGGAAGGTTAAAGGAAGGGTCCTGGAAGGGGAATATGGGATTATATGGGGGTATTAAGGTCCTGGAAGGGGAAGAATGGGGTCTAATGGGGTCTTATGGGGTCTTATGGGGTCTATTAAGGTCCTGGAAGGGTAATAATGGGGGTCAATGGGGTCTTTAAAGTCCTGGAAGGGTAATAGTGGGGTTTAATGGGGTCTTATGGGGTCTATGGGGTCTTATGGGGTCTATTAAGGTCCTGGAAGGGTAATAATGGGGTCTTATGGGGTTATTAAGGTCCTGGAAGGGGAATAATGGGGTCTAATAAGGTCTTATGGGGTTGAGAAGGTCCTGGAAGGGGAATAATGGGATCTAATGGGGTCTATGGGGTCTTATGGGGTCTGTGGGGTCTTATGGGATCTTATGGGGTCTATGGGGTCTTATGGGGTCTATGGGGTCTTATGGGGTCTTATGGGGTCTATGGGGTCTTATGGGGTGTTTAGGGTCCTGGAAGGGGAATAATGGGGTTTAATGGGGTCTATGGGGTCTTATGGGGTTCAGAAGGTCCTGGAAGGGTAATAATGGGGTCTTATGGAGTTATTAAGGTCCTGGAAGGGTAATAATGGGGTCTATGGTGTTTAATGGGGTCTTATGGGGTCTTTAAAGTCCTTGTAGGGTAATAATGGAGTCTTTGGGGTCTTATGTGGTCTATGGGGTCTTATGGGGTCTAATGGGGTCTATGGGGTCTGATGGGGTCTGATGGGGTCTATGGGGTCTTATGGGGTCTAATGGGGTCTATGGGGTCTTATGGGGTCTTATGGGGTCTTATGGGGTCTATGGAGTCTTATGGGGTCTATGGGGTCTTATGGGGTCCTATGGGGTCTATGGGGTCTTATGGGGTGTTTAGGGTCCTGGAAGGGGAATAATGGGGTTTAATGGGGTCTTATGGGGTTCAGAAGGTCCTGGAAGGGTAATAATGGGGTCTTATGGGGTTATTAAGGTCCTGGAAGGGTAATAATGGGGTTTATGGTGTTTAATGGGGTCTTATGGGGTCTATGGGGTCCTTGTAGGGTAATAATGGAGTCTTTGGGGTCTTATGTGGTCTATGGGGTCTAATGGGGTCTAATGGAGTCTATGGGGTCTTATGGGGTCTATGGGGTCTTATGGGGTCTTATGGGGTCTATGGGGTCTTATGGGGTCTTATGGGGTCCTTACCTTTAAGGTCATATAAATACCGCCATATTTGCTCGTTATCCACCTGGGTGTAATTAACATCCCGCACTAATTGACTTAAATTAATGGGGTGGTTCAAGGTTTGTAGGATCTGGACATTCCGGAAGCTTCTGATCCAATCCCGATCACTACGAAGCTGCCAGGACCCAAAAAAACCCCGTTATTAACCTGCCAGGACCCAGATCCCCCATAGAACCCAATGAGACGACCCTATTACCTCCCTTTTACCCTTCCAGGACCCAAAACCCCATAGAACCCAATGGGAAGACCCTATTACTTCCCTTTTACCCTTCCAGGACCCAAATCCCCCATAGAACCCAATGGGAAGACCCTATTACCAACTTTTACCCTTCCAGGACCCAAATCCCCCATAGAACCCAATGGGAAGACCCTATTACCTCCCTTTTACCCTTCCAGGACCCCAATTCCCCATAGAACCCAATGGGAAGACCCTATTACCTCCCTTTTCCCCTTCCAGGACCCAAAACCCCATAGAACCCAATGGGAAGACCCTATTACCTCCCTTTTCCCTTTCCAGGACCCAAACCCTACATCTCCTCAACGGAACCCCATAGAAACACCCAACCACCTCCATTTTAACCTTCCAGGACCCAAGTTCCTTCTTATCCCTTTTCCAGGACCCAAATCCCCATAGAACCCAATGGGACGACCCCAAATCCTCATTATTAACCTTCCAGGACCCAAATCCCATATAAAACCCTATATCTCCTCAATGGAACCTCATAGAAACACCCAACCATCCCATATAAAACCTTATATCTCCTCAACGGAACATGATAGAGAGACGCAACCACCACCATTTTAACCGGCCGGGTCCCCTCTTTCACCTCAACCCCTTCAATCCCTTCTAGGACCTTCCAAAACAGCTCCAAAAAAACCATTTTCCACACCCCCCCCCCATACCTGTAGAGCCTCAATTAAGATTTCATTCGGGGTCCCATTAACAGCCTCATCCACCTCCAACGTCTTCAGCTCCTCGTGGGTCCCATAAAAGAGAACGAGGACGAGTTCTTTTGGGGTCCGGCTTTTATTTCCTTCCCCCCCATCCTCTGTGTTTTGGATCCAATGAAGAACGTTCCTGGGGAAGAAAAGGACCTGGCCGACTGCGGCTCGGTAGGTGGTGACGTTGGTTGGGGTGACGATGCCGATCCAGGCCGTGCCCTATAGATTATAGGGGAAATCCTATTAGATTTAGAGTAGACCCGCGAGGTTAAGGGGTTATAAGGTGGGGAAAGAAGGGATGGATAAGGCGAAAGAGGAATCGAAAGTGTAGGATCAAAAGCGGAAGAGAGAAAGAGGAAGTGGGAGGAAAAGCGAGATCCATGTTGTGCCCTATAGAATATAGGGTAAATCCTATAGGGTTTTAGGGTAGACCCACGAGGGAAAGGGTTATAAGGTGGGGGAGGAAGAACTGGATGAAGCCAAGGAGGAAGAAGTATAGTATTAAAGGTGGAAGAGAGAAAGAGGAAGTGGAAGTAAAACCAAAGGTCACCCCCAATTAACATGGGCCGCCCCTATATATAACATGGCCAAATTCTATAGGATTTTAGGGTAGACCCGCGAGGTAAGGGGATTATAACATGGGGGAAGAAGGTTTGGATGAGGCCAATGAGGAAGAGGAAGTATAGGATTAAAGGTGGAAGAGAGAAAGAGGAAGTGGAAGGAAAAGCGAGATCCATGCCATGCCCTATAGAATATAGGGGAAATCCTATAGGGTTTTAGGGTAAACCCGCGAGGTAAATGGATTACAAGGTAGGGGAATAAGGGTTAAATGAAGTCATAGAGGAAAAGGAAGGATATTCTTAAAGGTGGAAGAGAGAAAGAGGAAGTGGAAGCAAAACCAAAGGCTGCGGCCTACCTGCACCACGTAGCCATGGACGTTGGCATTAAAATGCCAGTGGGGGACCCGGAGCGCTCCAGGTTTGATCCTGATTAAAGCCAGGCTCATTTTGGCTTGATGCTCGTGGAGGCTTTGAGCGAAGACGCGAGCTTCTCGATCCGGATAACGCTTGGGATCCAGCCGGTACGTCGCCCATTGGATTTCACCTCCAGGGTAGCGTTGTGGCTGGAAAGGAAATGGGCTTATTCCTTTTCCTCTTCCCCCTCCCCTTCCCCTTCCCATAGGAAAGGAAGAAGATACCCCATAGGACCCTATAGGACCCCATAAGCCCCATAGGACCCCAAAAACCCCATAGGAATCAATAGGAAGCAATAGGACCCCATAGAACTCCATAAGACCCCATAAGACCCCATAGAACCCCATAGGACCCCATAGGACCCTATAAGACCCCATAGGACCCCATAGGAACCATAAGACCACATAGGACCCCATAGGAATTAATAGGACCCCATAGAAACCCATAAGACCCCATAGGACCCCATATGACCCCATAAGACCCAGTAAGACCCCATAGACCCCATAGAGACACCATAGAGACCCCATAAGACCCCATAAGACCCCATACACCCCATAAAACCCTATAAGACCCCATAGACCCCATAGTCTCACCCTATATCCTCCTATAGGATGAAGCCGTTAGTGCTGTGTAACTATTGCCTCAGCCGTATGCAAATGAGGGCTGGAGGAGAGCTCTGATTGGTTGAAAGACCAGGAAAAGCTTCGTTTGATTGGTTAATAGGGGGAATTTGGGGCTCCTTCCTTCCCCTTATGGGGTTCTATGGGGTCTTATGGGGTTTATGGGGTCTATGGGGTCTTATGGGGTCTTATAGGATCCTATTGGTTCCTATGGGGTCCTATGGGGTCTCTATGGGGTCTATGGGGTCCTATGGGGTCATATGGGGTTTATGGGGTCTAATGGGGTCCTATGGGGTCTTATGGGGTCCTATGGGGTCCTATGGGGTTTATATGGGGTCCTATGGGGTATTATGGGGTCTTATAGGGTTCTATGGGGTCTTATAGGGTCCTATTCATTCCTATGGGGTCTTATAGGGTCCTATGGGGTTGTATGGGGACTTATGAGGTTCTATGGGATCTTATGGGGTTCTATGGGGTCTTATGGGGTCTAATAGGGTTCTATTCATTCCTATGGGGTCCTATGGGGTCTTATGGAGTTCTATGGGGTTCTATGGTGTCTTATGGGGTCTTATGGGGTCCTATGGGATCTTATGGGGTTCTATGGGGTCTTATAGGGACTTATGGGTTCTATGGGGTCCTATGAGGTTTATGGGGTCTTTTGGGGTCCTATTGATTCCTATGGGGTCCTATGGGGTCTATGGAGTCCTATGGGGTCTTATGGCATCCTATTGGGTTTAATGGGATCCCATAGGGTTCTGTTGGGGTCTTATGGGGTCCTATTGGTTCCTATGGGGTTCTATGGGGTCCTATGGGGTCGTCTTGAATCCTATGGGGTCCTATGGGGTCTTATGGGGTCTTATTGGTTCCTATTGGGTCTTATAGGGTTCTATGGGGTTCTACGGATTCCTATGGGTTCTATGGGGTCTTATGGGGTCTCTTATGGGGTTCTATGGGGTCCTATTGGTTCCTATGGGGTCTTATGGGGTCCTATGGGGTCTTATGGGGTCTCTTATGGGGTTCTAGGGGGTCCTATTGATTCCTATGGGGTCTTATGGGATCCTATGGGTTTCTATGGGGTCTTATGGGGTCTTATGAGGTCCTATTGGTTCTTATGGGGTCTTATGGTTTCTAATTATCCTATTGATTTCTATGGGGTTTATGGAGTCCTATGGGGTCTTATGGAGTTCTATTGGGTTCTATGGGGTCCTATTGGTTCCTATGGGGTCTCTGGTGTCTTATGGGGTCCTATTGATTCCTTTGGGGTCCTATGGGATCTTATGGGGTCTTATGGGGTCAATGGAGTCTTATAGGGTCTTTTTGATTCCTATGGAGTCCTATTGGTTTCTATGGGGTCTTATGAGGTCTTACTGGTTCTTATGGGGTCTTATGGCTTCTAATGGGGTCCTATTGATTCCTATGGGGTCTTATGGGGTCCTATTTGTTCCTATGGGGTCTTATAGGGTCTTATGGGGTCTGTGGGGTCCTATGGATCCTATGGGGTCCTATGGGGTATTATAGGGACTTATGGGGTCTTATGGGGTTCTACGGGATCTTATTGGGTTCTATGGGGTCCTATTGATTCCTATGGGGTCTTATGGGGTCCTATTGTTTCCTATGGGGTCCTATGGGGTCTTGTAGGGACTTATGGTTTCTATGGGGTTTATGGGGTCCTATTCATTCCTATGGGGTCTTTTAGGGTCCTATGGGGTTCTATGGGGACTTATGAGGTTCTATGGGGTCCTATGGGGTCTCTATGGGGTTCTATGGGGTCTTATGGGGTCTTATAGAGACTTATGGGTTCTATGGGGTATCATGGGGTCTTATAGGGTCATATTGGTTCCTATGGGATTCTATGGGGTCGTATTGGTTCCTATGGGGTTCTATGGGGTCTTATGGGGTCCTATTGGTTTCTATGGGGTTCTATGGGGTCCTATTGATTCCTATGGGGTCTTCTGGGGTCCTATTGGTTCCTATGGGGTCTTATAGGGTCTTATGGGGTCTGTGGGGTCCTATGGAGTCTATGGGGTCCTATGGGGTCTTATAGGGACTTATGAGTTCTGTGGAGTCCTATGGGATTCTTATGGGGTCCTATTGATTTTTATGGGGTCCTATGGGGTCTATAGGGTCTTATAGGCTCCATCCCCCCCATATACCCCATACCCCCCGCAATAACACCAGACCCTGTCGCTCTTCCGCCATCTTTATTCTCATCCAACCGCATCCATCATCTCCCCCCTCCCCCCCACCCCCGGCCACACATCGACCCTCGTTAACCCCATAATTAACCCCTTAATTAACCTCTAAATTAATGCCTTAATTAACCCCCCCCCCCATATTAACCCCATCGGAACGAAGGAAGAACAAGACGCCGACCAATCGGGCACCAGCTTTGTTAACGCGTGCGCATTAATTAATTATGCAAGTGAAGGGGGCGTGGCTTTGTCAAACCCCACCACGCCCAATCAACTAACATTGAGACCTCATTAGCATGTGATTATATATTCATGATCCATTGGCCTGATTTGCATAGCCCCGCCCCCTTTCCCGGTCCCTGTTATTAAGTGCTAATGAGGCCTCGATTAATGGATTAATTAATTAATGGCAGCTCATTAATTAATTAATCATTAATTAACTAATTAGGGGGGGGCGGAAGTCGCTCCGTCGTTGATATGGTCCTGGAAAGAGAAAAGATGGAGTTAATTAGGGTTAATTAGCCTAATAATTAATAATCAATTAATAATTAATTAATCATCTGTCATGGTTTTGTAATTTTGTAATTTTGCTCTCAGTATTCCACATCATAACATCATGTCAAGTAGAATACTAACAGAAGATACTTCTGTTGAATGTGCAGTCCACAGAAGAAGACTACGTATCCCAGAGAACAACAGGAGTAACAATAAGTCACGGGACCAGGACTCTATATAATCTCGTTCTCAGGCTGGAGTGCCCTCCTTCTTCTCTCGAACTTCTCGGAGAGTGGGAAGCGTTCCAGCCGTGTCGCCTAGAGTTCACAGTCGGCCTCTCGGTTTTCGGAGACTCTCTCTCTCTGTTTCGTTCGATTTGTTAGCCTCAATTATATTATTATATACAATATATATATTGTGATATCTTGTATTTCAGTATCATATTTAGTAAAATAAGTTTTTCCTCCTTAGATTGTCGCTGTTTTATCCCACTCCCTTTTTTCCCCCTCCTTTCCGGGCCCCGGGGGGGGGGCCCACGGGGTGGCTTCCCCTGTCACGAGCATAGGTAAATCTAAGTAACCCGTGACAGATTTTTTGGTGGAGAATGCGGGCATAGAGCTTTTTAGCTTTTAGAACGACTCTCTCTTTACTCTTAAAGAGCTTCGTTAGGGGAGTGTTATCTTTTCATAGCTGCTCACTGAGAACGTGACCTTGAAATACCAGACAAATTGTCAACATTAAGGGCTGCTGTACATTCTCAGCATTGCTATCTAACTTTTGTGTAGAAAACAAAGGGATTTTTTTCTCCCTTAGAGCAAAGCTAGCTAGCTCTGACTTTTACAGAGCCTGCCAGCTATGAATCCACTCTTCATCCCAGTTGCTCTGTTTAAGGGATTGAAAGCAATTATGATCTTCTTAAAGTATTGGTCAACTATTAACACCATAATTTGGTGTTGTGGAATTGTGCAGGTATATAGCCTAATAAGGTGGATACTGATGGAGACACCTGCCTGGTACTTTTATGAGATGTGGTATGGTCAGAATTTTGGCACCTACACCCCAGATGGAATTGTGAATCTTACAAACACTTGCATCCCAGATGGAATTGCGAATCTTACAAGTACTTGCATCCCAGATGGAACAGGCAATTTTACAAACAGCACCATGTTTAATTCATTGTACAGGCTAAAAAAACCCTTTTTATTTAGGTTGTACTCTCAAATTTCCACACGCCTTTCAATAACTGAGATAGGGTTCATACTTGCATCCATGTTATCACTATTAATGAATGCATATATGTTCCTATGCATTCGTTCTATGTGGAAGTCTCCTCCAGAACCAGAGAATGATGACTGGCAGGGAATATGGAAAGGTTTAGGACAAGTCTTAGAAGCATGGGGACCCGCAGTGTCATGGGATTTCACTCTTGAACACCTAAGGGACCCTAAGAAATTGAGTATTTGGGTCAGAGATCTAAGGAGGTAAACCTTATGTGGGGTTTGGCTTATGCATACCGTGCTTTGTATCATACTATTCTGGAGAGAGAGAGTTTCCGATCTGAGATTCAAGCCCAAGTTAATTCTGATCAGTCACAGGAGGCATCAGTAGCAATATCAGTTGCCCCTGTGGAAGGCAAGAAATGGAAACGGGTGTCCATGCGTCTAGAACGAAAAGAAGGAGAAGCACAGGGGGGGCAGCAGAAGACCCAGGTGCCGGGCATGGAGCAGTACCGAAAAAAGCAAAGGCAAAAACCAAGAGGCATGAAGAAGAGACTGATGATGAGGAGGAAATCACCTATTGTCGACCTCTGAAGCTGACTGAAATCCAAGGCTCAAGAAAGGAGTTCACACGGCGTCAAGATGAAGGTATCCTTGCTTGGTTGCTTCGCTGCTGGGACAACGGGGCCAACAGCTTGTCTCTAGATGGTAATGAAGCTCGCCAACTAGGAAGCATTGCCCAAGATGCAGGTATCGACAGAGGGATTAGCAGATGTTCGGATGGAGCTGCCACTCTCTGGTTGCGGCTGTTAGAAGCCGTGAGAGAAAGGTACCCCTATAAGGATGCTTTGAAGCCTAAATTTGATAGTTGGAATACCGTCCAAAAAGGTATTCAGCGCCTGAGGGAATTGGCCATGGTGAAAATGTTGTACAGCCCTGATCCAAACGAACTTGACCCTGAGAGAGTGAGGGCCGATCCTGACATGTGGCAGAAAATCACAAGTACAGCACCAGAGAGAATTGCACAGTCATTGGTATCAGGATCTAAAGGATTCGGGGACAGATGGCCCCGAGTTGTTGAGCTGATTATAATGCTTCAAACCACCGATCAGCAGCTCCCTCAACTGCATGCTGCAGTTTCTGCCATCTCACGGCTAGAAGACCGAGTAGATGAAATGTGCAAGAAATTGTTTCCATCAACTAATCGTAATGATCCCGTAATAGTATCAGAAACAACTGATGAAGGTCAATCCTCGTACGGGCCACCAGGTCTAATGAAGGATCTGATCAAAGTATTCCAGTCCTACTCCTCACCTGCATCATCAAAAGTCTCAGCTGTTAAACGCACACGCTTCCCAGCTCGAGCAAAGAACAACAGTACGATTGCACCGCGTGTTTCCATGTGGCGCTACCTACGTGACCGTGGAGAAGACATGAGGAAGTGGCATGATCAGCCTACTTCTGCACTACGAGCACGGGTGAAAGAACTACTAGACATACCAACCACCAGTGGAGTTGCTCCAGTCATCACAGGTAACCAATAGAGGGGCCCTGCCCTCAGTCAGGGGAGGGAAAGGGATAATAGAGTTTATTGGACTGTGTGGATTCGATGGCCTGGCACATCAGAACCACAGGAATATAAGGCGCTGGTGGATACCGGTGCACAGTGCACCCTAATGCCCTCCAGTCATGAAGGGACAGAATCAATCCATATTTCTGGAGTGACTGGGGGCTCTCAAGAATTGACTGTGCTGGAGGCTGAAATAAGCCTCACTGGCAAAGACTGGCAAAAACATCCTATTGTGACTGGCCCAGGGGCTCCATGTACACTGGGTATTGATTACCTCAGAAGGGGGCATTTCAAGGATCCTAAGGGGTATCGATGGGCCTTTGGGATAGCTGCTGTAGATATGGACAACATTAAGCAGCTGTCTGTTTTGCCTGGCCTGTCAGAGGACCCGTCTGTTGTGGGGCTGCTACGAGTAAAAGAGCAGCAGGTACCGATTGCTACAAAGACAGTGCACAGACGGCAGTATCGCACCAACAGGGATTCCTTGCTCCCCATTCATGATTTGATTCGCCAGTTGGAGAATCAGGGAGTGATCAGTAAAACTCACTCACCTTTTAACAGTCCCATATGGCCAGTGTGTAAAGCCAGTGGAGAATGGAGGCTGACAGTAGACTACCGTGGCCTGAATGAGGTCACACCCCCATTGAGCGCTGCTGTGCCAGACATGTTGGAACTCCAGTATGAGCTGGAGTCAAAAGCAGCCAAATGGTATGCCACCATTGACATTGCCAATGCCTTCTTTTCTATTCCTTTGGCCGCAGAATGCAAGCCACAGTTTGCCTTCACCTGGAGGGGCATTCAGTATACTTGGAACCGTTTGCCCCAGGGGTGGAAACACAGCCCAACCATTTGCCATGGGTTGGTCCAAACTGTACTGGAACAGGGTGGTGCTCCTGAACACCTGCAGTACATTGATGACATTGTTGTGTGGGGCAATACAGCAGAAGAAGTTTTCACAAAAGGAGAGCAGATCATCCAAATTCTTCTACAAGCCGGCTTTGCTATTAAGCGAAGCAAAGTAAAAGGACCTGCCCAGGAAATTCAGTTCTTAGGTATAAAGTGGCAGGATGGACGTCATCACATCCCAACAGATGTGATCGACAAAATCAATGCCATGTCTCCACCAACTAGCAAGAAAGAGACACAATCTTTCCTGGGTGCAGTGGGCTTTTGGAGGATGCACATTCCAAACTACAGCCTCATTGTAAGCCCCCTTTATCAGGTGACGCGGAAGAAGAACGATTTTGCATGGGGTCCTGAGCAGCAGCAGGCTTTCGAACAGATTAAACAAGAGATAGCCCGTGCTGTAGCCCTGGGGCCAGTACGGACTGGACAGGATGTAAAGAACATCCTCTATACTGCTGCTGGAGAGAAAGGCCCCACTTGGAGTTTGTGGCAAAGAGCCTCAGGAGAGACCCGAGGCCGACCCCTGGGATTCTGGAGTCGATCATATAAGGGGTCTGAAGAGTGCTACACTCCAACTGAGAAGGAGATCTTAGCCACGTATGAGGGGGTTCGGGCTGCTTCCGAAGTAGTTGGGACTGAAACACAGCTCCTTTTGGCACCTCGACTGCCAGTGCTGAACTGGATGTTCAAAGGACAGGTTCCCTCCACTCATCATGCTACCGATGTCACCTGGAGCAAGTGGATTACGCTGATTACACAGCGAGCGCGAATGGGAAACCTCAATCGTCCAGGAATCCTAGAGGTAATCATGGACTGGCCTGAAGATAAAAGGTTTGGAACATCACCAGCAGAAGAGGTATCACGTGCTAAAGAGGCCCCACCATACAACGAATTACCAGAAAATGAAAAGAAATATGCCCTATTCACTGACGGATCATGTCGCATTGTAGGGAAGCATCGCAAATGGAAAGCTGCTGTGTGGAGCCCCACACGACAGGTTGCTGAGGCCACTGAAGGTAAGGGAGAATCAAGTCAGTTTGCAGAGGTAAAGGCTGTCCAGCTGGCCTTAGATGTTGCTGAACGGGAGAGGTGGCCAATGCTGTATCTTTACACTGACTCATGGATGGTGGCAAATGCCTTATGGGGATGGTTACAGAGGTGGGAACAAAATAATTGGCAACGGAAGGGTAAATCTGTTTGGGCCGCTGAATTATGGAAGGACATTGCTGCCTGAACAAAGAATATGGTTGTAAAGGTGCGTCATGTGGATGCACATGTGCCCAAAAGTCGGGCTACTGAAGAACAACAAAACAACCATCAGGTAGATAAAGCTGCCAAAATTGAGGTGGCTCAAATTGACTTGGACTGGCAGAATAAGGGTGAATTATTTCTAGCTCGATGGGCTCATGAGACCTCAGGTCATCAAGGAAGAGACGCAACATATAAGTGGGCCAGAGACCGAGGGGTGGACTTAACCATGGACGCTATTGCGCAGATTATTCATGATTGTGAAACATGTGCCATAATTAAACAAGCCAAAAGGATGAAACCTCTCTGGGAGGAAGGGCGATGGCTAAAGTATAAATATGGGGAGGCATGGCAGGTTGATTATATCACCTTGCCACTATCTCGCAGTGGTAAGTGTTATGTACTCACCATGGTAGAGGCAACCACTGGGTGGCTTGAAACATACGCAGTACCCCATGCAACTGCTCGAAACACCATATTAGGTCTTGAGAAACAAGTCCTATGGCGACATGGTACCCCAGAAAGAATTGAATCTGATAATGGGACACAATTCAAAAATTCTCTTATAAATACTTGGGCCAAAGATCATGGCATTGAGTGGATTTATCATATTCCCTACCATGCACCAGCTTCTGGTAAAATTGAACGATATAATGGGTTGTTGAAAACTATGTTGAAAGCAATGGGTGGTGGAACATTTAAGCACTGGGAGAAGAATCTGGCAGAAGCCACTTGGTTGGTCAATACTAGAGGATCTGTCAATCGTGATGGTCCTAGTCAATCTAGCCCCCTACACACTGTAGAAGGAGATAAGGTCCCTGTTGTACATGTAAAGAACATGTTGGGAAAAGCTGTTTGGGTCCTTCCAGCTTCTGGAAAGGGCAAACCTATCCGTGGAACTGTCTTTGCCCAGGGACCTGGGTGCACTTGGTGGGTAATGCAGAAGGATGGGGATGTTCAATGTGTGCCACAAGGGAATTTGATGCTGGGGGAGTGCAGTCAATAATTTTATGTATCTATATATATATATATATGTTTGCATGTGTAGTGTATTTTAGTTATTATAGTTGTACATTTAGTTATGTTACATGCAATTCTACTATTTAGCTATCACAATTTTACATACGTGTATATATATGTATATATATGTATATATTAACCATGATGTAATAATGTAGAATAAGGGGTGGAATGTCATGGTTTTGTAATTTTGTAATTTTGCTATCAGTATTCCACATCATAACATCATGTCAAGTATGGATACTTCTGTTGAATGTGCAGTCCACAGAAGAAGACTACATATCCCAGAGAAAAACAGGAGTAACAATAAGTCACGGGACCAGGACTCTATATAATCTCGTTCCCAGGCTGGAGTGCCCTCCTTCTTCTCTCGAACTTCTCGGAGAGTGGGAAGCGTTCCAGCCGTGTCGCCTAGAGTTCACAGTAGGCCTCTCGGTTTTCGGAGACTCTCTCTCTCTCTGTTTTGTTCGATTTGTTAGCCTTAATTATATTATATTGTGTTATCTTGTATTTCGATATCATATTTAGTAAAATAAGTTTTTCCTCCTTAGATTGTCGCTGTTTTATCCCACTCCCCTTTTCCCCCTCCTTTCCGGGCCCCGGGGGGGGGGGGCGTGGGGTGGCTTCCCCTGTCACGGGCATAGGTAAATCTAAGTAACCCGTGACATATGGTTACCTAACGCTGTAGAAATTGCAGGAGGGATCTTGACATCTGTATCAGGCATTGGAGGAAACAAGAGAGATCTGCAGTCTCTATTTCCCCAGGCAGTTTTCTCTTGGTACAGGGCAATCACGCATCGCATTCTCTTTGGGTTCTTGGTACATCTCAGCAGAAAGGGCACCACCTGAGCTATGGGCCGTCCCGATGCACAAGCACAGCAACTGCCATGGTTGAGACTCTGGACAGTATACTTAATCCATTCTACCCCAGCATTAACGTCCCCATATCTTGGGCAGTCCATTCCAGGTCCCAAAGTTCAGGATGTGGCATTTGGTCTTGGTGAACCTCATCCCATTGGCTTCAGCCCAGCTCTCCAGCCTGTCCAGGTCGCTTAGTGGGGCCTCACTAACTTCAGGCAGATCCACACTCCCAGCCAATTTGGTGTAGTCTGCAAACCTACACAGGATGCACGCAATGCCCAGGTCATCAAGAAAGATATTGAAGAGATTCTGTGATCTCCAGAGAAGGAGACTCCCCAACCCCTTGGGCAGCCTGTTCCAGTGCTCCGTCACCCTCACTGTAAAGAAGTTCTTGCACACATTTGTGCAGAATTTCCTATGCTCCAGTTTCTGTCCATTTCCCCTTGTCTTGAATCCACACACTGCTGAAAAGAGCCTGGTCTCTCCACTTTGACCCCACACCTCAGATATGAGCACTGACATGAGATCAACCCCCTGCAACTTTCCCCTGCGAGCAGAGCATAGCAGAGCAGAGACACAGTCCCCATGTATCATGTAGTGTTATTCTGCTTGCCAACAGAAGCGGCCAATCTTTCTCTATGCTCCATCTGTGGCATACTCCAGAGTTCAAGGCATTGCAAAGCTGTGGCACATCTACGTTCTTACAATGATGACACTTTGGTATGCTCTGGGCTCGCATTTCAATTGGATCTAAATAGGTCTAGGGTCATACCAGTTGACGGGAAGCTGGCAAATGTTGTCTCATTGTAAGGAAGAGCAAGAAAGATGACACAGGCAATTATGGACCTGTCAGTCTCACTTCAGTGCCTGGTAAAATTATGGAGGAAATGATGGTGGGAATTATGGAAAAACAGCTGAAGGACAATTCTGTCATTGGTCACAGCCAACACAGATTCCAAGGGGAATGTCCTATTTAATTTCAGGTCGTTTTATGACACCTATATCCATTTAGCTGAACAAGGGAAGCCAGCTGATGTTATTCTTGAGCATTTCAGTAGAATTTTTGATACTGTTTCTCCCAGCACACTTCTGGACAGAATGCTCTGCTACAGGTAGACAGAAACAGAACATGGTGGGTGAGCAGTTGGCCAGTAGGTCAGGCCCAAAGGATAATAGTCAGGGGGTTCCATCAGTTGGTAGATAGTCACTATCAGGGTCCCCCAGGGCTCCATTTTAGGGCCACTTCTCTTTCGTGTTTTTGCAGATGTCTTGCATTCAGGACTAAAAGATGTTCTGAGCAAGTTTGCTGATGACACCAGATGAGGAGGTGCTGTTGCCTCCACTGAGGGTGAACAGGACTTGCAGAGAGATGTGGACAAGTCAGAGAAGTGGGTACCTGTTGGTACTAAGCACCAAGTACATAACGTATAACAAGAACAAGTGCCTGATTGTGTATCTGGGTAGGGGCAACCCTGGACATAAACACAGACTGGATATGGGACACTGGAGAGAGGTCTGACTGAAAAGGATTGGGAGGCCTGGTCAGCATCAAATTGAACATGAGTCAGCAGTGTGCCCAGGCAGCCAGGAAGGCCAACAGTCCCCTGGAGTGCATCAAGCAATTTATTGCCAATTGGGTGAGGGAAAGGATTGTCCCTCTCTGCTCTGCGCTGCTGCAGCATCACATGGAGCACTGGGTGCACTTCTAAGCACTGCAGAACATAACGGACGTCAAACTATGGGAGGGTGTGCACAGGAGGGCGCTGGAACTGAGAGATCTGTTGTTCAGAGTTTCATTGGGATTGACTGCTTGTTCAGACTGGGCCCTTCTCACATCCCACATCCTGCAATGAAACACAGGGCACATGTAGGACATGAACCTCAGAGCGACCTTGCACCCTATGCAGAGCCTGGGATCTTCTCTCCCCATGTCTCTCATTTAACATCATACAGACCTCCATCCCACTGCCCCAGGAAGGGCCCTGAGGCAAGATGAGGGACAGGATCTCCCTGCCAAGGATCTGGGGATCAGGGCTTGGTGTTTATGCTTCATAAGACAAAGGAGGGGTTTCTCAGCATCAGGACCACCATGCCAGTGTCTTTCATTGCCTGTAGTCGTATCTTCCAATCATCTGCTCTAACAAGTCCCTCGGGAAGCTTGCTTGATAATGGCTCTCAGTGGGCCCATTAATACTCCAAGAAACTTCACTGTTACTTCTGACTTTGTCTTGATGAGCACTCTGTGCAAATTTCTCTCTGCACTGGAGGTCGATGGACTCAGCAGCAAATGCACCGTGGGGCCCATTGTAACCTAAAGAGCCTCCTGAGCATCGTGCCTTCCTGTTATCTTCTTCAGGTTTTCAGAACTTGTTCAGCAAAATGGAGAGATACCTGGAGAGAGCTTAAAGAGGAAGAATCCAGCAGACATTTATTGTCTATTTATTCAAAGTTGGGTTTAAACAAGTCATTAAAGAAGGACTGTGCACCTGATATCAATCCAGGATGACCCCAGTGAATTCTATACTGTTACGGTGTGGACAAATGTCCTCCTCATCCCCACCCCATTTCCACTCACATTGGCCCCATGGGACTTGCATCACTTTTCTTCCCATCACTCTTCTCCTCTGCCATCACCCGCTCAGTGTTAAATCTCCTTTGCACCAACTCCCTCTGGCTTTCCGCAGAGAACCAGCTGCACAGGGCAAGGAAAGAATTCTTTTTTTTTTTTTTTTTTGGCCAACAAACAGACGGAAACGTTATGCAATTGAATGAACAGTAAAACAGACTGATCAACTGCATGCCATGTCCAAGCTGCTTCTATTGAGGTTTGTCTTTCACAGGGAATATTTGTACAAGAAATGAGATAGACACAGATAGGATGGGATAGATAGAATCACGGTGAAGGATTTGACAACAGAGTCCATCAGACTTTTGAGGAATGGAGCAAATTCCAGTCATCTCCCTGGGATAGATCAGCTAGGTAGTTGGGAGGTATCAACTTAAAATGAACAGGACTCGTGAGTATTTCACACATTGAGAATGGTTAACACACTCTCATTGATTTCTACCTTTGTCTTCAACTGTTTTTTTCACTTTTATTGACATTAATAAACAACTTTCAGACTCTGTGCTTTAAAAAAAAAAAGAAAGAGATAATGAAAAAGTATAAGAAGAAAAAGAATAGATAGGAAGGGACAGATGGAATCACAGTGAAGGAGTTGACAACACAGTCCATCAGACTTTGGAGAGATGGAGCAAATTTGAGTAATCCCCCTAAAAGTCAGAAATCAGACAGATAATTGGGAGGTATCTGACTGAACAAGGAGCAAGGGATGGGGAAATCTGCCAGGCAGTGGGAGGAGCGTGTGTCCAAATGGCCTGCTGAAAACATGCCCTTAACCACGGCCATTTATTTAGGAGAGCTGGAGACACTTGGAGGACGAGGGACATCAAATAGGCAGCAGGGAAGAGCAGCAGCAGACGCTGGGCTTTAGTCACAGGGCACCACTGTCTTTGTCCTCGCATCTGAAGGCATCTGTGTAATGTAAACACAGTTCTGGAAAACATAGTAATTACAGGGGAAAAAACAAAACAAACAAACAAACAAAAAAAGATAAGGGCTCATGGGATTTTCTCATGTTGAGAAGGGTTAACACATTTTCATTGATTTCTATCTTTGTCTTCAAGAATTTGTTTCAGTTTTATTAACATTTATGATCATCGTTTAAGCTTACAGCCTCAAATAAAAATAATAAATAAATAAAAAGAGATCCATTTGCATCTTGCACATGGCCTGATGCCCCTTTGACCTTCACAATTCTTACCAGACCTTCCATGCCGGAGAGTATGAGATCCAGCAGAGCACCTCTCCTCTTTGGTTCCTCCATGGCTTGGTCAAGAAGCGGCCATCTGTGCTCTCCAGGGATCTGCTGGATGCCACATGCCCTGCTGTGCTGTCCCTGCAGCACATACTGGAGTGCAAAAGGCCGCCAAAGGGGACAAGAGCCTGACAACATCAGGCTCCCATCTGTCTGCAGAGGGCACCTTCCACTTGCTCTCCCTGATCAGGAAGCTGAGAACAGTCACTGTTGGTCTCCTCTGTTGGCCATTTCCATTAGCTCTGACATGGCTGCTCTTCCATCCCCCGGCAGAGCTCAGTGCACTCTCACAGAGGGCAGCCGCCCTTCCTTGTCTCCTCGCCCATCCATCCTAAAGACTCTGTATCCCCCTTGTGCTACAGTGCAGTTGTGGAAGCCATTCAGCTGTGCCCCTGTGGTCCAAACAGGAGCTCAGGCCTGCAGCTCTACCAAGATTTCGAGCTTCTTGTGTGTTGCTGTTTGCATTAGTGCAAAACCACACGTGTCAACATCCTCATTGGAAAGCATCCCTGGACATAGCTGGACTGGAGAGCTCATCTATGGTATCAGTGTGCAGAAGGTGGCACACAGGCATCAGAGCCATTGTGGGTCTTGGAGCTGACGTAGCAGCACGGACACACCATGGGCATGGCTTTCCTGAAGGCCCTGTGCCGCACTTGCAGCTGCATGTGAATTCACCAGACAGCCGGTGCTATCCCCTCTCTGGCCCTCAGCTGATGCCCAGGAAGGAGGTGCCTATCAAAGGGACTTCCCACATGGTTTACAAGCACTGGCACACATCAGGAGCAGCCCAGGCACCTTGGGCATCACCCAGTGACTGTGTGTGAGCAACCGCCTCCCTGCTGAAGGACCGAGGACTCAGAGCAGGAGCTCACATGCAGGCAACCCCTTGTGCACATCAGAACCCTGTTACTCCACGCTCATCTCTATCTCCCCCAGTTCCTCATGCGCCGAATACTTCAGGCCAGGTGCCCTGCCAGGCCAAAAGGCAGTGGGCCAGTACAGGGGCTTAGAAAGGCAGAACAAGGGAGAGGTTAGGGTTAGTGTAGGGTTAGTGCAGGGTTAGGGTTAGGGGGGATGTTCAATGTGTACCGCAAAGTAATTTGATGCTAGGGCAGTGCAGTCGGTAACTCTGTGTATATATTTGTATGCAGACCCATGCGCATATTATGTTTTGATTATAGTTTATTTCTATGTAGATGTTTATATGACGTCGTGATGTAGAAGAGCAAGAGCAAATATTAAATATTAAAAGGTTCATACTGCAGAAAAACAGATATCCCTGGTGGCCTAGTGCTTAGGATTCTCAGCTCTCACTGCCGCAGCAGTTGATGTTGCTGCAGCCCCTTCGCTGTGACTGCGGCGCTCTGTGAGGAAAAGGGGGGGATGGGAGTTAAAGGGGGAGGGGGACTGCTCACATTCCCTGTGAGCTCCCCCCCAACCCCATCCCATAACCCCTGTAAACCACCCCAACGCCATCCCATAACCCATCCCAACCCCAAACCCATCCCAACATCACTATAACCCCCCCATCCCATCCCATCCCATCCCATCCCACCCTACCCCATCCCATTCCCTGTGACCCCCCCACCCCATCCCGTAACCCATCCCAGCCCCCATCCCATCCCCACTGTGACTCCCCATAACCCCATCCCACAGCCCCCAACCCCCCCACCTCGATCACATCCCATATCGCCCCCATCCCCAGGTCCCCCCTCACCCCATCCCATACATCCCCCCCATAACCACTGCCCCCACCCTCCCATCCAGATCCCCATCTAGACCCACAACCCCAACCTAATCCCCACCCCCTGGACCCCTCCCCACTCCATCCCTCACCGCCCCCCCCAAAATCCCTATTCCATGGCCCTGAAACCCCTCCCCATATCTTCACCCCCCCGTCCCATGACCCCATTCCCCTTTCCCCCGCCATGACCCTATCCCATATCACCCCCACCCCTTGACCCCCAAAGACCCCATTCCAACCCCCACATGCCCAACCCCTCAGCACCCCACAGCCCCATCCCTACCCCTTACCCCCTCCCAGCCCCACATATCCCCTCCCTTGACCCCACTCCGTATCCGCCCTCCAAGCCTTTGCCCCCCCCCATCCCACTCACAACCCCCCCCCATCCCCCACCTGACCCCCAATTCCCCCCTCCAACTCACCCTGTTCCAGAGATGCTGCTAATAGTCCTGTAGGAGAATGATCTGGAGGAGGAGTAGGTGGGAACAGTTTAGAGGTGGGGGAGTCACAGGGACCCCCCCACAGCGCCATGGCCCACTCCCACCCCCGCCTCCCCCCATGAATCCAACCCTCCACCCCAGACCCCACAACATTTCTCCATCCCCAACAGTAATACCCCCCCATAGCAATCCCCCACCCCATAACCCCCCCACCTGGCAATGGGGACAGCAGCTCCCCTGCTTACAACACCCCACTATCCCCTCCAGACCCCTCCTCAGCCCCCCCATCTCTACCACAACCCCCACACTGCCCCCCCCCCCGGGCCCCTTCCCGACCCACCATGTCCCCCCCCCACCTGGCACTGGGGGCAGCATTTCCCCAACATCCGGTACCTCCCCAGCAGGTATTGCCCCATGGCCCGGCTGATCCGTTCCTGCCGTTCCCTTCTCTCTTCCAATTCTGACTGAAATTTCAGGACTAGCGTTTCACCCACTCTGCTATGGAAGGGGAAAAGGAAAAAAAAAAAAAAGCTCTTTCTTCCCATGCTGTGCAGGCAGCCCAGCCTCCCCCCTTGCACTTGCCATACCTGAACATGGAAGGTCTGCGCGATCTCTCCGTCCACGTCATAGATAAACGATCGCAGGAGAGTTTCCACTTCATCCTCATCCACTCCCGCAAAGACAAGAGATGATGGCGGTCACACTTAGGCAGGCCCTGCCATAAAGAACACACTGAGGCCAAAGGTGGGAGCCCTTCCAACCCTCCCTGTGCTCTGGTAGGATTGGAGCACAACGGAGGGCGAACCTGAGTCAGGGCACGTGGAGCAATTGCTCCCAGCTGCTCGGCCACAAAGAGCAGCAGAGGCCTTTGGAGACATGGAACCAGCCAAGGGATTTGGTGCCCTCAGGCAGGACGCCGTGCTCTGCAGCAGCCCACCACTGAAATTTGGGAACTCCCAACAGTATGGGGTCGTATGGGGCTCTGTTGGGTGTCTACCGTGTGGCTCTATGGTGCTCTATGAGCTCTTGTGTGGCTCTATGGGGTCTTACAGGGCTCTATGTGGCAGTTATGGGGCTCTGTTGGGTGTCTGTAGGGCCCTTATGGGGCCCTGTTGGGTGTCTGTGGGGCACCATGAGGCTCTTTGGTTCTCTATGAGCTTCTGGTGCAGCTCTATGGGGTTTTACGGAGCATTATGGGGCTCTGTCTGTGGGGGCTCTATAGGGCTCTTCGGGGTGTCTGGGGGGGTCTATGGGGTCTTCTGTTGCGGTTATGGTGTTCTGTTGGTTGTCTCTGGGGCTCTATAGGGGTTCAATGGGCTCTCAGGGGGCTCTACGGAAAAGCTTTTTCCTCGGGGACCTCCAGAAGCAGCAGCAGGCAGAGACTTACCAAGATGGCAAAGTCTCTGGGGGCACTGCTGACATCCCCAGAGGGAGACACCGCCTTGGAGACATGCCACATGGTGAAAGCCGTGGGCCAGATGTTCTGAGGCAGCTGGATGACGGCGTGGCCCTGCGAACCTTGGAAAGCCCAGCAGTTGCCAACAGAAATATCAGGCTGAAATGAGAGAGATGTGTCCATCAGCGGTGAGGCAAAGGGTCCCAGTGTTGTCACATCACTGGATGCTGGGGATCCGCTCCACATCGCACTGCTGGATCCCAAGGGTCCCCTTGGCACAGCACTGTGGGATCCAGATCACAAGGATCCCCCCCATGGCACCACCTCCAGGGCTCCCAATGATGGAGCACCTCAGGATCCCAGGGGGGACCCCCATAGCAGCCCCTCGCTGGATCCCATCCCTCCCCTTCCACACCACCTCCTTGCCCACTCCTTCCTCCTGACCCCTGCAGCCCAGGCCCAGCTGCTGTGGGTGCTGGGGGGGCTCTGAGAAGCCCAACTGCTGTCCACTGCGGAGCCGGCGTTGCTCCACGCCGCCCTCTGGGGGTCCCGGGGGGGTCTTTGTCCCATCCCTGCCTCCTTCTGACACCGCTTGGCTTCCTTAGCCCAGCACCCAGCTCTGTCCCCTCCCTGCGCCTCTTCTTCCTCCTCTGCCTCGGAACCCCCCCCTCGCCCCACTTCACCCCCCATTTGGCCACCAGCCTCTTCCCCACGTTCTCTGACCCCCCCGAGCTTCTCCTGCCCCACTTAGAGCTGGCGGCTGGGGGAGGGGATGAAGGGCAGCGGGGCAGCTGTTGGCTCTGGGCTTTGGTGGTGGGGTTGGCAGCTCGGGGGGGTCCTCCCGGTGTTTTCTGCCAGGCTCTGGTGGCCTTATCTAAACACCTGGGGGGCAGCGGGACCCCCCCCCTTCGAGTTGGTCGCAGCCGCCACCTCTTTGCTGCTGCGCTGCCCCCATTTCGCCCCCCAGATCTTAGAGGCCATGGGGGGGGGCAGGGGGCTCTGGGCGCCTCTTTGAGGCAAGGGGTGCTCGGGGCACCGCCCCCCCCAAACGAGGCTGCCAGATGCGTCCCTTGACCCCACTCCATGGGTTCATGGAGTATGGGTCCCTTGACCCCACTCCGTATCCACCCTCCAAGCCTTTGCCCCCCCATCCACAACCCCCCATCCCACTCCCAACCCCCCACCACCTGACCCCCAATTCCCCCCTCCAACTCACCCCTTTCCAGAGATGCTGCTAATAGTCCTGTAGGAAAATCGTCTGGGGGGTGGGGAGGGGTGGGTACAGTTTAGGGGTGGGGGAGTCACAGGGAGCCCCCCACAGCGCCATGGCCCACTCCCACCCCCACCTCCCCACCATGAACCCAACCCCCCACCTCAGACCCCACAACATTTCTCCATCCCCAACAGTAATACCCCCCCATAGCAATCCCCCACCCCATAACCCCCCCACCTGGCAATGGGGGCAGCAGCTCCCCTGCTTACAACACCCCACTATCCCCTCCAGACCCGCCCCCAGCCCCCGCATCTCTACCACAACCCCCACACTGCCCCCCCCTTCCCCCGGGTCCCTTCCCGACCCCCCATGGCCACCCCCACCTGGCACTGGGGGCAGCATTTCCCCAACATCCGGTACCTCCCCAGCAGGTATTGCCCCATGGCCCGGCTGATCCGTTCCTGCCGTTCCCTTCTCTCTTCCAATTCTGACTGAAATTTCAGGACTAGCGTTTCACCCACTCTGCTATGGAAGGGGAAAATGGAGGGAGAAATGAAAGGGGAAGCGAAGGAGAGCCTTCTAGCCCCACATGCCCCTATAACCCACTCTATAGCCCCATACATCCCCTATAACATTGTATCCCACTAGAATCCTCCTACTGCCCACCCACAGTCCCTTAGAGACATATATCCTCCTATAATCCACCCAGAGCACCCTACACCCCCCCCCTTTTAAACCTTACAACTCCCCCACAGCCCTACAGAGCACCCCAGCCCCCTAGAGCTCCATGATCCCCTGGAGCCCCCACAGCCCAGCATCAGCCCTCTAGCCCCTCCACAGTCATCTATATTCTCCCCAGAGCCCCCGCTGTCCCATATAGCCCTAGACCACATCAAAAGTCCCAGACAACTCTCTAGAACCCCAGA
Source organism: Coturnix japonica (assembly GCF_054131305.1). Lineage (NCBI taxonomy): Eukaryota > Metazoa > Chordata > Aves > Galliformes > Phasianidae > Coturnix > Coturnix japonica. The sequence continues at coordinate 401,673 of NW_028188964.1, forward strand.
CCCCTCCTATGGCCACTAGGAAGCTCCCCATAGCCCCACATACACCTACATCTACCCCTGCACTCCCCCTAGCACCTTACAGCCCCATATCCTCCTACAAACCCCGCACAGCCCTATAGCCCTCTACAGCCCAAACAGTGCTCCCTAGAGCCCCACAGCTCTCCCGATAACCCCCTCACACCTTTCTACACTCCCACTTCACCTACCTACATCCCCATATCCCCCTACAGCCACCGGCAGACCCCACATTCCCCTCACAGCCACCCATTTCCTCCTATCCCTCGGGATCCCCACACAGCCCACTACAACCCCATCTCCCCCACTGTTCACCCCTACATCCATCCCACTGCCCCCCACAGCCCCACATTACCCTAGGCCCTCCCTACAGCCCCATAGGACCTACAGCCCCCCCACGGCCACACATTACCCCACAGCCCCCTCAACTCCCCCATCCCCCCCACTCCTCCCCCACTGCCCCCTACACCCACAGCCCACCTCAGCTTCCTCTCCCCGGCCCCGGCCCGGCCCCGTTCTCCCGCACACCTCCGGCGCCGCCGTCCTCAGCACCGCTCCCGTCGTGCCGCGGTTCCGTCTCGGTGCTGCCCGGACAGCTCCGGCGCGCAGCGGCTGCAGCGGCGCTGCCGTGCGGGGCGGCCCGGGCTGCGGCAGCGGCTTCAGCCGAACGAAGGGAGAGCCGGGAGGCCCCGACACACAAGATGGCGGCCGCTCCCGCGCGCGGAGCCTCAGCCAATCGGAGCCGGCGGCGAAGACGCTGACCAATGAGAGGCCGGCACGGGCGGGATGAGCAGCTGACCAACGATCCGTTAGCCCCTGCTGCTGCCATCTCCTCAGTGGGAGACCCCGTTCCTTCGTTGCTGGGTGGCAGCGATGTGGATGTGAGGACAGGCGGCTCCTCGGGCACGCTGGGCTCCACACGAGATGCTGCTGCCGCCATCTTGTCAGTGGGAGACCCCGCTTTTTCCCTTCTGGGTGGCAGCGATCCAGATGTGTTGTGGGAGGACTCCTCGGAAAGGCTGCTCTCGCCATGAGATGTTTCTGCTGCCATTTCCTTGGCTTGCTTCCCGCGCTCTCCCTGCTGCGGCAGTTGATGTTGCTGCAGCCCCTTCGCTGTGTCTGCTGCGCTCTGTGAGGAAAAGTTGGGGATGGGAGTTATAAGGGGAGGGGCACTGCTCACATTCCCTGTGAGCGCCCCCTCCCCCGACTCCATCCTATAACCCGTGTAAACCACCCCAAATGGCGGCCCCACTGCTGTGCCTGGGGGCAGGAGCACAGGAGAGGCCCCTTCCGTGGGGACAGAGCCCTGTCCCCTATCCCAGCACGCAGCCCCGAGCTGGGAGGGGTTACTGAGCTGAGTGCCAGGCGCAAAGCTGAGGGTAGTGAAGCTGTCTACATACCCAGGGATTTCAGAGCCCAGTTGGGCATCCAGTAGCTGTTTTCCACGACTTTCTCAATTGCATGCTGTGTCAGCTGCAGAATTTCCTGGCAACAAACAGGGAATGGAGAGACAGCAGTGAGCACAAAGACAGGAGATGGGTGTGGCCCAGCCAGGGGGAACTCATGGCTCTGCACAGAGCACTAATGCCGGGGGCGGGGGCCACACGGATGGTAAGGAGCCCAGCGCCTGGACCAGCAATGGTGGAGCTGAGATGTTACTGCTGCAGGGCCTGGCACGGTGGTGTGGTGCCAGGCCAGCTATGCTGCGGGCGGATCCACCTCCATGGGTTCATCAGGAGGTGGATCCTCCTCCATGGGCTCATCAGGACCAGCCAGGGGGAATTCATGGCTCTGCACAGAGCACCCTGATCCCAGCTTTACCGTGCAGACAGCACCAGCAGCAGCTCTCAGTGTGGGGAGCAAAGTAGCTCCAAGACACAGGGGAGGCTGAGCCTGAGAGCCAGGTGTGGGGCAGGCGGCCAGAGCACAGAGCTGTCCCTGTAAAGGGCTGGAAGGAAACAGGAGGGAGCATTATCATTACCTCTCTCTTCAGACCGTGGATCCCATTCTCCTCCAGGACATCAAACAATGATTCTACAATGAGCTCCTTCCTGACTGACAGCTGAGTACTTTTCAGGTTTGGTTCTGGCCAGACCAGTGAGTTCCTGAAGGCAAAGCAAAGCAGGTCTTGTTCAGCAATGTCCACCCCGCAGGTCAGAGTTTCAGTGCCACGAGGTGAAGGATTCCGGGGGGTTGTGCCCTTCCTTATCCCCCGGCCCCTTTTGTTCCTTTGCTTTGCCAAGGGCTGCCTTCACCATATAGATGGGAAAGGCTGGAGCCCTGGGCACAAGGTGAAGGCGTGCATAGAGCACACAGCCAGCCGAGGCCAAGCTACAGAGCCAGGTGCATGGCAAGGAAGTGTTCTTACCCCAGAGACAGGAGCTCATGCACAGGTCCTGCTGACACCACCTGGAAGAGAAAAGCATTTGATGGGAGGAAGCACCAGGAGCACGGCCAGAGCTTCCAAAGGAGCTTCCCAGGGAGCCGCTGGCAGAATTTCCTGCTGCTTCCCAGCACTTTGCAGAGGACCGCTGCCCAAAGTTGGGCCCTTCAGCCCTCCACGTGCTGCAGAGCATCTGCTGCTTCTCCGCTTGCTTTCCCATCCCTCCAGACGCCACAGTGTCATGGACGAGCCAAAGACCCCTTCTTCCCATGTGCTGTTGCCTTCAGCCTGAGCTCCGTGCTGGGCACTGGGAAGATGCTGCCACACCAAAGCCCGTCCTGCTGCCAAGGCAGCCCCCAGCCTGGCTCAGGAGCCCACGGAGTCTCAGCAGCGATGGGCCCGTGGCCAAACTCCTCCTGTCCCCATGGAGGCTGAAGGGCAGAGCTTTGTCTTCTGCCGCACGCTGTGGCACTGACCTGCAGGACATTTCCCCAGGCTCCCAATATCCAGAGGAAGGCTCCAGCTGTGGGAGACATCAGTCAGGAGAGACCATTAGTTTGCCAGAGTGCTCGGAGCCCTGCAGCCCATTTCCCTGACAGCTTGCAGGCATCTGTGCCTCCAGGTGTGTTCTCCATTACAGCTCTAAGCCTTCCTTTGTGCCATAAATGTTCATGGACTCGTGGTCTCTTTTTTGGCCTCCCTCTGTGCATCAGGCCCTCAAAACCTCAGTGCTTCCAGTCCAGCCCTTTAGTACCTCGGCTCCAGGCCTACCCTTAAGCTTCAAGGACTTTAGGCTCTACAGGGCTGTTAAGGCCTCTCAGCCTCCTTTTTTTGGCTGTGTCCGATAGAACCACCACTGCCCTTGATGCTCTGTACCATAACCCCCACAGCTTAGCCCCGTAAGCTATGCACCATAAGCTTCTGCTTTGCCTACAAGCTATGGCCTCCAATGTTCCCCATGGGGCTCTACACAACATGGCCAGGGACAGAAATGGGGCTGTTTCTGCCCTTCTTATCACCCGGCCCCTCCCACCGTCTGTCAGGGGCAGTAACCCACAGGACCCATAGAGAACCAAAAGAACATCATAGAGAGTCATAGAGCCACATAAGAACGACACGGAGCAATAGAGACCCACGGGGAGCCAACGGGAACAAATACAGACACATATGGGAGCTATACTAACACACTCACACATGTACCTGCAGGGACTCATATTAGTGCATAGGGGAACATACTGCCCTGTAGCAACCAACTGTGCCCCACAGCCAGTTACGATGATGTTCAGTCACCATGGATCAAGGTTCACGGCACTGTGGGATGGCCTGAGTGGCCAACTCACACTCTTGGCCACCCTCCATCTCCCGTGGCTCCCACACCAACCCCACAGCACCACCCACACTAAGCCCTGTCCCACAAATGCAGCTGCTGCCGCTCAACAATTCTTATTGGCTGAAAGCTGGAGAGTTGAGAGATCCAAAGGGGTTGTGAGATCAGAGGTTGGGGCTGGAAGGCAGAGCATCTGCAGCTTTCGTTCCTCACTGAGTCCTTTCTATTGGGAAAGGAGATGGAGGGAGGTGAGAAGATGGAGGGCAGGGATGTGGGGTAGGAACCCACCTTGATGCTGATGTCACGGCTCCGTGCCTGCAGCTTGTTACCTGGGACTCAGCCGTGTCAGCACGTTCCTCTGCCTCATCCAGCATGTGCTGTGCCCTGGGGAACTTGGCCAAGTTGGCCTGCTTGTCCTGTGGCTTAGCCCCGGTCCCCACCCCGGTCCCCCCCCCAAACACCCACCCAACTCATCCCCGCAGCTCCTCCCTCCCCCCAACCAGCCTCGAGGCGGGCAGAAAGTCATCGACATCTCTTCATTGAATGATCAATCCCTAATTAAAACCCTCTGGTAGACATCAGAGTTTAGGGGTTTTTAGGGTTTATTAGGGTTTTTTATGGTTTTTAGGTTTTTTTAGGGGTTTTTAGGGTTTATTAGGGATTTTTAGGGGTTTCTAGGTGTTTTTAGGGGTTGCCGTGGATTTCGAATCGGTACACGCAGGTGTATTCCGCGTTCCCCCAGTTGCTGCGTACATCCATTTTAATCCTTTTGTAGGACTGAAGGGGCTTCTCCTGCCAATGCAAAGAGGAGAGGCTTCGTTATGGGCCAGAGGGGGACCAGTGCCCCATAGTGCCCCATAGCTCCCACTGTTCTCCCCATAGATCCCAAAGCATCCCATAGATCTCATAGTGCCCCATAGCTCCCACTGTTCACCCCATAGATATGGGTAAACCTAATACACAGTCAATGATTTCCTGGAATTCTGATCCATATTCAATAGTTGTTTAGCATGCAGACCCCTCTCTTGTTATCACTGATCTTATCAGTGTGGGAATCAAATGTTGTTTGTGCCTTTAGAACAAGAGAAGAATCTTTTCTTTCAAGGTCTCATTATATAAGTGAAGTAGTTTCTAGTTATTTCAAGGTCTCAGTATACAAGTGAAGCAGTAGCAGAGGAGAGGCTTTGTTATGGGCATGGGAAGAGCCCCGGCACAACAAGTGCTTCCAAAGGCTTGCAAAAGGGACCCCACGGGAGTCGGCCATGTTGGAGAGCAGAGGGTGGGCAGGAAAGCTCTTTCTTCCCATGACTTGCAGGCAGCCCAGCCTCCCCCCTTGCACTTGCCATACCTGAACGTGGAAGGTCTGCGCAATATCTCTGTCCACGTCATAAACATACAGTCCCAGGAGTTTCCCTTTCGTCCTCATCCACTCCCTCAAAGACAAGAGATGATGGCGGTCACACTTAGGCAGGCCGTGCCATAAAGAACACACTGAGGCCAAAGGTGGGAGCCCTTCCAACCCTCCCTGTGCTCTGGTAGGATTGGAGCACAACGGAGGGTGAACCTGAGTCAGGGCACGTGGAGCAATTGCTCCCAGCTGCTCGGCCACAAAGAGCAGCAGAGGCCTTTGGAGACATGGAACCAGCCGAGGGATTTGGTGCCCTCAGGCAGGATGCCGTGCTCTGCAGCAGCCCACCACTGAAATTTGGGAGCTCCCAACTGTATGGGGTTGTATGGGGCTCTGTTGGGTGTCTACCGTGTGGCTCTATGGTGCTCTATGAGCTCTTGTGTGGCTCTATGGGGTCTTACAGGGCTCTATGTGGCAGTTATGGGGCTCTGTTGGGTGTCTGTAGGGCCCTTATGGGGCCCTGTTGGGTGTCTATGGTGCGCCATGAGGCTCTTTGGATCTCTATGAGCTTCTGGTGCAGCTCTATGGGGTCTTATGGAGCATTATGGGGCTCTCTGGGGTGTCTGTGGGGGCTCTATAGGGCTTTTTGGGGTGTCTGTGGTGGTCTATGGGGTCTTATGTTTTGGTTATGGTGTTCTGTTGGTTGTCTCTGGGGCTCTATAGGATTTCAATGGGGTCTTATGGGGCTCTATGGCAAAGCTTTTTCCTCGGGGGCCTCCAGAAGCAGCAGCAGGCAGAGACTTACCAAGATGGCAAAGTCTCGGGGGCACTGCTGACACCCCCAGAGGGAGACACCGCCTTGGAGACATGCCACAGGGCCACAGGCTGTGGGCCAGATGTTCTCCGGCAGCTGGATGACAACATGGCCCTGCGAACTTTGGAATGCCCAGCAGTTTCCAACAGAAATATCAGGCTGAAATGAGAGAGATGCGTCCATCAGCGGTGAGGCAAAGAGTCGCCAGAGCTGGATGCTGGGCAAGGAGCTTGCAGTTGTGCAATGGCCAAGTTGAGCACAGTGAGCACAAAGACAGGAGATGGGTGTGAGCAGGGAGTCCTACCCAAGAACTTCGCTCCAGAGACACAGCAAAGATGGACTTTGGGCTCTGCCTGATCCCAGTATTGCCAGCCCTGTGTCTGCTGTAGAACAGCCTTGACAGGCAGTCAGATCGTGCCCTGAGCCAGCCAGGCTCTGCAGAGCTCCAGTTGCAGCTGGTCTAGAGAATGGCCCTTCCAGCTAAGAAGTCTGAAGCACAAGTCTCTTGGCAGGGGCCGCATCCAGCCTCCAAGCCAAGCCCAGTAGGCTTCTGGCTGGGGCCCAGCCAGGGGGAATTCATGGCTCTGCACAGAGCACCCTGATCCCAGCTTTACCGTGCAGACAGCACCAGCAGCAGCTCTCAGTGTGGGGAGCAAAGTAGCTCCAAGACACAGGGGAGGCTGAGCCTGAGAGCCAGGTGTGGGGCAGGCGGCCAGAGCACAGAGCTGTCCCTGTAAAGGGCTGGAAGGAAACAGGAGGGAGCATTATCATTACCTCTCTCTTCAGACCGTAGATCCCATTCTCCTCCAGGACATCAAACAATGATTCTACAATGAGCTCCTTCCTGACTGACAGCTGAGTACTTTTCAGGTTTGGTTCTGGCCAGACCAGTGAGTTCCTGAAGGCAAAGCAAAGCAGGTCTTGTTCAGCAATGTCCACCCCGCAGGTCAGAGTTTCAGTGCCACGAGGTGAAGGATTCCGGGGGGTTGTGCCCTTCCTTACCCCCGGCCCCTTTTGTTCCTTTGCTTTGCCAAGGGCTGCCTTCACCATATAGATGGGAAAGGCTGGAGCCCTGGGCACAAGGTGAAGGCGTGCATGGAGCACACAGCCAGCCGAGGCCAAGCTACAGAGCCAGGTGCATGGCAAGGACGTGTTCTTACCCCAGAGACAGGAGCTCATGCACAGGTCCTGCTGACACCACCTGGAAGAGAAAAGCATTTGATGGGAGGAAGCACCAGGAGCACGGCCAGAGCTTCCAAAGGAGCTTCCCAGGGAGCCGCTGGCAGAATTTCCTGCTGCTTCCCAGCACTTTGCAGAGGACCGCTGCCCAAAGTTGGGCCCTTCAGCCCTCCACGTGCTGCAGAGCATCTGCTGCTTCTCCGCTTGCTTTCCCATCCCTCCAGACGCCACAGTGTCATGGACGAGCCAAAGACCCCTTCTTCCCATGTGCTGTTGCCTTCAGCCTGAGCTCCGTGCTGGGCACTGGGAAGATGCTGCCACACCAAAGCCCGTCCTGCTGCCAAGGCAGCCCCCAGCCTGGCTCAGGAGCCCACGGAGTCTCAGCAGCAATGGGCCCGTGGCCAAACTCCTCCTGTCCCCATGGAGGCTGAAGGGCAGAGCTTTGTCTTCTGCCGCACGCTGTGGCACTGACCTGCAGGACATTTCCCCAGGCTCCCAATATCCAGAGGAAGGCTCCAGCTGTGGGAGACATCAGTCAGGAGAGACCATTAGTTTGCCAGAGTGCTCGGAGCCCTGCAGCCCATTTCCCTGACAGCTTGCAGGCATCTGTGCCTCCAGGTGTGTTCTCCATTACAGCTCTAAGCCTTCCTTTGTGCCATAAATGTTCATGGACTCGTGGTCTCTTTTTTGGCCTCCCTCTGTGCATCAGGCCCTCAAAACCTCAGTGCTTCCAGTCCAGCCCTTTAGTACCTCGGCTCCAGGCCTACCCTTAAGCTTCAAGGACTTTAGGCTCTACAGGGCTGTTAAGGCCTCTCAGCCTCCTTTTTTTGGCTGTGTCCGATAGAACCACCACTGCCCTTGATGCTCTGTACCATAACCCCCACAGCTTAGCCCCGTAAGCTATGCACCATAAGCTTCTGCTTTGCCTACAAGCTATGGCCTCCAATGTTCCCCATGGGGCTCTACACAACATGGCCAGGGACAGAAATGGGGCTGTTTCTGCCTTTCTTATCACCCGGCCCCTCCCACCGTCTGTCAGGGGCAGCAACCCACAGGACCCATAGAGAACCAAAAGAACATCATAGAGAGTCATAGAGCCACATAAGAACGACAGGGAGCAATAGAGACCCACGGGGAGCCAAGGGGAACAAATACAGACCCATATGGGAGCTATACTAACACACTCACACAAGTACCTGCAGGGACCCATAGAAGTGCATAGGGGAACATACTGCCCTGTAGCAACCAACTGTGCCCCACAGCCAGTTACGATGATGTTCAGTCACCATGGATCAAGGTTCACGGCACTGTGGGATGGCCTGAGTGGCCAACTCACACTCTTGGCCACCCTCCATCTCCCGTGGCTCCCACACCAACCCCACAGCACCACCCACACTAAGCCCTGTCCCACAAATGCAGCTGCTGCCGCTCAACAATTCTTATTGGCTGAAAGCAGGAGAGTTGAGAGATCCAAAGGGGTTGTGAGATCAGAGGTTGGGGCTGGAAGGCAGAGCATCTGCAGCTTTCGTTCCTCACTGAGTCCTTTCTATTGGGAAAGGAGATGGAGGGAGGTGAGAAGATGGAGGGCAGGGATGTGGGGTAGGAACCCACCTTGATGCTGATGTCACGGCTCCGTGCCTGCAGCTTGTTACCTGGGACTCAGCCGTGTCAGCACGTTCCTCTGCCTCATCCAGCATGTGCTGTGCCCTGGGGAACTTGGCCAAGTTGGCCTGCTTGTCCTGTGGCTTAGCCCCGGTCCCCACCCCAGTCCCCCCCCCAAACACCCACCCATCTCAGCCCCGCAGCTCCTCCCTCCCCCCAACCAGCCTCGAGGCGGGCAGAAAGTTATCGACATCTCTTCATTGAATGATCAATCCCTAATTAAAACCCTCTGGTAGACATCAGAGTTTAGGGGTTTTTAGGGTTTATTAGGTTTTTTTATGGTTTTTAGGTTTTTTTAGGGGTTTTTAGGGTTTATTAGGGATTTTTAGGGGTTTCTAGGTGTTTTTAGGGGTTGCCATGTATTTCCAATTGGTATACGCAGGTGTATTCCGCGTTCCCCCAGTTGCTGCGTACATCCATTTTAATCCTTTTGTAGGACTGAAGGGGCTTCTCCTGCCAATGCAAAGAGGAAAGGCTTCGTTATGGGCCGGAGGGGGACCAGTGCCCCATAGTGCCCCATAGCTCCCACTGTTCTCCCCATAGATCCCAAAGCATCCCATAGATTTCATAGTGCCCCATAGCTCCCACTGTTCGCCCCATAGATATAGGTAAACCTAATACAGAGTCAATGATTTCCTGGAATTCTGATCCATATTCAATAGTTGTTTACCATGCAGACCCCTCTCTTGTTATCACCCATCTTATAAGTGTGGGAATCAAATGTTGTTTGTGCCTTTAGAACAAGAGAAGAATCTTTTCTTTCAAGGTCTCAGTATATAAGTGAAGCAGTTTCTAGTTATTTCAAGGTCTCAGTATACAAGTGAAGCAGTTTGCAGTTATTTCAAGGTCTCAGTATACAAGTGAAGCAGTAGCAGAGGAGAGGCTTTGTTATGGGCATGGGAAGAGCCCCGGCACAACAAGTGCTTCCAAAGGCTTGCAAAAGGGACCCCACGGGAGTCGGCCATGTTGGAGAGCAGAGGGTGGGCAGGAAAGCTCTTTCTTCCCATGACTTGCAGGCAGCCCAGCCTCCCCCCTTGCACTTGCCATACCTGAACGTGGAAGGTCTGCGCAATATCTCCACCCACGTCATAAACATACAGTCCCAGGAGAGTTTCCCTTTCGTCCTCATCCACTCCCTCAAAGACAAGAGATGATGGCGGTCACACTTAGGCAGGCCGTGCCATAAAGAACACACTGAGGCCAAAGGTGGGAGCCCTTCCAACCCTCCCTGTGCTCTGGTAGGATTGGAGCACAACGGAGGGCGAACCTGAGTCAGGGCACATGGAGCAATTGCTCCCAGCTGCTCGGCCACAAAGAGCAGCAGAGGCCTTTGGAGACATGGAACCAGCTGAGGGATTCGGTGCCCTCAGGCAGGATGCCGTGCTCTGCAGCAGCCCACCACTGAAATTTGGGAGCTCCCAACAGTATGGCGTCGTATGGGGCTCTGTTGGTTGTCTACCGTGTGGCTCTATGGTGCTCTATGAGCTCTTGTGTGGCTCTATGGGGTCTTACAGGGCTCTATGTGGCAGTTATGGGGCTCTGTTGGGTGTCTGTAGGGCCCTTATGGGGCCCTGTTGGGTGTCTGTGGGGCACCATGAGGCTCTTTGGTTCTCTATGAGCTTCTTGTGCAGCTCTATGGGGTCTTATGGAGCATTATAGGGCTCTATGGGGTGTCTGTGGGGGTCTATTGGTTCTTATGTTGCGGTTATTGTGTTCTGTTGGTTATCTCTGGGGCTCTATAGGATTTCAGTGGGCTCTTATGGGGCTCTATGGCAAAGCTTTTTCCTCGGGGGCCTCCAGAAGCAGCAGCAGGCAGAGACTTACCAAGATGGCAAAGTCTCGGGGGCACTGTTGACATCCCCAGAGGGAGACACCGCCTTGGAGACATGCCACAGGGTGAAAGCTGTGGGCCAGATGTTCTCCGGCAGCTGGATGACGGCGTGGCCCTGCGAACCTTGGAATGCCCAGCAGTTTCCAACAGAAATATCAGGCTGAAATGAGAGAGATGCGTCCATCAGCAGTGAGGCAAAGAGTCGCCAGAGCTGGATGCTGGGCAAGGAGCACAGAATTTGTCTTCTGTGTGGGCTGCCGTGCTCCCCGTAATGGAACGCTACTCAAGGGACAGGAGGGGAATATGCAAAGGTTTGGACAACAGCTCTGGAGTCAACCACCTTTCTCTGCTTGCCCAGAGCCGGCGGGGCAGCCCTCCCCAGCATCTGTCAGCCCAGCACCCTCCCAACGCTGGTGTCAGTGATGTGGGGAAGAGTGTGGGCTGAGCAGAGCAGCTGGGCCAAAGGAAATGGATGTGCAGCCAGAATGGGGTGAGGATGGGGGGAGGGAGAATGGGGGCGAAGGGTTGGGGGTAGGAAAGACTGGGGGAAGGATCGGGGAGGATGGAGGGAGGAATGGGGAGGATGGGGGGGAAGGATGGTGGAAGAAAGGGAGGGGAAGGATGGGGGGGAGAAGGATGGAAGGAAGGTTGGGGAGGGGGAAAGGATGTGGAGGGGCAAAGGATGTAGGGGGACAGATCCTGGGAAGGAAGGACTGGGGGATGGAGGGGGAGCCCTTATGGGGCTCTGTGGGGTGTCTGCGGGGGGAGGGGGGCGAAAGCAAGGGGGGGAAGCCCACAGTCAGCACTTCTCCTGCCATACCTGCAAGAGGGTCTCAGGGGACTTTGCAGAGGAAAAGAGGGGAGAAAGCCGGCCTTTCCCACCGTAACTCTTGGTTGTCCTCTCCACATCAACAGTGGCACCTGAAACAAAGATGGACAGACGTGCACTGGGACAGCCCAGAGACAAGCTGAAGGAGTGAATGCTCATTCCCCAAAGCTCTTGGCGGGGCTCTGGGGTGCAGAATCCCTCCCGCTGTGTATGGGAACTGCTGAGTCCCGGCCTGATGCGCTGATTGAGCACCTGGGGAAATGAGCCGGTCAGCCCTGGGAGCAGAGTTGAAGGGTTTTTAAATTCTCAGAGATGGGGGCTTTAGACGGGATGTGAGGAGGAAATTCTTGACCCCCAGTGGGCGGTGAGGCCCTGCAATGTGCTGCCCAGAGGAGCCATGGATGCCCCATTCCTGTACGCGTTGGAGACCAGGTTGGATGGGGCCCTGAGCACCTTGATGAAAAGGGTGGCAGTCCTGTCAGTGGCAGGGAGTTGGACTGGGATGGTCTTAAGGTCCCTTCAGACCTCAGCCATCCTAAAGCTCTATGAGATAAGTGTGACAGGAAGCAGAGCTGGGCAGGTTTTGGGGAGTGCCAGGCGCAAGTTGAGGGTAGTGAAGCTGTCTACATACCCAGGGATTTCAGAACTCAGTTGGGCATCAAGTAGCTGTTTTCCACGACTTTCTCAATTGCATGCTGTGTCAGCTGCAGAATTTCCTGGCAACAAACAGGGAATGGAGAGACAGCAGTGAGCACAAAGACAGGAGATGGGTGTGGCCCAGCCAAGGGGAACTCATGTCTCTGCACAGAGCACTAATGCCGGGGGCGGGGGCCACATGGATGGTAAGGAGCCCAGCGCCTGGACCAGCGATGGCGGAGCTGAGATGTTACTGCTGCAGGGCCTGGCACGGTGGTGTGGTGCCAGGCCAGCTATGCCGCGGGCGGATCCACCTCCATGGGTTCATCTGGAGGTGGATCCACCTCCATGGGCTCCACAGAGGGGGTCACACGGCTGGTCCAGGTGTGATGGGAACGGGCTCTCTTGCCTGTCTGCTGCCTGATGGTCATGGCGGGCCCCCTCCTCCTCCTCTTCAACCCTGCGGTCCCCGGCTCCATCTTCCCACCTAAATCCTGCGAGTCTTCCAGCCTCGCTCTCTTAGCTTCCCACATGACTGTTAACGGTCGTAGCTCTCAGAGGTGAGTGCGTTGCATGGGGCAGCGGTGACCAAGGTGACAGCTGTGACATGGCCAGGGTTCTAACATGGCGGCCGCACTGCTGGCACTGCTGGCACTGGCGTTCCACATGGTATGAGGAGGGGGCTGGAGGACAGGGCACGGCACGGGAGCCAGAAGGCACTGCCTGTGCCCAGCGGGCAGCCCTTCTTTCCGGCAGCAAGAGGCCACAGACGAGCTGGCCCTGAGCAAAGGGCCCTCGGCCTCCTTCATCCTCCCCCTCCTCCCACAAGGGAATCTCTTGGCGCTGCCATACGCAGCACGCAGCACCACGTTGATCTGATGGGGCTCCTGAGCTCAGCGCCAACAACAGCAGGCTCCAAAGGGCACCTGACTACGCCTGCCTGCTGGGACACACCAGCTCTGCTCTCCGTGTTCCAATCCAGAGCCTCTCCTTGTAACACCTCCAACTCCATTTGCATCCACTCACTCTGATTACGTTCCACGTCCACACATCATGTTGGAACACACACAGGGCCACGCTGCCTCACCGACCCTCAGTGGGGACCCACAGCTGTACAGCACCATCAGCACAGCAGAACCGGGCCGTGCTCCTGATGCTGCCGCTTGTCCAACCTCCCTCTCGCTGCCCCCATTCTGCTCAGGCAGCCGGTCCCAGCAACAAACACCAGCACAGAACTGCAGCCCCGACTCGTCCCGCTCACTGACAGCCAGAGCAAGGACATGTTACACACCTTCCTTCAGCTCCGATCACCTTCCCGGCGCCACCATGCCGCCATGGCCCAGAACTGCTCCCGCCGGCACCAAGCGCTTCCTGCCCCTCCATCCCCCGCTCCTCCTTTCCCTTCACTTTCCATCCGCACTCAGGACGCAGATCTCAATGGAGGTGGCTGCAGAACATCATCAGTGCAGGCAATCAATGGCTCGTGCTGCGCTTCACTGCCTTGTGCTCCTCACTGACTGCTCTGCTGTGCCCTTTCCTAACCCCGCAGGATCATTTGCTTCTGTCTTTAGTGAAAGGGCTCTCCCTCAGGAATCCCAGACCCTGGAGGTTGATGAGAGAGTCCGGGGAATGGGAGATTTCCCTTTAGTCGGGGAGGAGGTGGTCCATGAGTGCCTAGGAAACATTAAGGTCGATAAATCCATGGGACCTGATGGGGTGCATCTGCGGGTGCTGAGAGAGCTGGCAGAGGTCATTGCTGAGCTGCTCTCTGTAATCTATCAGAGTTCTTGGAGAACTGGGGAGGTGCCTGAAGACTGGAGGATGGCCAATATCACTCCAGTCTTCAAAAAGGGCAAGAAGGAAGACCCGGGTAATTATAGGCAAGTCAGCCTCACCTCTATCCCAGGGAAGGTGATGGAACAGCTTGTGCTGGATGCCATCTCCAGACAACTGGGTGATATGGAGGTTATCAGGAGTACTCAGCATGGGTTCACCAAGGAGAGGTCGTGCTCCACCAACCTGGTCGCCTTTTATGAAGATGTCACTAGGTGGGTGGACAGGGGGAGGGCGGTAGATGTAGTCTACCTTGATTTCAGTAAGGCTTTTGATACTGTCCCCCATGACATCCTTATAAAGCTGAGGAAGTATGGGATAGATGAGTGGACAGTGAAGTGGGTTGAGAATTGGCTGACTGGCAGAGTGCAGAGGGTTGTCGTTGGCGGTGTGGTGTCTGGATGGAGGCGTGTAACTAGCAGTGTCCCCCTGGGGTCTGTACTGGGTCTGGTCTTGTTAAACATCATCAGCGACCTTGATGAGGGGATAGTGACCACCCTCAGCAAGTTTGCTGATGACACAAAGTTGGGAGGATTGGCTGACATGCCTGAAGGCTGTGCTGCCATTCAGCGAGACCTGGACAGGCTGGAGAGCTGGGCAGTAAGAAACCAGATGAGGTTTAGCAAAAGCAAGTGTAGAGTCTTGCACCTAGGGAGGAATAATTACATGCACCGGTACAGGCTGGGGGAAGAGCTGCTGGAGAGGAGCTCTGCAGAGAGGGACCTGGGTGTCCTGGTGGACGACAGATTGGCCATGAGCCAGCAGTGTGCCCTTGTAGCCAAGAAGGCCAATGGCATCCTGGGGTGCATTAAAAAGAGCGTGTCCAGCAGGTCGAAGGAGGTGATCCTCCCCCTCTACTCTGCCCTATTAATGCCTCATCTGGAATATTGTGTCCAGTTCTGGGCTCCCCAGTACAAAAAAGACAGGGATCTCTTGGAGAGAGTCCAGCGGAGGGCCACGAAAATGGTGAAGGGCCTGGAGCATCTCCCCTATTAAGAAAGGAAATGCCTTGTCCAGAAGCAAGCAGTGGGCTGGAGAGGGCACCAAAACGAAACCCTGCTTGCACCTTTCCCTCTCCTCATTCCACATGCTGACATTTATTTTAAGAGCAAAAACAAGACTACAGTGAAGAAAGCTCCAGAACAACTCAGCTACTTTATTCACCCCCTTCTCTTTCCACTACAGAAGATTCTCAGAAAACCTCCAAGAGCCACGTTACTGCTCTGCTGACCATTCTCTGGGATGCATCAGTGCGCTCAGAAATGACTGAGAGCAACACATGCACACAGACACACAGCAGATCCCTACACAACCACTTCACCACTAGGAAACAGCATCAAAAAGCAGCTGGTGGGAAAAGTAGAAGTGGAAAGCGGGCATGGTGAGAGAAGTGCTTTGGGCAGCAAGGAAAGGCCATCTGAAGCTCCTGGGTTAAGTCCCTTCTGCAGAGGGTGTCGGTGATGCCGTCTCCTTTGCAAACTGTTCCTGCATGGGGAGAAGCATTGGTCTCCCTCATCCCTGGGCTCTCCAGCATTTTGAGGGTCTCTCCTGCTGGGGGTTTTCCCATGAGAAATGAGGCACCAGCCCTGAGAGAAACTCTTCCTGCAGGAGATGCACTCCTAGTAGCTACCTGTCCTGTGGACTGCAATGTTTAATGAGGACTGAGCTTTGCATGAAGTTCTTCTGGGAGTGTGAGGTGCTCTCTGCTAGGCACAAAGCCCTTCTCACACTCAAGGCTTCCTGCCATTTCAGCTCACTGGTGCAGACATTCTGGTAACACAGCAGATGGGATTCTCTGAGGGAGAGAAAAGACAAGTTCCCAGGCATCTCCCTGCATGCAGGCCTGGCCAAAATGTTCTAAAATGTCCGACAGAAGCTATGGTCTCTCTCCTGTGTGCATACGCTGGTGCATCTTCAATTCAGCATGCCTTTTGAAGCTCTTCCCACACTCAGGACATTTATAGGGTTTCTCTCCTGTATGGATGCGCTGGTGCATCTTCAATTCAGAACGCCTTTTGAAGCTCTTCCCACACTCAGGACATTTATAGGGTTTCTCTCCTGTGTGGATGCGCTGGTGGAGCTTGAAATTAGAACTGTTTATGAAGCTCTTCCCACACTCAGAGCACTTATATGGTCTCTCTCCTGTATGGATGCGCTGGTGGCGCTTCAAATGTGAACTGCTTATGAAGCTCTTCTCACACTCAGAGCACTTATATGGTCTCTCTCCTGTGTGGACACGCTGGTGCACCTTCAGTTCAGAGCTGCTTTTGAAGTTCTTCCCACACTCAGAGCACTTGCAGGGTCTCTCTCCTGTGTGGACACGCTGGTGCACCTTCAGTTCAGAGCTGCTTTTGAAGTTCTTCCCACACTCAGAGCACTTGCAGGGTCTCTCTCCTGTGTGGATGCGCTGGTGGCGCTTCAAATCAGAACTGCTTATGAAGCTCTTCTCACACTCAGAGCACTTATATGGTCTCTCTCCTGTGTGGACACGCTGGTGGATGGTGAGGTGGGTTCTCCCTTTGAAGCTCTTCCCACACTCAGTGCACTTGCAGGGTCTCTCTCCTGTGTGAATGCGATGGTGGATGGTGAGGCTGGAACTGTTTTTGAAGCTCTTCCCACACTCAAGGCACTTATACGGTCGCTCTCCTGTGTGGACACGTTGGTGTATTTTGAGTGTAGAACTATCCTTAAAGCTCTTCCCACACTCAAGGCACTTATACGGTCGCTCTCCTGTGTGGACACATTGGTGTATTTTGAGTTTAGAAATACCTTTCAAGCTTTTCCCACACTCAAGGCACTTGTACAGTCTCTCTCTTCTGTGGATACACTGGTGGGAAGTGAGGCTCCCACTGTCTGTAAAAGTCTTTCCACAGTCAGAGCACTCAGAGGCTCTCTCTCCTGTGTACATGCACTGCTGGCCAGTGGGGTGGAGTCTCCATTTCATGCTCTCTGCAGAATCACAGAACTCGTAATGCCTCTTTGCTGAGTGCGTGCACTGTCGGCTAGTGATGCTGGAATCCAGTTTAAAGCTTTTCTCACACTCAGTGCATGGATTCTGCTTTTTCATCTGGCACACATCCTTGCTCCTCATTTCCTCAGGCTGCTTTGGACCTATGTTGGAGTCCACTGGGTTCCTCAGTGTCATTCCCAGACGCTTTCCCAGGGGCTTCTTGATGTGCTCACCCTGACCTTGCTGCAGGACTTCCTGGACATCCCTTCTGATTTCTTCCACAGAGATGCGATTCCGCTGCATTTCCGCTACACAATTTCTCTGCGGAACCTCCTTTGTATTTTTGATCCCATCAGCTGCTGGATGACAGAGGAAATGCAGCAATAGCACACGGTGCCCCAAATAAAACACAGGCAGAGAAGGCTCTTACAGCCCCAACATTCCCCTTCCCTCCACCACCTCACCTGGGCTGAGGTCTCCTGGCATGGTCTCAGGGCTACGCACATCTGGGATCCAGGGGTCTTCCCCTCCTTCAAGCAGGGAGATCACCATGGGCTTGGGGGCTGGAAGTGGAGCTTCAGGGAGAGAAACAGGGAACAAGAGAGCATTTCCCTCATGCTGGCACAGTGCCTGTTCAACAGTTCCACTCTGTGCCCCTCCCCAAGGAGAAACCACCATTTATGTCTAAATGACACTGTGCCTACAGCTTCCCTTGGAGCAAAGAATGTTTTGACATCTCTGAACATTGTGAAGGGATATTTTTTCTTTCAAATTAACTTTACAACAGCTTATTTGTTTTCTTACAGTCTACCAGTGGTCAAGGCATCAAAATGTTGATGGCAATTGCATGGAAAATCCTCAATTCCATAGCAGTAACCAGGGATTCATCTGTGAGCTGGAGCTGGTGGCACCAAGCAACACACAACACAAGGGCTGGTTTTCTCCCTCCTGGCTGATGCCTGCTTGCCAGCACTGACTCTGTGGCTTTGATCAGAGTGCCGTGCATACTAATCCCTTCTGAAACTCATGCTTTTCAGTATCTCCTTTCTTGCTGGCACTGTGGTGTGAGTCAATATGTAGCTGCATGGTGTTTATTCAAGGCCCGGCTTGCAGAGGCTCATTCTGCACAGCCAAAGGTGCCCTAACGAGGAGGAAAGGCAGACAAGCTCTCACCCAGCGAGGCCACACACTGGTATGTCTCCAACATCACGTCCCGGTAGAGCTCTCGTTGCACAGGGTCCAGCAGCGCCCACTCCTCCCTGCTGAAATACACGGCCACCTCCTCAAAGCTCACGGGCTCCTGCAAGCAAAGAGGCTCCTTGCTGGGAACAGCCAAGGCCCAGGCAAGCAGCTCGCACAGGACAGAACCTCACACCCCAGCTGCTTTTCTGTCCCCAGCACACACACGCTGGCTGAGGGCACCTCCCTCTTCCCCTGCATTCACATCCCTGGCCCCTTGGCCTCTCCTGCCTGCTTCCCCAACCCCTACCTCAACTGGATGTGCTGCGGCCATTTGCTGCTCTCCTGCAGGCTGGGATGATCACGGCTGGAAGGCAGAAGTTGAACTGGAGCCTGCAGAGAGAAGAGAAATGGCAGGGGAGCTGTGAGGGAATGCAGCAGTCCCAGTCCCAGCTCAGCCCTTCTGCAGGGCACTGCCCAGCCTTGCAGAGGAAGACAATGAGCTGCAGCACAGGAAACAGTCTGGCTCAAAGAGATGAACCGTCACAAAGCTGTCTCAGACTGGGAGGCTGAAACAACTGGTAGCTGACACTTAGTTCAACAGCTGAGACTGAGAGGGGACTTAAGACAAAGCACGGCAAGGAGGCAGTCATCTTACCCCAAAAGAGGGAGCAGCCCAAGTGCCCCTCCAGCTCTGCTGCACAGCAGCGGGCTGCACCACAGGACCTGCCCTCGAGCAGGGCTGTTTCTGCAGCTCACACCTGCACAGAGATCCCTTGCAGCTTGACATCAAGACTCCTTCTCAATACAGATCTTCTGTAAGACACCCGTGGTTACTTTGGAGCTTTCATGTATTCTCTAAGGTTCTGTCTTAGAGGGACTGTGCACGTATGATTCCTTCCACACAAAGCCTTGACCAAGCTTGGGACTAGGAGAGGATCCAGCCACATCCTAGCTCCTTACCTCTGTGGTCTGAAGACATGAGAAAAAAAGGGGAACTACTCTGAGCCTCGTGACTCAATGGGAGGGCCTCCTGTAGGTGTGTGCGTAACCCTACCCTCCATGCAGTAAATAACCAAGTATATCCAGCCACCTCCGATCCTGCTGTGTCACTGTTAAATCACTACAGCATATCCCTATTATATCAACAAATATAGTCCTGCTTCTCCCTTAGGAGTGTATGCTGTGTTTGGATCCACTTGTGACCAATGGGCAAAGTCTGCAGGATGGCAAGAAGGGAAACAAACCGATGACAAGAGACATGAAGCACGTCCCAAATTCTTCTGTGAATGTTCTCATGGCAACTGCTGTAGTTGAGCAGCAAGCAGAGGTCACTGGGGCAGTAATAGGATGCAAAATGGGAAAGGTGTTATCAGCATCGTGTCGGGTTTGGAAGTGACATATGAAGCAAAGGAGAACTGCACCGGTCCTCCCAGAATCAAAAGCGACTGATATTCCACAATATTTCTGCTGCACTACGTGGTGCAAGTTGTGCAGGTAATGCTTATTCACACAATAAACGAAGACCTCCCCGAGTCGCCTACAATCCTTTAGGCCACACATCCCCCACCTGTAGGGTTTGGCTCCAAACAGATGCAAAACTGCACCCATAGCACTAATTAAAGGCACTGCCTCTACACAGTTAAGGCAAACAGAGGCAGCAGAATGACGGCTTATTGCCTGCCCTAGCTGCAGTTAAGGAAACTGAAGAGTGATACAGGAGGAATGGGAAAGGGGAGTTTTATTGGAGGCCTGAGTGGTGAAGGAAGTTGAGGACATACAACAAGGACAGCCTGTGCCAACTGGGGGATCTTTTGATTGACTGCAAGCACGCCTAAAGGGGACGGCTACCCAGGAAAGAGATGCAAAAATACTGTTAGAAAATGGTATGGCCATCCAACCATCCAGCAGGAGGTGCAGAAAAGCACCTGGTTCATGGAAGAACACCGTGAATGCAGCCCCCAACACTCAAACACAGCAAGCCTGCTGGAGCACCAACTCCACAGATCCGTGAGGGAACACCTGGTGGCAAATGGATTAAATCCTCTGGCAGATGTCCGTACATCCTCTCAGGAGTGGAAGTAGCCCTGGGCTTGCTGAAATCAAGCAAGCCCTCAGAAAAGGGTTGGGAAAAGTACTCTGTAAAGGTGACTGATGTAGTTCTCAAAACCACCTACTGCTGATGTTACCTAAAAGTGGTGATGGCTCACATTCCTCGGGTAAGGAAGTGCAAAACGGCGAGGAGTCAACTGGATGGTTCACACTTCTCAAATAAATAGGATGGCTTACTTAAACACAACAATAAATCAACAAAACATCCAACCACATGGAGATTATTTTTCCATCTCCTGAGAAGAGAGAGTATCTGACAGCACTGCAGCCAAACCAGCCTGTGACGGTCACAGCCACCACCAGCCGATGCTGTGCTGGGAATTTTAACTGAACCGTGAAGGCAACTTATCGAATAGCAGCAGTGCTAAACGGAACAATTAAGGCAATAAACAACCACGTGCTTACAACAGCCTTGTTAAGCAGTTGTTAGAGCACTCCAGGACACCTGCATGATATCAATAAATTCATTCCTCCCTCCCTCTTCAGCCGAGCACGCAGACTGCGCTCACTGCCAGGGGACGCTCTCAGCAGCGCGTGCCCTTTGCAGAAGGCACCTGGGCTGTGCTTTACTGACCTGCTGCTGCTCGGCCGTGTTCTCAACGCGTGCTCCAGTCAGCCCACAGGCTGCCAGCTTCTCATCGTCTGTTCCAGAGCCCAGTGCCGGAGCTGCTGCAGATGCTGAACGTGCTCAGGGCTTGAGCTGTGTGCTCAAGGCATCTGCAGCTGCCGGGACAGCCTGAACAAAAGCCTTGCCAGGGGTTTGCACAACCCCAGCTGAGCCATCAGGCAAGCGCTCAGCAAACAAAAGGTAACGCCATTTCAAGGGTCGCCAGAGGCACGTGTTGCCCGCAGGGTCCCCGAAGAGAAGCTGGGGGCTGCCGGGGAGGAGGAGCAGGGCGAGTGCAAATTTCCACTTGGAGGCTTCACATTAAGGCACTCCAAAGGAGGCATCGGGGGGTTTAAAGCTTCCGTCAATCCACGCGTGCAGAGCTGCAGAGCGAGGCCGTCTCGTGTCTCCCGTGGCCCAGAGGAAGAACTGCAGCCCCAGCTGCGCTGTGTTACAGAGATCCAACCGGGCAGCAGAGCACGCTGACCTCCTCTGCTCCCTTCCTCACTGTCCCAGCTCCCAGCCCGTTCCCGTGCCCCTCGGAGCCCAGCCCGGGCTGCATGAACTGCTGCCCTGGTTGCAGCCCGTCTGGGCCAGCAAACCTGCTGCGCTGAGCGGGAGCTGGAGCCGGGACCAGGGTCCCGCCTGGGGTACGGCAGTGCGGGTTCCGCCCCGTCCGGGGCCGCTCCCCGCTCCTCTCCCGGTGCTGCTGGCAGGGGGCAGGAAGCGTGCGCTCCTCTGCACGAGCCACGAAGGGCACCTACCTTGGGTGCGGAGCAGGCTGCTCCCAGCTCTGGTGCAGGTAGCCGGGCTCCTCGGAGTCGCGTAGAGCAGAGGACGCCGAGTGCCCTCAGCCCGGAGCTGGCTGCAGGACGGCCTTGGTGCACCTCCTGCCACCGCGGTGCTGCCCGGATGGCTTCCAGACAGGCTCTCGCCTCTTCCGCACAGGCTCAGGAAGGCAGGAATTCCCACAACGATCACGCCCAGAGCTCGTTTTCATGGCACATCTGCCCCCGGGGGATGGCGATGGGAAGGGGTGCAGGGGAGGAGGGAGGGAGGAATGGGGGCTGTGTTTTGTTACGCTAATGAAGCATCGCTTTCTGCCGGCTCTCTTTGCTTCCTTCGCACACCCTTGTCATCAGGCATCCCTCCCTTGCTGTCCTGGCGTTCCTGTTACTGCTCTCCCCCACGAGTATGTCCCAGCAAGAGGCAGTCTCCGGTACAGCACCAGAAGACATTGTGTGTTGAACAGAACTCTTGCAATGGAACCGAGCTGTGGCTAGGAGCTTTACCCAGAAGCTGCTGTAAGAATACGACTTTCCCCAGATCCTTGTCTAAGGGTCCTAATAAGTCTTCTGTGCAGCGATACCTTGCGGTTCTGTGTGGGTTTGTGGTCCATATGGCTGGCCATACCTACCCTTGAGTTGCACCGGGCAATGTACTTGGGGGTCACCTCACTGGAAGGAAAGCAGTGTGCAAACTGCAATGGGAAATTGCATTTAGGAAAGCAGGATATTGAGGTTCGTTTTCTGGTGGATATGGGTGCTTCTTACTACCCATAGATGGTTTTGTAACAGTAGTAGATGCTACTGCCCAACAGGAAAAGGCTTCCTTTTCTGGATTAATTAAACATAAGCTAAGAAAACAAGCAGGAATACAGAAATTCTTGTACCTGCCAGGTTACTCTGGCAAGAAATTGAATAAAACTGGAGCTAAGAGTGCAACGATATTGACTGATTAAAAACTGTAACTCTGGCTTTAACACAAACTGGGCAAAACAATGTTGTACCCCCAGGAGTTACAGCAATCTCAAATATGATACACTTAGTGGTGTGGGCATCAGGGCCAAAAATGAAGCCCTAAATAGAAGTTAAAAGCAAGAGCTTGCCTAGTCAGGGTAAAGCGGTGCCCTTTGAGGGTATGGGACTGTAGGAGGATAAAAGAAATAATAGGTAACTTTTTGGAGTTTGGATTCCAATTTTGATAGCAAGTGCTGTAGTTTGGTACAAGACTTGAGGGCAAGTACTAGAATAGTTGAATGAATACACTCAGTGGTGGCAAATCCGTGCACTTTATTAACCAAGTTAAGGAACAAAAAGATTAAGTTTACCTTCTGGATTTGAGGGATGTCTCTTCTGCCTGGTTTGGCCAAAGGAAGCCTAAGGTTATTTGCCTTTGAAAAGGAAAGCCCTGATATGGGGAGAAGAGTCTCAGTTAACCTGGACAGTGTTACCCAGGGTTGTGAGAACAGCTGAATGATGGTCAACTCATGAGCCTGAGATCTGGGATCCTCCATTCTAGGGTGGAACTTTACTGCAGCACGTGGCTGCCACAGCAACAAAAGGACTGTGTACAATAGACTGAGAGTTTGCTGAGTTTCTTGGTTTACAGAAAGCACAAATAACTCAACAGCAAGTGACATATTTGGGAAATGAGATTACAGCTGGACTTGAACCTTAAGGACTGCCAGGAAAAAAGTCATCTGCCAAACCCCTGAGCTGCAAATTGCCAAGGAAGTGAGTAAGGGATGGCCAGGGTGCCTGAGGGCGGTGGCTGCACTGGTACTTGTGGGAATACAAGAAAAGCTGTTCAGAGCAGCAGCTGTGGAGCAAGATAAACAGCATGAGAACCAAGGACACCTCTGCAAGGAGAAGAAGGGTCTCACAGCTCTGATTGGATACGTGCCTGCATGGACAGTTGAAAAGGGTTCTGTAGAATGCTTTGTTGACATGTAAAGGTGGTTGGGAAAGTTGTAAGGGCGGACGGGAAAGTTAGAAAATAACAACTTGTGAAGGTCTATAAGGGATGTGAGAACTTGTAATAAACGATTTGGATCGTTCACATCTGAGTCCGTGCCGAGACGCTGCAAATGTGGTGGTGATAGGTTGATGGTTGGACTTGGTCTTAGAGGTATTTCCAACCGTAATGATTTTTTTATTCTATGAGGGTTAAGGACTCCGGGACAGTATCAGTGAATACTTCATTCATGGCTTGAAAGCTGAAGCTTGAAGCTGCTGAGGTTGAATGAGGAAGAGTATGTCCTTTGATGTGGTTGAAAACTGATCTTGAACAGACTTTCTCAACAGGATACTCTTTGGTTGGGACAAATACAGAGGAGTGTATTTGTGATTTTTCTTGCGCAGGGTCAGTGATCACTGTCTGCACAACAGTTTTAGGAAACAAGAAAAGGGAAACAAAAAAACAACTGCACGGGACCTAAGTAAAATGAATTCTTAATGACTGACTGTGCTAGTGAAACATATTGAGTAGCTTGAAGCTTAAGACAAAGGAGTTAATTGCTTTGTTGTATGTGACTATATGAAGGGTTGCTGTAAAGAAGAATAGTAAACTTGTTATATGGCAAACAGGCTATGAACTAGTGGTTGTATCAGTTAGGAAGATTCGTGTTAGTTACTGCCTTTGAGTAGTAAAGCTTGTAGAGCTTGGGAAGAATAGGTTGGAAAAGCTACAGAATTTTCATCAGTAACAGCTTAGACATGTATTGGGGTTAGTCTAGTTATGGATTTTATTGCTGTAAGACATGAGGGACAGGCAAAATGACTTGTTCCTAGTCCCTCCCAGTGCTGTTATTCTGTGCTGCTTGTGTGTTTTCAGAAATCTATGTATTACTTACTATTGTGCCTTTGTTCTTTAGTTGCCATTAGTTGTGGCAGGGGTGACAGCCCTTTCTTCACTCTGTTTCCCTACTGTAGAATTAGGAAATTTACAAAGAGGAAAAACGTGAATAGTCAGGAATATTTTGGAAAGTGTTTCCACTGTTAAACACTTCAGAATTTCTCAGAAATTCTGCATCCCAGCTGTAAAGAAAAGGCTTGTGCATTATTTCAAAGGGTTGAGAATACTTAATCCTGAAATTGTTTATTGGTTTTTTACTCTGTTTTGGCCTTGTACTTTGTCTCCAGTAGTATGTAGTTGGCACTCAGAAGTAATTTGATTCAGCTTGTCCTTCTGCACTGTTTGCTTTCTGTTCCGTTGTGCTGCTTTGCCTGTGGAGTCCTCTAGTCTGAGATCTGTTGTCTCACCTTGCCTGAATTCTGCCTCAACTGAATAGACATAGATTCAAAACCCGTGTTGCATTATTTTCTGGTTTCAGAAGTGTCCAGTCTTTTACTAGATAGACTTTCCTGGTTTTGAGTAACTTGCAAAACTGAGAGTATTCCTGCCTGCTTCCCAAGAGTCTCTGTTTTTCAGACAAGGTTATGTTAACAAATCCATGAAACCCCAATAGAAATTCTGGGCTCTTTGCTGTGTGTCTACTTGCATCTTCTGCTTTCTGCCCTTGTCTTTGTGATGTCTTCGTTTTGCACATCCTCTTTATTTGTCTTACTTGAGTAAATGAATCCATCTGTCACAATCTTCTCACCTGGATGTCTGAAAGTTCTCTTCCCGGCAGGGGAATTATTTCACTGTTTACCTCTTAACTTTTGTCCTTCCATTTCCTTCTCTGTTACTTTGGTTTTATTTGCTGCAACGCTTCCTCCTCTTTATTTTCAGGAGTACTTCTAATCTCTTAACATGAACTGTGTGTTCCTGTACTTCAGGTTCTCTTCAAAGATTTTTTCCATATCTCTTCTTTGACTTTGATTAATGTTAACTGTTGAGATTTTTCTGGATGTATTCCCGAGACTCAGTCTGAGGTTTAAAATCCATCCAGTAGTACTACTGAATTCAAGTCTGCAATTCAGAATTGCATCGTTTGGATAGCAGGGCCTTTTTAGAATTGAATTCAGTGGGATGTGAACAGAAGACTCAGGACAGCAGGGTCTGTTTTAGTTGGATAAGGCTTTTGGTTAACTCTTCTCATTCCTGTAGATATGGATATATCTTGTTTCATCTACATGCAAAACTTTGTAGTGTAATCAGTTACATAAAAATACATTCTCTTCCCTTCCTGTGTTTCTGGAAAATGCTCATGAAGATTTCTGTTTGATTGTTTTCAGAGTTGTGGGTTATACTGCTTTCTTTTAATTGGCTTGCTATGACAAATATAAAGCCTGTTCTTTTCAGCCTTTAGTTTACTAGCTATTAACAACAGAATATTTACAGTGAAAAAGATCTAAGGGGATAAACACATTATATTTTAGCACCTCAACATTTGCAAAAAATAAATGGACAAAACCACCTCCCTTCCCACTACAGCACTTATCTGGCAGAACTGGTTGGATTGCTTCTGTTCTCTTAGCTCTTGGGGCTGTTGTTTTGCCACTCATAGAACTGCTTCCCATGAGTTTATGTTGTGTTTGCACTGGAGGGGTTGAGAAGCAGCTGAAACTGTCAGCTTCATTCTTGTCCTGCATCCCACTGAATGTGAGCTGTGTATGAACTCAATAAGCAAATACGATTTTTGGTATTGCATTAAGTATATTCCTGTGCTGTGCTCTGGTGGTATGTAACTGTTCAGGCTTTGACATTATTAATGGAAGCATGCCTGACTTCAGCATGTGCAAGGCTTAATCATGAGCATCTAACCCATCTTTTAACAATGAGGCAGAGTTCAAGTAGATTTGCAGGTGATCAGTTGTGCCAGACAAAACTGAATTCCTTCTTTGATAGAACGACCAATTCCTTTTTTCCTCCAGACAAAGAGAAGAGATGTAGTCCCATATGTCATACTTCACTTGTGCTCTTGAGGCTGTGCCAGACAGTAAACAGCTAATTCATGTAAAAGAGATGATCGTTGCGAGAGTTGGTGTTTACTGAAGGAAACAACTGCTTGTGGTTCTTTTTTTTATTTAGGGCAACCACCTCAAAAGCCATAAGCAACAACAAAAATTCCTACAGGAGTGATTGGAACGAGAGATGTTGACAATAAGGGGATTTTCCAAGGGCTCAAATTGAGGGCTAGTCTTGCACTGTTTGCAGTAATGACCTTGGCACCAAAAACTCGTTGGGATTTTCTTATGAGAATTTCTGGTGTGTTGTCAGTAGGTGACAACTGAGGAAACACATGTGCAGCAGAACACATGCATTTGGGACATGATACAGATACAGAAAAACCAGTGAGACTGAGCATGTCAAGGCCAATAACAGCCCTCCTGGGAGACAGTAGAAATCCTTATCGTTGCAGCATGGATAACTGGAGAGAAGTGAACATGAGAGTGGAAGATGTATAGGAAAAGATATTCTGTGGAGAATAAGCTGCAATTAAGGCATTGTACAATGTTCTTCCAGCTGGAATATTACTTGCAGTTCTGGCTACTATATTCAAGAAACATTGATTGAAGCTGCTTGGAATTCAATGAAGGGAATATTATGGGAATAAAGAGCCTGTTATGGAAGGACAGTAGAGAAGTTTTTCAGTCTGTGGATAAGAACTAATGGCTGGATAAAATAAATGTAAATGAATGGAAAAGCTCTTGCCTCTTAAGGTGGGATCCTGGAAGAGCCTCTGTGGTCATTTGTCCAGTGTGTTTTCCCCCAACTCTTTCTGTACAGGGAGTGATATTGTTTAAACCTACCTTTATAAATGAATCAGTTGGGTATCTTACATGAGTTATTGCCTTTGTTTATAAACAGTATTGGACAGTATTGATTTATGTAATTGAAAATGAAAAATCATCATTATGAAGATTTTGTTTGGGACCTGAGCAAGGTCAGTTGAGCTCCCAACACGCTGTGGAAGAAAACTTGTTTTTATTCTTGTGAATTATGTTTTTAATCTCTAATGTCGTTCTGGGAACACTGTTACATCCCTAAAAGGCAGCAGCATATTTAAATTATCCCAGTAATGAATAATAATATACAGTAAGGAATAATAATAGTTTCATTATAAGTGTTAACATTTTCACTGATAGTTTAAAATAAGGAAATGCTATTTATCAGATGTCAAAAACAGGATAATTTACCAAATGCAGAAATTTAGGATTTAGTGAAATTAATTCAGGTGTAAGAATATTGGTGGCCTGTATTTGACTCCTGCATAGTTTGCAAGGTTCTTGCACATAAAACCTAGTTTTGTGGTATTTTTGCTTCTAATTCTACCCTCTTGTTAGCAATTTGTGGGTCAGGCTGGGTCACATCACACTTCATTTCAGTTTTCAGTTCCTTCTTACTTCATCTACTTTTATTCCTCCATCATACAGGTAGTTAGGACAGTCGATATATGAATCATTGTGGAGATGACTGTTCCTGTAACATTTGAAAGAAAAAATTGTTTTTTGATCAAGCATTCCCAGTAAAATATAAATAATTCTATGTGAACCAAAAAACTCTGAGTAACTAGTGAAATAAGTTGACCTTTTTCTTTGCAGTTTTGCAGGTAGGAAGACAAACCTGATGAGCTGAATGAATTTTCTGTTTAGCTGCTGTGTCTGAAATAAAACTAGTTCATAGACTGCATGCAATTTCAGTTATTCATTGGTGGGGTATTTCTTGTTTTGCTTGTAGTTGCCTTGTGGTCACCGGTGTGAAGAGATTTGCCATTCAGGTGATTGTCCTCTGAACTGCAGCCAGAAGGTTAAACTCAAGTGTCCTTGTAAGCGACTGAAAAAGGTAAGTTTTGAAGTTGCAGTTCTGAGAGTGACATATTTTCTTTGTATGTTCCTAGGCTTGTGTACATGGATTGTCTCTGGTCAAGACTGGAATAGAATCAGTTACTTGAGCAGAGCAGCAACAGCAGCTGAAAGTCTGGGTGGAACAATCAAAATATTCACTAAGGAAAATAAAATTCATTGTAGAAAATGTTAGCTCCCAGATTTGCAATACCTTTCTCTTCAAGCACACTTCAATTTTTGTAGTTCCATTAGGAAAATAATCAGATGATCTGGAGTGATTTAAGAAGTCAAAGCACATTTTCCTCATTAGGAACTGAGAAGTTTATAATTACATAAATTGGAACAGTCACAGATGTTTTGAATTCCTAATTGACGGTTGTCTGAGGCCCTTAAAGCAAACAGAGGCATCAGCATCCTTAGCTTTCAGCAGAGATAAAGGACAAAGCTTATAGCTATCAAGTATGATGAGGGGAAAAACAGAGGCTGCTGTGACCTCTTGACAAGTGTTAATGAAAAATTCACTATCTGGCTTGAACAAAGCATGCTTAAATTATTTTCAAGACCCGGTTAACTTCTGAGCTTTCCACACAGATGCAGTTTCCCCAGAGTTCTTAGCTTCTCCAAGAAATGTCTTCAGAAATCTCAGATCTTGCAGGGCGCGTGTCCAAGAGAAAGGATGGTAATGCCCAGAGTACGTGCTTCAAATTGAGCAGTCTCTGCTTATAAATAACTAGCTTTTCTTTATTTGTAAGTTGAAATGTTGACTTCTGCTGAGGATAAATTATTTTGTTGTGACTAAGTGCTCTTACTAATTTCAGTTTTTCTTACTCTACTGTGTTCAGTAAAATCAATAATATCATTGGTTGCGTGTATACTTCTGCTTCTTGTTCCTTAAGATATAGGTTTACAGTTGGACTTGATGATCTTTGAGGTCTTGTTTCTTATGCCAGACTTAATTGAATAAGGAAGATGGGTATTTCCATGATAGCTCTGTTACATCTAGTTGTTGCTGTCCCTAATTTTCGTACTGTTTTTGGAAAACTGAAATGTGTCATCATCTTCTGCTGAGTTCTGACACTGTATAGCTATTTCAGACCAGTTCAGATTTTATTGTCCCAGAGTGCCGGGATGTCTTCAGTGATTATGTGGATGTCCAACTGAAATGTGGTAGAAAGAAGCAATGAAATTAATGTTTAGGATGCTCACTTTTCACTTTTACAGTGGCCTGAAATGGAACATTCCAGATCTGCTATTCTGAAAGTTTTATGGTCCTTAAATATGATGACGGTTACTTTTTTCCCCCCCCTCAATCTTGTAAATTTGATTTTAATAAGGTGGAAAGGTTGTTGAGTTAATTATATAATTAATAAAAATTAATTCTTATATGATGACAGCCCACTTATTTAAATAGCCACAAAGTGGTCCTTCTGATTCCTAATGAAATGGTGTCTCCCTTCAGAAAGAGAAGAAAACACTATCCCCACCTTAAATATCATCTCACTGTTTTTCAGGTCAAGCCCCAAATCCATGCTCTCTTTTGTACAGAGAGCTACAGTGTAGAGGGTAAATGCTGGTAGAACCAATAAGCCATTGATAATTGGACTGTGTATTAGTTGCAGCTAATCTGACTGCAGAAATATGACTCATTTCTGTAGTGTGAAAGATGATGTCTTTTAACGTTTGCTTTATGCATCTGCCCTTGTCTGAGATCGTAATTAGGGTATCTTTGATTCCAGAAGGTCCTTATGCATATTTGCTTGGAGCTGCATACTTACAGCAGATAGTGCACTTCTTTCTTAGCTTGGATAGGACAGTGTACCAGTCTTCTGTGCCTGCAGCCTGCAATCTTGAAGATAAGGAGAAACAGAATTGAGTACCTAATATTTGCAGCTGAATTCTCCTCTACCAGTCTTCTGTCTGTGTATACTACTGGTGAAGTTGGGAGTTGACAGGACACGTATTCCAAGCTGCTCTGTAAATATGCCTCATCTGAACCATCACAATTAATATCAAATGTAGGAGCTCATAATTTGAGTGCAAAACAGGAGGATTTTTTCTTCCTTTTCTGGTGTTGAAGTTAACTGTTGCATCATGAGGCTATGCATGTAAACATGCAAGGTCGTATAAACCACTTGAATTTGTAACCCACAACTTGTAGTGGACCATATTCTTAACCATCTAGGCAGGTGGTTTATCTTAGCATGCTGGAATTGCTCTGAAGAAGTTAGTTTTTGGATTTTGCTGTATGCTATGAAAATTGTTCTGCATATTGTCAGAAAGCATGAAAACCAGAATAGCTTCTGGCTATGTTACTGTGCTTTCCTGACAAAATTCTTCATAGGCTAGTAGTATAGATTATAAGATTATAACTTTCTCTCTGTGCTGGTATTCTGTTTTGGTTTTGTTGGTGTTTTTTTTTGGTTTTTTTTCTGTTGTTGTTGTTGTTTGTTTTGGCCTTCAATGTAAGGGGGAGGAAGGAGAAGGAAGTAGGGGAGATCTTCCCATGACCAGACCTTGCCCTGTAGTTTCAGCCAGTTTAGAGAATTGATACGAAGTTTCAGAAGAGTTACTTATTAGTTACTTTGCATGGTATCTTTTGTAACAGAGTTCACGAGGTTATATTGCTTTGTCTTAAATAAATAAGTGAAAAAAAAAAGACAAGAAAAATTAAACTGAACCACTTGATTTATTCTTGATTCAGTTTATCTTATCAGAGAGAAGGAAAATAGAAAAGGATGCTTGAATACAGTTACAGTTTCAAATAATATTTATTTATTAGCTTCATTCTGTAAATATACCGAATAAAATTGTTTTACAATTTTCCCAACAAAATGAACGTTATAATTAAATTTTTATATAGGGAAATGAATTACAAACAATTCAATTTATACTTAACAGGAAGTACAGTGCAGCAAGATACAAGAAGGCCAAGTTTCCCTGGAGTGTGATGCGTTATGCAAGGAAATGAAACGGAAGGCGTCTGAGGTGGTGTATCCATTTTAGTTATGTTATCTTCATTGCCTTGAGAAAAGTTGGAAAAAACAGGCAGATCACTATTTTTTCAAGACAGTAATAGCAAGAAATGCATTGTAACTCAGCGTACACTTTAATTGCACATTTAATTTTTGGACTATTGAATCTGGCTTATAGCTGAGAATTGCACTACTTGTAGATAGTGTCAACTCACTTGATGAAACACTGTGTTAAGGTAATGCTCTATTACCTCTTTATTTTTAATGTACATTGGAACTGGAGATTTCCTCTTCAGCCAAGAAGTGCTAATCAATGATAATAAATCATTACTGCTAGTGAGAGCTATAGAAGCACTTCATTTAGGCCTTACTTTTACTTTGAAGGTTAGCAAAGTGTTATCTTGTGTGTTCCTGTCACACAGTATTAGGTGACTGCCACAATTATAGAGAGCTTTCAGCAACTGCATGTGCTTTTCAGCCCATTGTAAACATGGATGCTCTCCAATAATTTTGTTTGAAGTAAAGAAACTGCTGCATAATCTCACCTAAAGAGACAGAATATCCACATTGTTTTCCTAGGCCTTTTATGGAAACATGAGGAAGTGGTGCATGAGCTGGTTAAGTTTCTGGCATTTAATTTGCTGTCTTGAATGCTATGTAACAGTTCTGTAGAGTGATCAGTTGTAGTTCCAGGTTTTATTTTTCATAAAACTTTCTGATGGGGAAGCAAATGTAATTGCATTGACAGTTTCCATTACGACAAGAGCAGTAGAACAATATGAGTATGCATTATCCAATATGTCATTTGGTACAAAAGTGCAGATTTCCTTTTGCTCTAGCAGTCAGGGCATATTTAACTACTTGGAATGAAGTGTGTGAGTGTAAATTACATACATATATAAGGATTTACCCATCAGTGTACAGTGTGCTGAATTGAGGATTGAGTTACTGAAAGCTTAGAGTGACTTTATTAAGGAATTTTCCCTGGTATTAATGAATATATATATTTATATTTTCCCCAGGTTTTATATTTGTCATTTGAATTTTCCAGTTAGTCAGAAGTTTAGTTTTATAACATGGTAGCGTCTCTTATGTTCCATGTTTTTCAAACATGAATTGATAGAGGTTTTTCACAGAATGTTTTAGAATCTGAGTAAGCTCATAGCTCACTTGGTGAAGGTTTTGCTCGCTTTTCTGAGAACTGTTCTATAAATTATGGCTCTGTAAGATAATAGTTTTACCTGCTTTTACAACAGTTACTTATCACTTTGTATGTCTGGACAGATAAAAGAGGCAGAAGCCAAAGCTGTTATTGAAGAGGAGAAACGAAGACAACAGGTATCAAACTTAACTCTTCTTCCCCCCCAACCTCGTTGTGTTAATAAATCACTTGATGCATGTGCAGCCCAATCTGTATACTTTGTATAGTGTTTCTCCCAGTTACTGCTTTCAGCTGTTATGTTGTCCTTAGGTATGTGCCATGAGTGATCTACAGTGGTTAAAAGCAAGTATATTTTCTCTTAACAGTTCTCACATCTGTGGGCAAAATGGTAATCATTTGATGTCGCATTAGAATAACTGTATAATGTATACATATATTTAAATACAAAATACTTCTGATTTTTATCCATCATTTTATAATTCCTTAAATTCTCAGAATTACTAAGTAGCCTCTGTAAGGTTGAATTACTGAGTGAAACTTCTTACTTACTCCCCTTCGTGAGAGTGAAGAAACCTAAATTGGTCTCTGTCCTTCAAGGTCTGGTGGGAGTGGGGAATTTTTTTGTAATTGCTGGCTCTGGTGAATGTGTGTTGTCAGCACTGTAATCCAAGAAGCTTCTGTGCCAGCTGCCTGGAAATACTATCACTAATCTTGTTTCAGAAATTAACCGTAAGCTTGGTTGCTGGTGACAGCTAACTCAGGTTTATCATCTGGGCGCTGCAGCCTCAATGCACTCCTTCCAACAGGCTTGTATGCCTGTGACAGAGCACAGACCCCCCCGGTTGTACACCCCCCATCGGACCCCCCCCACATTAGATCCCCCCATTGTATCCCCCCCCCCCCATTGAATCCCCCGCCCTCCATTGGATCCCCCCGTTGTACCCCCCCCCTCCCCCACTGAACCCCCCCCATCGGACCCCCACCCCATTAGATCCCCCCCATTGGACCCCCCCCGGACTATCCCCCCTCTATTGGACCCCGCCGTTCGATCCCCCCCCATCGGACCCCCCCGGTCCCGGTCCGTCCCCACTCACCGCTTCCTCCTACGGGGCTACCAACACCTCCGCACTTTACGGCGACGCTGTCGCAAAAGCGCCGCACCCCGCTGTGCTTTACGGCGCGCCGCGAACTGCAAGTCCCAGTGTCCCCCGCGCTGCGCCGCGTTACGTCTCTCCGGGGACTGCAACTCCCAGCGTCCCCCGCGCGGCTCAGGCGCAGAGCGCGCGGTGTGAAAAAGGCGGGAAGGCGTCGGGCGGGAGCTGAGGTGAAGCAAAATGGCGGCGGGGCCGGGAAGGGCCTTGGGGCGGGATGGGCGCCATTGGGCCTCGTTATAGCGGGATAACGGTGTTATTCTGGGACGTGGAGTGAGAGAGACCGGGCGGCCAGGGGGGATTTGAGGGGAAATAGTGAGGAAATAATGCTCAATGGGCGTGTGTTCCCCTCAGGTGAGCGGCGCCATGGGCAAAAGGAGGAGCAGCCAGGTGACAGGTAATGACTTAAAATGGCCTCCAAATGGCCAAAAAATGGCCTTAAAATGGTCTCAAAATGTCCTCCAATGGGCCTCCAAGCGGTCTCAAAATGGTCACCAAATGGCCTCCAAGCAGCCGCAAAATGGCCTCAAAATGGCCACCAAATGGTCACAAAATGGTTTCCAAAGGGCCTCAACATGGCCACAAAATGGCGTCCAAGCAGCTGCTGTTCCTCTTGCAGGTGTTGACCACCATGATGGCCCCAATGTCAAAGTCAGGGCAGGACTGAGGGGAGACAACAAGGGGGGGGACGACTATAGTGGGGACAACAATATGGTGGACAGCAAGGGGGGGGACATCAATGGAGGGGGCACAAATGGAGGGGACACCAATATGGGGGACAGCAATATGGTGGGCAGCAATATGGTGGACAGCAATATGGAGGACACTAATGGGGGGGACACTAATATGGGGGACAGCAAGGGGGGGGACATCAATGGAGGGTACACTTATAGAGGGGACACCAATGAGGGGGGAAACAATGGAGGGGACACCAATATGGCGGACAGCAAGGGGGGGGACATGATTGGATGGGGCACCAATGGGGAGGACAACAATAGAGGGGACACCAAGGGGGGGGACACCAATATGGCAAACACCAATATGGCGGACACCAATATGGTGGACACCAATGGAGGGGACAAAAATGGAGGGGACAGGGACACCAAGGGGAGGGACAGCAAGGGAGGGGACACCAGTATGGTGGACACCAATATGGCAGACACTAATGGAGTGGATACCAAGGGGGAGGACATCAATAGAGGGGACACCAAGGGGGGGGATACTAATATGGGGGGCACCGAGGAAGAGGAAACCAATGGAGGGGGCAGCAATATGGGGGACACCAATGAGGGGGACATCAATGGAGGGGACATCAAGGAGAGGGACAGAAATGGGGGGGACACCAATAGAGGGGGCAGCAATGAGGGGTATGTAAGTGGAGGGGACACTAATACGGGGGACACCAAGGGGGGAGACAGCAATATGGGGGACAGCAATGGGGGAGACATAAATGGGGGGGACACCAATATGGAGGACATCAGTATGGGGGCCATGATTGGAGGCGACGCTCTGGACAATGGCGGAGGGATGGACTCAGTGCATGGAGATGGAACAGAGAGGTAATGGGGGGAAATGGGAGGGTGGGGGGCAGAGGGGGGGCTGGAGGTGGAAATGGGGCTTGGGGGTAGGAATGGGGCCTGGGGCCAGCAATGGGTCCCGGTGCCCCCCAGCTGATGGGGTTTGGGGTCTGTTTGGTTACAGCCGCTCTGATAACGGAGGCCCAGCAGCCGCCCCACAGCTCAGCGTGATGGAGGAGCTCAGCCCCACAGCAGCCCCATTGGCACAGGTAGGACAGGGCCTCTGCCCCCCCAGCGTCACCCCACAGCTCTCCATGGTTATGGGGTAGGGAGCACACAGGTTATGGGGGGGTTTGTTCCAGGATGGGATGGATGGCTGCGAGCAGCAGGAGGACCAGAACAGCCCTGAGATGGGGGACCTACAGCCCCATAGCACCCCACAGCCCCATAGTGACACCGATGGGGGCACAGAATGCATTGAGGCCACCAAAGAGCCATTGGAGGGGGAGTGGGCAGCCAAAGCGGAGCCCACTTGTGGGGCAGAGCATGAGGAGCGCTATGGGGCTGGCACTGTGGGGCTGCCCCACATCTCAGCACCGGAGCACAGTGGGGTGCCAGGGGGGGACACCGAGCTCCTGCAGGTAATGCCAGAGTACTATGAGAACCAATAGGGAACAGCCCCATAGCACCCCACTGCACCCCATATTGTCCCACTTCACCCCATAGAGCTCCAGTTCACCCCAGTTTACCCCCCATTCCACTCTAGATTGCCCCAATTTACCCCAGTTCACCCCAAATCACTCCAACTTACCCCAGTTAACCCCAGTTCTCCGCCATTCACCCCCAAATCACACAAATTCATCCCAGTTCCCCCTCAGGTCACTCTCATATCCCCCAGTCCCCCTCAATTTGCCCCCATTCACCCCAAATCATCTCAGTTCCCCCCAAGTCACCCTCAGATCCCCCCAATCCCCCCCTGTTCTCTCCCATTCACCCTAATTCATCCCAGTTCCCCCCCCAGTCACTCTCAGATCCCCCTTGCCCCCATTCACCCCAAATCACCCCAATTCATCCCAGTCCCTCCCCAACCTCCCCAATTCTCCCCCATTCACCCCAATTCACCCCAGTCCCCCCCCAAGTCACCCTCAGTTCCCCCAATCCCCCCCAATTTGTCCCCATTCACCCCAGTTCATCCCAGTTCCCCCCCGTCACTCTCAGACCCCCCCAATACCCCCAATTCTCCCCCATGCACCCCAATTCACCCCACATCACCCCAGTCCCCCCCCAGGTCACTCTCATATCCCCCAATCCCCCCCCATTCACCCCCATTTCACCCCACATCATCCCAGTTCCCCCCCCAAGTCACCCTCAGATCCCCCCAGTTCACCCCATTTCATCCCAGTTCCCCCCAGTTCAGCCCTTGGTGCCCCAGTTCACCCCAGTTCCCCCCCATTCACCCCCAAATCATCCCAAATCACACCAATTCCCCCCCCAAGTCACTCTTAGATCCCCCCAATCCCCCCCAATTCACCCCCAAATCACCCAAATTCATCCCAGTCCCACCCCAAGTCACCCTCAGATCCCCCAATCCTCCCCAATTTCCCCCCATTCACCCCAATTCATCCCAGTCCCCCCCCAAGTCACTCTCATATCCCCCAGTCCCCCTCAATTTGCCCCCATTCACCCCAAATCATCTCAGTTCCCCCCAAGTCACCCTCAGATCCCCCCAATCCCCCCCTGTTCTCTCCCATTCACCCTAATTCATCCCAGTTCCCCCCCCAGTCACTCTCAGACCCCCCCAATCCCCCCAATTCTCCCCCATTCACCCCAATTCACCCCACATCACTCCAGTTCCCCCCCCAAGTCACTCTCATATCCCCCAATCCCCCCCCATTCACCCCAGTTCATCCCAGTTCCCCCCAGTTCATCCCCTGTTGCCCCAGTTGCCCCCATTTCACCCCATTTTTCCCCCAGCCCCCCACCCCCTCCCAGCCTGCAGCCCCTCTGTGCCCTGTGGACGCCGATGGGCACCTGGCCTCACCCAGCTGCACCCCCAGGTCAAACCCCCTCCCCCCACTAGAACCCAGAGCTCATTTTGGGCTTAAAAAGCCCCGGATTGGTGCCATTTTCACCCCCTTTGACCCCCAGGAATGAGGTGGCACCACGTGAGGATGCGTCTGCGGTGCTGGGGGGGCTGATCCTCGAGCTGTCCAACCTCAAGTGAGTGCTGGGGGGGGGTTAGGGTCCCATTGGCACTTATGGGGTCTCACTGTCCCCTGTGGGGTCTCACTGTCCCCTGTGGGGTCTCACTATCCCCTATGGGCTCTCATTATCCCCTATGGGGTCTCATTGGTCTCTATGGGGTCTCACTGTCCCCTATGGGGTCTCATTGTCCCTGCAGCCGCCGTGTGATGAGCGCCCATTGTGCCCTATAGGGGTCTCACTATCCCCTATGGGGTCTCACTGTCCCTTATGGGGACTCTCATTGCCCCCTATGGGGTCTCATTGGTCTCTGTGGGGTCCCATTGTTCCCTATGAGGTCTCATTGGTCTCTATGGGGTCTCATTATCCCCTATGGGGTCCCATTATCCTACAGCCGCCGTGTGATGAGCGCCCATCGTGCCCTGGAGTCGCTGCTGCGGCTGCGTCGTGAGCGGAGCCGGGGGGTGAACAACAGCAGGAGGAGGAGGAGGAAGATGGAGGGGGACGAGCCAGGATGAAGCTGCAGCTGTGAGTGGGGCTTTATTGGGGGAAAAAAGCCCATAATGGTGCAATAAACACACGAGTGTGAGCAGGGTTGGAACAACACAACTACACAATAACACAACAACACAACAGGGAACGGCTGCTGAGCTCTGCTCCTGGTGCAAAGTGGTGGTGTAAAGCTGACGGTGCACAAATGATGGTGCAAAGTGGTGGTGCACAACTGAAGGTGCACAAATGATGGTGCAAAGTGGTGGTGCACAACTGAAGGTGCACAAATGATGGTGCAAAGTGGTGGTGCACAACTGAAGGTGCACAAATGATGGTGCAAAGTGGTGGTGCACAACTGAAGGTGCAAAGGGATGCTGCAAAGTGATGGTGCACAAGTGATGGTGTACAAATGATGGTACAAAGTAGTGGTGCAAAGTGATGGTGCAAAGGTATGGTGCACAAGTGATGATGCACAACTGAAGGTGTAAAGTGATGGTGTAAAGATGATGGTGCACAAGTGGTGGTGCAAAGCTGATGGTGTACAAATGATGGTGCACAAGTGATAGTGCACTAATGATGGTGCACAGTTGGTGCCCAGCTGCTGCCTTCTGTCCCACGTTGCGCTCAGCACAGCCTGGGGATGACACAGAGTGCGTTATTAGTAATAGTAATTAGTAATTACGGCCTTAATTAACATCATCACCACCACAACTGCCCCGACACACACAGTACAATATGTGGGGGCCAACCCCATAACCCCTATAGCCCATAACCCCTTATAACCCCACAACCCCAAACCCCAATAACCCCATACCCCTATAACCCCATAACCCCATAGCCAACCCCATAACCCCCACAACCCCATAAATAACCCGATAACCCACAAGCCCATCACCTAATAGCCCCTATAACCCCATACCCCATTACCTGCTATCAGTCACCGCCGTCCCCGTGTCCCCGTGCTCTCGGTGCATACACAGAGCGATATGACGCCGGGGTGAGCGGGCAGAACCTCCTGGTGTGCGCGTTGTCCCGCGTGGCGCCGCACTGCGGACACACGTAGCGCCGCAGGATGGGGCACAGCACGCGGCCACGCGCGTCCTTCAGAGCGTGGCTGCTCCACACCGCGCGGGACTCCCCGTTACGGCGGCAGAACGGGCAGAACGGGGACGGGAAACGGGGGCGGGCTGATAAGGGGGGGCGGGCCGACAGGGGGCGCTGTGGTGGTGCGATAGTGGGTCGTGATAGTGAGAAGGAGGGCCTTGGTGGTGATAGGGGGGGACATGGTGATAAGGGGGGATGGGGGGATGGGGGGGGTCCTGCTGATAAGGGAGGTCCTGCTGACGCTGTGCTGAGCCGTGGTGACACCGACACACCTGGGGACACACACAGACATGGTGGAACATGGCAAATGGCGACCAGGGATGGGGACACCCCCCCCAATATGGTGACCCCAGTGGCAATGACCCCAGGTGACCCCCATTATGTTGACCCCCCCCCATGACAGTGACCCCAGTAATGGTGACCCCCCCCAATACGGTGACACCCCCATGATGGCGACCCCAGTGACACTGACTCCAGGTGACCCCCCGGTCACATTGCCCCCCCCTGCCGTTGCCCCCCCCACCCCATTCCCATACCTGCCGTCCCGGTTTGGTCCGCTCGGTTCTGTCCCGTCCCGGCTCGGTCCGTTCCGTTCTGTCCTGTCCCAGTTTGGTCCGTTCCATTCAGTCCGGTCCTATGGTTCCGTTCCCGCAGCAGAGCCCTCAGCAGGGCCGGCAGCCCCATGGAGTCGCACCACGGCTCCCATATAGGGCCGTGATCCCTTATAGGGCCCTGATCCCATAGGGGGCTCTGATCCCATATAGGGCTGTGCTCCCTTATAGGGCCGTGCTCCCCTATAGGGCCATGCTCCCTTATGGGGCCGTGCTCCTCTATAGGGCCCTGATCCCATATAGGGCCCTGATCCCATATAGGGCTGTGATCCCATATAGGGCTGTGATCCCTTATAGGGCCATGCTCCCATAGCCGTCCATGCGCCCCTATAGGGCCGTGCTCCCCTATAGGGCCGTGCTCCCGTTGCCGTCCGTGCTCCATTCCCCCCCCCAGCCCCGTCCCCCACCTCCTTTATCCCCCGACCCCCCCCTTTATCCCCCCCCATTGGAGCCGCCTCGTCTGCCCTGTGGGGCGGCGGCGTCTGGGGCTGCTGCCGTGTGGGGTCGGTGGTGCTGCTGTGGGGTGGGGCTGGCACCGGGGGAGCGTTGGGTGGGGGGCACCTCATGGGGGCACGGGGGGGGCCCGGCGGGGGCTGATGGGCCCCTTTGGGGTCCCATTGTAAGAAGTTTGTAAACGTTTGTTCATTGTGTGGGGTGTCACAGTTTGTCAGTGTTTGGGGGGATGTTGCTGGGGGTGGGGGCTGTGCGGGAGCGGGGTCGAGCGGGCTGCCGGGTTCCTGGGTAATCCCCCAGTGGTGGACATTCAGAACGATTCTGCACAGCCAGTATGGTTTTGTCTTCTTATCTGGTTATGGAGTGTGACATTATAATGCACACTGGACAGAACTGGAATGCCACGAAGATTCTGTACAACAGTGTTACATTGAACTTGGAAAAGTTGTAACTCCATTGTGTACTGTGCTGTTATCTTGAACTTGAATGCACTGTTCTCTACAAGTTGACTAAGTGTTGCCATACAGCATTTCACAATTGTTAGGCAGATTGCTGTTGTGTGCTTTCAGGATTGTAGGCACTACAGCTGCATCACTTTGGTATGTTATTATGACAGCTTAATTGTTTTTTGCATATGTTTAATGTTTGATTCATTTGCGGAATAGCCTTAAATGTGCAAATCACCTTTGGAGTAACAGGGAGTACGTGGGGGAACCTTTACAGGGGCTGGAGATGATAAAGAGGGGGGAGATGTTGGGTATTGGGCAGGTGGTGCCTGCGTGCACCAGGGCTGGAGTCAGGGAGGTCACGGGTATCTGATAGGGGCGGTCACCTGCACCATTAAATAGGGTTTGTGGCATGGCATTAAACTGGTACTTTCGGCGTTACACACTGTGTGTTCTGGTTAGCATTTGGGCTGCTGTGCTAACAGATGTGTCTGGGGTTATCTTGTTTTAAAATGGAAGGGCTCGTAAGGAGCAGAGGGATGTGAGGTATTTCTAGTCCGCTTCATGCTCCCGATTCTAGAACCCTTCCAATTGTGAGGAGAACAGAAGTGCTGAGCTGTGTGCGTGTTCCACGGTGCAGAGTCCAGTGACAGTTGGTGCCCGGTGTCTGTGCCGAGCAGCATTGAGGTCTTTAGGAACGTAGGAATCTGCCAATCTGTTGTGAAGGTACTAAAGGTAAAAAGGCAGCATTTCTATCAGTATTGGAGGAGGGAAGGAAACTTTGTCCTTAACTGCTGTTTTTGTTCCCTTTGTCATGCAGTCAGTCCAGCAACTAACTTGAGAGCCCGACTTCTCCTCTCTTTAGTTTAGATTTGGGAAAATTCCCTGAAAAAAAACATTTTTTTTTGGAAAATTCACTAGTGTTTGTGTGAGTAAAAGGTTCCAGCCTTTCCTTACTGACTGTAGGAAATGCTTAGCACAGAAAAGTGCAGCACTTTAATGAAAGAGTTCCGAATCACTTGAATTTAATCTTCTGTCTGTCCTGGTTGTAGGTTTTACTGCATTTGATACCTTAAGAAAAACCAAAACCAACAAAACAAACCTAAAATACCAAAATATTTGATTTTTACATCAGAAAAGAAAAAAAAACAACAACCCAAACCCTTGTTGTGGCTGAGCAGAACGTGCTGCAGCTCCATGCAGTGCTGAGTTACCGTATTCAGGCACATGTGTGTGGATTTGTGTATTGATACGCACTGGCATGCTTTTGCTGTACAGGTAACAAAGACAGGGGAAGGTTTTAGTGTTTTCTTCATAGGTGAAGAAACCTTGAAGACCAGAAATTCCAACTTACAGAATTTGACATTGGCAAAGTGAGGAGGAAAATTCTTCCTACCCCGTTATTCTTAATTGACGGATTCAGTGTTGGTTCAGCCTACAGGAGAAGTGAACTGCAAGGCTTGGAAGATCGCTGTCTTTGCTGAGGTTGTCCAGGTGGGTGAGCTTGAAGACCTGCAGCGGTCAGACAAATGTGTTGGGGTTACTCACTGCTGTCACTCGTGGTGTTGAAGGAGGGGCTCCATTGGAGGGCTTGCAGCCGTGCAGCCCAGGGGCTCCGTGCTGAGTCAGGGTGATGTTACTAGAGTTTGACCAGTGTTGAGGAGGGCAATGTTTTGAAACAACTGCTCCTGAGTGACTGATTGAATGAAGAAAGCTGGGAAGATGATAGATAGGAGCACAGCTCAAATTTATGTGCTTCTGATATTTCAGTTTTTTCTTGCATGCTCACCTTCTTTTTGCTCCTGTGGCCTTTGCCTTGCAGATTGTTTTCCTGAATTTAAGCTTTTACTGGGTGAATGTTGTGTAGGGGGGGATTTCCTTGTTCACCCAGTAGCCAGTTGGATGGGCAACTGGAGACTCAGCATTTATCTGTGCGGGTTTTCAGCCTTGCCTGCCATCTTTGTGCAGTGGTTGTAAGGTTAGGATCAAAGTTTTAAATTGATCCTTTTCTTCCTGTAGCTACGCTGCCAAGTCCACCAGAGTCTGCAGGTGACGATCCGAGGGCAGCTCAGATAACAGTGCAGCAGAGCAAGCTTTCCGTGCAGTCCGATCCCTCTCCACAGTCATTGGAAGTGATGGAAGTGGAAAACTCAGAGAATGTCCCAAGCCCGACACATCCTCCCGTTGTCATCAATTCTGCAGATGATGACAAAGGTGATGGTGAGTGTGGTTGATTTCCTGGTTCTCTAGTAGTTACTCTATTCACTTAGGCTGCTTCTATGTGTTTACCAGGTAAGTGTAGCAGTTTAAATAAAGAACCCATCTGTAGTCACTTACATTTGTACTTAAGAATATTAACTGTGGGCTGAAGTGTCATTGTATGAGCTACATAAATGTGGGAAATCTGATTGAATTCCTACCGCGTACCTGAAGAGGCTGATTTTTTCTTTCCTTGTACAGACCAGCTTTCTAAGGAGGGAGAAGAAATAAAAACACCTGTCCAGCAACCAGCTAAAGAAAACCATCATGGATTGCGGATCATTTCCATTAGGAAATCTAATGCTGATACAAAACAAGGTATTCCAGG
The DNA here is from genome assembly GCF_054131305.1 of Coturnix japonica. NCBI lineage: Eukaryota > Metazoa > Chordata > Aves > Galliformes > Phasianidae > Coturnix > Coturnix japonica. Next base: position 444,589 of record NW_028188964.1, read on the forward strand.
ATTAATCAGAAGCACTTGCCAATTAACTCCAAAGCAATTTATTGTACAAACACAACAGAACATAGGGTTGCTGAATGGACTCGGCTATTTCCATGATCTTGTTCCTACCTCGTAACTTCATGTGCCTTTCAGATTAGGAAGGTAAACTCCTTTGTTTAGAGCATTAGAGCACGACGAGGCCACAGCATGGAGTTTAAGTGCCTGTATGTGCATCTTTCCAACCAGTGGTGAAAGCCACATTTGCTGATAGAGGAATCTAATGTCATGTGGATGGGATAAAGTAAGGGATAAAGCCTACTTTTAATATCCAGAAGGATGAAAGGAGGGCAGCAGACAGACATCAGGTCCATGGTGCTCTTAGCTGTGGGGAGAGCTGACAGGGTTTGTTCTGCATGCTTCTGAGCAGGAGGCAGTTTGCAGAGCTGTGGTCCTCAGCGTGTGCCTCTGTCCTTCAGTCTCATTCACTGCTCTGTGTTCCCAGATGACAGTCTGAATTTTGGAATAAAAACACTTGAAGAGATCAAACTGAAGAAACAAAAGGATAAAACCAAACAACAAAGTGGTGAGTTCATATGCCCTACTTTGTTATCCTTCTGATAATACTCAGATAGCTGGCACTGTGTTGGGGAATAGAGCTGTGCAGTGGTTGTTGCACATTGGACAGTAGTGAGTAAGAAATGCGCTTTGGTCTTTGTGACAGTTCTGTCAGGTTTGCTTTTGTTGTTGGCAGTGGCTTTTCTTTTTCTTGTTGTAAACACTGTCTGTTTGTTCACTTGCATCAGAAGGGCCTTCAGGAGCTCCTGCTCATCTGCTCCAATCCCAGACTGTTCCTGTGCCTAAGAAGGAGAATGTGCGGACACTGGTCAGAACTGTGACGCTGTCTGCAAAGCAGGGTAATGAGGAGTACCTTTGTTTCCATTTGGTGGCTCCTAAGTGGAATGGATAAATTACAATTGGGACTTACCCTGAGTGCATTACAGTTGCAATATTATTTTCTGTCAGGGCTGTCAAAGTGGTGTCTTTTGGGTGTATTTGTTTTGGGTGGGAAATGGGCTCACAAGACAGTAATTCTGTTGGTTTCTGACAAATAAGCACTTTGTTTTTCTTTGTTTTAGGGGAGAAGCCCGTGATTCGACTGAATATTGCTGATAAACCTGGAAAACAGGAATCCTTTGTAGGTAAGGGCTGCTTGTGAGCTGCTGTTTGGCTGCCTCCACGCAAATGGGAGGGCACTGCTGAAGCAGGAGGGAGGAAAATGTGTCGTGGGTCTGTGATGACTCCATGTGGCACACAAGTGTAGCAGCTGGAAGGTGAATTTGAAAACATACACTTGGAGAAACCACAGTTTGTGGTTGACTGTTGTAAAAATCTTTCTCCAAAGGAATTATCTTAGGAATGTTGTTGTTTTCTCTCTGTAGCTGATGTCAGTGGCCTTCTGCCGAAACGCAGCCTTGCAGAAAGGCTGGGGAAGAAGATCAAGATTGACAGAGCACCAAGGAGAGGTAAATGGTCCTTGGTGTTTGCTGCACAGATTCTCTAGGCTTTCTGCTTGTTCTTTCCTGGGAGCGTTCTCTTTGCGTGCTTGCTGAAGTCTTCATCACTGGGATTTGAAGTTCCTTTCCCTGCCCCGTTTTGAAACGTGAGCACAGAGCTGGCATTTATGCAGCATCCCTGGTTTGTTCCGTTCTGTAGTTCAAGGCATGAAGTCTCTGAAGGAGAGACAGGGACATACTTGTGCTCAGATAGATAATAACTAGGTATTACACCTGCTTTCCCCTTTTTCCTTCTCATGAATTTAGACCACTTCCACAGAGCCCTAAATGTTAATTTGAAAGGGAAAAATCGGACTGGTTTTCAAAATATAGGACAGGTGGCTTTGGAGAGAAAACTGCAGAGTGAAGCTGTCCTGTGATGTGCTGTTGGGAACACTCATATTCTGTTATATTATGACAAATCTGCAAACTTAAGCTCTCGTTGGACTCTCATTTAATCATTATGCTTCTCCTTTCTTGATGATGGCAGAGAAGGGTGCCAAGCCAGCAGGGGAGATCCATGTCAAAACTCTGGAAGAGATCCGTCTTGAGAGAGCGAATCAGCGAGGAGAAACCCCAGCTGCCCCCCAGGCAGAAGGGTGCTGTAAGGTGGAGGATCCCAGCTCCAGGGTGAGGCCTTCCCCTGCAGTTCACATCAAAAGCTACTCAGAAGCCCTGGCTGAAAGGAAACACAAAGGACTGGAGGAAGAGAAGCAAAAAGTAGAAGAGCTTCTTACTGACAAGAGAGCTGAGGGTAAATGCAAGAACAAGAGAATTTTCCCTCCACCTGGGCCGGGTAAAGTGAAACTGGAAGAGCCACGGCGTAAAATCAAGAGATTGGAAGAAGTTCATATTAAAACCTTGGAAGAAATCAAGCAGGAGAAAGCCCTGCGGATGCAGCAGATCGCAAATCCAGCAGGTAAGGAGGTGCTTCACTGTCTGCTCTGCCGAAGTGCTTCCCCTGTCAAGCAAATGGAGTTTGCTTAGAATTGCCTGGGCTGTTTCTTACAACATGCAAAGGCAGGAAGTGCCAGGATGTCCATCCATGTGTTTTTCCATTGAATCCGTGGTGTCTGCCTGCTTCATTCTGGAAAATTCATTCGCTGTGAGGTTTTGTAATTCAGTTTCTCCTGTACTTTCTTTCTGCCATGTTTTTGGTGTGGCATGTTCTGTGTGTTGATGCCAAGGTTGCCTTCATCTTTGGCGTGTGTTGCTTAGTTCGATATGTAAATGTGTTTGTAAAGCAAGGATTGACTCCTCAACATGGGGGCCAACCTCTGTCAGAAAGGTCAGGGGGTGAGTTATTCATTGGGGAGGTGAAAGGCTTTGTGATGAGACAGCATGTGAAGGAGGGAAGAGCTTGGATACTGTATGGACTGCGTGATGTCGCCTCTGTCTGTGCTTTGTTATTGAATGTGAGGAAATAAGCACATGGAGGAAACACTGGCACTCAGGTTTCTTTCTATGCTTGCTGTTGACCAAGTGATTTTCTTTTTCCTTGTTTTAAAGCACCTGGAAGAGAAGAGGAAAAGACTGCGGAATGGAGCAGGGCTGCTCCCAAAGCTGTCTCTGCACCCGCAGAGGTGAGTCCCTTCTGAAGATGGACACATTGACACAATTTCTTCACATGTTCTCATGTCTCACTGCTCACCATGTGCCACCATCATGAGTGCATTCCTACCTTCCTGCCTTTGGTGAAGAGCTGCAGCCATGTTTCACAATCCTGATACTTTCAATGGCTTTCCCAGACAGCTTTGCACTCCTCAAACTCAGAATTGATCTGATTGTATCTGGCAGTGAGGCAGTAACCCTGCTGGCACCAGGTACAACTTGTGAGGTTAACGTGGGGGGCACTGGATACAAAAAGGCCACGACGGCTTCGTGTTCAGGGAAATCAGACTGTGGGTGGATGTTGTGTAGGGGAACAGGAATGACTTTCTGTTGCTCAGATAGAATGTGGTAGGTAACAACTCCAGTACTGCGCTGATTTAAACGAGCTTGCTTTGTTAATTGCACACGTTTGAAACAGTGTTTTCACAGCAAAGCATGGATCTTGTTATATGCAGGCATTTATGAAAGGGTCAGTGACCCAAGTGACAGGAATGTACTGTTCCAGGTGCAGCCGTTTTTGCAGTATCTCCAAACTGATTTCCTTCATACACTCCCCCTGGTGTTTGTTCTGATTTTGCACTTACTTTATTTCTTTTTAGCCCTGGGATCAGAGTACACCAAATTCTAGAGCTCAAGCAAAGAGCCTTGAGGGGACAATAAAGGAGAAGCTGCAGCTGAGACAACCGGAGAAGCTGAAGAAGAAAGTGGCTGCTGTGCCGGCTGCTGCTGAAGAAACAGTCCAAGGTAAAAGTGCAGAGCTTAGCAGTCCTGAATCCACCCTTCATGGTCAGCTTATCAGCTTGCAAAGGCCTAAGTGAAATCTCAGCACGGTGGGCACCAGCATTGCCAGGGAAACCATCAGCCCAACCTCAGGAGCAGAGAACTATGAATGAGTGTTGAGTGTGAGGTGGTCCTCGGAAGTAAAGGGACCTGAGTGCTCATGGTGGGTGCGTGCCTTTGCTTAGTGCTAGAAAGGGAAATGCTTATTTTCTTAGTTCACTTGTGTTCCTTCCAGCCAGACTTCAGCTTGAGAACGAGGGACAGACAGTGGCACTGAGCTGCAGACTTACCTGTGTGATAAACCCCTGGATGTATTTTGTGGGTCTGTTGTGGCTTGCACAGCGTCTGGTTGCACACTCTTGTCTGTAGCTGCTGCTTTTTCCTTTCTCTAGAGGGACCATGTATTGCTTTCTCCTGCTGTAGGGCTGTTTCCCTTGTCTGGGTTATAATATGGTGTAGCTGTGCAGTTTCTTTGTTCCTTTGGTCGGACTGTTGGTATGCAGCACTTACTGTGGAAGATATTGCTGAGATTTGTGGAAAGAGCAATGTAATTTTGCTGGCCGGATGTATTTAACTGTGGAGAAGAGCTGTGGGAATGACAGGACAACCTGGACTCCTCTCGAGGCACAATTGTACCAGCTCTCTCTTCTTCCTGTAGCCAAGGGCAACGTTTGTGTGAAGCCTTGGGATGGCAAAGCCAGCAGCCCCACGAAGCGAGCAAGGAAGCGGAAGGCTGCTGAGATCTCTCCTTCTGCTGTGGCAGCTGTGAATCCTCGGAGAAGCACTGAAGAAGAGGAGCCTCCAGCTAAAAAGGCTAAAATAGCAGCTTTGGTAAGGAGGGGAGGAAGTGTCAGTGCTGTCCTGGTCAGGCTTACTGTTAACTTCCTTCAGGAGCCCCTTGGCCCCCATGTTGGGTTAAGGCTCAGCAGTGCTGAAGGAGAAGTGCTGCAGAGGAAGGATCTCCTGAGCAATCATTGACTTTGTCTTCCTTCTTTCCAGACTGCTGCTCCAGCCCTGCCGGAGGTCAGCCTGCTCACCAAGGCTGTAGAAGATGACCTTGAAAAGTTCATCTCGGAATTCTTAGAGGAAATGGAAGGACAATATGGCTTGGAGCTGGAGAAGGATGTGGATGAACTCCATCTTGAACTTTCCGAGATGATTGACAGTATAACTGAGTAGTCTTATAGTATATATATATATATATAAATAAATATTTTAAAAGGCTTCACAATAATGAGTCTTAAAGTCTCTGAACTGGTAAAAGATTGGCAGACTACATTCCATTGTCCTGAGTTTTCCTGCGGGTCAGAGTTGAGGTCCTGTGCATCCATTCCCTGCTCCTGGTTGGCTCCTTTCAGCAGCAAGAGGACAAAGCAGTTCTGTGACAGCCCAGAAGGACGTCCATCCAGAAGGAGAACCCACGTCTCCTCGCCCGCTCCTTCTTCTGTAGGTGAAGATGGGGCAGAGATGGAGGTCAGGGTCTGCTGCACAGCAGGGGGATCATGCAGGACTCGGGAGCCCAGCAGCACAACAGTGCTGGAAGGAGCCCTGTCCTCAAGGAGACCCCATTGCATGGGGAGACCACTGTTGGATGGGGAGACCCCTGTTGGATGGGGTGAGGGTGCTGTGTGTTCTGCCCCTTACCAGCTGTGCCTCCACCAGCTCCGGCAGCACAGCCCCAGGCTCACACTCCACCTCCAGCTCCATCTGATGCTGTTGCCTGTGTTGAACAAGGCTTGGTTGGAGTCTATCACCACGGGGGGCTCCCCAGCACTGTGTGCCCACCCCCCAGGGCTGGGATGGGGCTGCTCTGCCACACCGTGCAGTAACCAGAGCCCCATCTCCAGCAGCACTGCAGTCCCATTGCTGCCCCAGGTGTGTCAGAGACCCCCGTGTGCAGGCGTGGGGTGCAGGGTCCCATGGGTGGGTCCCACTCACCAGGCACCCTCCAGCTCCAGCTCCTCCCGCTCCTCTCGCAGGCGCTGTTTCTCTCTGTGCAGCACCTGGAAGACAAAAACATGAGCTCCAGGTCCACAACATGGGGGTGGGCAGCCCCCCACCCCTTCCCTCAACCCACCACACTACCTCGATCTCCTCTGTCTCAGCCTTCAGCTGCTCTTCCAGCTGGGCAATGAGCTGCTTCTCCTGCAAGACAAAGCGTGTACCACCAGGGGTGGCTGCGTTGGGTCCCATTCGGCCATGGGGGACGGGGGGGCTCATCTGGGCAGATGTGACCTCCCCCCTTAATATGGGGGCTTGGGGGGCGGTTAAAGGTGAGTTAATGGGGTTTAATGGGGTTTACTAGGGATTAATAGGGATTTATTAGGGATCAATAGCAGTTAATAGGGATTAATAGGGATTAATACGGGTTAATAGGGGTTTAATAGGGATTATTAGGGGTGTAATGGGAATTTATTAGAGATTAATAGGGATTAATAGGGGTTTAATAGTAATTTATTAGGAATTAATGGGGGTTTAATGGGGTTTAATGGAGGTTAATGGGGGTTTAATGGGAATTAATAGGGGTTATTAAGGGTTATTAGTGGGTTAATAGGGGATTAATGGGGCTTAATACGGGTTTAATAGGGATTTATTAGGGATTAATAGGGATTAATAGGCGTCAATAGGGGTTATAAGTGAGTTAACATGGAATTAATAGGGGTTAATGGGGTTTTAATGGAGATTAATAAGGATTTATTAGAGATTAATAGGGATTAATAGGGAATTAATAGAGGTTAATGGGGATTAATAGAGATTTATTAGGGATTAATAGGGATTAATAGGGGATTAATAGGTTGTAATGGGGATTAATAGGGATTTATTTGGAATTAATAGGGGATTTATTGGAGATTAATGAGGTTTAATGCGGGTATAAGGGGGTTTATTAGGGATTTAATAGGAATTAATAGGGATTAATAGGGGTTTAATGTGGATTAATAGGGATTTATTAGTAATTTAATAGGATTATTAGAGGATTAATAGAGGATTAATAGGGATCAATAGGGGATTAATAGGGATTAATAAGGATTAATAAGGTTTAATAGGGGTTTAATGGGGATTAATAGGAATTAAACGGAATTAATAGGGGTGTAATGTGGATTAATAGGGATTTATTAGTAATTTAATAGGATTATTAGAGGATTAATAGAGGATTAATAGGGATTAATAGGGGATTAATAGGGATTAATAAGGTTTAATAGGGGTTTAATGTGGATTAATAGGAGTTAATAGGGATTAATAGGGTTTCTTAGGGGGTTAATGGGGATCGATGGGGGTTAATGGGGGTTAATGGACGTTAATGGGGTTTAATGGGAGTTTAATGGGGTTTAATGGGGATTAATGGGATTTAATGGGGTTAATGGGGTTAATGAGGTTAATAGGGTTTAATGGGGGTTAATGGGGTTTAATGAGGGTTTAATGGGGTTTAATGGGGGATTAATGGGGATTATAAGGGATTAATAGGGTTTATTAGGGGATTAATATGGATTAATATGGATTAATAGAATTAATAGGGATTAATAGGGATTATTAGGGCTAATAATTATTAGAGCTATTAATTATTAGGGCTATTAATTAATTAATTATTAGGGCTATTAATGCCATTATTAGGGCTACTAATACCATTATGAGGACTATTAATTAATTATGAGGGCTATTAATTAATTATTAGGGCTATTAATGCCATTATTAGGGCTATTAATTATTAGGGCTATTAATGCCATTATTAGGGCTATTAATTATTCAGTCTATTAATTAATTATTCCGGCTATTGATTAGGATGATTAATTAATTATTAATTGATTATTAATTATTAGGCTAATTAACCCTAATTAACTCCATCTTTTCTCTTTCCAGGTCCATATCGACGACGGAGAGACTTCCGCCCCCCCCTAATTAGTTAATTGATGATTAATTAATTAATGACCTGCCATTAATTAATTAATCCATTAATCGAGGCCTCATTACCACTTAATAACAGGGACCGGGAAAGGGGGCGGGGCTATGCAAATCAGGCCAATGGCTCATGAATATATAATCATATGCTAATGAGTTCTCAATGTTAGTTGATTGGGCGTGGTGGGGTTTGACAAAGCCACACCCCCTTCACTTGCATAAATAATTAATGCGCACACGTTAACGAAGCTGGTGCCCGATTGGTCGGCGTCTTGTTCTTCCTTCGTTCCGATGGGGTTAATATGGGGGGGTGGGGGGGGTTAATTAAGGCATTAATTAAGAGGTTAATTAAGGGGTTAATTATGGGATTAACGAGGGTCGATGTGTGGCCGGGGGTGGGGGGGAGGGGGAGATGATGGATGCGGTTGGATGAGAATAAAGATGGCGGAAGAGCGACAGGGTCTGGTGTTATTGGGGGGGGTATGGGGTATATGGGGGGGATGGAGCCTATAAGACCCTATAGACCCCATAGGACCCCATAAAAATCAATAGGACCCCATAAGAATCCCATAGGACTCCATAGAACTCATAAGTCCCTATAAGACCCCATAGGACCCCATAGACTCCATAGGACCCCACAGACCCCATAAGACCCTATAAGACCCCATAGGAACCAATAGGACCCCACAAGACCCCATAGGAATCAATAGGACCCCATAGAACCCCATAGAAACCAATAGGACCCCATAAGACCCCATAGAACCCCATAGGAACCAATACGACCCCATAGAATCCCATAGGAACCAATAAGACCCTATAAGACTCCATGATACCCCATAGAACCCATAAGTCCCTATAAGACCCCGTAAGACCCCATAGAACCCCATAGAGACCCCATAGGACCCCATAGAACCTCATAAGTCCCCATAGAACCCCATAGGACCCTAAAAGACCCTATAGGAATGAATAGGACCCCATAAACCCCATAGAAACCATAAGTCCCTACAAGACCCCATAGGACCCCATAGGAAACAATAGGACCCCATAAGACCCCATAGGAATCAATAGGACCCCATAGAACCCAATAAGATCCCGTAGAACCCCATAAGACCCCATAAGTCCCTATAATACCCCATAGGACCCCATAGGATCCATAGGACCCCACAGACCCCATAAGACCCTATAAGACCCCATAGGAACAAATAGGACCCCATAAGACCCCATAGGAATCAATAGGACCCCATTAGAAGCCATAAGACCCCATAAGAACCCGTAAGACCTCATAAGACCCCATAGAAACCAATAGGACTCCATAGGAATCAAAAAGACCCTATAAGACTCCATTGACCCCATAAGACCCCATAAGATCCCATAGGACCCCAAAGGAATCAATAGGACCCCATAAGACACCAGAGACCCCATAGGAACCAATAGGACCCCATAGAACCCAATAGAACTCCATAAGACCCCATAGGACTCCATAAACCCCATAGAAATCAATAGGATAATTAGAAACCATAAGACCCCATAAGAACCAATAGGACCTCATAAGACCCCATAAGACCCCATAGAAACCCATAGGATCCCATAAGACCCCATAGGAATCAATAGGACCCCATAGAACCCCATAAGAGACCCCATAAGACCCCATAGGACCCCATAAGACCCCATAGGAACCAATAGGACCCCATAGAACCCCATAAGAGACCCCATAAGACCCCATAGAACCCATAGGAATCCGTAGAACCCCATAGAACCCTATAAGACCCAATAGGAACCAATAAGACCCCATAAGACCCCATAGGACCCCATAGGATTCAAGAGGATCCCATAGAACCCAATAGAACCCAATAGAACCCCATAGGAACCAATAGGACCCCATAAGACCCCAACAGAACCCAATGGGATCCCATTAAACCCAATAGGATGCCATAAGACCCTATAGGACTCCATAGACCCCATAGGACCCCATAGGAATCAATAGGACCCCCAAAAACCCCATAAACCCCATAGGACCCCATAGAACCCATAAGTCCCTATAAGACCCCATAGAACCCCATAAGATCCCATAGGACCCCATAAGACCCCATAAGACACCATAGAACCCCATAGAACCCCATAAGACCCCATAGGACCCCATAGGAATCAATAGAACCCTATTAGACACCATAAGACCCCATAGAACCCCATAAGATCCCATAGAACCTCATAAGTCCCCATACAACCCCATAGGACCCTATAAGACCCCATAGGAATGAATAGGACCCTATAAGACCCCATAGAACCCCATAGGACCCCATAGAACCCCATAGGACCCCATAATACCCCATAGGACCCCATATAAACCCCATAGGACCCCATAGGACCCCATAAGACCCCATAGGACCCCATTAGACCCCATAAACCCCATATGACCCCATAGGACCCTATAAGACCCCATAGGACCCCATAAGATCCCATAGGACCCCATAGAACCCCATAAGGGGAAGGAAGGAGCCCCAAATTCCCCTTATTAACCAATCAAACGAAGCTTTTCCTGGTCTTTCAACCAATCAGAGCTCTCCTCCAGCCCTCATTTGCATACGGCTGAGGCAATAGTTACACAGCACTAACGGCTTCATCCTATAGGAGGATATAGGGTGAGACTATGGGGTCTATGGGGTCTTATAGGGTTTTATGGGGTGTATGGGGTCTTATGGGGTCCTATGGGGTCTTATGGGGTCTCTATGGGGTCTCTATGGGGTCTTATGGGTTCATATGGGGTCCTATAGGGTCTTATGGGGTTCTATGGGGTCTTATTAATTCCTATGGGGTCCTACGTGGTCTTATGGTTCCTATGGGGTCCTATGGGGTCTTATAGGGTCCTATGGGGTCCTATGGGGTCCTATGGGGTCTTATGGGGTCTATTGGGTCTCTATGGGGTCTTATGGGGTCTCTATGGGGTCTTATGGGGTTTTATGGTGTCCTATGGGGTCCTATGGAATCTTATGGTGTCTATGGGGTCTCATTGGTTCCTATGAGATCCTATAGATTCCTATTGGTTCCTATGTGGTCTTAAGGGGTCTCTATGGGGTCTTATGGGGTCTTATGGTGTCCTATGGGGTCTTATGGGGTCTCTATGGGGACTTATGGGGTTCTATGGGGTCTTATGCGGTCTTATGGGGTCCTAGGGGATCCTATGGTGTTTCATGGGGTCTATGGGGTCTTATGGGGTCCTATGGGGTCTCTATGAAGTCCTATGGGGTCTTATGGGGTCTCTATGGGGTCCTATGGGGTCTCTATGGGTTCTTATGGGGTCTATGGGGTTCTATGTGGTCTTATGGTGCCTATGGGGTCTCATTGGTTCCTATGAGATCCTATAGATTCCAATTGGTTCCTATGGGGTCTTATAGGGTCTCTATGGGGTCCTATGGGGTCTTATGGGGTCTTATGGGGTCCTATGGGTTCCTATGGGGTTTTATGGGGTCTATGGGGTCTATGGAGTCTATGGGGTCTGTGGGGTCTTATGGGGTCCTATGGGGTCTATGGGGTGTTATGGGGTCTTATGGGGTTTTATGGGGTCTATGGGGTCTTATGGGGTCCTATGGGGTCTTATGGGGTCTCTATGGGGACTTATGGGGTTCTATGGGGTCCTAGGGGATCCTATGGTGTTTCATGGGGTCTATGGGGTCTTATGGGGTCCTATGGGGTCTCTATGAAGTCCTATGGGGTCTTATGGGGTCTCTATGGGGTCCTATGGGGTCTCTATGGGTTCTTATGGGGTCTATGGGGTTCTATGGGGTCTTATGGTGCCTATGGGGTCTCATTGGTTCCTATGAGATCCTATAGATTCCAATTGGTTCCTATGGGGTCTTATAGGGTCTCTATGGGGTCCTATGGGGTCTTATGGGGTCTTATGGGGTCCTATGGGTTCCTATGGGGTTTTATGGGGTCTATGGGGTCTATGGAGTCTATGGGGTCTGTGGGGTCTTATGGGGTCCTATGGGGTCTATGGGGTGTTATGGGGTCTTATGGGGTTTTATGGGGTCTATGGGGTCTTATGGGGTCCTATGGGGTCTTATGGGGTCTCTATGGGGTCTTATGGGGTCCTATGGGGTCCTATAGCATCTTATGGGGTCCTAATGGTTCCTATTGATTTCTATGGGGTCCTATTGATTCCTATGTGGTCTCTATGGGGTCTATGGTCTCTATGGGGTCATATTGGTTCCTATGGGGTCCTATGGGGTCTTATGGGGTCTCTATGGGGTCTTATGGGGTCTATAGGGTCTTATGGGGTCTTATGAGGTTCTATAGAATCTATGGGGTCTTATGGAGTTGTATTGATTCCTATGGGGTCTTATACGATCCTATAGGGTCCTATGGGGTCTTATGGGGTCTGTATGGGGTCTTATGGGGTCAATGGGGTCTTATGGGGTCCTATGGGTTCTATGGGGTCATATGGGGTTCTATGGGGTGCCATGGGGTCTTATGGGGTCTTACAGGGTCTTATAGGTTCTATGGGGTCTATGGGGTCTTATGGGGTCTAATGGGGTCCTATGGGGTCTTATGGGGTCTTACAGGGTCTTATAGGGTCTATGGGGTCTTATGGGGTCTTATGGGGTCCTATTGCTTCCTATTGATTCCTATGGGGTCATATTGCTTCCTATGGGGTTTTATGGGGTCTTATGGGGTCCTATGGGGTCTTATGGGGTCTTATGGGGTCTATGGGTCTTATGGGGCCTTATGGGGTCTTATGGGGTCCTATGGGGTCGTATTGGTTCCTATGGGGTCCTATGGGGTCTTATGGGGTTTATGGGGTCTTATGGGGTCCCATGGGGTCCCATGGGGTCTTAAGGGGTCTTATTGCTTCCTATAGGGTCTAATGGGGTCCTATGGGGTCTTATGGGCTCTCAATGGGGTCTTATGGAGTCGTATTGGTTCCTATGGGGTCCTATGTGGTCTCTATGGGGTCTTATGGGGTCTTATGGTGTCCTATAGGGTCCTATGGGGTCCTATTAATTCCTATGGGGTCCTATTGTTTCCTATGGGGTCTTACGTGGTCCTCCAAGGCCATAGAGTTGGAGGGCCGGGGGGGATAGGAGGCTCCTCCAGAATCATAGAGTTGTAGGCTGAGGGGATATTAAGTCCTCCAAGGCCATAGAGTTGAATGGGAAGGGGGGATAGGAGCCTCCTCCGAGCCCCATAGCTTAACTAGGCCTCTAACACCCCCATTCAGCCCTTAATTAACCCAATTAAACCCTTAATTAACCCAATTAAGCCCTAATTAACCTCATTAGAGCTAAGATGGACAATGAGGCCTTCGAGATGGGACCCGAGGAACCCGTCGGGTCCCGGAAGAGAAAAGATGGACACCATAAAGAGGTAAGGATTGGGGTGAGGCCTAGTGAGGCCTAGTGAAGCCTAGCGAGGCCTAGTGAGGCCTAGTGACAACTCTATAGAGTTCCTATGGGGTCTTATGGGGTCTCTATGGGGACTTATGGGGTCCTATGGGGTCTATGGGGTCTCCCCATAGAGACCCCATAGAACCTCTATGGGGTTCTATGGGGTCATATGGGGTTTATGGGGTCTAATAGGGTTTTATGGGGTCCTATGGGGTTCTATAGGGTCTTATGGGGTCCTATGGGGTTCTATAGGGTCTTATGGGGTCTCTATGGGGTCTCTATGAGGTCGATGGGGTCCTATGGGATCTTATGGGGTTCTATGGGGTCCTATTGGGTTCTATGGGGTCTTATGGTTTCTAAAGGGGTCCTATTGATTCCTATGGGGTCTTATGGGGTCTCTATGGGGTCTCTATGGGGTCCTATTGATTCCTATGGGGTTCTATGGGGTCTCATTAGATACTATGGGGTCTTATGGGATCCTATGGGGTCTCATTGGATACTATGGGGTCTTATGGGGTCCTATGGGGTCCTATGGGGTCTTATGGGGTCTCTATGGGGTCTTATGGGGTCTACAGGGTCCTATGGGGTTCTATGGGGTCCTATGGGGTCTTATGGGGTCTATTGGGTCCTATGGGGTCTCTATGGGGTCCTATGGGGTCTTATGGGGTCCTATGGGTTCTTATAGGGACTTATGGGTTCTATGAGGTCATATGGGTTTCTATGGGGTCTTACTAGTGAGGCCTAGTAAGGCCTAGTGAGGCCTAGCGAGGCCTAGCAAGGCCTAGCGAGGCCTACCTAGGCCTATCATGGCCGACCTTGGCTTGGATTGGATTGGCCTAGCACAGCCATCTTGGGCCTACCTTGGCCTACCTAGGCCTGGATTGGATTGGATTGGCCTAGCACGGCCATCTTGGGCCTATCATGGCCTACCTTGGCCTGGATTGGCCTAACTAGGCCTAACTAGGCCTAGCATGGCCTACCTTGGCCTACCTTGGCCTAGCAGGGCCTAACTAGGCCTAACTAGGCCAAATTAGGCCTAACTAGGCCTAACTTGGCCCACTTCGGCCCGGTTCGGCCTATGTAACCCCCCCTTTCTCCCCTCCCCCCCATATCCAAGATGGCGCCCGAGTGGGGCAGGAGATCCCTATGGAAGCTGTTCGGCCTCTGCCTGTTGGCCGGCTCCATTACGACCGCCGTGGGGCTGGGAAGCTTGAGCGTCATCTATAGGAAGGCGATTAACGAGCTGCGTGTAAACGAGGTGGTTAATGAGGTGGAGGGGGACGAAGGACGGCTCTGGTTCGTGTATAGGATGGGGATGTCGGAGGTAAGTGGATGGGGGGGATATGGGGTGGGGGGAGGAAGTGGGGGGGAAATAAGGGGGGAAGAGGAAGTAGGGGGGATATAGGGGGGAGATAGGGGGGGAAGAGGAAGTGGGGGGGATATAGAGGGGAAATAAGGGGGGGAAGAGGAAGTAGGAGGGGATATAGGGGGGAAATAAGGGGGGAAGAGGAAGTAGGGGGGATACAGGGGGGAAATAAGGCGGGAAAAGGAAGTGGGGGGGATACAGGGAGGAAATAAGGGGGGAAGAGGAAGTAGGGGGGATATAGGGGGGAAATAAGGGGGGAAGAGGAAGTGGGGGGATATAGGGGGGAGAGGAAGTGGGGGAGGAAGGGAGGAGGAAGTGGAAGTGGTAAGGAGGAAGAGGAAGGGAGGGAGGAAAAGGAAGTGGGAGGGGAAGGGGAAGAGGAAGTGGGGAGGAAGAGGAAGGGAATGGGAAGAGGGAGGGGAATAAGAGGGGGAAGGGAAGAAGGAAGAGGAAGAGGAAGAGGAAGGAAAAGACAAAGTGGGAGGGAAAAGGAAGTGGGGGGGGGAAGTGGGGAGTAAGTGGGGAAGAAGTGGGAGGGGAGAGGAGAGGAAGTAAGAGGGGGAAGGGAGGAAGGGGAGGGGAAGAGGAAGTGGGGGGGGTATAGAGGGGAGAGGAAATGGAAGGGGAAGAGGAAGCGGGAGGGGAAAGGAAATGGACTTATGGGCTTATGGGGTCCTACAGGGTCCTATGGGGTCTTATGGGGTCTTACGGTGTGCTATGGTGTCCTATTGGTTCCTATGGGGTCCTATGGGGTCTTATGGCATGCTATGGTGTCTTCTGGGGTCTTATGGGATTCTATGGGGTCCTAAGGAGTCTTATGGGGTCCTATTGCTTCCTATTGATTCCTATGGGGTTTATGGGGTCCTATGGGTCCTATGGGGCTTATGGGGTCCTATAGGGTCCTATGGGGTACCTTCTTCCTTTCCTATGGGAAGGGGAAGGGGAGGGGGAAGAGGAAAAGGAATAAGCCCATTTGCTTTCCAGCCACAACGCTACCCCGGAGGTGAAATCCAATGGGCGACGTACCGGCTGGATCCCAAGCGTTATCCGGATCGAGAAGCTCACGTCTTCGCTCAAAGCCTCCACGAGCATCAAGCCAAAATGAGCCTGGCTTTAATCAGGATCAAACCTGGAGCGCTCCGGGTCCCCCACTGGCATTTTAATGCCAACGTCCATGGCTACGTGGTGCAGGTAGGCCGCAGCCTTTGGTTTTGCTTCCACTTCCTCTTTCTCTCTTCCACCTTTAAGAATATACTTCCTTTTCCTCTATGGCTTCATTTAACCCTTATTCCCCTACCTTGTAATCCATTTACCTCGCGGGTCTACCCTAAAACCCTATAGGATTTGGCCATGTTATATAGGAGCGGCCCATGTTAATTGGGGGTAGCCTTTGGTTTTACTTTCACTTCCTCTTTCTCTTTTCCACCTTTAATCCTATACTTCCTCTTCATCCTTGGCCTCATCCAACCCTTCTTCCCCCATATTATAATCCCCTTACCTCGCGGGTATACCCTAAAATCCTATAGAATTTGGCCATGTTATATATAGGGGCGGCCCATGTTAATTGGGGGTGGCCTTTGGTTTTACTTCCATTTCCTCTTTCTCTCTTCCACCTTTAATCCTATACTTCTTCCTCCTTGGCTTCATCCAGTCCTTCCTCCCCCACCTTATAACCCTTTACCTCATGGGTCTACCCTAAAATCCTATAGGATTTACCCTATATTCTATAGGGCACAACATGGATCTCGCTTTTCCTCCCACTTCCTCTTTCTCTCTTCCGCTTTTGATCCTACACTTTCGATTCCTCTTTCTCCTTATCCATCCCTTCTTTCCCCACCTTATAACCCCTTTACCTCGCGGGTCTACTCTAAATCTAATAGGATTTCCCCTATAATCTATAGGGCACGGCCTGGATCGGCATCGTCACCCCAACCAACGTTACCACCTACCGAGCCGAAGTCGGCCAGGTCCTTTTCTTCCCCCGGAACGTTCTTCATTGGATCCAAAACACGGAGGACGGGGGGGAAGGAAATAAAAGCCGGACCCCAAAAGAACTTGTCCTCGTTCTCTTTTATGGGACCCACGAGGAGCTGAAGACATTGGAGGTGGATGAGGCCGTTAATGGGACCCCGAATGAAATCTTAATTGAGGCTCTACAGGTATGGGGGGGGGTGGTGGAAAATGGGGGGTTTTGGGGTTTTTTGGAAGGTCCTAGAAGGGATCGAAGGGATTGAGGTGAAAGAGGGGACCCGGCCGGTTAAAATGGTGGTGGTTGCGTCTCTCTATCACGTTCCTTTGAGGAGATATAGGGTTTTATATGGGATGGTTGGGTGTTTCTATGAGGTTCCATTGAGGAGATATAGGGTTTTATATGGGATTTGGGTCCTGGAAGGTTAATAATGGGGATTTGGGGTTGTCCCATTGGGTTCTATGGGGGATTTGGGTTCTGGAAGGGGAATAAGAAGGAACTTGGGTCCTGGAAGGTTAAAATGGAGGTGGTTGGGTGTTTCTATGGGGTTCTGTTGTGGAGATATAGGGTTTTATATGGGATTTGGATCCTGGAAGGGGAAAAGGGAGGTAATAGGGTCTTCCCATTGGGTTCTATGGGGATTTGGGTCCTGGAAGGGGAAAAGGGAGGTAATAGGGTCGTCCCATTGGGTTCTATGGGGTTTTGGGTCCTGGAAGGGTAAAAGTTGGTAATAGGGTCTTCCCATTGGGTTCTATGGGGCATTTGGGTCCTGGAAGGGTAAAAGGGAAGTAATAGGGTCATCCCATTGGGTTCTATGGGGGATTTGGGTCCTGGAAGGTTAATAACAGGGTTTCTTTGGGTCCTGGCAGCTTCGTAGCGTTCAGGATTGGATTGGAAGCTTCCAGAAGGTCCCGATCCTACAAAGCTTGAACCACCCCATAAATTTAAGTCAATTAGTGCGGGATGTTAATTACACCCAGGCGGATAACGAGCAAATATGGCGGTATTTATATGACCTCAAAGGTAAGGACCTCATAGACCCCATAGGACCCCATAAGACCCCATAAGACCCAATAGACCCCATTAGACCCCATAAGACCCCATAAGACCCCATAAGACCCAATAGACCCTATAAGACCCCATAAGACCCCATAGACCCCATAAGACCACATAGACCCCATAGACCCCATTAGACCCCATAAGACCCCATAGACCCCATAAGACCCCATAAGACCCAACAGACCCCATAAGACCCCATAAGACCCCATCGACCCCATAGACCCCATAGACCCCATAAGACCCCATAGAACCCATTAGACCCCATAAGACCCCATAGACCCCATTAGACCCCATAACACCCCATAGACCCCATAAGACCCCATAAGACCCCATAGACCCCATAAGACCCCATAAGACCCCATAAGACCCCATAAGACACCATAGACCCCATAAGACCCAAGAGACCCCATAAACCCCATAGACCCCATAAGATCCCATAGAACCCATTAGACCCCATAAGACCCCATAGACCCCATAAGACCCCATAGACCCCATAAGACCCCATAGAACCCATAAGACCCCATAAGACCCCATAGAACCCATAAGACCCCATAGACCCCATTATTACCCTTCCAGGACCTTAAAGACCCAATAAGACCCCATAGACCCCATTAAACCCCATTATTCCCCTTCCAGGACCTTAAAGAACCCATAAGAGCCATAGACCCCATTATTACCCTTCCAGGATCTTAATAACCCCATAAGACCCCATTATTCCCCTTCCAGGACCTTAAAGACCCCATAAGACCCCATAGATCCCATTACTCCTCTTCCAGAACCTTCTCAACCCCATAAGACCCCATAAGACCCCATAGACCCCATTACTCCCCTTCCAGGACCTTAAAGACCCCATAAGACCCCATTAGATCCCATTAGACCCCATTAGACCCCATTATTCCCCTTCCAGGACCTTCTCAACCCCATAAGACCCCATAGACCCCATAAGACCACATAGACCCCATTATTCCCCTTTTAGGACCTTCTCAACCCCATAAGACCCCATAGACCACATAAGACCCCTTAGACCCCATTAGATCCCATTAGACCCATTATTCCCCTTCCAGGACCTTAAAGACCCCATAAGACCCCATAGATCCCATTGTTCCCCTTCCAGAACCTTCTCAACCCCATAAGACCCCATAAGACCCCATAGACCCCATTACTCCCCTTCCAGGACCTTAAAGACCCCATAAGACCCCATTAGATCCCATTAGACCCCATTAGACCCCATTATTACCCTTCCAGGACCTTAATAGACCTCATAAGACCCCATTAGACCCCATTAGACCCCATTATTCCCCTTCCAGGACGTTAATAGACTCCATAAGACCCCATTAGTCCCCATTAGATCCCATTAGACCCCATTATTCCCCTTCCAGGACCTTCTCAACCCCATAAGACCCCATAGACCCCATAAGACCACATAGACCCCATTATTCCCCTTCTAGGACCTTCTCAACCCCATAAGACCCCATAGACCCCATAAGACCCCATTGACCCCCATTATTCCCCTTCTAGGACCTTATAGACCCCATAAGACCCATAGACCCCATAGACCCCATTATTCCCCTTCCAGGACCTTAATAGACCCCATAAGACCCCATAGACCCCATTAGATCCCATTAGACCCAATTATTCCCCTTCCAGGACCTTCTCAACCCCATAAGACCCCATAGACCCCATAAGACCCCATTAGACCCCATTACTCCCCTTCCAGGACCTTAAAGACCCCATAAGACCCCATTAGATCCCATTAGATCCCATTAGACCCCATAAGACCCCATTAACTATTGGAATAGATGGGTTGCCAAATAGTGATCTATTCGAAGACATAGGGGCTCAATAGGGAACCGTCGGGGTTGCCAAATAGCGAGCAATTGGAAGCTATAGGAGCCATTGGAATATATAGCTGACAAATAGTGATCCATCGGGATAGATAGGTGCCAAATTGTGATCCATTAAGGTTAATGACCCCCATTAACCCCCATTATTACCCTTCCAGGACCTTAAAGACCCCATAAGACCCCATAATTACCCTTCCAGGACCTTAATAACCCCCATTAACCCCCATTTTACCCTTCCAGGACCTTAATAGACCCCATAAGACCCCATTGACCCGATTATTACCCTTCCAGGACCTTAATAGACCCCATAAGACCCCATAGGACCCCATAGGACCCTATAAGATCCTATAGACCCCATAAGACCCCATAGACCCCATTAGACCCCATTGACCCCCTTTATCTCCCTTTTAGGACCTTAATAGACCCCATAAGACCCCATAGACCCCATTATTCCCCTTCCAGTACCTTAATAACCCCATAAGACCCCATTATTACCCTTCCAGGACCTTAATAGACCCCGTAAGACCCCATAGACCCCATAAGACCCCATTAAACCCCACTATTACCCTTCCAGGACATTAAAGACCCCATAGAACCCCATTATTACCCTTCCAGGACCTTAATAGACCCCATAAGACCCCATAGACGCCATAAGACCCCATTAGACCCCATTCTTCCCCTTCCAGGACCTAAATACCCCCGTATAATCCCATATTCCCCTTCCAGGACCCTTCCTTTAACCTTTCAGGACCTTTCTATCCCCCTTAGGTTCCCCTCCGGCACCATTTAATGGCGGAGTTTTCCATTGGGCTCCGTATCGACCTGCCAGGACCTGGATGGAACCAATGAATCTCATTTACATCCAGTCGCTCCTTCAGGTAACGCCTTTAAGCTGCCAGGACCTTGGAGGGGTCGGTTGCCAAATAGTGTGCCATTACATTACATAGGAAACCGGTGTTGCCAAATAAGGAGCCATTGGCATACATAGGAGCCCATCGTTGCCAAATAGTGAGCCATTAAAAGACATAGGAAACCATACTTGCCAAATAGTGATCCATTAGATTACATAGGAAACCAGAGTTGCCAAATAGTGAGCCATTAAGTTACATTGGAAAGCGTAGTTGCCAAATAGTGATCCATTCGATTACATAGAGCCCCATAGCTGCCAAATAGTCATCCTTAGACCTCCATAGAGCCCCATAGACCCCCATAGAGCCCCATAGAACCCCATAGAACCCCATAGAGCCCCATAACCCCCCATAGGACCCCATAGAGTCCCATAGCCACCGCATAGGACCCTATAGACCCCCATAGAGCCCCATAGGGATCCATTAGACCCCATAGACCCCCCATAGGACCCCCATAGAGCCCCATAGCTGCCAAATAGTGACCCATGGAGCCCCATAGGACCCCATAGACCCCCATAGCCACCCCATAGGACCCTATAGAGACCCATAGGACCCCATAACCCTCCACTGGACCCCATAGAGCCCCATAGCTGCCAAATACACACCCATTAGACCCCATAGAGCCCCATAGGACCCCATAGAGTCCCATAGGACCCCATAACCCCCCATAGAACCCCATAGAACCGTCATAGGATCCCATAGGGCCCCATACCTGCCAAATACAGACCCATTAGACCCCATAGAGCCCCATAGGACCCCATAGAGCCCCATAGACCCCATAACCCCCCATAGAACCCCATAGAGCCCCATAGCTGTCAAATAGTGATCCATTAGCCCCCATAGCTGCCAAATAGTGATCCATTGGACCCCATAGGACCCCTACGACCCCCATAGACCCCCCATAGGACCCCCATAGAGCCCCATAGAGCCCCATAGAACCCCATAGAGCTCCATAGCTGCCAAATAGTGATCCATTGACTCCTATAGAGCCCCATAGGACCCCATAGCCACCCCATAGATTCCCATAGAGCCCCATAGACCCCCATAGACCCCCATAGGACCCCATAGACCCCCCATAGACCCCCATATAAACCTATATAACCCTATGTGATCCTATATATAACCCATTGCAGCACCCCGATCCTCTCACCATAGCCACCCTAAGGATCTTCCCTAACGAACTTGGCCAACCCCATTATCATCTTAACGCTAACGAGCTGGCTTACGTCCTCCAAGGCTGTGGCAAGGTAAGGCCCTATATTGTATATAGGGGATATAGGGGGGTGGGATGCAAATGAGGCTTAATGAGATCATGAATATGCAAACGCAGGCCGGCCTGGTGTTGGAGAATGGGGAGAGCCTGAGCTTCGAGGTGGAAGTGGGGGACGTCCTATTCTTCCCTATGGGGAGCCAGCATTACTTGAAGAGCGGGTGCCCCGAAGGGATCCTATTGGTGCTGGGTTATAGCACCGGGAATATGGTGGGTCTATGGGGTCTATATGGGGTTCTATGGGGGGCTATGGGGTCTATAGGGGTCTATGGGGCTCTGTGGGGCTCTACGGGGGGCTATGGGGTCTATATGGGGTCCTATTGGATCCAATTGGGTCCTATGGGGTTCTATGGGGTCCTATGGGGGCTCTATGGGGTTCTATGGGGTCCTATTGGGTTCTATGGGGCTCTATGGAGCCTTATGGGGTCTATAGGGGTCTATGGGGGTCTATGGGGCTCTATGGGGGGTCTATAGGGGTCTATGGGTCACTATTTGGCAGCTATGGTGTCTATGGGGGTCTATGGGTCTCTATGGGGCTCTATGGGGTCTATATGGGGCTCTGTGGGGCTCTATGGGGTCCTATGGGGGTCTGTGGGGGTTTATGGGGTGTCTATGGGGCTCTATGGCGTTCTATGGTGTTCTATGGAGCTCTATGGGGGTCTTTTGGGGTCTGTGGGGCTCTATGGGGGGTCTATAGGGGTCTATGGGCCTCTATGGGGGTCTATGGGGGGCTATAGTTCTCTATGGTGTGCTATGGGGTCTCTATGGGGTTTATGGGGTCTCTATGGGGCTCTATGGGGTAACTATTTGGCATCCCTGGCCCTCCATTCATTCGAATGGATCCCTATTTGGCACCTATGGGCCTCCATTCATTCCTATGGAAGACTGTTTGGCAGCTCAGAGCCTCCATTTATTTTAATGGCTCACTATTTGGCACCTATAGGAACTCCAAACCCAGCGCCTCAATCGCTACTTCCGGTCTCTCCCGGCCGCCATCTTGGCTCGCCTCTTCAGTACGGATCTAGAAAAGACCCGGATGTTGCTCCGGGATTAATTAAAGCTCATTAATTAACGCTTGTAACTCATTAAACAGATGGCAACGCATTGATTGTATTGAGACGGTCCTCCAGGGCCATAGAGTTGGACGGGGTAGAAGAGACTTCCGGGTTTAGAGAGGCATAAAGGGACTTCCGGGTTCCGAACGCTTCCGAACGGCTCCGAAGGTTTCCGAAGCCCGAAGAAACCCGGAAGTCGAGCGGAGCGGCTCCGAACTGGACCCGAGCGGCTCCGAGCGCATCCGAGTGCACCCGAGTGGTTCTGAAGTCGATCCGAGCGCTTCCGAAAGGTTCCGAACGGTTCCGAAGACTGAAGAAACACTAAAGTCGATCGTAACGACCCCGAATGGCTCCGAACTGGACCCGAGTGTTTCCGAGCGTCTCCGAAGTCGACCGGAGCGCTTCCGAACGGTTCCGAATGGTTCTGAAAGGGTCCGAAGCCAGAAGAGACACGGAAATTGCTCGTAGCGATCCCGAATGGCTCCGAAGTGGACCCGAAGGGCTCCGAGCGTTTCCGAGCTCCTCCGAAGTGAACCCGAGAGCTTCCGAAAGGATCCGAATGGTTCCGAAGCCTGAAGAAACCCGGAAGTCGCTCGTAGCGACCCCGAACGGCTCCGAACGGCTCCGAACTGGACCCGAAAGTTTCTGAATGTTTCCGAAGTTGACCCGAGCGCTTCCGAACGGAACCGAAGCCCGAAAAACCCGGAAATCGCTCGTAGCGATCCCGAAATGGACCCGAGCGTTTCCGAAAGGTTCCGAACAGCTCCGAACCCGACCGGAAGCCGCCTGTAGCAACCCGGAAGTCAACCGGAAGTCGCTGGGAGCGGTTCCGAACCCGACCCGAGCGGTTCCGAATAATTCCGAAGGTGAAATCGAAGGAACCCGGAAGTAAACCGGAACTCGCTCCGAAAAGACCCGAGCGCTTCCGAACGGAGACGAAGTGGATCTCGGAGCAAACCGAAAGTAAACCGGAAGTCGCCTCAGAACGACCCGAGCGCTTCCGAATACTTCCGAAGAGAGCCGAACCGGACCGGAAGTCGCCAGACCAACCCGGAAGTAAGCCGGAATACCCTTCAGAAGGCTCCTCCGGCAGCCGAACCGGCTCCGAACACCAGCCGAACTTCGGCTTTATTCGGCTTTTTTCGGCTCTTTTCCGTTCCGGTACCGGGGATGGAGAAACAAGGGCGGGTGGATTGTCCGGCGTTACCGCCCGGGTGGAAGAAGGAAGAAGTCCACGCCTCCCTTTGGCCTCAAGACTACTAAGCTGCAAGGCCTCTTGGCCAGGCTCTGGGCCTCCCTCCAGGCTGTTTTACCTTAAGGCCTCTAAGCCTCCTGGGCAACCTCTAAGCCTTTAGGCCTCCCCCTATGCCTCTAGGACAGCTTGCAGGCATCTGTGCCTCCAGGTGTGTTCTCCATTACAGCTCAAAGCCTTCCTTTGTGCCATAAATGCTCATGGACTCGTGGTCTCTTTTTTGGCCTCCCTCTGTGCATCAGGCCCTCAAAACCTCAGTGCTTCCAGTCCAGCCCTTTAGTACCACAGTTCACGGCACTGTGGGATGGCCTGAGTTGCCAACTCACACTCTTGGCCACCCTCCATCTCCCGTGGCTCCCACACCAACCCCACAGCACCACCCACACTAAGCCCTGTCCCACAAATGCAGCTGCTGCCGCTCAACAATTCTTATTGGCTGAAAGCAGGAGAGTTGAGAGATCCAAAGGGGTTGTGAGATCAGAGGTTGGGGCTGGAAGGCAGAGCATCTGCAGCTTTCGTTCCTCACTGAGTCCTTTCTATTGGGAAAGGAGATGGAGGGAGGTGAGAAGATGGAGGGCAGGGATGTGGGGTAGGAACCCACCTTGATGCTGATGTCACGGCTCCGTGCCTGCAGCTTGTTACCTGGGACTCAGCCGTGTCAGCACGTTCCTCTGCCTCATCCAGCATGTGCTGTGCCCTGGGGAACTTGGCCAAGTTGGCCTGCTTGTCCTGTGGCTTAGCCCCGGTCCCCACCCCGGTCTCCCCCCAAACACCCACCCAACTCATCCCCGCAGCTCCTCCCTCCCCCCAACCAGCCTCGAGGCGGGCAGAAAGTTATCGACATCTCTTCATTGAATGATCAATCCCTAATTAAAACCCTCTGGTAGACATCAGAGTTTAGGGGTTTTTAGGGTTTATTAGGGTTTTTTATGGTTTTTAGGTTTTTTTAGGGGTTTTTAGGGTTTATTAGGGATTTTTAGGGGTTTTTAGGTGTTTTTAGGGGTTGCCATGGATTTCCAATCGGTACACACAGGTGTATTCCGCGTTCCCCCAGTTGCTGCGTACATCCATTTTAATCCTTTTGTAGGACTGAAGGGGCTTCTCCTGCCAATGCAAAGAGGAAAGGCTTCGTTATGGGCCGGAGGGGGACCAGTGCCCCATAGTGCCCCATAGCTCCCACTGTTCTCCCCATAGATCCCAAAGCATCCCATAGATCTCATAGTACCCCATAGCTCCCACTGTTCACCCCATAGATATGGGTAAACCTAATACACAGTCAATGATTTCCTGGAATTCTGATCCATATTCAATAGTTGTTTAGCATGCAGACCCCTCTCTTGTTATCACCCATCTTATAAGTGTGGGAATCAAATGTTGTTTGTGCCTTTAGAACAAGAGCAGAATCTTTTCTTTCAAGGTCTCAGTATATAAGTGAAGTAGTTTGTTGTTATTTCAAGGTCTCAGTATATAAGTGAAGTAGTTTGTTGTTATTTCAAGGTCTCAGTATATAAGTGAAGTAGTTTGTAGTTATTTCAAGGTCTCAGTATACAAGTGAAGCAGTAGCAGAGGAGAGGCTTTGTTATGGGCATGGGAAGAGCCCCGGCACAACAAGTGCTTCCAAAGGCTTGCAAAAGGGACCCCACGGGAGTCGGCCATGTTGGAGAGCAGAGGGTGGGCAGGAAAGCTCTTTCTTCCCATGACTTGCAGGCAGCCCAGCCTCCCCCCTTGCACTTGCCATACCTGAACGTGGAAGGTCTGTGCAATATCTCCACCCACGTCATAAACATACAGTCCCAGGAGAGTTTCCCTTTCGTCCTCAGCCACTCCCTCAAAGACAAGAGATGATGGCGGTCACACTTAGGCAGGCCGTGCCATAACGAACACACTGAGGCCAAAGGTGGGAGCCCTTCCAACCCTCCCTGTGCTCTGGTAGGATTGGAGCACAACGGAGGGTGAACCTGAGTCAGGGCACATGGAGCAATTGCTCCCAGCTGCTCGGCCACAAAGAGCAGCAGAGGCCTTTGGAGACATGGAACCAGCCGAGGGATTCGGTGCCCTCAGGCAGGATGCTGTGCTCTGCGGCAGCCCACCACTGAAATTTGGGAGCTCCCAACTGTATGGGGTCGTATGGGGCTCTGTTGGGTGTCTACCGTGTGGCTCTATGGTGCTCTATGAGCTCTTGTGTGGCTCTATGGGGTCTTACAGGGCTCTATGTGGTAGTTATGGGGCTCTGTTGGGTGTCTGTAGGGCCCTTATGGGGCCCTGTTGGGTGTCTGTGGGGCACCATGAGGCTCTTTGGTTCTCTATGAGCTTCTTGTGCAGCTCTATGGGGTCTTATGGAGCATTATGGGGCTCTATGGGGTGTCTGTCGGGGTCTATGGGGTCTTATGTTGCGGTTATTGTGTTCTGTTGGTTATCTCTGGGGCTCTATAGGATTTCAATGGGCTCTTATGGGGCTCTATGGCAAAGCTTTTTCCTCGGGGGCCTCCAGAAGCAGCAGCAGGCAGAGACTTACCAAGATGGCAAAGTCTCGGGGGCACTGTTTACATCCCCAGAGGGAGACACCGCCTTGGAGACATGCCACAGGGTGAAAGCTGTGGGCCAGATGTTCTCCGGCAGCTGGATGACGGCGTGGCCCTGCGAACCTTGGAATGCCCAGCAGTTTCCAACAGAAATATCAGGCTGAAATGAGAGAGATGCGTCCATCAGCAGTGAGGCAAAGAGTCGCGAGAGCTGGATGCTGGGCAAGGAGCACAGAATTTGTCTTCTGTGTGGGCTGCCGTGCTCCCCGTAATGGAACGCTACTCAAGGGACAGGAGGGGAATATGCAAAGGTTTGGACAACAGCTCTGGAGTCAACCGCCTTTCTCTGCTTGCCCAGAGCCGGCGGGGCAGCCCTCCCCTGCATCTGTCAGCCCAGCGCCCTCCCAACGCTGGTGTCAGTGATGTGGGGAAGAGTGTGGGCTGAGCAGAGCAGCTGGGCCAAAGGAAATGGATGTGCAGCCAGAATGGGGTGAGGATGGGGGGAGGGAGAATGGGGGCGAAGGGTTGGGGGTAGGAAAGACTGGGGGAAGGATCGGGGAGGATGGAGGGAGGAATGGGGAGGATGGGGGGGAAGGATGGTGGAAGAAAGGGAGGGGAAGGATGGGGGGGGGAAGGATGGAAGGAAGGTTGGGGAGGGGGAAAGGATGGGGAGGGGCAAAGGATGTAGGGGGACGGATCCTGGGAAGGAAGGACTGGGGGATGGAGGGGGAGCCCTTATGGGGCTCTGTGGGGTGTCTGCGGGGGGAGGGGGGCGAAAGCAAGGGGGGGAAGCCCACAGTCAGCACTTCTCCTGCCATACCTGCAAGAGGGTCTCAGGGGACTTTGCAGAGGAAAAGAGGGGAGAAAGCCGGCCTTTCCCACCGTAACTCTTGGTTGTCCTCTCCACATCAACAGTGGCACCTGAAACAAAGATGGACAGACGTGCACTGGGACAGCCCAGAGACAAGCTGAAGGAGTGAATGCTCATTCCCCAAAGCTCTTGGCGGGGCTCTGGGGTGCAGAATCCCTCCCGCTGTGTATGGGAACTGCTGAGTCCCGGCCTGATGCGCTGATTGAGCACCTGGGGAAATGAGCTGGTCAGCCCTGGGAGCAGAGTTGAAGGGTTTTTAAATTCTCAGAGATCGGGGCTTTAGACGGGATGTGAGGAGGAAATTCTTGACCCCCAGTGGGCGGTGAGGCCCTGCAATGTGCTGCCCAGAGGAGCCATGGATGCCCCATTCCTGTACGCGTTGGAGACCAGGTTGGATGGGGCCCTGAGCACCTTGATGAAAAGGGTGGCAGTCCTGTCAGTGGCAGGGAGTTGGACTGGGATGGTCTTAAGGTCCCTTCAGACCTCAGCCATCCTAAAGCTCTATGAGATAAGTGTGACAGGAAGCAGAGCTGGGCAGGTTTTGGGGAGTGCCAGGCGCAAGTTGAGGGTAGTGAAGCTGTCTACATACCCAGGGATTTCAGAACCCAGTTGGGCATCAAGTAGCTGTTTTCCACGACTTTCTCAATTGCATGCTGTGTCAGCTGCAGAATTTCCTGGCAACAAACAGGGAATGGAGAGACAGCAGTGAGCACAAAGACAGGAGATGGATGTGGCCCAGCCAAGGGGAACTCATGTCTCTGCACAGAGCACTAATGCCGGGGGCGGGGGCCACATGGATGGTAAGGAGCCCAGCGCCTGGACCAGCGATGGCGGAGCTGAGATGTTACTGCTGCAGGGCCTGGCACGGTGGTGTGGTGCCAGGCCAGCTATGCCACGGGCGGATCCACCTCCATGGGTTCATCTGGAGGTGGATCCACCTCCATGGGCTCCACAGAGGGGGTCACACGGCTGGTCCAGGTGTGATGGGAACGGGCTCTCTTGCCTGTCTGCTGCCTGATGGTCATGGCGGGCCCCCTCCTCCTCCTCTTCAACCCTGCGGTCCCCGGCTCCATCTTCCCACCTAAATCCTGCGAGTCTTCCAGCCTCGCTCTCTTAGCTTCCCACATGACTGTTTACGGTCGTAGCTCTCAGAGGTGAGTGTGTTGTGTGGGGCAGCGGTGACCAAGGTGACAGCTGTGACATGGCCAGGGTTCTAACATGGCGGCCGCACTGCTGGCACTGCTGGCACTGGCGTTCCACATGGTATGAGGAGGGGGCTGGAGGACAGGGCACGGCACGGGAGCCAGAAGGCACTGCCTGTGCCCAGCGGGCAGCCCTTCTTTCTGGCAGCAAGAGGCCACAGACGAGCTGGCCCTGAGCAAAGGGCCCTCGGCCTCCTTCATCCTCCCCCTCCTCCCACAAGGGAATCTCTTGGCGCTGCCATACGCAGCACGCAGCACCACGTTGATCTGATGGGGCTCCTGAGCTCAGTGCCAACAACAGCAGGCTCCAAAGGGCACCTGACTACGCCTGCCTGCTGGGACACACCAGCTCTGCTCTCCGTGTTCCAATCCAGAGCCTCTCCTTGTAACACCTCCGACTCCATTTGCATCCACTCACTCTGATTACGTTCCACGTCCACACATCATGTTGGAACACACACAGGGCCACGCTGCCTCACCGACCCTCAGTGGGGACCCACAGCCGTACAGCACCATCAGCACAGCAGAACCGGGCCGTGCTCCTGATGCTGCCGCTTGTCCAACCTCCCTCTCGCTGCCCCCATTCTGCTCAGGCAGCCGGTCCCAGCAACAAACACCAGCACAGAACTGCAGCCCCGACTCGTCCCGCTCACTGACAGCCAGAGCAAGGACATGTTACACACCTTCCTTCAGCTCCGATCACCTTCCCGGCGCCACCATGCCGCCATGGCCCAGAACTGCTCCCGCCGGCACCAAGCGCTTCCTGCCCCTCCATCCCCCGCTCCTCCTTTCCCTTCACTTTCCATCCGCACTCAGGACGCAGATCTCAATGGAGGTGGCTGCAGAACATCATCAGTGCAGGCAATCAATGGCTCGTGCTGCGCTTCACTGCCTTGTGCTCCTCACTGACTGCTCTGCTGTGCCCTTTCCTAACCCCGCAGGATCATTTGCTTCTGTCTTTAGTGAAAGGGCTCTCCCTCAGGAATCCCAGACCCTGGAGGTTGATGAGAGAGTCCGGGGAATGGGAGATTTCCCTTTAGTCGGGGAGGAGGTGGTCCATGAGTGCCTAGGAAACATTAAGGTCGATAAATCCATGGGACCTGATGGGGTGCATCTGCGGGTGCTGAGAGAGCTGGCAGAGGTCATTGCTGAGCTGCTCTCTGTAATCTATCAGAGGTCTTGGAGAACTGGGGAGGTGCCTGAAGACTGGAGGATGGCCAATATCACTCCAGTCTTCAAAAAGGGCAAGAAGGAAGACCCGGGTAATTATAGGCAAGTCAGCCTCACCTCTGTCCCAGGGAAGGTGATGGAACAGCTTGTGCTGGATGCCATCTCCAGACAACTGGGTGATATGGAGGTTATCAGGAGTACTCAGCATGGGTTCACCAAGGGGAGGTCGTGCTCCACCAACCTGGTCGCCTTTTATGAAGATGTCACTAGGTGGGTGGACAGGGGGAGGGCGGTAGATGTAGTCTACCTTGATTTCAGTAAGGCTTTTGATACTGTCCCCCATGACATCCTTATAAAGCTGAGGAAGTATGGGATAGATGAGTGGACAGTGAAGTGGGTTGAGAATTGGCTGACTGGCAGAGTGCAGAGGGTTGTCGTTGGCGGTGTGGTGTCTGGATGGAGGCGTGTAACTAGCAGTGTCCCCCTGGGGTCTGTACTGGGTCTGGTCTTGTTAAACATCATCAGCGACCTTGATGAGGGGATAGTGACCACCCTCAGCAAGTTTGCTGATGACACAAAGTTGGGAGGATTGGCTGACATGCCTGAAGGCTGTGCTGCCATTCAGCGAGACCTGGACAGGCTGGAGAGCTGGGCAGTAAGAAACCGGATGAAGTTTAGCAAAAACAAGTGTAGAGTCTTGCACCTAGGGAGGAATAATTACATGCACCGGTACAGGCTGGGGGAAGACCTGCTGGAGAGGAGCTCTGCAGAGAGGGACCTGGGTGTCCTGGTGGACGACAGATTGGCCATGAGCCAGCAGTGTGCCCTTGTAGCCAAGAAGGCCAATGGCATCCTGGGGTGCATTAAAAAGAGCGTGTCCAGCAGGTCGAAGGAGGTGATCCTCCCCCTCTACTCTGCCCTATTAATGCCTCATCTGGAATATTGTGTCCAGTTCTGGGCTCCCCAGTACAAAAAAGACAGGGATCTCTTGGAGAGAGTCCAGCGGAGGGCCACGAAAATGGTGAAGGGCCTGGAGCATCTCCCCTATTAAGAAAGGAAATGCCTTGTCCAGAAGCAAGCAGTGGGCTGGAGAGGGCACCAAAACGAAACCCTGCTTGCACCTTTCCCTCTCCTCATTCCACATGCTGACATTTATTTTAAGAGCAAAAACAAGACTACAGTGAAGAAAGCTCCAGAACAACTCAGCTACTTTATTCACCCCCTTCTCTTTCCACTACAGAAGATTCTCAGAAAACCTCCAAGAGCCACGTTACTGCTCTGCTGACCCTTCTCTGGGATGCATCAGTGCGCTCAGAAATGACTGAGAGCAACACATGCACACAGACACACAGCAGATCCCTACACAACCACTTCACCACTAGGAAACAGCATCAAAAAGCAGCTGGTGGGAAGAGTAGAAGTGGAAAGCGGGCATGGTGAGAGAAGTGCTTTGGGCAGCAAGGAAAGGCCATCTGAAGCTCCTGGGTTAAGTCCCTTCTGCAGAGGGTGTCGGTGATGCCGTCTCCTTTGCAAACTGTTCCTGCATGGGGAGAAGCATTGGTCTCCCTCATCCCTGGGCTCTCCAGCATTTTGAGGGTCTCTCCTGCTGGGGGTTTTCCCATGAGAAATGAGGCACCAGCCCTGAGAGAAACTCTTCCTGCAGGAGATGCACTCCTAGTAGCTACCTGTCCTGTGGACTGCAATGTTTAATGAGAACTGAGCTTTGCATGAAGTTCTTCTGGGAGTGTGAGGAGCTCTCTGCTAGGCACAAAGCCCTTCTCACACTCAAGGCTTCCTGCCATTTCAGCTCACTGGTGCAGACATTCTGGTAACACAGCAGATGGGATTCTCTGAGGGAGAGAAAAGACAAGTTCCCAGGCATCTCCCTGCATGCAGGCCTGGCCAAAATGTTCTAAAATGTCCGACAGAAGCTATGGTCTCTCTCCTGTGTGCATACGCTGGTGCAGCTTCAATTCAGAACGCCTTTTGAAGCTCTTCCCACACTCAGGACATTTATAGGGTTTCTCTCCTGTATGGATGCGCTGGTGCATCTTCAATTCAGAACGCCTTTTGAAGCTCTTCCCACACTCAGGACATTTATAGGGTTTCTCTCCTGTGTGGATGCGCTGGTGGAGCTTGAAATTAGAACTGTTTATGAAGCTCTTCCCACACTCAGAGCACTTATATGGTCTCTCTCCTGTATGGATGCGCTGGTGGCGCTTCAAATGTGAACTGCTTATGAAGCTCTTCTCACACTCAGAGCACTTATATGGTCTCTCTCCTGTGTGGACACGCTGGTGCACCTTCAGTTCAGAGCTGCTTTTGAAGTTCTTCCCACACTCAGAGCACTTGCAGGGTCTCTCTCCTGTGTGGATGCGCTGGTGGCGCTTCAAATCAGAACTGCTTATGAAGCTCTTCTCACACTCAGAGCACTTATATGGTCTCTCTCCTGTGTGGACACGCTGGTGGATGGTGAGGTGGGTTCTCCCTTTGAAGCTCTTCCCACACTCAGTGCACTTGCAGGGTCTCTCTCCTGTGTGAATGCGATGGTGGATGGTGAGGCTGGAACTGTTTTTGAAGCTCTTCCCACACTGAAGGCACTTATACGGTCGCTCTCCTGTGTGGACACGTTGGTGTATTTTGAGGCTAGAACTATCCTTAAAGCTCTTCCCACACTCAAGGCACTTATACGGTCGCTCTCCTGTGTGGACACATTGGTGTATTTTGAGTTTAGAAATACCTTTCAAGCTCTTCCCACACTCAAGGCACTTGTACAGTCTCTCTCTTCTGTGGATACACTGGTGGGAAGTGAGGCTCCCACTGTCTGTAAAAGTCTTTCCACAGTCAGAGCACTCAGAGGCTCTCTCTCCTGTGTACATGCACTGCTGGCCAGTGGGGTGGAGTCTCCATTTCATGCTCTCTGCAGAATCACAGATCTCATAATGCCTCTTTGCTGAGTGCGTGCACTGGTGGCTAGTGATGCTGGAATCCAGTTTAAAGCTTTTCTCACACTCAGTGCATGGATTCTGCTTTTTCATCTGGCACACATCCTTGCTCCTCATTTCCTCAGGCTGCTTTGGACCTATGTTGGAGTCCACTGGGTTCCTCAGTGTCATTCCCAGACGCTTTCCCAGGGGCTTCTTGATGTGCTCACCCTGACCTTGCTGCAGGACTTCCTGGACATCCCTTCTGATTTCTTCCACAGAGATGCGATTCCGCTGCATTTCCGCTACACAATTTCTCTGCGGAACCTCCTTTGTATTTTTGATCCCATCAGCTGCTGGATGACAGAGGAAATGCAGCAATAGCACACGGTGCCCCCAAATAAAACACAGGCAGAGAAGGCTCTTACAGCCCCAACATTCCCCTTCCCTCCACCACCTCACCTGGGCTGAGGTCTCCTGGCATGGTCTCAGGGCTACGCACATCTGGGATCCAGGGGTCTTCCCCTCCTTCAAGCAGGGAGATCACCATGGGCTTGGGGGCTGGAAGTGGAGCTTCAGGGAGAGAAACAGGGAACAAGAGAGCATTTCCCTCATGCTGGCACAGTGCCTGTTCAACAGTTCCACTCTGTGCCCCTCCCCAAGGAGAAACCACCATTTATGTCTAAATGACACTGTGCCTACAGCTTCCCTTGGAGCAAAGAATGTTTTGACATCTCTGAACATTGTGAAGGGATATTTTTTCTTTCAAATTAACTTTACAACAGCTTATTTGTTTTCTTACAGTCTACCAGTGGTCAAGGCATCAAAATGTTGATGGCAATTGCATGGAAAATCCTCAATTCCATAGCAGTAACCAGGGATTCATCTGTGAGCTGGAGCTGGTGGCACCAAGCAACACACAACACAAGGGCTGGTTTTCTCCCTCCTGGCTGATGCCTGCTTGCCAGCACTGACTCTGTGGCTTTGATCAGAGTGCCGTGCATACTAATCCCTTCTGAAACTCATGCTTTTCAGTATCTCCTTTCTTGCTGGCACTGTGGTGTGAGTCAATATGTAGCTGCATGGTGTTTATTCAAGGCCCGGCTTGCAGAGGCTCATTCTGCACAGCCAAAGGTGCCCTAACGAGGAGGAAAGGCAGACAAGCTCTCACCCAGCGAGGCCACACACTGGTATGTCTCCAACATCACGTCCCGGTAGAGCTCTCGTTGCACAGGGTCCAGCAGCGCCCACTCCTCCCTGCTGAAATACACGGCCACCTCCTCAAAGCTCACGGGCTCCTGCAAGCAAAGAGGCTCCTTGCTGGGAACAGCCAAGGCCCAGGCAAGCAGCTCGCACAGGACAGAACCTCACACCCCAGCTGCTTTTCTGTCCCCAGCACACACACGCTGGCTGAGGGCACCTCCCTCTTCCCCTGCATTCACATCCCTGGCCCCTTGGCCTCTCCTGCCTGCTTCCCCAACCCCTACCTCAACTGGATGTGCTGCGGCCATTTGCTGCTCTCCTGCAGGCTGGGATGATCACGGCTGGAAGGCAGAAGTTGAACTGGAGCCTGCAGAGAGAAGAGAAATGGCAGGGGAGCTGTGAGGGAATGCAGCAGTCCCAGTCCCAGCTCAGCCCTTCTGCAGGGCACTGCCCAGCCTTGCAGAGGAAGACAATGAGCTGCAGCACAGGAAACAGTCTGGTTCAAAGAGATGAACCGTCACAAAGCTGTCTCAGACTGGGAGGCTGAAACAACTGGTAGATGACACTTAGTTCAACAGCTGAGACTGAGAGGGGACTTAAGACAAAGCACGGCAAGGAGGCAGTCATCTTACCCCAAAAGAGGGAGCAGCCCAAGTGCCCCTCCAGCTCTGCTGCACAGCAGCGGGCTGCACCACAGGACCTGCCCTCGAGCAGGGCTGTTTCTGCAGCTCACACCTGCACAGAGATCCCTTGCAGCTTGACATCAAGACTCCTTCTCAATACAGATCTTCTGTAAGACACCCGTGGTTACTTTGGAGCTTTCATGTATTCTCTAAGGTTCTGTCTTAGAGGGACTGTGCACGTATGATTCCTTCCACACAAAGCCTTGACCAAGCTTGGGACTAGGAGAGGATCCAGCCACATCCTAGCTCCTTACCTCTGTGGTCTGAAGACATGAGAAAAAAAGGGGAACTACTCTGAGCCTCGTGACTCAATGGGAGGGCCTCCTGTAGGTGTGTGCGTAACCCTACCCTCCATGCAGTAAATAACCAAGTGTATCCAGCCACCTCCGATCCTGCTGTGTCACTGTTAAATCACTACAGCATATCCCTATTATATCAACCAATATAGTCCTGCTTCTCCCTTAGGAGTGTATGCTGTGTTTGGATCCACTTGTGACCAATGGGCAAAGTCTGCAGGATGGCAAGAAGGGAAACAAACCGATGACAAGAGACATGAAGCGCATCCCAAATTCTTCTGTGAATGTTCTCGTGGCAACTGCTGTAGTTGAGCGGCAAGCAGAGGTCACTGGGGCAGTAATAGGATGCAAAATGGGAAAGGTGTTATCAGCATCGTGTCGGGTTTGGAAGTGACATATGAAGCAAAGGAGAACTGCACCGGTCCTCCCAGAATCAAAAGCGACTGATATTCCACAATATTTCTGCTGCACTACGTGGTGCAAGTTGTGCAGGTAATGCTTATTCACACAATAAACGAAGACCTCCCCGAGTCGCCTACAATCCTTTAGGCCACACATCCTCCACCTGTAGGGTTTGGCTCCAAACAGATGCAAAACTGCACCCATAGCACTAATTAAAGGCACTGCCTCTACACAGTTAAGGCAAACAGAGGCAGCAGAATGACGGCTTATTGCCTGCCCTAGCTGCAGTTAAGGAAACTGAAGAGTGATACAGGAGGAATGGGAAAGGGGAGTTTTATTGGAGGCCTGAGTGGTGAAGGAAGTTGAGGACATACAAGGACAGCCTGTGCCAACTGGGGGATCTTTTGATTGACTGCAAGCACGCCTAAAGGGGACGGCTACCCAGGAAAGAGATGCAGAAATACTGTTAGAAAATGGTATGGCCATCCAACCATCCAGCAGGAGGTGCAGAAAAGCACCTGGTTCATGGAAGAACACCGTGAATGCAGCCCCCAACACTCAAACACAGCAAGCCTGCTGGAGCACCAACTCCACAGATCCGTGAGGGAACACCTGGTGGCAAATGGATTAAATCCTCTGGCAGATGTCCGTACATCCTCTCAGGAGTGGAAGTAGCCCTGGGCTTGCTGAAATCAAGCAAGCCCTCAGAAAAGGGTTGGGAAAAGTACTCTGTAAAGGTGACTGATGTAGTTCTCAAAACCACCTACTGCTGATGTTACCTAAAAGTGGTGATGGCTCACATTCCTCGGGTAAGGAAGTGCAAAACGGCGAGGAGTCAACTGGATGGTTCACACTTCTCAAATAAATAGGATGGCTTACTTAAACACAACAATAAATCAACAAAACATCCAACCACATGGAGATTATTTTTCCATCTCCTGAGAAGAGAGAGTATCTGACAGCACTGCAGCCAAACCAGCCTGTGACGGTCACAGCCACCACCAGCCGATGCTGTGCTGGGAATTTTAACTGAACCGTGAAGGCAACTTATCGAATAGCAGCAGTGCTAAACGGAACAATTAAGGCAATAAACAACCACGTGCTTACAACAGCCTTGTTAAGCAGTTGTTAGAGCACTCCAGGACACCTGCATGATATCAATAAATTCATTCCTCCCTCCCTCTTCAGCCGAGCACGCAGACTGCGCTCACTGCCAGGGGACGCTCTCAGCAGCGCGTGCCCTTTGCAGAAGGCACCTGGGCTGTGCTTTACTGACCTGCTGCTGCTCGGCCGTGTTCTCAACGCGTGCTCCAGTCAGCCCACAGGCTGCCAGCTTCTCATCGTCTGTTCCAGAGCCCAGTGCCGGAGCTGCTGCAGATGCTGAACGTGCTCAGGGCCCGCAGCTGTGTGCTCAAGGCATCTGCAGCTGCCGGGACAGCCTGAACAAAAGCCTTGCCAGGGGTTTGCACAACCCCAGCTGAGCCATCAGGCAAGCGCTCAGCAAACAAAAGGTAACGCCATTTCAAGGGTCGCCAGAGGCACGTGTTGCCCGCAGGGTCCCCGAAGAGAAGCTGGGGGCTGCCGGGGAGGAGGAGCAGGGCGAGTGCAAATTTCCACTTGGAGGCTTCACATTAAGGCACTCCAAAGGAGGCATCGGGGGGTTTAAAGCTTCCGTCAATCCACGCGTGCACAGCTGCAGAGCGAGGCCGTCTCGTGTCTCCCGTGGCCCAGAGGAAGAACTGCAGCCCCAGCTGCGCTGTGTTACAGAGATCCAACCGGGCAGCAGAGCACGCTGACCTCCTCTGCTCCCTTCCTCACTGTCCCAGCTCCCAGCCCGTTCCCGTGCCCCTCGGAGCCCAGCCCGGGCTGCATGAACTGCCGCCCTGGTTGCAGCCCGTCTGGGCCAGCAAACCTGCTGCGCTGAGCGGGAGCTGGAGCCGGGACCAGGGTCCCGCCTGGGGTACGGCAGTGCGGGTTCCGCCCCGTCCGGGGCCGCTCCCCGCTCCTCTCCCGGTGCTGCTGGCAGGGGGCAGGAAGCGTGCGCTCCTCTGCACGAGCCACGAAGGGCACCTACCTTGGGTGCGGAGCAGGCTGCTCCCAGCTCTGGTGCAGGTAGCCGGGCTCCTCGGAGTCGCGTAGAGCAGAGGACGCCGAGTGCCCTCAGCCCGGAGCTGGCCGCAGGACGGCCTTGGTGCACCTCCTGCCACCGCGGTGCTGCCCGGATGGCTTCCAGCCAGGCTCTCGCCTCTTCCGCACAGGCTCAGGAAGGCAGGAATTCCCACAACGAGCACGCCCAGAGCTCGTTTTCATGGCACATCTGCCCCCGGGGGATGGCGATGGGAAGGGGTGCAGGGGAGGAGGGAGGGAGGAATGGGGGCTGTGTTTTGTTACGCTAATGAAGCATCGCTTTCTGCCGGCTCTCTTTGCTTCCTTCGGTGGGGACATTCGCACACCCTTGTCATCAGGCATCCCTCCCTTGCTGTCCTGGCGTTCCTGTTACTGCTCTCCCCCACGAGTATGTCCCAGCAAGAGGCAGTCTCCGGTACAGCACCAGAGGACATTGTGTGTTGAACAGAACTCTTGCAATGGAACCGAGCTGTGGGTAGGAGAAGCTGCTGTAAGAATACGACTTTCCCCAGATCCTTGTCTAAGGGTCCTAATAAGTCTTCTGTGCAGCGATACCTTGCGGTTCTGTGTGGGTTTGTGGTCCGTATGGCTGGCCATACCTACCCTTGAGTTGCACCGGGCAGTGTACTTGGGGGTCACCTCACTGGAAGGAAAGCAGTGTGCAAACTGCAGTGGGAAATTGCATTTAGGAAAGCAGGATATTGAGGTTCGTTTTCTGGTGGATATGGGTGCTTCTTACTACCCATAGATGGTTTTGTAACAGTAGTAGATGCTACTGCCCAACAGGAAAAGGCTTCCTTTTTTGGATTAATTAAACATAAGCTAAGAAAACAAGCAGGAATACAGAAATTCTTGTACCTGCCAGGTTACTCTGGCAAGAAATTGAATAAAACTGGAGCTAAGAGTGCAACGATATTGACTGATTAAAAACTGTAACTCTGGCTTTAACACAAACTGGGCAAAACAATGTTGTACCCCCAGGAGTTACAGCAATCTCAAATATGATACACTTAGTGGTGTGGGCATCAGGGCCAAAAATGAAGCCCTAAATAGAAGTTAAAAGCAAGAGCTTGCCTAGTCAGGGTAAAGCGGTGCCCTTTGAGGGTATGGGACTGTAGGAGGATAAAAGAAATAATAGGTAACTTTTTGGAGTTTGGATTCCAATTTTGATAGCAAGTGCTGTAGTTTGGTACAAGACTTGAGGGCAAGTACTAGAATAGTTGAATGGATACACTCAGTGGTGGCAAATCCGTGCACTTTATTAACCAAGTTAAGGAACAAAAAGA
Source organism: Coturnix japonica (assembly GCF_054131305.1). Lineage (NCBI taxonomy): Eukaryota > Metazoa > Chordata > Aves > Galliformes > Phasianidae > Coturnix > Coturnix japonica. The sequence goes on from NW_028188964.1 coordinate 483,196, forward strand.
TTAAGTTTACCTTCTGGATTTGAGGGATGTCTCTTCTGCCTGGTTTGGCCAAAGGAAGCCTAAGGTTATTTGCCTTTGAAAAGGAAAGCCCTGATATGGGGAGAAGAGTCTCAGTTAACCTGGACAGTGTTACCCAGGGTTGTGAGAACAGCTGAATGATGGTCAACTCATGAGCCTGAGATCTGGGATCCTCCATCCTAGGGTGGAACTTTACTGCAGCACGTGGCTGCCACAGCAACAAAAGGACTGTGTACAATAGACTGAGAGTTTGCTGAGTTTCTTGGTTTACAGAAAGCACAAATAACTCAACAGCAAGTGACATATTTGGGAAATGAGATTACAGCTGGACTTTAAACCTTAAGGACTGCCAGGAAAAAAGTCATCTGCCAAACCCCTGAGCTGCAAATTGCCAAGGAAGTGAGTAAGGGATGGCCAGGGTGCCTGAGGGCGGTGGCTGCACTGGTACTTGTGGGAATACAAGAAAAGCTGTTCAGAGCAGCAGCTGTGGAGCAAGATAAACAGCATGAGAACCAAGGACACCTCTGCAAGGAGAAGAAGGGTCTCACAGCTCTGATTGGATACGTGCCTGCATGGACAGTTGAAAAGGGTTCTGTAGAATGCTTTGTTGACATGTAAAGGTGGTTGGGAAAGTTGTAAGGGCGGACGGGAAAGTTAGAAAATAACAACTTGTGAAGGTCTATAAGGGATGTGAGAACTTGTAATAAACGATTTGGATCGTTCACATCTGAGTCCGTGCCTCAAACGCTGCAAATGTGGTGGTGATAGGTTGATGGTTGGACTTGGTCTTAGAGGTATTTCCAACCGTAATGATTTTTTTATTCTATGAGGGTTAAGGACTCCAGGACAGTATCAGTGAATACTTCATCCATGGCTTGAAAGCTGAAGCTTGAAGCTGCTGAGGTTGAATGAGGAAGAGTATGTCCTTTGATGTGGTTGAAAACTGATCTTGAACAGACTTTCTCAACAGGATACTCTTTGGTTGGGACAAATACAGAGGAGTGTATTTGTGATTTTTCTTGCACAGGGTCAGTGATCACTGTCTGCACAACAGTTTTAGGAAACAAGAAAAGAGAAAAAAAAAAACAACTGCACGGGACCTAAGTAAAATGAATTCTTAATGACTGACTGTGCTAATGAAACATATTGAGTAGCTTGAAGCTTAAGACAAAGGAGTTAATTGCTTTGTTGTATGTGACTATATGAAGGGTTGCTGTAAAGAAGAATAGTAAACTTGTTATATGGCAAACAGGCTATGAACTAGTGGTTGTATCAGTTAGGAAGATTCGTGTTAGTTACTGCCTTTGAGTAGTAAAGCTTGTAGAGCTTGGGAAGAATAGGTTGGAAAAGCTACAGAATTTTCATCAGTAACAGCTTAGACATGTATTGGGGTTAGTCTAGTTATGGATTTTATTGCTGTAAGACATGAGGGACGGGCAAAATGACTTCTTCCTAGTCCCTCCCAGTGCTGTTATTCTGTGCTGCTTGTGTGTTTTCAGAAATCTATGTATTACTTACTATTGTGCCTTTGTTCTTTAGTTGTCATTAGTTGTGGCAGGGGTGACAGCCCTTTCTTCACTCTGTTTCCTTACTGTAGAATTAGGAAATTTACAAAGTGGAAAAACGTGAATAGTCAGGAATATTTTGGAAAGTGTTTCCACTGTTAAACACTTCAGAATTTCTCAGAAATTCTGCATCCCAGCTGTAAAGAAAAGGCTTGTGCATAATTTCAAAGGGTTGAGAATACTTAATCCTGAAATTGTTTATTGGTTTTTTACTCTGTTTTGGCCTTGTACTTTGTCTCCAGTAGTATGTAGTTGGCACTCAGAAGTAATTTGATTCAGCTTGTCCTTCTGCACTGTTTGCTTTCTGTTCCGTTGTGCTGCTTTGCCTGTGGAGTCCTCTAGTCTGAGATCTGTTGTCTCACCTTGCCTGAATTCTGCCTCAACTGAATAGACATAGATTCAAAACCCGTGTTGCATTATTTTCTGGTTTCAGAAGTGTCCAGTCTTTTACTAGATAGACTTTCCTGGTTTTGAGTAACTTGCAAAACTGAGAGTATTCCTGCCTGCTTCCCAAGAGTCTCTGTTTTTCAGACAAGGTTATGTTAACAAATCCATGAAACCCCAATAGAAATTCTGGGCTCTTTGCTGTGTGTCTACTTGCATCTTCTGCTTTCTGCCCTTGTCTTTGTGATGTCTTCGTTTTGCACATCCTCTTTATTTGTCTTACTTGAGTAAATGAATCCATCTGTCACAATCTTCTCACCTGGATGTCTGAAAGTTCTCTTCCCGGCAGGGGATTTATTTCACTGTTTACCTCTTAACTTTTGTCCTTCCATTTCCTTCTCTGTTACTTTGGTTTTATTTGCTGCAACGCTTCCTCCTCTTTATTTTCAGGAGTACTTCTAATCTCTTAACATGAACTGTGTGTTCCTGTACTTCAGGTTCTCTTCAAAGATTTTTTCCATATCTCTTCTTTGACTTTGATTAATGTTAACTGTTGAGATTTTTCTGGATGTATTCCCGAGACTCAGTCTGAGGTTTAAAATCCATCCAGTAGTACTACTGAATTCAAGTCTGCAATTCAGAATTGCATCGTTTGTAGAGCAGGGCCTTTTTAGAATTGAATTCAGTGGGATGTGAACAGAAGACTCAGGACAGCAGGGTCTGTTTTAGTTGGATAAGGCTTTTGGTTAACTCTTCTCATTCCTGTAGATATGGATATATCTTGTTTCATCTACATGCAAAACTTTGTAGTGTAATCAGTTACATAAAAATACATTCTCTTCCCTTCCTGTGTTTCTGGAAAATGCTCATGAAGATTTCTGTTTGATTGTTTTCAGAGTTGTGGGTTATACTGCTTTCTTTTAATTGGCTTGCTATGACAAATATAAAGCCTGTTCTTTTCAGCCTTTAGTTTACTAGCTATTAACAACAGAATATTTACAGTGAAAAAGATCTAAGGGGATAAACACATTATATTTTAGCACCTCAACATTTGCAAAAAATAAATGGACAAAACCACCTCCCTTCCCACTACAGCACTTATCTGGCAGAACTGGTTGGATTGCTTCTGTTCTCTTAGCTCTTGGGGCTGTTGTTTTGCCACTCATAGAACTGCTTCCCATGAGTTTATGTTGTGTTTGCACTGGAGGGGTTGAGAAGCAGCTGAAACTGTCAGCTTCATTCTTGTCCTGCATCCCACTGAATGTGAGCTGTGTATGAACTCAATAAGCAAATACGATTTTTGGTATTGCATTAAGTATATTCCTGTGCTGTGCTCTGGTGGTATGTAACTGTTCAGGCTTTGACATTATTAATGGAAGCATGCCTGACTTCAGCATGTGCAAGGCTTAATCATGAGCATCTAACCCATCTTTTAACAATGAGGCAGAGTTCAAGTAGATTTGCAGGTGATCAGTTGTGCCAGACAAAACTGAATTCCTTCTTTGATAGAACAACCAATTCCTTTTTTCCTCCAGACAAAGAGAAGAGATGTAGTCCCATATGTCATACTTCACTTGTGCTCTTGAGGCTGTGCCAGACAGTAAACAGCTAATTCATGTAAAAGAGATGATCGTTGGGAGAGTTGGTGTTTGCTGAAGGAAACAACTGCTTGTGGTTCTTTTTTTTTTATTTAGGGCAACCACCTCAAAAGCCATAAGCAACAACAAAAATTCCTACAGGAGTGATTGGAACGAGAAATGTTGGCAATAAGGGGATTTTCCAAGGGCTCAAATTGAGGGCTAGTCTTGCACTGTTTGCAGTAATGACCTTGGCACCAAAAACTCGTTGGGATTTTCTTATGAGAATTTGTGGTGTGTTGTCAGTAGGTGACAACTGAGGAAACGCGTGTGCAGCAGAACACATGCGTTTGGGACATGATACAGATACAGAAAAACCAGTGAGACTGGGCATGTCAAGGCCAATAACAGCCCTCCTGGGAGACAGTAGAAATCCTTATCGTTGCAGCATGGATAACTGGAGAGAAGTGAACATGAGAGTGGAAGATGTATAGGGAAAGATATTCTGTGGAGAATAAGCTGCAATTAAGGCATTGTACAATGTTCTTCCAGCTGGAATATTACTTGCAATTCTGGCTACTATATTCAAGAAACATTGATTGAAGCTGCTTGGAATTCAATGAAGGGAATATTATGGGAATAAAGAGCCTGTTATGGAAGGACAGTAGAGAAGTTTTTCAGTCTGTGGATAAGAACTAATGGCTGGATAAAATAAATGTAAATGAATGGAAAAGCTCTTGCCTCTTAAGGTGGGATCCTGGAAGAGCCTCTGTGGTCATTTGTCCAGTGTGTTTTCTCCCAACACTTTCTGTACAGGGAGTGATATTGTTTAAACCTACCTTTATAAATGAATCAGTTGGGTATCTTACATGAATTATTGCCTTTGTTTATAAACAGTATTGGACAGTATTGATTTATGTAATTGGAAATGAAAAATCATCGTTATGAAGATTTTGTTTGGGACCTGAGCAAGGTCAGTTGAGCTCCCAACACGCTGTGGAAGAAAACTTGTTTTTATTCTTGTGAATTATTTTTTTAATCTCTAATGTCGTTCTGGGAACACTGTTACATCCCTAAAAGGCAGCAGCATATTTAAATTATCCCAGTAATGAATAATAATATACAGTAAGGAATAATAATAGTTTCATTACAAGTGTTAAAATTTTCACTGATAGTTTAAAATAAGGAAATGCTATTTATCAGATGTCAAAAACAGGATAATTTACCAAATGCAGAAATTTAGGATTTAGTGAAATTAATTCAGGTGTAAGAATATTGGTGGCCTGTATTTGACTCCTGCATAGTTTGCAAGGTTCTTGCACATAAAACCTAGTTTTGTGGTATTTTTGCTTCTAATTCTACCCTCTTGTTAGCAATTTGTGGGTCAGGCTGGGTCACATCACACTTCATTTCAGTTTTCAGTTCCTTCTTACTTCATCTACTTTTGTTCCTCCATCATACAGGTAGTTAGGACAGTCGATATATGAATCATTGTGGAGATGACTGTTCCTGTAACATTTGAAAGAAAAAATTGTTTTTTGATCAAGCATTCCCAGTAAAAGATAAATAATTCTATGTGAACCAAAAAACTCTGAGTAACTAGTGAAATAAGTTGACCTTTTTCTTTGCAGTTTTGCAGGTAGGAAGACAAACCTGATGAGCTGAATGAATTTTCTGTTTAGCTGCTGTGTCTGAAATAAAACTAGTTCATAGACTGCATGCAATTTCAGTTATTCATTGGTGGGGTATTTCTTGTTTTGCTTGTAGTTGCCTTGTGGTCACCGGTGTGAAGAGATTTGCCATTCAGGTGATTGTCCTCTGAACTGCAGCCAGAAGGTTAAACTCAAGTGTCCTTGTAAGCGACTGAAAAAGGTAAGTTTTGAAGTTGCATTTCTGAGAGTGACACATTTTCTTTGTATGTTCCTAGGCTTGTGTACATGGATTGTCTCTGGTCAAGACTGGAATAGAATCAGTTACTTGAGCAGAGCAGCAACAGCAGCTGAAAGTCTGGGTGGAACAATCAAAATATTCACTAAGGAACATAAAATTCATTGTAGAAAATGTTAGCTCCCAGATTTGCAATACCTTTCTCTTCAAGCACACTTCAATTTTTGTAGTTCCATTAGGAAAATAATCAGATGATCTGGAGTGATTTAAGAAGTCAAAGCACATTTTCCTCATTAGGAACTGAGAAGTTTATAATTACATAAATTGGAACAGTCACAGATGTTTTGAATTCCTAATTGACGGTTGTCTGAGGCCCTTAAAGCAAACAGAGGCATCAGCATCCTTAGCTTTCAGCAGAGATAAAGGACAAAGCTTATAGCTATCAAGTATGATGAGGGGAAAAACAGAGGCTGCTGTGACCTCTTGACAAGTGTTAATGAAAAATTCACTATCTGGCTTGAACAAAGCATGCTTAAATTATTTTCAAGACCCGGTTAACTTCTGAGCTTTCCACACAGATGCAGTTTCCCCAGAGTTCTTAGCTTCTCCAAGAAATGTCTTCAGAAATCTCAGAAATCTCCAGAAATCTCTCTGGGCAGAAATACCCAGAGTACGTGCTTCAAATTGAGCAGTCTCTGCTTACAAATAAAGAAAAGCTAGTTATTTATAAGTTGAAATGTTGACTTCTGCTGAGGATAAATTATTTTGTTGTGACTAAGTGCTCTTACTAATTTCAGTTTTTCTTACTCTACTGTGTTCAGTATAATCAATAATTTCATTGGTTGCGTGTATACTTCTGCTTCTTGTTCCTTAAGATATAGGTTTACAGTTGGACTTGATGATCTTTGAGGTCTTGTTTCTTATGCCAGACTTAATTGAATAAGGAAGATGGGTATTTCCATGATAGCTCTGTTACATCTAGTTGTTGCTGTCCCTAATTTTCATACTGTTTTTGGAAAACTGAAATGTGTCATCATCTTCTGCTGAGTTCTGACGCTGTATAGCTATTTCAGACCAGTTCAGATTTTATTGTCCCAGAGTGCCGGGATGTCTTCAGTGATTATGTGGATGTCCAACTGAAATGTGGTAGCAAGAAGCAATGAAATTAATGTTTAGGATGCTCACTTTTCACTTTTACAGTGGCCTGAAATGGAACATTCCAGATCTGCTATTCTGAAAGTTTTATGGTCCTTAAATATGATGACGGTTACTTTTTCCCCCCCCCCCCAATCTTGTAAATTTGATTTTAATAAGGTGGAAAGGTTGTTGAGTTAATTATATAATTAATAAAAATTAATTCTTATATGATGACAGCCCACTTATTCAAACAGCCATGAAGTGGTCCTTCTGATTCCTAGTGAAATGGTGTTTCCCGTCAGAAAGAGAAGAAAACACTATCCCCACCTTAAATATCATCTCACTGTTTTCCAGGTCAAGCCCCAAATCCATGCTCTCTTTTGTACAGAGAGCTACAGTGTAGAGGGTAAATGCTGGTAGAACCAATAAGCCATTGATAATTGGACTGTGTATTAGTTGCAGCTAATCTGACTGCAGAAATATGACTCATTTCTGTAGTGTGAAAGATGATGTCTTTTAACGTTTGCTTTATGCATCTGCCCTTGTCTGAGATCGTAATTAGGGTATCTTTGATTCCAGAAGGTCCTTATGCATATTTGCTTGGAGCTGCATACTTACAGCAGATAGTGCACTTCTTTCTTAGCTTGGATAGGACAGTGTACCTGTATATTTAGTCTTCTGTGCCTGCAGCCTGCGATCTTGAAGATAAGGAGAAACAGAATTGAGTACCTAATATTTGCAGCTGAATTCTCCTCTACCAGTCTTCTGTCTGTGTATACTACTGGTGAAGTTGGGAGTTGACAGGACACGTATTCCAAGCTGCTCTGTAAATATGCCTCATCTGAACCATCACAATTAATATCAAATGTAGGAGCTCATAATTTGAGTGCAAAACAGGAGGATTTTTTCTTCCTTTTCTGGTGTTGAAGTTAACTGTTGCATCATGAGGCTATGCATGTAAACATGCAAGGTCGTATAAACCACTTGAATTTGTAACCCACAACTTGTAGTGGACCATATTCTTAACCATCTAGGCAGGTGGTTTATCTTAGCATGCTGGAATTGCTCTGAAGAAGTTAGTTTTTGGATTTTGCTGTATGCTATGAAAATTGTTCTGCATATTGTCAGAAAGCATGAAAACCAGAATAGCTTCTGGCTATGTTACTGTGCTTTCCTGACAAAATTCTTCATAGGCTAGTAGTATAGATTATAACTTTCTCTCTGTGCTGGTATTCTGTTTTGGTTTTGGTGGTGTTTTTTTTTGTTTGTTTGTTTTTTTCTGTTGTTGTTGTTGTTGTTTGTTTGTTTGTTTGTTTTGGCCTTCAATGTAAGGGGGAGGAAGGAGAAGGAAGTAGGGGAGATCTTCCCATGACCAGACCTTGCCCTGTAGTTTCAGCCAGTTTAGAGAATTGATACGAAGTTTCAGAAGAGTTACTTATTAGTTACTTTGCATGGTATCTTTTGTAACAGAGTTCACGAGGTTATATTGCTTTGTCTTAAATAAATAAGTGAAAAAAAAGACAAGAAAAATTAAACTGAACCACTTGATTTATTCTTGATTCAGTTTATCTTATCAGAGAGAAGGAAAATAGAAAAGGATGCTTGAATACAGTTACAGTTTCAAATAATATTTATTAGCTTCATTCTGTAAATATACCGAATAAAATTGTTTTACAATTTTCCCAACAAAATGAACGTTATAATTAAATTTTTATATAGGGAAATGAATTACAAACAATTCAATTTATACTTAACAGGAAGTACAGTGCAGCAAGATACAAGAAGGCCAAGTTTCCCTGGAGTGTGATGCGTTATGCAAGGAAATGAAACGGAAGGCGTCTGAGGTGGTGTATCCATTTTAGTTATGTTATCTTCATTGCCTTGAGAAAAGTTGGAAAAAACAGGCAGATCACTATTTTTTCAAGACAGTAATAGCAAGAAATGCAGTGTAACTCAGCGTACAGTTTAATTGCACATTTAATTTTTGGACTATTGAATCTGGCTTATTGCTGAGAATTGCACTACTTGTAGATAGTGTCAACTCACTTGATGAAACACTGTGTTAAGGTAATGCTCTATTACCTCTTTATTTTTAATGTACATTGGAACTGGAGATTTCCTCTTCAGCCAAGAAGTGCTAATCAATGATAATAAATCATTACTGCTAGTGAGAGCTATAGAAGCACTTCATTTAGGCCTTACTTTTACTTTGAAGGTTAGCAAAGTGTTATCTTGTGTGTTCCTGTCACACAGTATTAGGTGACTGCCACAATTATAGAGAGCTTTCAGCAACTGCATGTGCTTTTCAGCCCATTGTAAACATGGATGCTCTCCAATAATTTTGTTTGAAGTAAAGAAACTGCTGCATAATCTCACCTAAAGAGACAGAATATCCACATTGTTTTTCTAGGCCTTTTATGGAAACATGAGGAAGTGGTGCATGAGCTGGTTAAGTTTCTGGCATTTAATTTGCTGTCTTGAATGCTATGTAACAGTTCTGTAGAGTGATCAGTTGTAGTTCCAGGTTTTATTTTTCATAAAACTTTCTGATGGTGAAGCAAATGTAATTGCATTGACAGTTTCCATTACGACAAGAGCAGTAGAACAATATGAGTATGCATTATCCAATATGTCATTTGGTACAAAAGTGGAGATTTCCTTTTGCTCTAGCAGTCAGGGCATATTTAACTACTTGGAATGAAGTGTGTGAGTGTAAATTACATACATATATAAGGATTTACCCATCAGTGTACAGTGTGCTGAATTGAGGATTGAGTTACTGAAAGCTTAGAGTGACTTTATTAAGGAATTTTCCCTGGTATTAATGAATATATATATTTATATTTTCCCCAGGTTTTATATTTGTCATTTGAATTTTCCAGTTAGTCAGAAGTTTAGTTTTATAACATGGTAGCGTCTCACATTCATGGGGGGGGACGACTATAGTGGGGACAACAATATGGTGGACAGCAAGGGGGGGGACATCAATGGAGGGGGCACAAATGGAGGGGACACCAATATGGGGGACAGCAATATGGTGGGCAGCAATATGGAGGACACTAATGGGGGGGACACTAATATGGGGGACAGCAAGGGGGGGGACATCAATGGAGGGTACACTAATAGAGGGGACACCAATGAGGGGGGAAACAATGGAGGGGACACCAATATGGCGGACAGCAAGGGGGGGGACATGATTGGATGGGGCACCAATGGGGAGGACAACAATAGAGGGGACACCAAGGGGGGGGACACCAATATGGCAAACACCAATATGGCGGACACCAATATGGTGGACACCAATGGAGGGGACAAAAATGGAGGGGACAGGGACACCAAGGGGAGGGACAGCAAGGGAGGGGACACCAGTATGGTGGACACCAATATGGCAGACACTAATGGAGTGGATACCAAGGGGGAGGACATCAATAGAGGGGACACCAAGGGGGGGGATACTAATATGAGGGGCACCGAGGAAGAGGAGACCAATGGAGGGGGCAGCAATATGGGGGACACCAATGAGGGGGACATCAATGGAGGGGACATCAAGGAGAGGGACAGAAATGGGGGGGACACCAATAGAGGGGGCAGCAATGAGGGGTATGTAAGTGGAGGGGACACTAATATGGGGGACACCAAGGGGGGAGACAGCAATATGGGGGACAGCAATGGGGGAGACATAAATGGGGGGGACACCAATATGGAGGACATCAGTATGGGGGCCATGATTGGAGGCGACGCTCTGGACAATGGCGGAGGGATGGACTCAGTGCATGGAGATGGAACAGAGAGGTAATGGGGGGAAATGGGAGGTTGGGGGGCAGAGGGGGGGCTGGAGGTGGAAATGGGGCTTGGGGGTAGGAATGGGGCCTGGGGCCAGCAATGGGTCCCGGTGCCCCCCAGCTGATGGGGTTTGGGGTCTGTTTGGTTACAGCCGCTCTGATAACGGAGGCCCAGCAGCCGCCCCACAGCTCAGCGTGATGGAGGAGCTCAGCCCCACAGCGGCCCCATTGGCACAGGTAGGACAGGGCCTCTGCCCCCCCAGCGTCACCCCACAGCTCTCCATGGCTATGGGGCAGGGAGCACACAGGTTATGGGGGGGTTTGTTCCAGGATGGGATGGATGGCTGCGAGCAGCAGGAGGACCAGAACAGCCCTGAGATGGGGGACCTACAGCCCCATAGCACCCCACAGCCCCATAGTGACACCGATGGGGGCACAGAATGCATTGAGGCCACCAAAGAGCCATTGGAGGGGGAGTGGGCAGCCAAAGCGGAGCCCACTTGTGGGGCAGAGCATGAGGAGCGCTATGGGGCTGGCACTGTGGGGCTGCCCCACATCTCAGCACCGGAGCACAGTGGGGTGCCAGGGGGGGACACCGAGCTGCTGCAGGTAATGCCAGAGTACTATGAGAACCAATAGGGAACAGCCCCATAGCACCCCACTGCACCCCACATTGTCCCACTTCACCCCATAGAGCTCCAGTTCACCCCAGTTTACCCCCCATTCCACTCTAGATTGCCCCAGTTTACCCCAGTTCACCCCAAATCACTCCAACTTACCCCAGTTAACCCCAGTTCTCCGCCATTCACCCCCAAATCACCCAAATTCATCCCAGTTCCCCCTCAGGTCACTCTCATATCCCCCAGTCCCCCTCAATTTGCCCCCATTCACCCCAAATCATCTCAGTTCCCCCCAAGTCACCCTCAGATCCCCCCAATCCCCCCCTGTTCTCTCCCATTCACCCTAATTCATCCCAGTTCCCCCCCCAGTCACTCTCAGATCCCCCTTGCCCCCATTCACCCCAAATCACCCCAATTCATCCCAGTCCCTCCCCAACCTCCCCAATTCTCCCCCATTCACCCCAATTCACCCCAGTCCCCCCCCAAGTCACCCTCAGTTCCCCCAATCCCCCCCAATTTGTCCCCATTCACCCCAGTTCATCCCAGTTCCCCCCCGTCACTCTCAGACCCCCCCAATACCCCCAATTCTCCCCCATTCACCCCAATTCACCCCACATCACCCCAGTCCCCCCCCAGGTCACTCTCATATCCCCCAATCCCCCCCCATTCACCCCCATTTCACCCCACATCATCCCAGTTCCCCCCCCAAGTCACCCTCAGATCCCCCCAGTTCACCCCATTTCATCCCAGTTCCCCCCAGTTCAGCCCTTGGTGCCCCAGTTTACCCCAGTTCCCCCCCATTCACCCCCAAATCATCCCAAATCACACCAATTCCCCCCCCAAGTCACTCTTAGATCCCCCCAATCCCCCCCAATTCACCCCCAAATCACCCAAATTCATCCCAGTCCCACCCCAAGTCACCCTCAGATCCCCCAATCCTCCCCAGTTTCCCCCCATTCACCCCAATTCATCCCAGTCCCCCCCCAAGTCACTCTCATATCCCCCAGTCCCCCTCAATTTGCCCCCATTCACCCCAAATCATCTCAGTTCCCCCCAAGTCACCCTCAGATCCCCCCAATCCCCCCCTGTTCTCTCCCATTCACCCTAATTCATCCCAGTTCCCCCCCAGTCACTCTCAGACCCCCCCAATCCCCCCAATTCTCCCCCATTCACCCCAATTCACCCCACATCACTCCAGTCCCCCCCCCAAGTCACTCTCATATCCCCCAATCCCCCCCCATTCACCCCCATTCACCCCAGTTCATCCCAGTTCCCCCCAGTTCATCCCCTGTTGCCCCAGTTGCCCCCATTTCACCCCATTTTTCCCCCAGCCCCCCACCCCCTCCCAGCCTGCAGCCCCTCTGTGCCCTGTGGACGCCGATGGGCACCTGGCCTCACCCAGCTGCACCCCCAGGTCAAACCCCCTCCCCCCACTAGAACCCAGAGCTCATTTTGGGCTTAAAAAGCCCCGGATTGGTGCCATTTTCACCCCCTTTGACCCCCAGGAATGAGGTGGCACCACGTGAGGATGCGTCTGCGGTGCTGGGGGGGCTGATCCTCGAGCTGTCCAACCTCAAGTGAGTGCTGGGGGGGGGGTTAGGGTTAGGGTCCCATTGGCACTTATGGGGTCTCACTGTCCCCTATGGGGTCTCACTGTCCCCTGTGGGGTCTCACTGTCCCCTGTGGGGTCTCACTATCCCCTATGGGCTCTCATTATCCCCTATGGGGTCTCATTGGTCTCTATGGGGTCTCATTGTCCCCTATGGGGTCTCATTGTCCCTGCAGCCGCCGTGTGATGAGCGCCCATCGTGCCCTATAGGGGTCTCACTATCCCCTATGGGGTCTCACTGTCCCTTATGGGGACTCTCATTGCCCCCTATGGGGTCTCATTGGTCTCTGTGGGGTCCCATTGTTCCCTATGAGGTCTCATTGGTCTCTATGGGGTCTCATTATCCCCTATGGGGTCCCATTATCCTACAGCCGCCGTGTGATGAGCGCCCATCGTGCCCTGGAGTCGCTGCTGCGGCTGCGTCGTGAGCAGAGCCGGGGGGTGAACAACAGCAGGAGGAGGAGGAGGAAGATGGAGGGGGACGAGCCAGGATGAAGCTGCAGCTGTGAGTGGGGCTTTATTGGGGGAAAAAAGCCCATAATGGTGCAATAAACACACGAGTGTGAGCAGGGCTGGAACAACACAACTACACAATAACACAACAACACAACAGGGAACAGCTGCTGAGCTCTGCTCCTGGTGCAAAGTGGTGGTGTAAAGCTGACGGTGCACAAATGATGGTGCAAAGTGGTGGTGCACAACTGAAGGTGCAAAGGGATGCTGCAAAGTGATGGTGCACAAGTGATGGTGTACAAATGATGGTACAAAGTAGTGGTGCAAAGTGATGGTGCAAAGGTATGGTGCACAAGTGATGATGCACAACTGAAGGTGTAAAGTGATGGTGTAAAGATGATGGTGCACAAGTGGTGGTGCAAAGCTGATGGTGTACAAATGATGGTGCACAAGTGACAGTGCACTAATGATGGTGCACAGTTGGTGCCCAGCTGCTGCCTTCTGTCCCACGTTGCGCTCAGCACAGCCTGGGGATGACACAGAGTGCGTTATTAGTAATAGTAATTAGTAATTACGGCCTTAATTAACATCATCACCACCACAACTGCCCCAACACACACAGTAGAATATGTGGGGGCCAACCCCATAACCCCTATAGCCCATAACCCCTTATAACCCCACAACCCCAAACCCCAATAACCCCATACCCCTATAACCCCATAACCCCATAGCCAACCCCATAACCCCGTAAATAACCCCATAACCCCCACAACCCCATAAATAACCCGATAACCCACAAGCCCATCACCTAATAGCCCCTATAACCCCATACCCCATTACCTGCTATCAGTCACCGCCGTCCCCGTGTCCCCGTGCTCTCGGTGCATACACAGAGCGATATGACGCCGGGGTGAGCGGGCAGAACCTCCTGGTGTGCGCGTTGTCCCGCGTGGCGCCGCACTGCGGACACACGTAGCGCCGCAGGATGGGGCACAGCACGCGGCCACGCGCGTCCTTCAGAGCGTGGCTGCTCCACACCGCGCGGGACTCCCCGTTACGGCGGCAGAACGGGCAGAACGGGGACGGGAAACGGGGGCGGGCTGATAAGGGGGGGCGGGCCGACAGGGGGCGCTGTGGTGGTGCGATAGTGGGTCGTGATAGTGAGAAGGAGGGCCTTGGTGGTGATAGGGGGGGACATGGTGATAAGGGGGGATGGGGGCATGGGGGGGGTCCTGCTGATAAGGGAGGTCCTGCTGACGCTGTGCTGAGCCGTGGTGACACCGACACACCTGGGGACACACACAGACATGGTGGAACATGGCAAATGGCGACCAGGGATGGGGACACCCCCCCCAATATGGTGACCCCAGTGGCAATGACCCCAGGTGACCCCCATTATGTTGACCCCCCCCCATGACAGTGACCCCAGTAATGGTGAACCCCCCCAATATGGTGACACCCCCATGATGGCGACCCCAGTGACACTGACCCCAGGTGACCCCCCGGTCACATTGCCCCCCCCTGCCGTTGCCCCCCCCCCCCCCCCCATTCCCATACCTGCCGTCCCGGTTTGGTCCGCTCGGTTCTGTCCCGTCCCGGCTCTGTCCGTTCCGTTCTGTCCTGTCCCAGTTTGGTCCGTTCCGTTCTGTCCGGTCCTATGGTTCCGTTCCCGCAGCAGAGCCCTCAGCAGGGCCGGCAGCCCCATGGAGTCGCACCACGGCTCCCATATAGGGCCGTGATCCCTTATAGGGCCCTGATCCCATAGGGGGCTCTGATCCCATATAGGGCTGTGCTCCCTTATAGTGCCGTGCTCCCCTATAGGGCCATGCTCCCTTATGGGGCCGTGCTCCTCTATAGGGAGCCTGATCCCATATAGGGCTGTGATCCCTTATAGGGCCATGCTCCCATAGCCGTCCATGCGCCCCTATAGGGCCGTGCTCCCCTATAGGGCCGTGCTCCCGTTGCCGTCCGTGCTCCATTCCCCCCCCCAGCCCCGTCCCCCACCTCCTTTATCCCCCGACCCCCCCCTTTATCCCCCCCCATTGGAGCCGCCTCGTCTGCCCTGTGGGGCGGCGGCGTCTGGGGCTGCTGCCGTGTGGGGTCGGTGGTGCTGCTGTGGGGTGGGGCTGGCACCGGGGGAGCGTTGGGTGGGGGGCACCTCATGGGGGCACGGGGGGGGCCCGGCGGGGGCTGATGGGCCCCTTTGGGGTCCCATTGTAAGAAGTTTGTAAACGTTTGTTCATTGTGTGGGGTGTCACAGTTTGTCAGTGTTTGGGGGGATGTTGCTGGGGGTGGGGGCTGTGCGGGAGCGGGGTCGAGCGGGCTGCCGGGTTCCTGGGTAATCCCCCAGTGGTGGACATTCAGAACGATTCTGCACAGCCAATATGGTTTTGTCTTCTTATCTGGTTATGGAGTGTGACATTATAATGCACACTGGACAGAACTGGAATGCCACGAAGATTCTGTACAACAGTGTTACATTGAACTTGGAAAAGTTGTAACTCCATTGTGTACTGTGCTGTTATCTTGAACTTGAATGCACTGTTCTCTACAAGTTGACTAAGTGTTGCCATACAGCATTTCACAATTGTTAGGCAGATTGCTGTTGTGTGCTTTCAGGATTGTAGGCACTACAGCTGCATCACTTTGATCTGTTGTTATGACAGCTTAATTGTTTTTCGCATATGTTTAATGTTTGATTCATTTGCGGAATAGCCTTAAATGTGCAAATCACCTTTGGAGTAACAGGGAGTAGGTGGGGGAACCTTTACAGGGGCTGGAGATGATAAAGAGGGGGGAGATGTTGGGTATTGGGCAGGTGGTGTCTGCGTGCACCGGGGCTGGAGTCAGGGAGGTCACGGGTATCTGATAGGGGCGGTCACCTGCACCATTAAATAGGGTTTGTGGCATGGCATTAAACTGGTACTTTCGGCGTTACACACTGTGTGTTCTGGTTAGCATTTGGGCTGCTGTGCTAACAGATGTGTCTGGGGTTATCTTGTTTTAAAATGGAAGGGCTCGTAAGGAGCAGAGGGATGTGAGGTATTTCTAGTCCGCTTCATGCTCCCGATTCTAGAACCCTTCCAATTGTGAGGAGAACAGAAGTGCTGAGCTGTGTGCGTGTTCCACGGTGCAGAGTCCAGTGGCAGTTGGTGCCCGGTGTCTGTGCTGAGCAGCATTGAGGTCTTTAGGAACGTAGGAATCTGCCAATCTGTTGTGAAGGTACTAAAGGTAAAAAGGCAGCATTTCTATCAGTATTGGAGGAGGGAAGGAAACTTTGTCCTTAACTGCTGTTTTTGTTCCCTTTGTCATGCAGTCAGTCCAGCAACTAACTTGAGAGCCCGACTTCTCCTCTCTTTAGTTTAGATTTGGGAAAATTCCCTGAAAAAAAAACATTTTTTTTGGAAAATTCACTAGTGTTTGTGTGAGTAAAAGGTTCCAGCCTTTCCTTACTGACTGTAGGAAATGCTTAGCACAGAAAAGTGCAGCACTTTAATGAAAGAGTTCCGAATCACTTGAATTTGATCTTCTGTCTGTCCTGGTTGTAGGTTTTACTGCATTTGATACCTTAAAAAAAAAACAAAACCAACAAAACAAACCTAAAATACCAAAATATTTGATTTTTACATCAGAAAAGAAAAAAAAACAACAACCCAAACCCTTGTTGTGGCTGAGCAGAACGTGCTGCAGCTCCATGCAGTGCTGAGTTACCGTATTCAGGCACATGTGTGTGGATTTGTGTATTGATACGCACTGGCATGCTTTTGCTGTACAGGTAACAAAGACAGGGGAAGGTTTTAGTGTTTTCTTCATAGGTGAAGAAACCTTGAAGACCAGAAATTCCAACTTACAGAATTTGACATTGGCAAAGTGAGGAGGAAAATTCTTCCTACCCCGTTATTCTTAATTGACGGATTCAGTGTTGGTTTGGCCTACAGGAGAAGTGAACTGCAAGGCTTGGAAGATCGCTGTCTTTGCTGATGTTGTCCAGGTGGGTGAGCTTGAAGACCTGCAGCGGTCAGACAAATGTGTTGGGGTTACTCACTGCTGTCACTCGTGGTGTTGAAGGAGGGGCTCCATTGGAGGGCTTGCAGCCGTGCAGCCCAGGGGCTCCGTGCTGAGTCAGGGTGATGTTACTAGAGTTTGACCAGTGTTGAGGAGGGCAATGTTTTGAAACAACTGATCCTGAGAGACTGATTGAATGAAGAAAGCTGGGAAGATGATAGATAGGAGCACAGCTCAAATTTATGTGCTTCTGATATTTCAGTTTTTTCTTGCATGCTCAGCTTCTTTTTCCTCCTGTGGCCTTTGCCTTGCAGGTTGTTTTCCTGAATTTAAGCTTTTACTGGGTGAATGTTGTGTAGGGGGGGATTTCCTTGTTCACCCAGTAGCCAGTTGGATGGACAACTGGTGACTCAGCATTTATCTGTGTGGGTTTTCAGCCTTGCCTGCCATCTTTGTGCAGTGGTTGTAAGGTTAGGATCAAAGTTTTAAATTGATCCTTTTCTTCCTGTAGCTACGCTGCCAAGTCCACCAGAGTCTGCAGGTGACGATCCGAGCGCAGCTCAGATAACAGTGCAGCAGAGCTTTCCGTGCAGTCCGATCCCTCTCCACAGTCAATGGAAGTGATGGAAGTGGAAAACTCAGAGAATGTCCCAAGCCCGACACATCCTCCCGTTGTCATCAATTCTGCAGATGATGACAAAGGTGATGGTGAGTGTGGTTGATTTCCCGGTTCTCTAGTAGTTACACTATTTACTTAGGCTGCTTCTATGTGTTTACCAGGTAAGTGTAGCAGTTTAAATAAAGAACCCATCTGTAGTCACTTACATTTGTACTTAAGAATATTAACTGTGGGCTGAAGTGTCATTGTATGAGCTACATAAATGTGGGAAATCTGATTGAATTCCTACCGCGTAACTGAAGAGGCTGATTTTTTCTTTCCTTGTACAGACCAGCTTTCTAAGGAGGGAGAAGAAATAAAAACACCTGTCCAGCAACCAGCTAAAGAAAACCATCATGGATTGCGGATCATTTCCATTAGGAAATCTAATGCTGATACAAAACAAGGTATTCCAGGATTAATCAGAAGCACTAGCCAATTAACTCCAAAGCAATTTATTGTACAAACACAACAGAACATAGGGTTGCTGAATGGACTCGGCTATTTCCATGATCTTGTTCCTACCTCGTAACTTCATGTGCATTTCAGATTAGGAAGGTAAACTCCTTTGTTTAGAGCATTAGAGCATGACGAGGCCACAGCATGGAGTTTAAGTGCCTGTATGTGCATCTTTCCAACCAGTGGTGAAAGTCACATTTGCTGATAGAGGAATCTAATGTCATGTGGATGGGATAAAGTAAGGGATAAAGCCTACTTTTAATATCCAGAAGGATGAAAGGAGGGCAGCAG
Source organism: Coturnix japonica (assembly GCF_054131305.1). Classification (NCBI taxonomy): domain Eukaryota; kingdom Metazoa; phylum Chordata; class Aves; order Galliformes; family Phasianidae; genus Coturnix; species Coturnix japonica. The sequence goes on from NW_028188964.1 coordinate 501,641, forward strand.
ACAGACATCAGGTCCATGGTGCTCTTAGCTGTGGGGAGAGCTGACAGGGTTTGTTCTGCATGCTTCTGAGCAGGAGGCAGTTTGCAGAGCTGTGGTCCTCAGCGTGTGCCTCTGTCCTTCAGTCTCATTCACTGCTCTGTGTTCCCAGATGACAGTCTGAATTTTGGAATAAAAACACTTGAAGAGATCAAACTGAAGAAACAAAAGGATAAAACCAAACAACAAAGTGGTGAGTTCATGTGCCCTACTTTGTTATCCTTCTGATAATACTCAGATAGCTGGCACTGTGTTGGGGAATAGAGCTGTGCAGTGGTTGTTGCACATTGGACAGTAGTGAGTAAGAAATGCGCTCTGGTCTTTGTGACGGTTCTGTCAGGTTTGCTTTTGTTGTTGGCAGTGGCTTTTCTTTTTCTTGTTGTAAACACTGTCTGTTTGTTCACTTGGATCAGAAGGGCCTTCAGGAGCTCCTGCTCATCTGCTCCAATCTCAGACTGTTCCTGTGCCTAAGAAGGAGAATGTGCGGACACTGGTCAGAACTGTGACGCTGTCTGCAAAGCAGGGTAATGAGGAGTACCTTTGTTTCCATTTGGTGGCTCCTAAGTGGAATGGATAAACTATAATTGGGACTTACCCTGATTGCATTACAGTTGCAATATTATTTTCTGTCAGGGCTGTCAAAGTGGTGTCTTTTGGGTGTATTTGTTTTGGGTGGGAAATGGGCTCACAAGACAGTAATTCTGTTGGTTTCTGACAAATAAGCACTTTGTTTTTCTTTGTTTTAGGGGAGAAGCCCGTGATTCGACTGAATATTGCTGATGAACCTGGAAAACAGGAATCCTCTGTAGGTAAGGGCTGCTTGTGAGCTGCTGTTTGGCTGCCTCCACGCAAATGGGAGGGCACTGCTGAAGCAGGAGGGAGGAAAATGTGTCGTGGGTCTGTGATGACTCCATGTGGCACACAAGTGTAGCAGCTGGAAGGTGAATTTGAGAACATACACTTGGAGAAACCACAGTTTGTGGTTGACTGTTGTAAAAATCTTTCTCCAAAGGAATTATCTTAGGAATGTTGTTGTTTTCTCTCTGTAGCTGATGTCAGTGGCCTTCCGCTGAAACGCAGCCTTGCAGAAAGGCTGGGGAAGAAGATCAAGATTGACAGAGCACCAAGGAGAGGTAAATGGTCATTGGTGTTTGCTGCACAGATTCTCTAGGCTTTCTGCTTGTTCTTTCCTGGGAGCGTTCTCTTTGCGTGCTTGCTGAAGTCTTCATCACTGGGATTTGAAGTTCCTTTCCCTGCCCCGTTTTGAAACGTGAGCACAGAGCTGGCATTTATGCAGCATCCCTGGTTTGTTCCGTTCTGTAGTTCAAGGCATGAAGTCTCTGAAGGAGAGACAGGGGCATACTTGTGCTCAGATAGATAATAACTAGGTATTACACCTGCTTTCCCCTTTTTCCTTCTCATGAATTTAGACCACTTCCACAGAGCCCTAAATGTTAATTTGAAAGGGAAAAATCGGACTGGTTTTCAAAATATAGGACAGGTGGCTTTGGAGAGAAAACTGCAGAGTGAAGCTGTCCTGTGATGCGCTGTTGGGAACACTCATATTCTGTAATATTATGACAAATCTGCAAACTTAAGCTCTCATTGGACTCTCATTTAATCATTATTCTTCTCCTTTCTTGATGATGGCAGAGAAGGGTGCCAAGCCAGCAGGGGAGATCCATGTCAAAACTCTGGAAGAGATCCGTCTTGAGAGAGCGAATCAGCGAGGAGAAACCCCAGCTGCCCCCCAGGCAGAAGGGTGCTGTAAGGTGGAGGATCCCAGCTCCAGGGTGAGGCCTTCCCCTGCAGTTCACATCAAAAGCTACTCGGAAGCCCTGGCTGAAAGGAAACACAAAGGACTGGAGGAAGAGAAGCAAAAAGTAGAAGAGCTTCTTACTGACAAGAGAGCTGAGGGTAAATGCAAGAACAAGAGAATTTTCCCTCCACCTGGGCCGGGTAAAGTGAAACTGGAAGAGCCACGGCGTAAAATCAAGAGATTGGAAGAAGTTCATATTAAAACCTTGGAAGAAATCAAGCAGGAGAAAGCCCTGCGGATGCAGCAGATCACAAAGCCAGCAGGTAAGGAGGTGCTTCATTGTCTGCTCTGCCGAAGTGCTTCCCCTGTCAAGCAAATGGAGTTTGCTTAGAATTGCCTTGGCTGTTTCTTACAACATGCAAAGGCAGGAAGTGCCAGGATGTCCATCCATGTGTTTTTCCATTGAATCCGTGGTGTCTGCCTGCTTCATTTTGGAAAATTCATTCGCTGTGAGGTTTTGTAATTCTGTTTCTCCTGTATTTTCTTTCTGCCATGTTTTTGGTGTGGCATGTTCTGTGTGTTGATGCCAAGGTTGCCTTCATCTTTGGCGTGTGTTGCTTAGTTTGATATGTAAATGTGTTTCTAAAGCAAGGATTGACTCCTCAACATGGGGGCCAACCTCTGTAAAAAAGGTCAGGGGGGGTGAGTTATTCATTGGGGAGGTGAAAGGCTTTGTGATGAGACAGCATGTGAAGGAGGGAAGAGCTTGGATACTGTATGGACTGCGTAATGTCGCCTCTGTCTGTGCTTTGTTATTGAATGTGAGGAAATAAGCACGTGGAGGAAACACTGGCACTCAGGTTTCTTTCTATGCTTGCTGTTGACCAAATGATTTTCATTTTCCTTGTTTTAAAGCACCTGGAAGAGAAGAGGAAAAGACTGCGGAATGGAGCAGGGCTGCTCCCAAAGCTGTCTCTGCACCCGCAGAGGTGAGTCCCTTCTGAAGATGGACACATTGACACAATTTCTTCACATGTTCTCATGTCTCACTGCTCACCATGTGCCACCATCATGAGTGCATTCCTACCTTCCTGCCTTTGGTGAAGAGCTGCAGCCATGTTTCACAATCCTGATACTTTCAATGGCTTTCCCAGACAGCTTTGCACTCCTCAAACTCAGAATTGATCTGATTGTATCTGGCAGTGAGGCAGTAACCCTGCTGGCACCAGGTACAACTTGTGAGGTTAACGTGGGGGGCACTGGATACAAAAAGGCCACGACGGCTTCGTGTTCAGGGAAATCAGACTGTGGGTGGATGTTGTGTAGGGGAACAGGAATGACTTTCTGTTGCTCAGATAGAATGTGGTAGGTAACAACTCCAGTACTGCGCTGATTTAAACGAGCTTGCTTTGTTAATTGCACACGTTTGAAACAGTGTTTTCACAGCAAAGCATGGATCTTGTTATATGCAGGCATTTATGAAAGGGTCAGTGACCCAAGTGACAGGAATGTACTGTTCCAGGTGCAGCCGTTTTTGCAGTATCTCCAAACTGATTTCCTTCATACACTCCCCCTGGTGTTTGTTCTGATTTTGCACTTACTTTATTTCTTTTTAGCCCTGGGATCAGAGTACACCAAATTCTAGAGTTCAAGCAAAGAGCCTTGAGGGGACAATAAAGGAGAAGCTGCAGCTGAGACAACCGGAGAAGCTGAAGAAGGAAGTGGCTGCTGTGCCGGCTGCTGCTAAAGAAACAGTCCAAGGTAAAAGTGCAGAGCTTAGCAGTCCTGAATCCACCCTTCATGGTCAGCTTATCAGCTTGCAAAGGCCTAAGTGAAATCTCAGCACGGTGGGCACCAGCATTGCCAGGGAAACCATCAGCCCAACCTCAGGAGCAGAGAACTATGAATGAGTGTTGAGTGTGAGGTGGTCCTCGGAAGTAAAGGGACCTGAGTGCTCATGGTGGGTGCGTGCCTAGGGAAATGCTTATTTTCTTAGTTCACTTGTGTTCCTTCCAGCCAGACTTCAGCTTGAGAACGAGGGACAGACAGTGGCACTGAGCTGCAGACTTACCTGTGTGATAAACCCCTGGATGTATTTTGTGGGTCTGTTGTGGCTTGCACAGCGTCTGGTTGCACACTCTTGTCTGTAGCTGCTGCTTTTTCCTTTCTCTAGAGGGACCATGTATTGCTTTCTCCTGCTGTATGGCTGTTTCCCTTGTCTGGGTTATAATATGGTGTAGCTGTGCAGTTTCTTTGTTCCTTTGGTCGGACTGTTGGTATGCAGCACTTACTGTGGAAGATATTGCTGAGATTTGTGGAAAGAGCAATGTAATTTTGCTGGCCGGATGTATTTAACTGTGGAGAAGAGCTGTGGGAATGACAGGACAACCTGGACTCCTCTCGAGGCACAATTGTACCAGCTCTCTCTTCTTCCTGTAGCCAAGGGCAATGTGTGTGAGAAGCCTTGGGATGGCAAAGCCAGCAGCCCCACGAAGCGAGCAAGGAAGCGGAAGGCTGCTGAGATCTCTCCTTCTGCTGTGGCAGCTGTGAATCCTCGGAGAAGCACTGAAGAAGAGGAGCCTCCAGCTAAAAAGGCTAAAATAGCAGCTTTGGTAAGGAGGGGAGGAAGTGTCAGTGCTGTCCTGGTCAGGCTTACTGTTAACGTCCTTCAGGAGCCCCTTGGCCCCCATGTTGGGTTAAGGCTCAGCAGTGCTGAAGGAGAAGTGCTGCAGAGGAAGGATCTCCTGAGCAATCATTGACTTTGTCTTCCTTCTTTCCAGACTGCTGCTCCAGCCCTGCCGGAGGTCAGCCTGCTCACCAAGGCTGTGGAAGATGACCTTGAAAAGTTCATCTCGGAATTCTTAGAGGAAATGGAAGGACAATATGACTTGGAGCTGGAGAAGGATGTGGATGAACTCCATCTTGAACTTTCCGAGATGATTGACAGTATAACTGAGTAGTCTTATAGTATATATATATATATATAAAAATAAATATTTTAAAAGGCTTCACAATAATGAGTCTTAAAGCACAGCTGAACTGGTAAAAGATTGGCAGACTACATTCCATTGTCCTGAGTTTTCCTGCGGGTCAGAGTTGAGGTCCTGTGCATCCATTCCCTGCTCCTGGTTGGCTCCTTTCAGCAGCAAGAGGACAAAGCAGTTCTGTGACAGCCCAGAAGGACGTCCATCCAGAAGGAGAACCCACGTCTCCTCGCCCGCTCCTTCTCCTGTAGGTGAAGATGGGGCAGAGATGGAGGTCAGGGTCTGCTGCACAGCAGGGGGATCATGCAGGACTCGGGAGCCCAGCAGCACAACAGTGCTGGAAGGAGCCCTGTCCTCAAGGAGACCCCATTGAATGGGGAGACCCCATTGTTGGATGGGGAGACCCCTGTTGGATGGGGTGAGGGTGCTGTGTGTTCTGCCCCTTACCAGCTGTGCCTCCACCAGCTCCGGCAGCACAGCCCCAGGCTCACACTCCACCTCCAGCTCCATCTGATGCTGTTGCCTGTGTTGAACAAGGCTTGGTTGGAGTCTATCACCACGGGGGGCTCCCCAGCACTGTGTGCCCACCCCCCAGGGCTGGGATGGGGCTGCTCTGCCACACCGTGCAGTAACCAGAGCCCTATCTCCAGCAGCACTGCAGTCCCATTGCTGCCCCAGGTGTGTCAGAGACCCCCGTGTGCAGGCGTGGGGTGCAGGGTCCCATGGGTGGGTCCCACTCACCAGGCACCCTCCAGCTCCAGCTCCTCACGCTCCTCTCGCAGGCGCTGTTTCTCCCTGCGCAGCACCTGGAAGACAAAAACATGAGCTCCAGGTCCACAACATGGGGGTGGGCAGCCCCCCACCCCTTCCCTCAACCCACCACACTACCTCGATCTCCTCTGTCTCAGCCTTCAGCTGCTCTTCCAGCTGGGCAATGAGCTGCTTCTCCTGCAAGACAAAGCGTGTACCACCAGGGGTGGCTGCGTTGGGTCCCATTCGGCCATGGGGGACGGGGGGGCTCATCTGGGGCTGATGTGACCTCCCCCCTTAATATGGGGGCCTGGGGGGCGGTTAAAGGTGAGTTAATGGGGTTTAATGGGGTTTACTAGGGATTAACAGGGATTTATTAGGGATCAATAGCAGTTAATAGGGATTAATAGGGATTAATAGGGGTTAATAGGGGTTTAATAGGGATTATTAGGGGTGTAATGGGAATTTATTAGAGATTAATAGGGATTAATAGGGGTTTAATAGTAATTTATTAGGAATTAATGGGGGTTTAATGGGGTTTAATGGAGGTTAATGTGGGTTTAATGGGAATTAATAGGGGTTATTAAGGGTTATTAGTGGGTTAATAGGGGATTAATGGGGCTTAATACGGGTTTAATAGGGATTTATTAGGGATTAATAGGGATTAATAGGCGTCAATAGGGGTTATAAGTGAGTTAACATGGGATTAATAGGGGTTAATGGGGTTTTAATGGAGATTAATAAGGATTTATTAGAGATTAATAGGGATTAATAGGGGTTTAATGGGGATTAATAGAAAATTAATAGGGAATAATAGGGATTAATAGGGAATTAATAGAGGTTAATGGGGATTAATAGAGATTTATTAGGGATTAATAGGGATTAATAGGGGATTAATAGGTTGTAATGGGGATTAATAGGGATTTATTTGGGATTAATAGGGGATTTATTGGAGATTAATGAGGTTTAATGTGGGTATAAGGGGGTTTATTAGGGATTTAATAGGAATTAATAGGGATTAATAGGGGTTTAATGTGGATTAATAGGGATTTATTAGTAATTTAATAGGATTATTAGAGGATTAATAGAGGATTAATAGGGATCAATAGGGGATTAATAGGGGTTTAATGGGGATTAATAGGAATTAAACGGAATTAATAGGGGTGTAATGTGGATTAATAGGGATTTATTAGTAATTTAATAGGATTATTAGAGGATTAATAGAGGATTAATAGGGATTAATAGGGGATTAATAGGGATTAATAAGGTTTAATAGGGGTTTAATGTGGATTAATAGGAGTTAATAGGGATTAATAGGGTTTCTTAGGGGGTTAATGGGGATCGATGGGGGTTAATGGGGGTTAATGGACGTTAATGGGGTTTAATGGGAGTTTAATGGGGTTTAATGGGGGTTAATGGGATTTAATGGGGTTAATGGGGTTAATGAGGTTAATAGGGTTTAATGGGGGTTAATGGGGTTTAATGAGGGTTTAATGGGGTTTAATGGGGGATTAATGGGGATTATAAGGGATTAATAGGGTTTATTAGGGGATTAATATGGATTAATATGGATTAATAGAATTAATAGGGATTAATAGGGATTATTAGGGCTAATAATTATTAGAGCTATTAATTATTAGGGCTATTAATTAATTAATTATTAGGGCTAATAATGCCATTATTAGGGCTATTAATACCATTATGAGGACTATTAATTAATTATGAGGGCTATTAATTAATTTTTAGGGCTATTAATGCCATTATTAGGGCTATTAATTATTAGGGCTATTAATGCCATTATTAGGGCTATTAATTATTCAGTCTATTAATTAATTATTCCGGCTATTGATTAGGATGATTAATTAATTATTAATTGATTATTAATTATTAGGCTAATTAACCCTAATTAACTCCATCTTTTCTCTTTCCAGGTCCATATCGACGACGGAGCGACTTCCGCCCCCCCCTAATTAGTTAATTGATGATTAATTAATTAATGACCTGCCATTAATTAATTAATCCATTAATCGAGGCCTCATTACCACTTAATAACAGGGACCAGGAAAGGGGGCGGGGCTATGCAAATCAGGCCAATGGCTCATGAATATATAATCATATGCTAATAAGGTCTCACTGTTAGCTGATTTGGCGTGGTGGGGTTTGACAAAGTCACGCCCCCTTCATTTGCATAATTAATTAATGCACACGCGTTAACAAAGCTGGTGCCCGATTGGTCGGCGTCTTCGTTCCGATGGGGTTAATATGGGGGGGGCGGGTTAATTAAGGCATTAATTAAGAGGTTAATTAAGGGGTTAATTATGGGGTTAACGAGGGTCGATGTGTGGCCGGGGGTGGGGGGGAGGGGGGAGATGATGGATGCGGTTGGATGAGAATAAAGATGGCGGAAGAGCGACAGGGTCTGGTGTTATTGCGGGGGGTATGGGGTATATGGGGGGGATGGAGCCTATAAGACCCTATAGACCCCATAGGACCCCATAAAAATCAATAGGACCCCATAAGAATCACATAGGACTCCACAGAACTCATAAGTCCCTATAAGACCCCATAGGACCCCATAGACTCCATAGGACCCCACAGACCCCATAAGACCCTATAAGACCCCATAGGAACCAATAGGACCCCACAAGACCCCATAGGAATCAATAGGACCCCATAGAACCCCATAGAAACCAATAGGACCCCATAAGACCCCATAGAACCCCATAGGAACCAATACGACCCCATAGAATCCCATAGGAACCAATAGGACCCTATAAGACCCCATGATACCCCATAGAACCCATAAGTCCCTAAAAGACCCCATAAGACCCCATAGAGACCCCATAGGACCCCATAGAACCTCATAAGTCCCCATAGAACCCCATAGGACCCTAAAAGACCCCATAGGAATGAATAGGACCCCATAAACCCCATAGAAACCATAAGTCCCTACAAGACCCCATAGGACCCCATAGGAAACAATAGGACCCCATAAGACCCCATAGGAATCAATAGGACCCCATAGAACCCAATAAGATCCCGTAGAACCCCATAAGACCCCATAAGTCCCTATAATACCCCATAGGACCCCATAGGATCCATAGGACCCCACAGACCCCATAAGACCCTATAAGACCCCATAGGAACAAATAGGACCCCATAAGACCCCATAGGAATCAATAGGACCCCATTAGAAGCCATAAGACCCCATAAGAACCAGTAAGACCTCATAAGACCCCATAGAAACCAATAGGACTCCATAGGAATCAAAAAGACCCTATAAGACTCCATTGACCCCATAAGACCCCATAAGATCCCATAGGACCCCAAAGGAATCAATAGGACCCCATAAGACACCAGAGACCCCATAGGAACCAATAGGACCCCATAGAACCCAATAGAACTCCATAAGACCCCATAGGACTCCATAAACCCCATAGAAATCAATAGGATAATTAGAAACCATAAGACCCCATAAGAACCAATAGGACCTCATAAGACCCCATAAGACCCCATAGAAACCCATAGGATCCCATAAGACCCCATAGGAATCAATAGGACCCCATAGAACCCCATAAGAGACCCCATAAGACCCCATAGGACCCCATAAGACCCCATAGGAACCAATAGGACCCCATAGAACCCCATAAGAGACCCCATAAGACCCCATAGAACCCATAGGAATCCGTAGAACCCCATAGAACCCTATAAGACCCAATAGGAACCAATAAGACCCCATAGGACACCATAGGATTCAAGAGGATCCCATAGAACCCAATAGAACCCAATAGAACCCCATAGGAACCAATAGGACCCCATAAGACCCCAACAGAACCCAATGGGATCCCATTAAACCCAATAGGATGCCATAAGACCCCATAGGACTCCATAGACCCCATAGGACCCCATAGGAATCAATAGGACCCCCAAAAACCCCATAAACCCCATAGGACCCCATAGAACCCCATAAGATCCCATAGGACCCCATAAGACCCCATAAGACACCATAGAACCCCATAGAACTCCATAAGACCCCATAGGACCCCATAGGAATGAATAGAACCCTATTAGACCCCATAAGACCCCATAGAACCCCATAAGATCCCATAGAACCTCATAAGTCCCCATACAACCCCATAGGACCCTATAAGACCCCATAGGAATGAATAGGACCCTATAAGACCCCATAGAACCCTATTAGACCCCATAATACCCCATAGGACCCCATATAAACCCCATAGGACCCCATAGGACCCCATAAGACCCCATAGGACCCCATTAGACCCCATAAACCCCATATGACCCCATAGGACCCCATAGACCCCATAGAGACCCCATAGGACCCCATAGGACCCCATAGGAACCAATAGGATCCTATAAGACCCCATAAGACCCCATAGACCCCATAAACCCCATAAGACCCCATAGAACCCCATAAGGGGAAGGAAGGAGCCCCAAATTCCCCTTATTAACCAATCAAACGAAGCTTTTCCTGGTCTTTCAACCAATCAGATCTCTCCTCCAGCCCTCATTTGCATACGGCTGAGGCAATAGTTACACAGCACTAACGGCTTCATCCTATAGGAGGATATAGGGTGAGACTATGGGGTCTATGGGGTCTTATAGGGTTTTATGGGGTGTATGGGGTCTTATGGGGTCTTATGGGGTCTCTATGGGGTCTATGGGGTCTTATTGGGGCTTATGGGGTCATATGGGGTCCTATAGGGTCTTATGGGATTCTATGGGGTCTTATGGGGTCCTATGGGGTCTTATAGGGTCCTATGGGGTCCTATGGGGTCTTATGGGGTCCTATGGGGTCTTATAGGGTCCTATGGGGTCCTATGGGGTTCTATGGGGTCTTATGGGGTCTTATGGGGTCTTATGGAGTTCTATGGGGTCCTATTGCTTCCTATTGATTCCTATGGGGTCTTATGGGGTCTTATGGAGTTCTATGGGGTCCTATTGCTTCCTATTGATTCCTATGGGGTCATATTGTTTCCTATGGGGTCTTATGGGGTCCTATGGGGTCCTATGGGGTCTTATGGGGTCTCTATGGGATCTTATGGGGTCCTATGGGGTCTCTATGGTGTCCTATGGGGTCCTATGGAGTCTTATGGTGTCTATGGGGTCTCATTGGTTCCTATGAGATCCTATAGATTCCTATTGGTTCCTATGGGGTCTTATGGGGTCTCTATGGGGTCCTATGGGGTCTTATGGGGTCTCTATGGGGTCTTATGGGGTCTCTATGGGGACTTATGGGGTTCTATGGGGTCTCTATGGGGTCTTATGGGGTCTTATGGGGTCCTATGGGATCCTATGGTGTTTCATGGGGTCTATGGGGTCTTATGGGGTCCTATGGGGTCTCTATGAAGTCCTATGGGGTCTTATGGGGTCTCTATGGGGTCCTATGGGGTCTCTATGGGGTCTTATGGGGTCTATGGGGTTCTATGGGGTCTTATGGTGCCTATGGGGTCTCATTGGTTCCTATGAGATCCTATAGATTCCAATTGGTTCCTATGGGGTCTTATAGGGTCTCTATGGGGTCCTATGGGGTCTTATGGGGTCTTATGGGGTCTCTATGGGGTCTTATGGGGTCTATAGGGTCTTATGGGGTCTTATGGGGTCCTATGGGTTCTATGGGGTCATATGGGATTCTATGGGGTTCTATGGGATTCTATGGGGTCTTATGAGGTCCTATGGGGTCAATGGGGTTTATGGGGTCTCTATGGGGACTTATGGGGTCCTATGGGGTTCTATGTGGTCTATGGGGTCTAATGGGGTCCTATGGGGTCTTATGGGGTCTTACAGGGTCTTATACGGGTCTATGGGGTCTTATGGGGTCTTATGGGGTCCTATTGCTTCCTATTGATTCCTATGGGGTCATATTGCTTCCTATGGGGTCCTATGGGGTCTTATGAGGTCCTATGGGGTCTTATGGGGTCTTATGGGGTCTATGGGTCTTATGGGGCCTTATGGGGTCTTATGGGGTCCTATGGGGTCTTAAGGGGTCTTATTGCTTCCTATAGGGTCTAATGGGGTCCTATGGGGTGTTATGGGCTCTCAATGGGGTCTTATGGAGTCGTATTGGTTCCTATGGGGTCCTATGTGGTCTCTATGGGGTCTTATGGGGTCTTATGGTGTCCTATAGGGTCCTATGGGGTCCTATTAATTCCTATGGGGTCCTATTGTTTCCTATGGGGTCTTACGTGGTCCTCCAAGGCCATAGAGTTGGAGGGCCAGGGGGGATAGGAGGCTCCTCCAGGATCATAGAGTTGTAGGCTGAGGGGATATTAAGTCCTCCAAGGCCATAAAGTTGAATGGGAAGGGGGGATAGGAGCCTCCTCCAAGCCCCATAGCTTAACTAGGCCTCTAACACCCCCATTCAGCCCTTAATTAACCCAATTAAACCCTTAATTAACCCAATTAAGCCCTAATTAACCTCATTAGAGCTAAGATGGACAATGAAGCCTTCAAGATGGGACCCGAGGAACCCGTCGGGTCCCGGAAGAGAAAAGATGGACACCATAAAGAGGTAAGGATTGGGGTGAGGCCTAGTGAGGCCTAGTGAGGCCTAGTGACAACTCTATAGAGTTCCTATGGGGTCTTATGGGGTCTCTATGGGGACTTATGGGGTCCTATGGGGTCTATGGGGTCTCTATGGAATCTCCCCATAGAGACCCCATAGAACCTCTATGGGGTTCTATGGGGTCATATGGGGTTTATGGGGTCTAATAGGGTTTTATGGGGTCCTATGGAGTTCTATAGGGTCTTATGGGGTCCTATGGGGTTCTATAGGGTCTTATGGGGTCTCTATGGGGTCAATGGGGTCCTATGGGATCTTATGGGGTTCTATGGGGTCCTAGTGGGTTCTATGGGGTCTTATGGTTTCTAAAGGGGTCCTATTGATTCCTATTGGGTCTTATGGGGTCTCTATGGGGTCTCTATGGGGTCCTATTGATTCCTATGGGGTTCTATGGGGTCTCATTAGATACTAAGGGGTCTTATGGGTTCCTATGGGGTCCTATGGGGTCTTATGGGGTCTCTATGGGGTCTTATGGGGTCTACAGGGTCCTATGGGGTTCTATGGGGTCCTATGGGGTCTTATGGGGTCTATTGGGTCCTATGGGGTCTCCATGGGGTCCTATGGGGTCCTATGGGTTCTTATGGGGTCTTATGGGATCCTATGGGGTCTTATGGGGTCCTATGGGGTCTTATAGGGACTTATGGGTTCTATGAGGTCATATGGGTTTCTATGGGGTCTTACTAGTGAGACCTAGTAAGGCCTAGTGAGTCCTAGCGAGGCCTACCTAGGCCTACCTAGGCCTGTCATGGCCAACCTTGGCTTGGATTGGATTGGATTGGCCTAGCACGGCCATCTTGGGCCTAACTTGGCCTACCTTGGCCTGAATTGGATTGGATTGGATTGGATTGGATTGGATTGGATTGGATTGGCCTAGCACAGCCATCTTGGGCCTACCTTGGCCTGAATTGGATTGGATTGGATTGGATTGGATTGGCCTAGCACGGCCATCTTGGGCCTAACTTGGCCTACCTTGGCCTGAATTGGATTGGATTGGATTGGATTGGATTGGATTGGCCTAGCACGGCCATCTTGGGCCTAACTTGGCCTACCTTGGCCTGGATTGGATTGGATTGGCCTAGCACGGCCATCTTGGGCCTACCTTGGCCTACCTAGGCCTGGATTGGATTGGATTGGATTGGCCTAGCACGGCCATCTTGGGCCTATCATGGCCTATCATGGCCTACCTAGGCCTGGATTGGCCTGGATTGAATTGGATTGGATTGGATTGGATTGGATTGGATTGGATTGGATTGGATTGGATTGGATTGGCCTAGCACGGCCATCTTGGGCCTAGCATGGCCTACCTTGGCCTAGCTTGGCCTAACTAGGCCTAACTCGGCCTAACTAGGCCTAGCATGGCCTACCTTTGCTTACCTTGGCCTAACTAGGCCTAACTAGGCCTAGCATGGCCTACCTTGGCCTAGCAAGGCCTAACTAGGCCTAACTAGGCCCAATTAGGCCTAACTAGGCCTAACTTGGCCCACTTTGGCCCAGTTCGGCCTATGTAACCCCCCCTTTCTCCCCTCCCCCCCATATCCAAGATGGCGCCCGAGTGGGGCAGGAGATCCCTATGGAAGCTGTTCGGCCTCTGCCTGTTGGCCGGCTCCATTACGACCGCCGTGGGGCTGGGAAGCTTGAGCGTCATCTATAGGAAGGCGATTAACGAGCTGCGTGTAAACGAGGTGGTTAATGAGGTGGAGGGGGACGAAGGACGGCTCTGGTTCGTGTATAGGATGGGGATGTCGGAGGTAAGTGGATGGGGGGGATATGGGGTGGGGGGAGGAAGTGGGGGGGAAATAAGGGGGGAAGAGGAAGTAGGGGGGATATAGGGGGGAGATAGGGGGGGAAGAGGAAGTGGGGAGGATATAGGGGGGAAACAAGGGGGGGAAGAGGAAGTAGGAGGGGATATAGGGGGGAAATAAGGGGGGAAGAGGAAGTGGAGGGATATAGGGGGGAAATAAGGGGGGAAGAGGAAATAGGGGGGGATATAGGGGGGAAATAAGGGGGGAAGAGGAAGTAGGGGGGATACAGGGGGGAAATAAGGGGGGAAAAGGAAGTGGGGGGGATACAGGGAGGAAATAAGGGGGGAAGAGGAAGTAGGGGGGATATAGGGGGGAAATAAGGGGGGAAGAGGAAGTGGGGGAATATAGGGGGGAGAGGAAGTGGGGGAGGAAGGGAGGAGGAAGTGGAAGTGGTAAGGAGGAAGAGGAAGGGAGGGAGGAAAAGGAAGTGGGAGGGAAAGGGGAAGAGGAAGTGGGGAGGAAGAGGAAGGGAATGGGAAGAGGGAGGGGAATAAGAGGGGGAAGGGAAGAAGGAAGAGGAAGAGGAAGAGGAAGGAAAAGACAAAGTGGGAGGGAAAAGGAAGTGGGGGGGGGGAAGTGGGGAGTAAGTGGGGAAGAAGTGGGAGGGGAGAGGAGAGGAAGTAAGAGGGGGAAGGGAGGAAGGGGAGGGGAAGAGGAAGTGGGGGGGGTATAGAGGGGAGAGGAAATGGAAGGGGAAGAGGAAGCGGGAGGGGAGAGGAAATGGTCTTATGGGCTTATGGGGTCCTACAGGGTCCTATGGGGTCTTATGGGGTCTTACGGTGTGCTATGGTGTCCTATTGGTTCCTATGGGGTCCTATGGGGTCTTATGGCATGCTATGGTGTCTTCTGGGGTCTTATGGGATTCTATGGGGTCCTAAGGAGTCTTATGGGGTCCTATTGCTTCCTATTGATTCCTATGGGGTTTATGGGGTCCTATGGGGTCTTATGGGGTCCTATGGGGCTTATGGGGTCCTATAGGGTCCTATGGGGTACCTTCTTCCTTTCCTATGGGAAGGGGAAGGGGAGGGGGAAGAGGAAAAGGAATAAGCCCATTTGCTTTCCAGCCACAACGCTACCCCGGAGGTGAAATCCAATGGGCGACGTACCGGCTGGATCCCAAGCGTTATCCGGATCGAGAAGCTCGCGTCTTCGCTCAAAGCCTCCACGAGCATCAAGCCAAAATGAGCCTGGCTTTAATCAGGATCAAACCTGGAGCGCTCCGGGTCCCCCACTGGCATTTTAATGCCAACGTCCATGGCTACGTGGTGCAGGTAGGCCACAGCCTTTGGTTTTGCTTCCACTTCCTCTTTCTCTCTTCCACCTTTAAGAATATACATCCTTTTCCTCTATGGCTTCATTTAACCCTTATTCCCCTACCTTGTAATCCATTTACCTCGCGGGTCTACCCTAAAACCCTATAGGATTTGGCCATGTTATATAGGAGCGGCCCATGTTAATTGGGGGTAGCCTTTGGTTTTACTTCCACTTCCTCTTTCTCTTTTCCACCTTTAATCCTATACTTCCTCTTCATCCTTGGCCTCATCCAACCCTTATTCCCCCATATTATAATCCCCTTACCTCGCGGGTCTACCCTAAAATCCTATAGAATTTGGCCATGTTATATATAGGGGCGGCCCATGTTAATTGGGGGTGGCCTTTGGTTTTACTTCCACTTCCTCTTTCTCTCTTCCACCTTTAATCCTATACTTCTTCCACCTTGGCTTCATCCAGTCCTTCCTCCCCCACCTTATAACCCTTTACCTCATGGGTCTACCCTAAAATCCTATAGGATTTACCCTATATTCTATAGGGCACAACATGGATCTTGCTTTTCGTCCCACTTCCTCTTTCTCTCTTCCGCTTTTGAGCCTACACTTTCGATTCCTCTTTCTCCTTATCCATCCCTTCTTTCCCCACCTTATAACCCCTTTACCTCGCGGGTCTACTCTAAATCTAATAGGATTTCCCCTATAATCTATAGGGCACGGCCTGGATCGGCATCGTCACCCCAACCAACGTCACCACCTACCGAGCCGAAGTCGGCCAGGTCCTTTTCTTCCCCCGGAACGTTCTTCATTGGATCCAAAACACGGAGGACAGGGGGGAAGGAAATAAAAGCCGGACCCCAAAAGAACTCGTCCTCGTTCTCTTTTATGGGACCCACGAGGAGCTGAAGACGTTGGAGGTGGATGAGGCTGTTAATGGGACCCCGAATGAGGTCTTAATTGAGGCTTTACAGGTATGGGGGGGGGGGTGGAAAATGGGGGGTTTGGGGGTTTTTTGGAAGGTCCTAGAAGGGATTGAAGGGATTGAGGTGAAAGAGGGGACCCGGCCGGTTAAAATGGTGGTGGTTGCGTCTCTCTATCACGTTCCTTTGAGGAGATATAGGGTTTTATATGGGATGGTTGGGTGTTTCTATGAGGTTCCATTGAGGAGGTATAGGGTTTTATATGGGATTTGGGTCCTGGAAGGTTAATAATGGGGATTTGGGGTTGTCCCATTGGGTTCTATGGGGGATTTGGGTCCTGGAAGGGGGATAAGAAGGAACTTGGGTCCTGGAAGGTTAATAATGGGGATTTTGGGTCTTCCCATTGGATTCTATGGGGGAGATATAGGGTTTTATATGGGATTTGGGTCCTGGAAGGTTAATAATGGGGATTTGGGGTCGTCCCATTGGGTTCTATGGGGGATTTGGGTTCTGGAAGGGGAATAAGAAGGAACTTGGGTCCTGGAAGGTTAAAATGGAGGTGGTTGGGTGTTTCTATGGGGTTCTGTTGAGGAGATATAGGGTTTTATATGGGATTTGGATCCTGGAAGGGGAAAAGGGAGGTAATAGGGTCGTCCCATTGGGTTCTATGGGGTTTTGGGTCCTGGAAGGGTAAAAGTTGGTAATAGGGTCTTCCCATTGGGTTCTATGGGGCATTTGGGTCCTGGAAGGGTAAAAGGGAAGTAATAGGGTCATCCCATTGGGTTCTATGGGGGATTTGGGTCCTGGAAGGGTAAAAGGGAAGTAATAGGGTCTTCCCATTGGGTTCTATGGGGTTTTGGGTCCTGAAAGAGGAAAAGGGAGGTAATAGGGTCGTCCCATTGGGTTCTATGGGGGATTTGGGTCCTGGAAGGTTAATAACAGGGTTTTTTTGGGTCCTGGCAGCTTCGTAGCGTTCAGGATTGGATTGGAAGCTTCCAGAAGGTCCCGATCCTACAAAGCTTGAACCACCCCATTAATTTAAGTCAATTAGTGCGGGATGTTAATTACACCCAGGCGGATAACGAGCAAATATGGCGGTATTTATATGACCTCAAAGGTAAGGACCTCATAGACCCCATAGGACCCCATAAGACCCCATAAGACCCAATAGACCCCATTAGACCCCATAAGACCCCATAAGACCCCATAAGACCCAATAGACCCTATAAGACCCCATAAGACCCCATAGACCCCATAAGACCACATAGACCCCATAGACCCCATAAGACCCCATAAGACCCCATAGATTCCATTAGACCCCATAAGACCCCGTAGACCCCATAAGACCCCATAAGACCCAACAGACCCCATAAGACCCCATAAGACCCCATCGACCCCATAGACCCCATAAGACCCCATAGAACCCATTAGACCCCATAAGACCCCATCGACCCCATAGACCCCATAACACCCCATAGACCCCATAAGACCCCATAAGACCCCACAGACCCCATAAGACCCCATAAGACCCCATAAGACCCCATAAGACCCCATAGACCCCATAAGACCCCATAGACCCCATAGACCCCATAAGACCCCATAGACCCCATAGACCCCATAGACCCCATAAGACCCCATAGAACCCATTAGACCCCATAAGACCCCATAGACCCCATAAGACCCCATAGACCCCATAAGACCCCATAGAACCCATAAGACCCCATAAGACCCCATAGACCCCATAAGACCCCATAGACCCCATTATTACCCTTCCAGGACCTTAAAGACCCAATAAGACCCCATAGACCCCATTAAACCCCATTATTCCCCTTCCAGGACCTTAAAGACCCCATAAGAGCCATAGACCCCATTATTACCCTTCCAGGATCTTAATAACCCCATAAGACCCCATTATTCCCCTTCCAGGACCTTAAAGACCCCATAAGACCCCATAGATCCCATTACTCCTCTTCCAGAACCTTCTCAACCCCATAAGACCCCATAAGACCCCATAGACCCCATTACTCCCCTTCCAGGACCTTAAAGACCCCATAAGACCCCATTAGATCCCATTACACCCCATTAGACCCCATTATTCCCCTTCCAGGACCTTCTCAACCCCATAAGACCCCATAGACCCCATAAGACCACATAGACCCCATTATTCCCCTTTTAGGACCTTCTCAACCCCATAAGACCCCATAGACCACATAAGACCCCTTAGACCCCATTAGATCCCATTAGACCCATTATTCCCCTTCCAGGACCTTAAAGACCCCATAAGACCCCATAGATCCCATTGTTCCCCTTCCAGAACCTTCTCAACCCCATAAGACCCCATAAGACCCCATAAGACCCCATAGACCCCATTATTCCCCTTCCAGGACCTTATAGACCCCATAAGACCCCATAGACCCCATTAGACCCCATTATTCCCCTTCCAGGACCCATAAGACCCCATAAGACCCCATTAGACCCCATTATCACCCTTCCAGGACCTTAATAGACCTCATAAGACCCCATTAGACCTCATTAGATCCCATTAGACCCCATTAGACCCCATTATTCCCCTTCCAGGACGTTAATAGACTCCATAAGACCCCATTAGACCCCATTAGATCCCATTAGACCCCATTATTCCCCTTCCAGGACCTTCTCAACCCCATAAGACCCCATAGACCCCATAAGACCACATAGACCCCATTATTCCCCTTCTAGGACCTTCTCAACCCCATAAGACCCCATAGACCCCATAAGACCTCATTGACCCCCATTATTCCCCTTCTAGGACCTTATAGACCCCATAAGACCCATAGACCCCATAGACCCCATTAAACCCCATTATTCCCCTTCCAGGACCTTAATAGACCCCATAAGACCCCATAGACCCCATTATTACCCTTCCAGGATCTTAATAACCCCATAAGACCCCATTATTCCCCTTCCAGGACCTTAAAGACCCCATAAGACCCCATAGATCCCATTACTCCTCTTCCAGAACCTTCTCAACCCCATAAGACCCCATAAGACCCCATAGACCCCATTACTCCCCTTCCAGGACCTTAAAGACCCCATAAGACCCCATTAGATCCCATTACACCCCATTAGACCCCATTATTCCCCTTCCAGGACCTTCTCAACCCCATAAGACCCCATAGACCCCATAAGACCACATAGACCCCATTATTCCCCTTTTAGGACCTTCTCAACCCCACAAGACCCCATAGACCACATAAGACCCCTTAGACCCCATTAGATCCCATTAGACCCATTATTCCCCTTCCAGGACCTTAAAGACCCCATAAGACCCCATAGATCCCATTGTTCCCCTTCCAGAACCTTCTCAACCCCATAAGACCCCATAAGACCCCATAGACCCCATTACTCCCCTTCCAGGACCTTAAAGACCCCATAAGACCCCATTAGATCCCATTAGACCCCATTATTCCCCTTCCAGGACCCATAAGACCCCATAAGACCCCATTAGACCCCATTATTACCCTTCCAGGACCTTAATAGACCTCATAAGACCCCATTAGACCTCATTAGATCCCATTAGACCCCATTAGACCCCATTATTCCCCTTCCAGGACGTTAATAGACTCCATAAGACCCCATTAGACCCCATTAGATCCCATTAGACCCCATTATTCCCCTTCCAGGACCTTCTCAACCCCATAAGACCCCATAGACCCCAGAAGACCACATAGACCCCATTATTCCCCTTCTAGGACCTTCTCAACCCCATAAGACCCCATAGACCCCATAAGACCCCATTGACCCCCATTATTCCCCTTCTAGGACCTTATAGACCCCATAAGACCCATAGACCCCATAGACCCCATTATTCCCCTTCCAGGACCTTAATAGACCCCATAAGACCCCATAGACCCCATTAGATCCCATTAGACCCAATTATTCCCCTTCCAGGACCTTCTCAACCCCATAAGACCCCATAGACCCCATAAGACCCCATTAGACCCCATTATTCCCCTTTCAGGACCTTAATAGACCCCATATGACCCCATAGACCCCATTAGATCCCATTAGACCCCATAAGACCCCATTAACTATTGGAATAGATGGGTTGCCAAATAGTGATCTATTCGAAGACATAGGGGCTCAATAGGGAACCGTCGGGGTTGCCAAATAGCGAGCAATTGGAAGCTATAGGAGCCATTGGAATATATAGCTGACAAATAGTGATCCGTCGGGATAGATAGGTGCCAAATTGTGATCCATTAAGGTTAATGACCCCCATTAACCCCCATTATTACCCTTCCAGGATCTTAAAGACCCCATAAGACCCCATAATTACCCTTCCAGGACCTTAATAACCCCCATTAACCCCCATTTTACCCTTCCAGGACCTTAATAGACCCCATAAGACCCCATTGACCCGATTATTACCCTTCCAGGACCTTAATAGACCCCATAAGACCCCATAGGACCCCATAGGACCCTATAAGATCCTATAGACCCCATAAGACCCCATAGACCCCATTATTACCCTTCCAGGACCTTAAAGACCCCATAAGACCCCATAGACCCCATTAGACCCCATTGACCCCCTTTATCTCCCTTTTAGGACCTTAATAGACCCCATAAGACCCCATAGACCCCATTATTCCCCTTCCAGTACCTTAATAACCCCATAAGACCCCATTATTACCCTTCCAGGACCTTAATAGAGCCCGTAAGACCCCATAGACCCCATAAGACCCCATTAAACCCCACTATTACCCTTCCAGGACATTAAAGACCCCATAGAACCCCATTATTACCCTTCCAGGACCTTAATAGATCCCATAAGACCCCATAGACGCCATAAGACCCCATTAGACCCCATTCTTCCCCTTCCAGGACCTAAATACCCCCGTATAATCCCATATTCCCCTTCCAGGACCTTTCCTTTAACCTTCCAGGACCTTTCTATCCCTTTTAGGTTCCCCTCCGGCACCATTTAATGGCGGAGTTTTCCATTGGGCTCCGTATCGACCTGCCAGGACCTGGATGGAACCAATGAATCTCATTTACATCCAGTCGCTCCTTCAGGTAACGCCTTTAAGCTGCCAGGACCTTGGAGGGGTCGGTTGCCAAATAGTGTGCCATTACATTACATAGGAAACCGGTGTTGCCAAATAAGGAGCCATTGGCATACATAGGAGCCCATCGTTGCCAAATAGTGAGCCGTTAAAAGACATAGGAAACCATACTTGCCAAATAGTGATCCATTAGATTACATAGGAAACCAGAGTTGCCAAATAGTGAGCCATTAAGTTACATTGGAAAGCGTAGTTGCCAAATAGTGATCCATTGGATTACATAGAGCCCCATAGCTGCCAAATAGTCATCCTTAGACCTCAATAGAGCCCCATAGACCCCCATAGAGCCCCATAGAACCCCATAGAACCCCATAGAGCCCCATAACCCCCCATAGGACCCCATAGAGTCCCATAGCCACCGCATAGGACCCTATAGACCCCCATAGAGCCCCATAGGGATCCATGAGACCCCATAGACCCCCCATAGGACCCCCATAGAGCCCCATAGCTGCCAAATAGTGACCCATGGAGCCCCGTAGGACCCCATAGACCCCCATAGCCACCCCATAGGACCCTATAGAGCCCCATAGGACCCCATAACCCTCCACTGGACCCCATAGAGCCCCATAGCTGCCAAATACACACCCATTAGACCCCATAGAGCCCCATAGGACCCCATAGAGTCCCATAGAACCCCATAACCCCCCATAGAACCCTATAGAACCGTCATAGGATCCCATAGGGCCCCATACCTGCCAAATACAGACCCATTAGACCCCATAGAGCCCCATAGGACCCCATAGAGCCCCATAGACCCCATAACCCCCCATAGAACCCCATAGAGCCCCATAGCTGTCAAATAGTGATCCATTAGCCCCCATAGCTGCCAAATAGTGATCCATTAGACCCCATAGGACCCCTACGACCCCCATAGACCCCCCATAGGACCCCCATAGAGCCCCATAGAGCCCCATAGAACCCCATAGAGCTCCATAGCTGCCAAATAGTGATCCATTGACTCCTATAGAGCCCCATAGGACCCCATAGCCACCCCATAGATTCCCATAGAGCCCCATAGACCCCCATAGGACCCCATAGACCCCCCATAGACCCCCATATAAACCTATATAACCCTATGTGATCCTATATATAACCCATTGCAGCACCCCGATCCTCTCACCATAGCCACCCTAAGGATCTTCCCTAACGAACTTGGCCAACCCCATTATCATCTTAACGCTAACGAGCTGGCTTATGTCCTCCAAGGCTGTGGCAAGGTAAGGCCCTATATTGTATATAGGGGATATAGGGGGGTGGGATGCAAATGAGGCTTAATGAGATCATGAATATGCAAACGCAGGCCGGCCTGGTGTTGGAGAATGGGGAGAGCCTGAGCTTCGAGGTGGAAGTGGGGGACGTCCTATTCTTCCCTATGGGGAGCCAGCATTACTTGAAGAGCGGGTGCCCCGAAGGGATCCTATTGGTGCTGGGTTATAGCACCGGGAATATGGTGGGTCTATGGGGTCTATATGGGGTTCTATGGGGGGCTATGGGGTCTATAGGGGTCTATGGGGCTCTGTGGGGCTCTACGGGGGGCTATGGGGTCTATATGGGGTCCTATTGGATCCAATTGGGTCCTATGGGGTTCTATGGGGTCCTATGGGGGCTCTATGGGGTTCTATGGGGTCCTATTGTGTTCTATGGGGCTCTATGGAGCCTTATGGGGTCTATAGGGGTCTATGGGGGTCTGTGGGGCTCTATGGGGGGTCTATAGGGGTCTATGGGTCACTATTTGGCAGCTATGGTGTCTATGGGGGTCTATGGGGGTCTATGGGTCTCTATGGGGCTCTATGGGGTCTATATGGGGCTCTGTGGGGCTCTATGGGGTCCTATGGGGGTCTGTGGGGGTTTATGGGGTGTCTATGGGGCTCTATGGCGTTCTATGGGGGTCTATGGGGCCCTATGGGGTTCTATGGTGTTCTATGGAGCTCTATGGGGGTCTTTTGGGGTCTGTGGGGCTCTATGGGGGGTCTATAGGGGTCTATGGGTCTCTATGGGGGTCTATGGGGGGCTATAGGGCTCTATGGTGTGCTATGGGGTCTCTATGGGGTTTATGGGGGCTCTATGGGGCTCTATGTGGTAACTATTTGGCATCCCTGGCCCTCCATTCATTCGAATGGATCCCTATTTGGCACCTATGGGCCTCCATTCATTCCTATGGGCCTCCATTCATTCCTATGGAAGTCTGTTTGGCAGCTCAGAGCCTCCATTCATTTTAATGGCTCACTATTTGGCACCTATAGGAACTCCAAACCCAGCGCCTCAATCGCTACTTCCGGTCTCTCCCGGCCGCCATCTTGGCTCGCCTCTTCAGTACGGATCTAGAAAAGACCCGGATGTTGCTCCGGGATTAATTAAAGCTCATTAATTAACGCTTGTAACTCATTAAACAGATGGCAACGCATTGATTGTATTGAGACGGTCCTCCAGGGCTATAGAATTGGACGGGGTAGAAGAGACTTCCGGGTTTAGAGAGGCATAAAGGGACTTCCGGGTTCCGAACGCTTCCGAACGGCTCCGAAGGTTTCCGAAGCCCGAAGAAACCCGGAAGTCGAGCGGAGCGGCTCCGAACTTGACCCGAGCGGCTCCGAGCGCATCCGAGTGCACCCGAGTGGTTCCTAAGTCGACCCGAGCGCTTCCGAAAGGTTCCGAACGGTTCCGAAGACTGAAGAAACACTAAAGTCGATCGTAGCGACCCCGAATTGCTCCGAACTGGACCCGAGTGTTTCCGAGCGTCTCCGAAGTCGACCGGAGCGCTTCCGAACGGTTCCGAACAGTTCCGAAAGGGTCCGAAGCCCGAAGAGACACGGAAATTGCTCGTAGCGATCCCGAATGGCTCCGAAGTGGACCCGAAGGGCTCCGAGCGTTTCCGAGCTCCTCCGAAGTGAACCCGAGAGCTTCCGAAAGGATCCGAATGGTTCCGAAGCCTGAAGAAACCCGGAAGTCGCTCGTAGCGACCCCGAACGGCTCCGAACGGCTCCGAACTGGACCTGAAAGTTTTATGAATGTTTCCGAAGTTGACCCGAGCGCTTCCGAACGGAACCGAAGCCGGAAAAACCCGGAAATCGCTCGAAGCGATCCCGAAATGGACCCGAGCGTTTCCGAAAGGTTCCGAACAACTCCGAACCCGACCAGAAGCCGCCTGTAGCAACCCGGAAGTCAACCGGAAGTCGCTGGGAGTGGTTCCGAACCCGACCCGAGCGGTTCCGAATAATTCCGAAAGTGAAATCGAAGGAACCCGGAAGTAAACCGAAAGTCGCTCCGAAAAGACCCGAGCACTTCCGAACGGAGACGAAGTGGATCTCGGAGCAAGCCGAAAGTAAACCGGAAGTCGCTTCAGAACGACCCGAGCGCTTCCGAATACTTCCGAAGAGAGCCGAACCGGACCGGAAGTCGCCAGACCAACCCGGAAGTAAGCCGGCATACCCTTCAGAAGGCTCCTCCAGCAGCCGAACCGGCTCCGAACAGCAGCCGAACTTCGTCTTTTTTCGGCTCTTTTCGGCTCTTTTCAGTTCCGGTACCGGGGATGGAGAAACAAGGGCGGGTGGATTGTCCGGCGTTACCGCCCGGGTGGAAGAAGGAAGAAGTCCACGCCTCACTTTGGCCTCAAGACTACTAAGCTGCAAGGCCTCTTGGCCAGGCTCTCGGCCTCCCTCCAGGCTGTTTTACCTTAAGGCCTCTAAGCCTCCTGGGCAACCTCTAAGCCTTTAGGCCTCCCCCTATGCCTCTAGGACAGCTTGCAGGCATCTATGCCTCCAGGTGTGTTCTCCATTACAGCTCTAAGCCTTCCTTTGTGCCATAAATGCTCATGGACTCGTGGTCTCTTTTTTGGCCTCCCTCTGTGCATCAGGCCCTCAAAACCTCAGTGCTTCCAGTCCAGCCCTTTAGTACCACAGTTCATGGCACTGTGGGATGGCCTGAGTGGCCAACTCACACTCTTGGCCACCCTCCATCTCCCGTGGCTCCCACACCAACCCCACAGCACCACCCACACTAAGCCCTGTCCCACAAATGCAGCTGCTGCCGCTCAACAATTCTTATTGGCTGAAAGCAGGAGAGTTGAGAGATCCAAAGGGGTTGTGAGATCAGAGGTTGGGGCTGGAAGGCAGAGCATCTGCAGCTTTCGTTCCTCACTGAGTCCTTTCTATTGGGAAAGGAGATGGAGGGAGGTGAGAAGATGGAGGGCAGGGATGTGGGGTAGGAACCCACCTTGATGCTGATGTCACGGCTCCGTGCCTGCAGCTTGTTACCTGGGACTCAGCCGTGTCAGC
Source organism: Coturnix japonica (assembly GCF_054131305.1). Taxonomy (NCBI): domain Eukaryota; kingdom Metazoa; phylum Chordata; class Aves; order Galliformes; family Phasianidae; genus Coturnix; species Coturnix japonica. Next base: position 527,119 of record NW_028188964.1, read on the forward strand.
ACGTTCCTCTGCCTCATCCAGCATGTGCTGTGCCCTGGGGAACTTGGCCAAGTTGGCCTGCTTGTCCTGTGGCTTAGCCCCGGTCCCCACCCCGGTCCCCCCCCCAAACACCCACCCAACTCAGCCCCGCAGCTCCTCCCTCCCCCCAACCAGCCTCGAGGCGGGCAGAAAGTTATCGACATCTCTTCATTGAATGATCAATCCCTAATTAAAACCCTCTGGTAGACATCAGAGTTTAGGGGTTTTTAGGGTTTATTAGGGTTTTTTATGGTTTTTAGGTTTTTTTAGGGGTTTTTAGGGTTTATTAGGGGTTTTTAGGTGTTTTTAGGGGTTGCCGTGGATTTCCAATCGGTACACGCAGGTGTATTCCGCGTTCCCCCAGTTGCTGCGTACATCCATTTTAATCCTTTTGTAGGACTGAAGGGGCTTCTCCTGCCAATGCAAAGAGGAAAGGCTTTGTTATGGGCCGGAGGGGGATCAGTGCCCCATAGTGCCCCATAGCTCCCACTGTTCTCCACATAGATGCCAAAGCATCCCATAGATCTCATAGTACCCCATAGCTCCCACTGTTCGCCCCACAGATATGGGTAAAACTAATACACAGTCAATGATTTCCTGGAATTCTGATCCATATTCAATAGTTGTTTAGCATGCAGACCCCTCTCTTGTTATCACCCATCTTATCAGTGTGGGAATCAAATGTTGTTTGTGCCTTTAGAACAAGAGAAGAATCTTTTCTTTCAAGGTCTCAGTATATAAGTGAAGTAGTTTGTTGTTACTTCAAGGTCTCAGTATACAAGTGAAGCAGTTTTTAGTTATTTCAAGGCCTCAGTATATAAGTGAAGCAGTAGCAGAGGAGAGGCTTTGTTATGGGCATGGGAAGAGCCCCGGCACAACAAGTGCTTCCAAAGGCTTGCAAAAGGGACCCCACGGGAGTCGGCCATGTTGGAGAGCAGAGGGTGGGCAGGAAAGCTCTTTCTTCCCATGACTTGCAGGCAGCCCAGCCTCCCCCCTTGCACTTGCCATACCTGAACGTGGAAGGTCTGCGCAATATCTCTGTCCACGTCATAAACATACAGTCCCAGGAGTTTCCCTTTCGTCCTCATCCACTCCCTCAAAGACAAGAGATGATGGCGGTCACACTTAGGCAGGCCGTGCCATAAAGAACACACTGAGGCCAAAGTTGGGAGCCCTTCCAACCCTCCCTGTGCTCTGGTAGGATTGGAGCACAACGGAGGGCGAACCTGAGTCAGGGCACGTGGAGCAATTGCTCCCAGCTGCTCGGCCACAAAGAGCAGCAGAGGCCTTTGGAGACATGGAACCAGCCGAGGGATTCGGTGCCCTCAGGCAGGATGCTGTGCTCTGCAGCAGCCCACCACTGAAATTTGGGACCTCCCAACAGTATGGGGTCGTATGGGGCTCTGTTGGGTGTCTACCGTGTGGCTCTATGGTGCTCTATGAGCTCTTGTGTGGCTCTATGGGGTCTTACAGGGCTCTATGTGGCAGTTATGGGGCTCTGTTGGGTGTCTGTAGGGCCCTTATGGGGCCCTGTTGGGTGTCTGTGGGGCACCATGAGGCTCTTTGGTTCTCTATGAGCTTCTTGTGCAGCTCTAGGGGGTCTTATGGAGCATTATGGGGCTCTATGGGGTGTCTGTGGGGGCTCTATAGGGCTCTTTGGGGGTCTATGGGGTCTTATGTTGTGGTTATGGTGTTCTGTTGGTTGTCTCTGGGGCTCTATAGGGGTTCAATGGGCTCTTATGGGGCTCTATGGCAAAGCTTTTTCCTCGGGGGCCTCCAGAAGCAGCAGCAGGCAGAGACTTACCAAGATGGCAAAGTCTCGGGGGCACTGCTGACACCCCCAGAGGGAGACACCGCCTTGGAGACGTGCCACAGGGCCACAGGCTGTGGGCCAGATGTTCTCCGGCAGCTGGATGACAACATGGCCCTGCGAACTTTGGAATGCCCAGCAGTTTCCAACAGAAATATCAGGCTGAAATGAGAGATGCGTCCATCAGCGGTGAGGCAAAGAGTCGCGAGAGCTGGATGCTGGGCAAGGAGCACAGAATTTGTCTTCTGTGTGGGCTGCCGTGCTCCCCGTAATGGAATGCTACTCAAGGGACAGGAGGGGAATATGCAAAGGTTTGGACAACAGCTCTGGAGTCAACCGCCTTTCTCTGCTTGCACAGAGCCGGCGGGGCAGCCCTCCCCAGCATCTGTCAGCCCAGCACCCTCCCAACGCTGGTGTCAGTGATGTGGGGAAGAGTGTGGGCTGAGCAGAGCAGCTGAGCCAAAGGAAATGGATGTGCAGCCAGAATGGGGTGAGGGAGAATGGGGGGGAAGGGTTGGGGGTAGGAAAGACTGGGGGAAGGATGGGGGGTAGGATGGAGGGAGGAATGGGGAGGATGGGGGGGAAGGATGGTGGAAGAAAGGGGGGAGAAGGATGGGGGGGAGAAGGATGGAAGGAAGGTTGGGGGGGGGGAAAGGATGGGGAGGGGGAAAGGATGGAGGGGGACAGATCGGGGGAAGGAAGGGCTGGGGGATGGAGGGGGAGCCCTTATGGGGCTCTGTGGGGTGTCTGCGGGGGGAGGGGGGCGAAAGCAAGGAGGGGAAGCCCACAGTCAGCACTTCTCCTGCCATACCTGCAAGAGGGTCTCAGGGGACTTCGCGGAGGAAAAGAGGGGAGAAAGCCGGCCTTTCCCACCGTAACTCTTGGTTGTCCTCTCCGCATCAACAGTGGCACCTGAAATAAAGATGGACAGACGTGCACTGGGACAGCCCAGAGACAAGCTGAAGGAGTGAATGCTCATTCCCCAAAGCTCTTGGCGGGGCTCTGGGGTGCAGAATCCCTCCTGCTGTGTATGGGAACTGCTGAGTCTGATGCGCTGATTGAGCACCTGGGGAAATGAGCCGGTCAGCCCTGGGAGCAGAGTTGAAGGGTTTTTAAATTCTCAGAGATCGGGGCTTTAGACGGGATGTGAGGAGGAAATTCTTGACCCCCAGTGGGCGGTGAGGCCCTGCAATGTGCTGCCCAGAGGAGCCATGGATGCCCCATTCCCGGAGGCGTTGGAGACCAGGTTGGATGGGGCCCTGAGCACCTTGATGCAAAGGGTGGCAGTCCTGTCAGTGGCAGGGAGTTGGACTGGGATGGTCTTAAGGTCCCTTCAGACCTCAGCCATCCTAAAGCTCTATGAGATAAGTGTGACAGGAAGCAGAGCTGGGCAGGTTTTGGGGAGTGCCAGGCGCAAAGCTGAGGGTAGTGAAGCTGTCTACATACCCAGGGATTTCAGAGCCCAGTTGGGCATCCAGTAGCTGTTTTCCACAACTCCCTCAATTGCATGCCGTGTCAACAGCAGAATTTCCTGGCAACAAACGGGGAATGGAGAGACAGCAGTGAGCACAAAGACAGGAGATGGGTATGAGCAGGGAGTGCTACCCAAGAGCTAAGGGAAGGCACCCTGTCTTTCCAGAAATCTGGCAAGACCTTCCAGAAGGTGTGCCCTGATGAGCCACTGCACTCCAGAGACACAGCAAAGATCGACGTCTGGCAACAGACAAGGAATGGAGAGACAGCAGTGAGCACAAAGACAGGAGGGGGAAATGAAAGGGGAAGCGAGGGAGAGCCTTCTAGCCCCACATGCCCCTATAACCCACTCTATAGCCCCATACATTCCCTATAACACTGTATCCCACTACAATCCTCCTACTGCCCACCCACAGTCCCTTAGAGACACATATCCTCCTATAATCCACCCAGAGCACTCTACACCCCCCCCTTTAGAACCTTACAACTCCCCCACAGCCCTACAGAGCACCCCAGCCCCCTAGAGCTCCATGATCCCCTGGAGCCCCCCACAGCCCAGCATCAGCCCTCTAGCCCCTCCACAGTCATCTATATTCTCCCCAGAGCCCCCGCTGTCCCATATAGCCCTAGACCACATCAAAAGTCCCAGACAACTCTCTAGAACCCCATACCCCCTCCTATGGCCACTAGGAAGCTCCCCATAGCCCCACATACACCTACATCTACCCCTGCACTCCCCCTAGCACCTTACAGCCCCATATCCTCCTACAAACCCCGCACAGCCCTATAGCCCTCTACAGCCCAAACAGTGCTCCCTAGAGCCCCACAGCTCTCCCGATAACCCCCTCACACCTTTCTACACTCCCACTTCACCTACCTACATCCCCATATCCCCCTACAGCCACCGGCAGACCCCACATTCCCCTCACAGCCACCCATTTCCTCCTATCCCTCGGGATCCCCACACAGCCCACTACAACCCCATCTCCCCCACTGTTCACCCCTACATCCATCCCACTGCCCCCCACAGCCCCACATTACCCTAGGCCCTCCCTACAGCCCCATAGGACCTACAGCCCCCCCACGGCCACACATTACCCCACAGCCCCCTCAACTCCCCCATCCCCCCCACTCCTCCCCCACTGCCCCCTACACCCACAGCCCACCTCAGCTTCCTCTCCCCGGCCCCGGCCCGGCCCCGTTCTCCCGCACACCTCCGGCGCCGCCGTCCTCAGCACCGCTCCCGTCGTGCCGCGGTTCCGTCTCGGTGCTGCCCGGACAGCTCCGGCGCGCAGCGGCTGCAGCGGCGCTGCCGTGCGGGGCGGCCCGGGCTGCGGCAGCGGCTTCAGCCGAACGAAGGGAGAGCCGGGAGGCCCCGAGACACAAGATGGCGGCCGCTCCCGCGCGCGGAGCCTCAGCCAATCGGAGCCGGCGGCGCTGCCGCTGACCAATGAGACGGCGACACGCGTCGGCGGCGCAGCCGCTGACCAATGAGAGGCCGGCACGGGCGGGATGAGCAGCTGACCAACGATCCGTTAGCCCCTGCTGCTGCCATCTCCTCAGTGGGAGACCCCGTTCCTTCGTCGCTGGGTGGCAGCGATGTGGATGTGAGGACAGGCGGCTCCTCGGGCACGCTGGGCTCCACACGAGATGCTGCTGCCGCCATCTTGTCAGTGGGAGACCCCGCTTTTTCCCTTCTGGGTGGCAGCGATCCAGATGTGTTGTGGGAGGACTCCTCGGAAAGGCTGCTCTCGCCATGAGATGTTTCTGCTGCCATTTCCTTGGCTTGCTTCCCGCGCTCTCCCTGCTGCGGCAGTTGATCTTGCTGCAGCCCCTTCGCTGTGTGTGCTGCGCTCTGTGAGGAAAAGTTGGGGATGGGAGTTATAAGGGGAGGGGCACTGCTCACATTCCCTGTGAGCGCCCCCTCCCCCGACTCCATCCCATAACCCGTGTAAGCCACCCCAAATGGCGGCCCCACTGCTGTGCCTGGGGGCAGGAGCACAGGAGAGGCCCCTTCCGTGGGGACAGAGCCCTGTCCCCTATCCCAGCACGCAGCCCCGAGCTGGGAGGGGTTACTGAGCTGAGTGCCAGGCGCAAAGCTGAGGGTAGTGAAGCTGTCTACATACCCAGGGATTTCAGAGCCCAGTTGGGCATCCAGTAGCTGTTTTCCACGACTTTCTCAATTGCATGCTGTGTCAGCTGCAGAATTTCCTGGCAACAAACAGGGAATGGAGAGACAGCAGTGAGCACAAACACAGGAGATGGGTGTGGCCCAGCCAGGGGGAACTCATGGCTCTGCACAGAGCACTAATGCCGGGGGCGGGGGCCACACGGATGGTAAGGAGCCCAGCGCCTGGACCAGCAATGGTGGAGCTGAGATGTTACTGCTGCAGGGCCTGGCACGGTGGTGTGGTGCCAGGCCAGCTATGCTGCGGGCGGATCCACCTCCATGGGTTCATCAGGAGGTGGATCCACCTCCATGGGCTCATCAGGACCAGCCAGGGGGAACTCATGGCTCTGCACAGAGCACCCTGATCCCAGCTTTACCGTGCAGACAGCACCAGCAGCAGCTCTCAGTGTGGGGAGCAAAGTAGCTCCAAGACACAGGGGAGGCTGAGCCTGAGAGCCAGGTGTGGGGCAGGCGGCCAGAGCACAGAGCTGTCCCTGTAAAGGGCTGGAAGGAAACAGGAGGGAGCATTATCATTACCTCTCTCTTCAGACCGTGGATCCCATTCTCCTCCAGGACATCAAACAATGATTCTACAATGAGCTCCTTCTTGACTGACAGCTGAGTACTTTTCAGGTTTGGTTCTGGCCAGACCAGTGAGTTCCTGAAGGCAAAGCAAAGCAGGTCTTGTTCAGCAATGTCCACCCCGCAGGTTGGAGTTCCAGTGCCACGAGGTGAAGGATTCCGGGGGGTTGTGCCCTTCTTTATCCCCCGGCCCCTTTTGTTCCTTTGCTTTGCCAAGGGCTGCCTTCACCATATAGATGGGAAAGGCTGGAGCCCTGGGCACAAGGTGAAGGCGTGCATGGAGCACACAGCCAGCCGAGGCCAAGCTACAGAGCCAGGTGCATGGCAAGGAAGTGTTCTTACCCCAGAGACGGGAGCTCATGCACAGGTCCTGCTGACACCACCTGGAAGAAAAAAGCATTTGATGGGAGGAAGCACCAGGAGCACGGCCAGAGCTTCCAAAGGAGCTTCCCAGGGAGCCGCTGGCAGAATTTCCTGCTGCTTCCCAGCACTTTGCAGAGGACCGCTGCCCAAAGTTGGGCCCTTCAGCCCTCCACGTGCTGCAGAGCATCTGCTGCTTCTCCGTTTGCTCTCCCATCCCCTCCAGACTCCACAGTGTCACGGACGAGCCAAAGGCCCCTTCTTCCCATGTGCTGTTGCCTTCAGCCTGAGCTCCGTGCTGGGCACTGGGAAGATGCTGCCACACCAAAGCCCGTCCTGCTGCCAAGGCAGCCCCCAGCCTGGCTCAGGAGCCCACGGAGTCTCAGCAGCGATGGGCCCGTGGCCAAACTCCTCCTGTCCCCACGGAGGCTGAAGGGCAGAGCTTTGTCTTCTGCCGCACACTGTGGCACTGACCTGCAGGACATTTCCCCAGGCTCCCAATATCCAGAGGAAGGCTCCAGCTGTGGGAGACATCAGTCAGGAGAGACCATTAGTTTGCCAGAGTGCTCGGAGCCCTGCAGCCCATTTCCCTGACAGCTTGCAGGCATCTGTGCCTCCAGGTGTGTTCTCCATTACAGCTCTAAGCCTTCCTTTGTGTCATAAATGTTCATGGACTCGTGGTCTCTTTTTTGGCCTCCCTCTGTGCATCAGGCCCTCAAAACCTCAGTGCTTCCAGTCCAGCCCTTTAGTACCTCGGCTCCAGGCCTACCCTTAAGCTTCAAGGACTTTAGGCTCTACAGGGCTGTTAAGGCCTCTCAGCCTCCTTTTTTTGGCTGTGTCCGATAGAACCACCACTGCCCTTGATGCTCTGTACCATAACCCCCACAGCTTAGCCCCGTAAGCTATGCACCATAAGCTTCTGCTTTGCCTACAAGCTATGGCCTCCAATGTTCCCCATGGGGCTCTACACAACATGGCCAGGGACAGAAATGGGGCTGTTTCTGCCCTTCTTATCACCCGGCCCCTCCCACCGTCTGTCAGGGGCAGTAACCCACAGGACCCATAGAGAACCAAAAGAACATCATAGAGAGTCATAGAGCCACATAAGAACAACAGGGAGCAATAGAGACCCACGGGGAGCCAAGGGGAACAAATACAGACCCATATGGGAGCTATACTAACACACTCACACATGTACCTGCAGGGACCCATATTAGTGCATAGGGGAACATATTGCCCTGTAGCAACCAGCTGTGCCCCACAGCCAGTTACGATGATGTTCAGTCACCATGGATCAAGGTTCACGGCACTGTGGGATGGCCTGAGTGGCCAACTCACACTCTTGGCCACCCTCCATCTCCCGTGGCTCCCACACCAACCCCACAGCACCACCCACACTAAGCCCTGTCCCACAAATGCAGCTGCTGCCGCTCAACAATTCTTATTGGCTGAAAGCAGGAGAGTTGAGAGATCCAAAGGGGTTGTGAGATCAGAGGTTGGGGCTGGAAGGCAGAGCATCTGCAGCTTTCGTTCCTCACTGAGTCCTTTCTATTCGGAAAGAAGATGGAGGGAGGTGAGAAGATGGAGGGCAGGGATGTGGGGGTAGGAACCCACCTTGATGCTGATGTCACGGCTCCGTGCCTGCAGCTTGTTACCTGGGACTGAGCCGTGTCAGCACGTTCCTCTGCCTCATCCAGCATGTGCTGTGCCCTGGGGAACTTGGCCAAGTTGGCCTGCTTGTCCTGTGGCTTAGCCCTGGTCCCCACCCCAGTCCCCCCCCCAAACACCCACCCAACTCATCCCCGCAGCTCCTCCCTCCCCCCAACCAGCCTCGAGGCGGGCAGAAAGTCATCGACATCTCTTCATTGAATGATCAATCCCTAATTAAAACCCTCTGGTAGACATCAGAGTTTAGGGGTTTTTAGGGTTTATTAGGGTTTTTTATGGTTTTTAGGTTTTTTTAGGGGTTTTTAGGGTTTATTAGGGATTTTTAGGGGTTTCTAGGTGTTTTTAGGGGTTGCCGTGGATTTCGAATCGGTACACGCAGGTGTATTCCGCGTTCCCCCAGTTGCTGCGTACATCCATTTTAATCCTTTTGTAGGACTGAAGGGGCTTCTCCTGCCAATGCAAAGAGGAGAGGCTTCGTTATGGGCCAGAGGGGGACCAGTGCCCCATAGTGCCCCATAGCTCCCACTGTTCTCCCCATAGATCCCAAAGCATCCCATAGATCTCATAGTGCCCCATAGCTCCCACTGTTCACCCCATAGATATGGGTAAACCTAATACACAGTCAATGATTTCCTGGAATTCTGATCCATATTCAATAGTTGTTTAGCATGCAGACCCCTCTCTTGTTATCACTGATCTTATCAGTGTGGGAATCAAATGTTGTTTGTGCCTTTAGAACAAGAGAAGAATCTTTTCTTTCAAGGTCTCATTATATAAGTGAAGTAGTTTGTAGTTATTTCAAGGTCTCAGTATACAAGTGAAGCAGTAGCAGAGGAGAGGCTTTGTTATGGGCATGGGAAGAGCCCCGGCACAACAAGTGCTTCCAAAGGCTTGCAAAAGGGACCCCACGGGAGTCGGCCATGTTGGAGAGCAGAGGGTGGGCAGGAAAGCTCTTTCTTCCCATGACTTGCAGGCAGCCCAGCCTCCCCCCTTGCACTTGCCATACCTGACCGTGGAAGGTCTGCGCAATATCTCTGTCCACATCATAAACATACAGTCCCAGGAGTTTCCCTTTCGTCCTCATCCACTCCCTCAAAGACAAGAGATGATGGCGGTCACACTTAGGCAGGCCGTGCCATAAAGAACACACTGAAACCAAAGGAGGGAGCCCTTCCAACCCTCCCTGTGCTCTGGTAGGATTGGAGCACAACGGAGGGTGAACCTGAGTCAGGGCACGTGGAGCAATTGCTCCCAGCTGCTCGGCCACAAAGAGCAGCAGAGGCCTTTGGAGACATGGAACCAGCCGAGGGATTCGGTGCCCTCAGGCAGGATGCCGTGCTCTGCAGCAGCCCACCACTGAAATTTGGGAGCTCCCAACTGTATGGGGTCGTATGGGGCTCTGTTGGGTGTCTACCATGTGGCTCTATGGTGCTCTATGAGCTCTTGTGTGGCTCTATGGGGTCTTACAGGGCTCTATGTGGCAGTTATGGGGCTCTGTTGGGTGTCTGTAGGGCCCTTATGGGGCCCTGTTGGGTGTCTATGGTGCGCCATGAGGCTCTTTACAAGAGCGCCATGAAGCTCTCTATGAGCTTCTTGTGCAGCTCTATGGGGTCTTATGGAGCATTATGGGGCTCTCTGGGGTGTCTGTGGGGGCTCTATAGGGCTTTTTGTGGTGTCTGTGGTGGTCTATGGGGTCTTATGTATTGGTTATGGTGTTCTGTTGGTTGTCTCTGGGGCTCTATAGGATTTCAATGGGCTCTTATGGGGCTCTATGGCAAAGCTTTTTCCTCAGGGGCCTCCAGAAGCAGCAGCAGGCAGAGACTTACCAAGATGGCAAAGTCTCGGGGGCACTGCTGACACCCCCAGAGGGAGACACCGCCTTGGAGACGTGCCACAGGGCCACAGGCTGTGGGCCAGATGTTCTCCGGCAGCTGGATGACAACATGGCCCTGCGAACTTTGGAATGCCCAGCAGTTTCCAACAGAAATATCAGGCTGAAATGAGAGAGATGCGTCCATCAGCGGTGAGGCAAAGAGTCGCCAGAGCTAGATGCTGGGCAAGGAGCTTGCAGTTGTGCAATGGCCAAGTTGAGCACAGTGAGCACAAAGACAGGAGATGGGTGTGAGCAGGGAGTCCTACCCAAGAACTGCACTCCAGAGACACAGCAAAGATGGACTTTGGGCTCTGCCTGATCCCAGTATTGCCAGCCCTGTGTCTGCTGTAGAACAGCCTTGACAGGCAGTCAGATCGTGCCCTGAGCCAGCCAGGCTCTGCAGAGCTCCAGTTGCAGCTGGTCTGGAGAATGGCCCTTCCAGCTAAGAAGTCTGAAGCACAAGTCTCTTGGCAGGGGCCGCATCCAGCCTCCAAGCCAAGCCCAGTAGGCTTCTGGCTGGGGCCAGGCCAGGGGGAATTCATGGCTCTGCACAGAGCACCCTGATCCCAGCTTTACCGTGCAGCCAGCACCAGCATCAGCTCTCAGTGTGGGGAGCAAAGTAGCTCCAAGACACAGGGGAGGCTGAGCCTGAGAGCCAGGTGTGGGGCAGGCGGCCAGAGCACAGAGCTGTCCCTGTAAAGGGCTGGAAGGAAACAGGAGGGAGCATTATCATTACCTCTCTCTTCAGACCGTAGATCCCATTCTCCTCCAGGACATCAAACAATGATTCTACAATGAGCTCCTTCCTGACTGACAGCTGAGTACTTTTCAGGTTTGGTTCTGGCCAGACCAGTGAGTTCCTGAAGGCAAAGCAAAGCAAGTCTTGTTCAGCAATGTCCACCCCGCAGGTCAGAGTTTCAGTGCCACGAGGTGAAGGATTCCGGGGGGTTGTGCCCTTCCTTATCCCCTGGCCCCTTTTGTTCCTTTGCTTTGCCAAGGGCTGCCTTCACCATATAGATGGGAAAGGCTGGAGCCCTGGGCACAAGGTGAAGGCGTGCATGGAGCACACAGCCAGCCGAGGCCAAGCTACAGAGCCAGGTGCATGGCAAGGAAGTGTTCTTACCCCAGAGACAGGAGCTCATGCACAGGTCCTGCTGACACCACCTGGAAGAGAAAAGCATTTGATGGGAGGAAGCACCAGGAGCACGGCCAGAGCTTCCAAAGGAGCTTCCCAGGGAGCCGCTGGCAGAATTTCCTGCTGCTTCCCAGCACTTTGCAGAGGACCGCTGCCCAAAGTTGGGCCCTTCAGCCCTCCACGTGCTGCAGAGCATCTGCTGCTTCTCCGCTTGCTTTCCCATCCCTCCAGATGCCACAGTGTCACGGACGAGCCAAAGGCCCCTTGTTCCCATGTGCTGTTGCCTTCAGCCTGAGCTCCGTGCTGGGCACTGGGAAGATGCTGCCACACCAAAGCCCGTCCTGCTGCCAAGGCAGCCCCCAGCCTGGCTCAGGAGCCCACAGAGTCTCAGCAGCGATGGGCCCATGGCCAAACTCCTCCTGTCCCCATGGAGGCTCAAGGGCAGAGCTTTGTCTTCTGTCGCACGCTGTGGCACTGACCTGCAGGACATTTCCCCAGGCTCCCAATATCCAGAGGAAGGCTCCAGCTGTGGGAGATATCAGTCAGGAGAGACCATTAGTTTGCCAGAGTGCTCGGAGCCCTGCAGCCCATTTCCCTCCTCCCAACCCAGTGGGGACATGCCGTGTGGGACAGTCACGCTCCTTGGCTGTGCTGGGATGGCTTTGGGTGGGGAACACTCACCAGAAAGGACCGCTAGAAGCAGGACGGGAGTCCCTCTTCCCCTCTCTTGAGCGACACGTTGCCTAAGGGAGAGATCAGATGGTGGTTATCACAGCCCAGCGTGGGGACACGGTCTCCTGGGATCCTTTTAGCAGACAGCTGCCACCGGGTTCCTCTGCCCAGCAGAGTTGTGAGTCCCAGGGGGCCCTTTAGCAAGAGCTGGCCAGTGCCACAGCACCCATGGGACGCATGAGAGTGAGGGGCTCTGCTGTGCTAAGGTGGGCAGCGGCCTGGCCCCGTTCTGGCCCTCCCGAGAGCAGGAACAGGGCTGTGCCCACGGAAAGGGAGTTTGGCTGCCTGGCTGGAGAAAGCCCGGCAGCACACAGTGATTCTGGCTTCCCCTCCCCACATTCTGGGCCTGCTGCACCCACCTGCCCAGCTGGGCTGGCATTTTGGCTCCTTCACTCCTCGCACAGACACAGAGAACGGCTTGCTCTCCTCCCAGGAACACAAGCACCTCTCCACTTGCCTGCTCTGCACTCCTCGCGGGACTGCAGTGCTGCACAGTTCCCCATGGGGCTCTACACAACACAGCCAGGGACAGAAATGGGGCTGTTTCTGCCCTTCTTATCACCCGGCCCCTCCCACCGTCTGTCAGGGGCAGTAACCCACAGGAACCATAGAGAACCAAAAGAACATCATAGAGAGTCATAGAGCCACATAAGAACGACAGGGAGCAATAGAGACCCACGGGGAGCCAAGGGGAACAAATACAGACCCATATGGGACCTGAGGTCGCCCTCTTAACGGTTTCACGCCCTCTTGAACTCTCTCTTCAAAGTTCTTTTCAAATTTCCCCTACGGTACTTGTTGGCTATCGGTCTCATGCCGGTATTTAGCCTTAGATGGAGTTTACCACCCGCTTTGTGCTGCATTCCCAAGCAACCCGACTCCGAGAAGCTATACTGACACACTCACACATGTACCTGCAGGGACCCATAGAAGTGCATAGGGGAACATACTGTCCTGTAGCAACCAACTGTGCCCCACAGCCAGTTACGATGATGTTCAGTCACCATGGATCAAGGTTCACGGCACTGTGGGATGGCCTGAGTGGCCAACTCACACTCTTGGCCACCCTCCATCTCCCGTGGCTCCCACACCAACCCCACAGCACCACCCACACTAAGCCCTGTCCCACAAATGCAGCTGCTGCCGCTCAACAATTCTTATTGGCTGAAAGCAGGAGAGTTGAGAGATCCAAAGGGGTTGTGAGATCAGAGGTTGGGGCTGGAAGGCAGAGCATCTGCAGCTTTCGTTCCTCACTGAGTCCTTTCTATTGGGAAAGGAGATGGAGGGAGGTGAGAAGATGGAGGGCAGGGATGTGGGGTAGGAACCCACCTTGATGCTGATGTCACGGCTCCGTGCCTGCAGCTTGTTACCCTGGGACTCAGCCATGTCAGCACGTTCCTCTGCCTCATCCAGCATGTGCTGTGCCCTGGGGAACTTGGCCAAGTTGGCCTGCTTGTCCTGTGGCTTAGCCCCGGCCCCCACCCCGGTCTCCCCCCAAACACCCACCCAACTCATCCCCGCAGCTCCTCCCTCCCCCCAACCAGCCTCGAGGTGGGCAGAAAGTTATCGACATCTCTTCATTGAATGATCAATCCCTAATTAAAATCCTCTAATAGACATCAGAGTTTAGGGGGTTTTAGGGTTTATTAGGGTTTTTAATGGTTTTTAGATTTTTTTAGGGGTTTTTAGGGTTTATTAGAGCTTTTTAGGGGTTTTTAGGTGTTTTTAGAGGTTTTTAGGGGTTGCCGTGGATTTCCACTCGGTACACGCAGGTGTATTCCGCTTACCCCCAGTTGCTCCACACATCCAGTTTGATCCTTTGGTAGGATTGAAGGGGCTTCTCCTGCCAATGCAAAGAGGAGAGGCTTTGTTATGGGCTCCGTTATGGGCCGGAGGGCTTATTAAGGGTTCATCAGGAGATGGATCCACCTCCATGGTCTCATCAGGGGGTGGATCCACCTCCATGGGCTCCACGGAGGAGGTCACACGTCTGGTCCAGCCGTGACGGGAACGGGCTCTCTTGCCTGTCTGCCGCCTGATGGTCATGGCGGGCCCCCTCCTCCTCCTCTTCGACCCTGCTGTCCCCAGCTACATCTTCCCACCTAAATCCTGGGAATCCTCCAGCCTCGCTCTCTTAGCTCCCCACATGGCTGTTAATGGCCAGAGCTCTCAGAGGTGAGTGCGTTGTGTGGGGCAGTAGTGACCAAGGTGACTGCTGTGACATGGCCAGGGTTCTAACATGGTGGCCGCACTGCTGGCACTGCTGGCACTGGTGTTCCACATGGCATGAGGAGGGGGCTGTAGGACAGGGCACGGCACGGGAGCCAGAAGACACTGGTCCTTGGGTTAAAATGGGAGGGGGACTGCGCACATTCCCTTTGTGTCCCATCCCCCCCCCCCCGACTCCATCCCATAACCTGTGTAAACCACCCCAACACCATCCCATAACCCATCCCAACCCCAAACCCATCCCATAACCTCTAGAACCCCTGCCGGCACATGGGGTCCCAGCCAGGCTAAAAGCCAGATGGCAAGGAAGGCCCGAAGGAGAAAGCCGTCTGGTCGGATGGTTGCGGGGCGCCTGCCAGGCCAAAGGCCGGCTTGGGGATCCCTGCCAGGCCAGAAGCCTGCAGGCCTGGGAAGCCCTGCCAGGCCAAGAGCCTGCCGCCGGCCGGCAAACACTGGAAGGCCAAAAGCTGACTGGCCAGCCTGGGGAGTCCTACCAGGCCAACATCCAGCCTGCCCGGGGCTCACTGCCAGGCAACAAAATGGCTGACTGACCTGCTGGGCCTGTGAGGCCAAAAGCCGGCCACGTAGTCCGGGGGGACCTTGCCAGGCCTGAAGCTGGTAATGCGGTTAGATGGGCACTGCCAGGCTAAAAGCCAGCTGTCTGCTCTGGGGGGCACTGCCAGCTCAAATGCCTGCAGGCCAGGGAAGCCCTTCCAGGACAAAGGCCGATGATCTCACTATAGTGTCATCCTTGATCCCAACAAAAAGACATTTTCTTCCCAAAACACTGCTTTTCATCTCCAAAAGAAGAAATTTTCTACAAAAAATCACTCTTCTTAGCGCAATATGATTCTTTCTCCCCAGTATAAGATTTTTGTCTCAAAAAATGCAATGATTTCAGCATTCAATATCTATTTATGTGAAGATTTAGACAGTTTTCACCCGAATATCACTATTTATCCCAGAATGCAGAGAGGTGCATTCTTTCTTTCCAGGATCCCAATAACCAGCTGTGCTGTTTATGACCCTTCATGGCTTCTCCTGGTGGTTTGACGTGTCCGGCCTCACCTAGAAAGGAAAACTCAAAGCACAAACAGTTCCTAACAGGTGCCACAGGAGGATTTTCTCTCTGCCACTGGATGGACCAACCAGATGCTGCCTGGAGGGTTTCACTTCACTGGAAGGACAGGAATGGGAGCCTGAGCAGATCCAAGCTGAACTTCAATACTCAATGTGTTCAATGCTCACAATGAATGGGTTGGTTCCAATGGGCCCTATGCCCCCACTAAAGAGCTTTGACAGCTCACAGCACTTGCCCAGAGCACTGCGGGTTGTTTCTCCTCTGCACTGTGGAGTCTCAGGGGTGGGAGCCTGCAGTTTTCTAAGCTTATTTTGGCTGAAAACAAGTCCCGTGTCAAAGAAAGCCAAGCCTGCCCCTTGATCCTCATTGAGCTCTGAGGCCGACCTGCCCTGGGTGCCCAATGA
Source organism: Coturnix japonica (assembly GCF_054131305.1). NCBI lineage: Eukaryota > Metazoa > Chordata > Aves > Galliformes > Phasianidae > Coturnix > Coturnix japonica. The sequence goes on from NW_028188964.1 coordinate 542,654, forward strand.
GCACCAGTGAGAGCTGCAGCAATCGAGATGCTCATCATTAGAGATGGCAGCGGTCAAGAGGTTCAGGCCCATGCAGGAAGATGCTGAGAAGGGCAGCGGGCTCAGCATCTCATCCTGAGGCCAGCCTGCCTGAGGAGGCCACCTCCATCCCCACTGGTGGGGGCCATGGCACACAAGGGGTGAGCATCAGCCTGAAAAGAGCAGAGCTGGGCTCCTGCAGGCAGGGCAGGCAGCAGGCGGGCTCAGAATGGGCAGCAGCCATCACCGCCTGCATTCCATTGCGTCGAATAGGCTGCTGTGTGACATGGAACCCAGGAGCCGCATCAGAGCGGCTGCAGGGCGGTGGGTGCCACATCCTGGAGGAGCTTCTGGCGAACGACTGGAAGCATTTGGAAGGGATGAGTTCCCACGTGGCAGTTGCCAACAAGGAGCAACACGCGTGTGTGATGCGCACCAAGATGAGCTGGTGGGAGGACGGCCCCGCAACAGGCTGTGGCTCCCAGGAGTCCAGATGGCACCAGCAAAGGTGTGGGGATCCACAGCCAGCACACGGCACCGTTGCCAATGGGCACCAGCCGGCCCCATTCCGCAGGCGGTGCGGGTCCTGCAAGCAGCTGTGTGAGTGGTACAGCAATGCGGGCCCAGTTTGCCAGCGGAACATTAACAGCATGCAGCAAGTGGAGCTGCTGCAGGAGCTGGAGCAGGTGAGCACCTAATGGACGGGCACACAAGGGCCGAGCTGCCGGCTGAAGGGCACCCTGCCCATGGCATGGCAGCAGAGGGCCGGGGGACAACGCTGCTCCTTTCCCCTCCCACAGGCTCATGAGCAGCTCATGGAGAACCGCACGGCCACGGCCAGGGAGTCTTTGTTGAAGGTGAGGAGATGCTGCTGTGTGGTGTGGGGTGGGAGAAGTGCCCTCGTGTGGGTCTGCAGCTCCAGCCCTGCAGGTCCTGCTTGCCCCGATGGAGGAGGCAGGAGGGGACGGAGCCCCATGGGAGCACCGGTGCCCTGACGGTCGATGCTCTTCTGCTTTCCCACAGAATGCCCAGCAAATACGGGCTGAAAGAACGGCTGCCCGTAAAGAGGAGCTGGAGCAGGTAGGGGGCAGTGAGGGCTCGTCCTCACTGCTCGGCATCCTCACGCCTCTGGCTGTGCAGGAGGACCTCGGTCCCAAACCCTCGGGTCCATGGGACCCAACGCAGCCCCCCCTGGTGGTACACGCTTTGTCTTGCAGGAGAAGCAGCTCATTGCCCAGCTGGAAGAGCAGCTGAAGGCTGAGACAGAGGAGATCGAGCCTGCCCGAGGAGCCGCCTGTCCTCACATCCACATCGCTGCCACCCAGCGACGAAGGAACGGGGTCTCCCACTGAGGAGATGGCAGCAGCAGGGGCTAACGGATCGTTGGTCAGCTGCTCATCCCGCCCGTGCCGGCCTCTCATTGGTCAGCGTCTTCGCCGCCGGCTCCGATTGGCTGAGGCTCCGCGCGCGGGAGCGGCCGCCATCTTGTGTCTCGGGGCCTCCCGTCTCTCCCTTCGTTCGGCTGAAGCCGCTGCCGCAGCCCGGGCCGCCCCGCACGGCAGCGCCGCTGCAGCCGCTGCGCGCCGGAGCTGTCCGGGCAGCACCGAGACGGAACCGCGGCACGACGGGAGCGGTGCTGAGGACGGCGGCGCCGGAGGTGTGCAGGAGAACGGGGCCGGGCCGGGGCCGGGGAGAGGAAGCTGAGGTGGGCTGTGGGTGTAGGGGGCAGTGGGGGAGGAGTGGGGGGGATGGGGGAGTTGAGGGGGCTGTGGGGTAATGTGTGGCCGTGGGGGGGCTGTAGGTCCTATGGGGCTGTAGGGAGGGCCTAGGGTAATGTGGGGCTGTGGGGGGCAGTGGGATGGATGTAGGGGTGAACAGTGGGGGAGATGGGGTTGTAGTGGGCTGTGTGGGGATCCCGAGGGATAGGAGGAAATGGGTGGCTGTGAGGGAATGTGGGGGGCAAAGGGTTGGAGGGTGGACACGGAGTGGGGTCAAGGGACCCATCTGGCAGCCTCGTTTCGGGGGGGGGCGCCCCCAGCACCCCCTGCCTCAAAGAGGCGCCCAGAGCCCCCTGCCCCCCCCGTGGCCTCTAAGATCTGGGGGGCGAAATGGGGGCAGCGCAGCAGCAAAGAGGTGGCGACTGCGACCAACTCGACGGGGGGGGTCCCGCTGCCCCCCAAGTGTTTAGATAAGGCCACCAGAGCCCGGCAGAAAACACCGCGAGGACCCCCCCAAGCTGCCAACCCCACCACAAAAGCCCGGAGCCAACAGCTGCCCCGCTGCCCTTCATCCCCTCCCCCGGCCGCCAGCTCTAAGTGGGGCAGGAGAAGCTCGGGGGGGTCAGAGAACGTGGGGAAGAGGCTGGTGGCCAAATGGGGGGTGAAGTGGGGCGAGGGGGGGGTTCCGAGGCAGAGGAGGAAGAAGAGGCGCAGGGAGGGGACAGAGCTGGGTGCTGGGCTAAGGAAGCCAAGCAGTGTCGGAAGGAGGCAGGGATGGGACAAAGACCCCCCCCGGGACCCCCAGAGGGCGGCGTGGAGCAACGCCGGCTCCGCAGTGGACAGCAGTTGGGCTTCTCAGAGCCCCCTAGCACCCACAGCAGCTGGGCCTGGGCTGCAGGGGTCAGGAGGAAGGAGTGGGCAAGGAGGTGGTGTGGAAGGGGAGGGATGGGATCCAGCGAGGGGCTGCTATGGGGGTCCCCCCTGGGATCCTGAGGTGCTCCATCATTGGGAGCCCTGGAGGTGGTGCCATGGGAGGGATCCTTGTGATCTGGATCCCACAGTGCTGTGCCAAGGGGACCCTTGGGATCCAGCAGTGCGATGTGGAGCGGATCCCCAGCATGCAGTGATGTGACAACACTGGGACCCCCGGGGTCTCTAAGGGCTGCATGGAAGGGAGGTGCATTAGAAGGGGAAGGGGTGCACTGGGATCCAGAGGAGCTCAGCCCCGTGGTGACACGAGGCTGCCCAGGGCTGTTGGGACCCAGTGGATCATAGTGTGAGGCTGGGCCGGGATCTGGCAGCAGGTTGTGGAAGGAGCCACCTGCAGACATAGGAGATGCTCCAGGATCTGGTCCAGCAGCACGGCAGGATTCAACAGGATCTGATGAGAAAGAAAAGAGATGGGGGGTGAGATCCTCCATCCATACAAAGATCCCCTGGATTTCCCACCCCCCACCCACCAGCCCTCCATAAATCCATGGGACCTGATGGGGCGAAATCAAGGTAGACTACATCTACCGCTGTCCCCCCATCCCCTGGCTGGGCCACACCCATCTCCTGTCTTTGTGCTCACTGCTGTCTCTCCATTCCCTGTTTGTTGCCAGGAAATTCTGCAGCTGACACTGCATGCAATTGAGAGAGTCGTGGAAAACAGCTAAAAGGATCCCAGGAGACCGTGTCCCCACGCTGGGCTGTGATAACCACCATCTGATCTCTCCCTTAGGCAACGTGTCACTCAAGAGAGGGGAAGAGGGACTCCCGTCCTGCTTCTAGCGGTCCTTTCTTTTGAGTGTTCCCCACCCAAAGCCATCCCAGCACAGCCAAGGAGCGGGACTGTCCCACACGGCATGTCCCCACTGGGTTGGGAGGAGGGAAATGGGCTGCAGGGCTCCGAGCACTCTGGCAAACTAATGGTCTCTCCTGACTGATGTCTCCCACAGCTGGAGCCTTCCTCTGGATATTGGGAGCCTGGGGAAATGTCCTGCAGGTCAGTGCCACAGCGTGCGGCAGAAGACAAAGCTCTGCCCTTCAGCCTCCATGGGGACAGGGGGAGTTTGGCCACGGGCCCATCGCTGCTGAGACTCTGTGGGCTCCTGAGCCAGGCTGGGGGCTGCCTTGGCAGCAGGACGGGCTTTGGTGTGGCAGCATCTTCCCAGTGCCCAGCACGGAGCTCAGGCTGAAGGCAACAGCACATGGGAAGAAGGGGCCTTTGGCCCGTCCGTGACACTGTGGAGTCTGGAGGGGATGGGAGAGCAAACGGAGAAGCAGCAGATGCTCTGCAGCACGTGGAGGGCTGAAGGGCCCAACTTTGGGCAGCGGTCCTCTGCAAAGTGCTGGGAAGCAGCAGGAAATTCTGCCAGCGGCTCCCTGGGAAGCTCCTTTGGAAGCTCTGGCCGTGCTCCTGGTGCTTCCTCCCATCAAATGCTTTTTTCTTCCAGGTGGTGTCAGCAGGACCTGTGCATGAGCTCCTGTCTCTGGGGTAAGAACACTTCCTTGCCATGCACCTGGCTCTGTAGCTTGGCCTCGGCTGGCTGTGTGCTCCATGCACGCCTTCACTTTGTGCCCAGGGCTCCAGCCTTTCCCATCTATATGGTGAAGGCAGCCCTTGGCAAAGCGAAGGAACAAAAGGGGCTGGGGGATAAGGAAGGGCACAACCCCCCTGAATCCTTCACCTCGTGGCACTGAAACTCTGACCTGCGTTGCTGAACAAGACTTGCTTTGCTTTGCCTTCAGGAACTCAATGGTTGGGCCAGAATTACACCTGATAAGTTATGAGCTGTCAATCAGGAAGCATCTCATTGCACAATCAGTGTATGATGTCCTGGAGGAGAATGGGATCGACGAACTGACGAGACAGGTAATGGTACTGCTCCCTTCCAGCCCTTTACAGGGACAGCTCTGTGCTCTGGCCGCCTGCCCCACACCTGGCTCTCAGGCTCAGCCTCCCCTGTGTCTTGGAGCTACTTTGCTCCCCACACTGAGAGCTGCTGCTGGTGCTGGCTGCACGGTAAACCTGGGATCAGGGTGCTCTGTGCAGAGCCATGAATTCCCCCTGGCTGGGCCCCAGCCAGAAGCCTGCTGGGCTTGGCTTGGAGGCTGGATGCGGCCCCTGCCAAGAGACTTGTGCTTCAGACTTCTTAGCTGGAAGGGCCATTCTCCAGGCCAGCTGCAACTGGAGCTCTGCAGAGCCTGGCTGGCTCAGGGCACGATCTGACTGCCTGTCAAGGCTGTTCTACAGCAGACACGGGGCTGGCAACACTGGGATCAGGCAGAGCCCAAAGTCCATCTTTGCTGTGTCTCTGGAGTGCAGTTCTTGGGTAGGACTCCCTGCTCACACCCATCTCCTGTCTTTGTGCTCACTGCTGTCTCTCCATTCCCTGTTTGTTGCCAGGAAATTTTTCTGTTGACACGGATTGAAATTGACAGCATCGTGGAAAACAGCTACTGGATGCCCAACTGGGCTCTGAAATCCCTGGGTATGTAGACAGCTTCACTACCCTCAGCTTTGCGCCTGGCACTCCCCAAAACCTGCCCAGCTCTGCTTCCTGTCACAGTTATCTCATAGAGCTTTAGGATGGCTGAGGTCTGAAGGGACCTTAAGACCATCCCAGTCCAACTCCCTGCCACTGACAGGACTGCCACCCTTTGCATCAAGGTGCTCAGGGCCCCATCCAACCTGGTCTCCAACGCCTCCGGGAATGGGGCATCCATGGCTCCTCTGGGCAGCACATTGCAGGGCCTCACCGCCCACTGGGGGTCAAGAATTTCCTCCTCACATCCCGTCTAAAGCCCCCATCTCTGAGAATTTAAAAACCCTTCAACTCTGCTCCCAGGGCTGACCGTCTCGTTTCCCCAGGTGCTCAATCAGCGCATCAGACTCAGCAGTTCCCATACACAGCGGGAGGGATTCTGCACCCCAGAGCCCCGCCAAGAGCTTTGGGGAATGAGCATTCACTCCTTCAGCTTGTCTCTGGGCTGTCCCAGTGCACGTCTGTCCATCTTTATTTCAGGTGCCACTGTTGATGCGGAGAGGACAACCAAGAGTTACGGTGGGAAAGGCCGGCTTTCTCCCTTCTTTTCCACCGCAAAGTCCCCTGAGACCCTCTTGCAGGTATGGCAGGAGAAGTGCTGACTGTGGGCTTCCCCCCTTGCTTTCACCCCCCTCCCCCCGCAGACACCCCACAGAGCCCCATAAGGGCTCCCCCTCCATCCCCCAGTCCTTCCTTCCCCTGATCCGTCCCCCTCCATCCTTTCCCCCTCCCCATCCTTCACCCCATCCTTCTGCCCCCATCCTTCCCCCCCATACTTCCACCATCCTTCCCCCCCATCCTCCCCATTCCTCCCTCCATCCTCCCCGATCCTTCCCCCAGTCTTTCCTACCCCCAACCCTTCCCTCACATTCTCCCTCCCCCCACCCTCACCCCATTCTGGCTGCACATCCATTTCCTTTGGCCCAGCTGCTCTGCTCAGCCCACACTCTTCCCCACATCACTGACACCAGCGTTGGGAGGGTGCTGGGCTGACAGATGCTGGGGAGGGCTGCCCCGCCGGCTCTGGGCAAGCAGAGAAAGGCGGTTGACTCCAGAGCTGTTGTCCAAACCTTTGCATATTCCCCTCCTGTCCCTTGAGTAGCGTTCCATTACGGGGAGCACGGCAGCCCACACAGAAGACAAATTCTGTGCTCCTTGCCCAGCATCCAGCTCTGGCGACTCTTTGCCTCACCGCTGATGGACGCATCTCTCTCATTTCAGCCTGATATTTCTGTTGGAAACTGCTGGGCATTCCAAGGTTCGCAGGGCCACGTTGTCATCCAGCTGCCTCAGAACATCTGGCCCACAGCTTTCACCCTGTGGCATGTATCCAAGGCGGTGTCTCCCTCTGGGGATGTCAACAGTGCCCCCAGAGACTTTGCCATCTTGGTAAGTCTCTGCCTGCTGCTGCTTCTGGAGGCCCCCGAGGAAAAAGCTTTGCCATAGAGCCCCATAAGAGCCCATTGAAATCCTATAGAGCCCCAGAGACAACCAATAGAACACCATAACCACAACATAAGACCCCATAAACCCCCAAAGAGCCCTATAGAGCCCCCACAGACACCCCAGAGAGCCCCATAATGCTCCATAAGACCCCATAGAGCTGCACAAGAAGCTCATAGAGAACCAAAGAGCCCCCTGGTTTCCCACAGACACCCAACAGGGCCCCATAAGGGCCCTACAGACACCCAACAGAGCCCCATAACTGCCACATAGAGCCCTGTAAGACCCCATAGAGCCACACAAGAGCTCATAGAGCACCATAGAGCCACACGGTAGACACCCAACAGAGCCCCATACGACCCCATACTGTTGGGAGCTCCCAAATTTCAGTGGTGGGCTGCTGCAGAGCACGGCATCCTGCCTGAGGGCACCGAATCCCTCGGCTGGTTCCATGTCTCCAAAGGCCTCTGCTGCTCTTTGTGGCCGAGCAGCTGGGAGCAATTGCTCCACGTGCCCTGACTCAGGTTCGCCCTCCGTTGTGCTCCAATCCTACCAGAGCACAGGGAGGGTTGGAAGGGCTCCCACCTTTGGCCTCAGTGTGTTCTTTATGGCACGGCCTGCCTAAGTGTGACCGCCATCATCTCTTGTCTTTGAGGGAGTGGATGAGGACGAAAGGGAAACTCTCCTGGGACTGTATGTTTATGACATGGGTGGAGATATTGCGCAGACCTTCCACGTTCAGGTATGGCAAGTGCAAGGGGGGAGGCTGGGCTGCCTGCAAGTCATGGGAAGAAAGAGCTTTCCTGCCCACCCTCTGCTCTCCAACATGGCCGACTCCCGCGGGGTCCCTTTTGCAAGCCTTTGGAAGCACTTGTTGTGCCGGGGCTCTTCCCATGCCCATAACAAAGCCTCTCCTCTGCTACTGCTTCACTTGTATACTGAGACCTTGAAATAACTACAAACTGCTTCACTTATATACTGAGATCTTGAAATAACTAAAAACTGCTTCACTTGTATACTGAGACCTTGAAATAACTACAAACTACTTCACTTATATAATGAGACCTTGAAATAACTACAAACTACTTCACTTATATACTGAGACCTTGAAAGAAAAGATTCTTCTCTTGTTCTAAAGGCACAAACAACATTTGATTCCCACACTGATAAGATGGGTGATAACAAGAGAGTGGTCTGCATGCTAAACAACTATTGAATATGGATCAGAATTCCAGGAAATCATTGACTGTGTATTAGGTTTACCCATATCTATGGGGTGAACAGTGGGAGTTATGGGGCACTATGAGATCTATGGGATGCTTTGGGATCTATGGGGCGAACAGTGGGAGCTATGGGGCACTATGGGGCACTGGTCCCCCTCCGGCCCATAACGAAGCCTCTCTTCTTTGCATTGGCAGGAGAAGCCCCTTCAGTCCTACAAAAGGATTAAAATGGATGTACGCAGCAACTGGGGGAACGCGGAATGCACCTGCGTGTACCAATTGGAAATCCACGGCAACCCCTAAAAACACCTAAAAACCCCTAAAAATCCCTAATAAACCCTAAAAACCCCTAAAAAAACCTAAAAACCATAAAAAACCCTAATAAACCCTAAAAACCCCTAAACTCTGATGTGTACCAGAGGGTTTTAATTAGGGATTGATCATTCAATGAAGAGATGTCGATAACTTTCTGCCCGCCTCGAGGCTGGTTGGGGGGAGGGAGGAGCTGCGGGGATGAGTTGGGTGGGTGTTTGGGGGGGGGACTGGGGTGGGGACCAGGGCTAAGCCACAGGACAAGCAGGCCAACTTGGCCAAGTTCCCCAGGGCACAGCACATGCTGGATGAGGCAGAGGAACGTGCTGACACGGCTGAGTCCCAGGGTAACAAGCTGCAGGCACGGAGCCGTGACATCAGCATCAAGGTGGGTTCCTACCCCACATCCCTGCCCTCCATCTTCTCACCTCCCTCCATCTCCTTTCCCAATAGAAAGGACTCAGTGAGGAACGAAAGCTGCAGATGCTCTGCCTTCCAGCCCCAACCTCTGATCTCACAACCCCTTTGGATCTCTCAACTCTCCTGCTTTCAGCCAATAAGAATTGTTGAGCGGTAGCAGCTGCATTTGTGGGACAGGGCTTAGTGTGGGTGGTGCTGTGGGGTTGGTGTGGGAGCCACGGGAGATGGAGGGTGGCCAAGAGTGTGAGTTGGCCACTCAGGCCATCCCACAGTGCCGTGAACTGTGGTACTAAAGGGCTGGACTGGAAGCACTGAGGTTTTGAGGGCCTGATGCACAGAGGGAGGACAAAAAAGAGAACACGAGTCCATGAGCGTTTATGGCACAAAGGAAGGCTTAGAGCTGTAATGGAGAACACACCTGAAGGCACAGATGCCTGCAAGCTGTCCTAGAGGCATAGGGGGAGGCCTAAAGGCTTAGAGGTTGCCCAGGAGGCTTAGAGGCCTTAAGGTAAAACAGCCTGGAGGGAGGCCCAGAGCCTGGCCAAGAGGCCTTGCAGCTTAGTAGTCTTGAGGCCAAAGTGAGGCGTGGAGGCCAAGCAAGAGAAAGCCTCTGTGGGTAGGAAGCTCTTGTGAGCTGTGGTGTGGGTACCTGCCTCTAAATAGGGCCCGTGAAGGGAAGGGCAGGGTGTGTGATGCAGGAGAGAGGAAAGGACACTGCAGAAGTGGCACAACACTGTAGCAGTGGAACGGTAAACTGAAGAAACTGCTCTTGACCAGAAGCTTGTGGTTGGCTGTGCTCAGATCCTCCTCCAAAGAGATGCTCTTCATGCATTTCTTGTCTCCTTTCTGTCATAAGCTGATGGAAGCAGCCTTCCAGCAAATGGCAGCCTTGCAGAAAGCCAGGGGAGGAGCACAGAGCCAACAAAAGATGAGACTTTGCCACCAGGGAAAAGGGAAAGGGGCAGGGAGGTGGGAGCTGGGCACAAGGAAACCAAGAGAGCAGCAGCAACCATCTAAGGAGGCAAACTTATTTCACTCACTATGACAAGGGAATGCAAGGTAAGCCAGGCCCCACAGGCCGGACAGCCGGCTTCTAGCCTGGCAGGGACCCCAGTCTGCAGGCTTTTGTCCTTGAAGGGCTTCCCTGGCCTGCAGGCATTTGAGCTGGCAGTGCCCCCCAGAGCAGACAGCTGGCTTTTAGCCTGTCAGTGCCCATCTAACCGCATTACCAGCTTCAGGCCTGGCAAGGTCCCCCCGGACTACGTGGCCGGCTTTTGGCCTCACAGGCCCAGCAGGTCAGTCAGCCATTTTGTTGCCTGGCAGTGAGCCCCGGGCAGGCTGGATGTTGGCCTGGTAGGACTCCCCAGGCTGGCCAGTCAGCTTTTGGCCTTCCAGTGTTTGCCGACCGGCGGCAGGCTCTTGGCCTGGCAGGGCTTCCCAGGCCTGCAGGCTTCTGGCCTGGCAGGGATCCCCAAGCCGGCCTTTGGCCTGGCAGGCGCCCCGCAACCATCCGACCAGACGGCTTTCTCCTTCGGGCCTTCCTTGCCAGCTGGCTTTTGGCCTGGCTGGGACCCCATGTGCCGGCAGGGGTTCTAGAGGTTATGGGATGGGTTTGGGGTTGGGATGGGTTATGGGATGGTGTTGGGGTGGTTTACACGGGTTATGGGATGGAGTCATTGGGCGGGCGGGCTCAAAGGGAATGTGCGCAGTCCCCCTCCCCTTTTAACCCAAGGACCAGTGCCTTCTGGCTCCCGTGCCGTGCCCTGTCCTACAGCCCCCTCCTCATGCCATGTGGAACGCCAGTGCCAGCAGTGCCAGCAGTGCGGCCACCATGTTAGAACCCTGGCCATGTCACAGCAGTCACCTTGGTCACTACTGCCCCACGCAACGCACTCACCTCTGAGAGCTCTGGCCATTAACAGCCATGTGGGGAGCTAAGAGAGCGAGGCTGGAGGATTCCCAGGATTTAGGTGGGAAGATGTAGCTGGGGACTGCAGGGTCGAAGAGGAGGAGGAGGGGGCCCGCCAGGACCATCAGGCGGCAGACAGGCAAGAGAGCCCATTGCCATCGCGCCTGGACCAGCCATGTGACCCCCTCCGTGGAGCCCATGGAGGTGGATCCACCTCTGGATGAGCCCATGGAAATAGATCCACCTCCTGATGAAGCCATAATAAGCCCTCCCAAGGATGAAGGAGGATGAAGGAGGCCGAGGGCCCTTTGCTCAGGGCCGGCTTCTCTATGCCCTCTTGCCTGCCAGAGAGAAGGGCTGCCCGCTGGGCACAGGCAGTGCCTTCTGGTGCCTTCCAGTTGGCAACTGCTGGGCTTTCCAAGGTTTGCAGGGCCACGCCGTCATCCAGCTGCCTCAGAACATCTGGCCCACGGCTTTCACCATGTGGCATGTCTCCAAGGTGGTGTCTCCCTCTGGGGATGTCAGCAGTGCCCCCAGAGACTTTGCCATCTTGGTAAGTCTCTGCCTGCTGCTGCTTCTGGCAGAGCAGGGCTTCCCTGGCCTGCAGGCATTTGAGCTGGCAGTGCCCCCCAGAGCGGACAGCTGGCTTTTAGCCTGGCAGTGCCCATCTAACCGCATTACCAGCTTCAGGCCTGGCAAGGTCCCCCCCGACTGCGTGGCCGGCTTTTGGCCTCACAGGCCCAGCAGGTCAGTCAGCCATTTTGTTGCCTGGCAGTGAGCCCCGGGCAGGCTGGATGTTGGCCTGGTAGGACTCCCCAGGCTGGCCAGTCAGCTTTTGGCCTTCCAGTGTTTGCCGGCCGGCGGCAGGCTCTTGGCCTGGCAGGGCTTCCCAGGCCTGCAGGCTTCTGGCCCGGCAGGGATCCCCTAGCCGGCCTTTGGCCTGGCAGGCGCCCCGCAACCATCCGACCAGATGGCTTTCTCCTTCGGGCCTTCCTTGCCAGCTGGCTTTTGGCCTGGCTGGGACCCCATGTGCTGGCAGGGGTTCTAGAGGTTATGGGATGGGTTTGGGGTTGGGATGGGTTATGGGATGGTGTTGGGGTGGTTTACACGGGTTATGGGATGGAGTCGGGGGGGGGGGGGACACAAAGGGAATGTGCGCAGTCCCCCTCCCATTTTAACCCAAGGACCAGTGTCTTCTGGCTCCCGTGCCATGCCCTGTCCTACAGCCCCCTCCTCATGCCATGTGAAACGCCAGTGCCAGCAGTGCCAGCAGTGTGGCCACCATGTTAGAACCCTGGCCATGTCACAGCAGTCACCTTGGTCACCGCTGCCCCACGCAACGCACTCACCTCTGAGAGCTCTGGCCATTAACAGCCATGTGGGGAGCTAAGAGAGCGAGGTTGGAGGATTCCCAGGATTTAGGTGGGAAGATGTAGCTGGGGACAGCAGGGTCGAAGAGGAGGAGGAGGGGGCCCGCCAGGACCATCAGGCGGCAGACAGGCAAGAGAGCCCGTTCCCGTCACAGCTGGACCAGCCATGTGACCCCCTCCATGGAGCCCATGGAGGTGGATCCACCTCCTGATGAACCCTTAATAAGCCCTCCGGCCCCTAACGGAGCCCATAACAAAGCCTCTCCTCTTTGCATTGGCAGGAGAAGCCCCTTCAATCCTACCAAAGGATCAAACTGGATGTGTGGAGCAACTGGGGGTACGCGGAATACACCTGCGTGTACCGAGTGGAAATCCACGGCAACGCCTAAAAACCTCTAAAAACACCTAAAAACCCCTAAAAAGCCCTGATAAACCCTAAAAACCCCTAAAATAATCTAAAAACCATTAAAAACCCTAATAAACCCTAAACCCCCCTAAACTCTGATGTCTATTAGAGGGTTTTAATTAGGGATTGATCATTCAATGAAGAGATGTTGATAACTTTCTGCCCGCCTCGAGGCTGGTTGGGGGGAGGGAGGAGCTGCGGGGATGAGTTGGGTGGGTGTTTGGGGGGAGACCGGGGTGGGGACCGGGGCTAGGCCACAGGACAAGCAGGCCAACTTGGCCAAGTTCCCCAGGGCACAGCACATGCTGGATGAGGCAGAGGAACGTGCTGACACGGCTGAGTCCCAGGTAACAAGCTGCAGGCACGGAGCCGTGACATCAGCATCAAGGTGGGTTCCTACCCCACATCCCTGCCCTCCATCTTCTCACCTCCCTCCATCTCCTTTCCCAATAGAAAGGACTCAGTGAGGAACGAAAGCTGCAGATGCTCTGCCTTCCAGCCCCAACCTCTGATCTCACAACCCCTTTGGATCTCTCAACTCTCCTGCTTTCAGCCAATAAGAATTGTTGAGCGGCAGCAGCTGCATTTGTGGGACAGGGCTTAGTGTGGGTGGTGCTGTGGGGTTGGTGTGGGAGCCACGGGAGATGGAGGGTGGCCAAGAGTGTGAGTTGGCCACTCAGGCCATCCCACAGTGCCGTGAACTGTGGTACTAAAGGGCTGGACTGGAAGCACTGAGGTTTTGAGGGCCTGATGCACAGAGGGAGGCCAAAAAAGAGACCACGAGTCCATGAACATTTGTGGCACAAAGGAAGGCTTAGAGCTGTAATGGAGAACACACCTGAAGGCACAGATGCCTAGAGGCATAGGGGGAGGCCTAAAGGCTTAGAGATTGCCCAGGAGGCTTAGAGGCCTTAAGGTAAAACAGCCTGGAGGGAGGCCGAGAGCCTGGCCAAGAGGCCTTGCAGCTTAGTAGTCTTGAGGCCAAAGGGAGGCATGGAGGCCAAGCAAGAGAAAGCCTAGAAGAGCAGAGGCCAAGAGGAGCTGGGGGTTGTACTTGTACCTCGAGGTCTGGACACCTACAGCTCAAGAAGCCTGAAGACCTTGAAGCTGGACTAGAGGTCTTGAGACAGAGAGGCCAAGAGAGCCACAGGGTGGCCCAGGGGCACTCAGGCACCAAAGAAGGTGCAGAGGTGTATGGACTTAGACACCTATGGGAGGGCTTAGAGGCATGGAGGTGCAGAGGAAGGCTGAGATGGCTAGAGGACTAGAGGCCTCTTCCTGGCCTGCAGGCCAGGTCTAGTGCTCTCTCTCATTGGCATCCGTGGTCTCTCATCCTCTTGAAAAGCTTCTTGTTCCATAGGTCTCCATTAACCCCTTGGTTACTAGGTGTAGGCCCTCAGGGCCACCACACAGGTCTGTAGGAATTAGGCCTCAAGGCCGCTAATGATACACTCCTCTTTGATGGCTGACCAGAGGTGATGGCTGGTGAGAGGACGCTAAGTGCTGGCTTCAGTTTAACTCTTTAATCCCTTTAGTTCCTTTTGAGCAACCTCTATTACCATTCTGCTGAGAATGGTTTAAGTTGCACCTGTGGCTGGCATCAGGAGCAACTTAATTAAACCACTGCAGAGCTTCAAATAACATAAAGAAACAAACTGTTGCATGTTCTAGGGGAATATGCAGACATCACACAAGACAGATTATGCACAGATCACTGATTTTTCTAGAAGATCAATCTATCCCCTGTTCTTGCTGTATTCTTTCCTCTTTTCCTCCTTTCCAATCTCATTTAAAGGAAATTCTCATCTCACTGCCTGGACAATTGTTTTCATAACACTTCTGGGCATGTGTCATTTCCATAACCGACTGGTCCTGACTGCGCAGCACTCCCCATTCACACCAGCTACTCCGTCAATTGAAACCAAAACAAGTGAAAAACAAGCAATCTGAACAGCCAGCAGGACCCAGCTAAGCTCTGCTGTGTGATCTACCCCTGGATCTGAGGTGTCACCGTCAGGAAGCGCCCGCTGTGACCAAAGCCAGCCACTGGGAACATCCCTACATCCAGCATGTCAGCATAGATGGACCCAAGGATGGGAGCTGGAGATGCTTCTGCAGAAGGCCACCTGATCCCAGAGGAGCCATTCCAACGTGCTCCGCAGCTCTGTATACTATAACCAGTGGACATAAACAGACACAACTTTAGCCTGGGGCCTGGGGTGGGGGGGTTTGGGGAACACAACCAGTGCCCTCCAGGCATACAGCAGGGCTGCTGGCTGCTCATGGCAGTGTTCCATACTCAGGACAACTGCTGGTGGCCTGTGCTAATAGGCACAAGGGAACAGGATGCCACGGCTGAGGAGAAGCCTGTTTGGCAGTGTTCAGGCTCAGCACAGAACACACCAAATCCTCTGCCATAGTTTCTCAGTGAGGCCTGCACAACAGACAAAATGCTCTCAAAGGCTGTGGCACAGCACTTTTTCCTGCATCAAATCTAACAGAGTGCTTCTGTTCAAGACACCAAGCATTGCCATCCAGTGCTTCCAACACTATTCCTACTCCCCAGCTGACAGCCACCTCTGACACCATGGCCTGGGACGCTCCCTGCCATGTGTGTGAGACCTCTGTGTGAGAAAAGCTCAAAGTCCAAATTTTCAGGCAAGGCAAGGATCTTAGTGATAGCAGCAATGTTTATTCATTATTGCAATAACGGGCACGCAACCCCTGCCGGTAAGGGAGAAATTGCATGCTGATGGGTGCAATCCATGCCGTTATATACTCTAAGTCTAATGCGGGTGATGCTCTCCTGGCGTTCACTCATTGGTTTTTTTAATATGCAGTGGTTACCAACCTGTTGTTTTTGATGTGCTGTCATTGTGAAGCAGGTGGGCAATTTTCTTAAGGCATGTTCACTTTGTTCTGTACTGGGTTCTCCCTTTTCCCTGCACACCTGCCTTACGTCAGTGCTCAGTTCTACCCATGTCAAATTGCCCCGCTAGTGGAAGAAAAACAGTCAACCCCTGTTAGTGCTAACTGCTCTAGTGGAAGAAAAATGACTCACCTCACAGCTTCACTGTTTCATGAGAGGGTTCAGTAAAGGCCTGCACTGCATACAGAAAATGTTGGTCCCACAACAAAGGCCTGCTCTACATACCAGAAGCACTTGCTTCACTGCAAAAACACAATCTATCTCCCTCATGCAGATGTCTATTACCCAGAAGAAGGCCAGATCCTTCTGTCTGTTACCTGCTCCTCTTATCAGTGGTTAGCAACAGGACTCAGGGGAGGATCAGGATCAACTGTCAGGAGGACAACTGGTCCCACATCTCGGAGCTGACTCAGCTCTCCAGCTTGGCAAAGGGCAGAGCCACAGGGCTGCCATGAGCTGCAGGACTGCTCTGCTGCTGTCCTTTGGGTTGTGAAGCTAGTGGCTGGCAAAGTCCAATTTTGCTCACTTTGCCATGGAACATCAGGGAAAAAGAGAGACAGGCTCTGGGCTCAGGATGGCTTGGGGCACTGGTCCAGGAAAAGGGCAGAGCTCAAGAGCGTTGCTCAGCATCCTCACAAGACCACTACTCACCATCAGGATGCTGTGAAATCCAGTGCACAAGGCAGTGGCGCGACTGTGTGGTCACAGCGATTCCCCCAAAGGCTGGGCAGAATCTGGAGCTGGCACGTGGGCAGTCTAGGAAGGGTGGGAAGGAGATGGATGGCATCCCTCAAGGAACAAACAGCCAGAGGCGGAAATGTTTACTCCCCTGCTCTGTTCTCCAGGCTCACCATAGCAATCACATTTCCTCTGCTCTGGTTGGATGGCTAAGCTATCAATTGGATCTTCTAATGAGCCAGCAGGATGAGGAATGGAGCAGAGATTTTGGAAATGTGCTTGCTGTCAGGGTGCTGAGTTTTGGCCTGCCCCAGCACCGTGCATCTCCATGACAAACACAACATGGGAGGTGGCAAAGGTGACGGGGCCAGGGGGTGAGCTGGCAGAGGAGGAGGAAGGTTGGATGCCCGGCAGTTTGAGGGGGACCCACTGTATAATCAGCAAGTACATAAATGACAAGTATACGGAGAAGTAAGGCTGGTCTTTAGAGAGCATATAGCAGGAAAGATGATTGCAGTGGAAAAGGATAATCAGAAATAAATGGAAAATGGTCACCAGTGTTGTAGGCTCACAAGAAAACTCCAAGAGGAGCGATCTCTAAAAAGAGATCCTGCCCCTGTGGCAGTCAGCCCTTCAGTGGGTCTAGGAGAGATGAAGCCTTCACCTGTGCTCCTTCGGCTGACTCATTGCTCACCTCAGGTGATCGATCAGAGGTACAGGCCATGATTCAACACCTCCCATATACTCCACCCCTTTATGGCCTGAACCAGTGATTGCGTTAACTAAAGGGTGAGTCTTCCCTAATACAGAGATCTGACACATCTCAATGCTTGTATAATTTCCTGTCACAATACATGCTGACACAATTTAAAATGAGTGATGCTCAATTAAAGTTCATGTTCTTTTATGGGCCAGTGCCAGATGGTGCTACTGGAGGCATGTGGTTGTGAGGTGCAGGTCCATCCTACGCTCCATCAGTCCCATGCAGACCATCACCAGATGCTGCACATGATCTGACAGCAGCACTGGAATGCTTTGATGGCATTTCATTCCTTCCGCTGATCCTAGAGGCCCAAAGACTCACCGGGAGTAATACGGATGTTTCAGGGGTAGCAGGAGGGGAGTGTCTGCCCTCCAGGGCAAGATACAGGTCGTATTTCTATCCTGGGTCAACGCTTCAGCTTGTACTGGGGCATGACCCGGCCGCCTGTACCACACCTTCTGGCCAGATGTCTGCAGCTGCATAACTGTCATGGTTGTGTAATGTTTGCTATTGGTTTCCCACCTCACGACATCCTGTGGAGCGCAGAGAAGAACTACACAGCCCAGAGGACCTCAATTTCAATTACATTGTATTATATTGTGTTATCTTGCATTCCAACATTGTAGTTAGTAAAGTAAGTCTTCCTCCTTAGATCGTTGCTGCTGCTGCTCTGTTTGTTTCCTTGAGCCCAGCTCCCATCCACCTACCATTTTCCTTTTTCCCTTCCCACATTTTGGAGACCATGGGGGGCACAGGCCTACAGCACCCCTGTCACAGACATGGATTGATCTAGATCTAGTGTTAGGACAAGAGGGAATGGTTTTAAACTGTGGTGGGAAGGCTTAAATTAAATACTAGGAGGAAGTCTTTCACTCTGAAGGTGGCGACGCACTGGAACAGGTTGCCCAAGGAGGCTGTGGATGCCCCATCCCTGCAGGCATTCAAGGCCAGGCTGGACGTGGCTCTGGGCAGCCTGGGCTGCTGGTTGGCGACTCTGCACATAGCAGGGGGTTGGAAGTGGATGAGCATTACGTTCCTTTTCAACCCAGGCCATTCTATGAGTCTGTGACTTTCACAGCCCCTGCCAGCAGCACACGGCCTGTCCGTGCCCAGGATGAGAGCAGCTGTGCAATGGCACAGCCATCTTTACCAGGGCATCCAAAGGAGCTCGGAGCTGTTTCTGGGAATTCCAGCCTTGGGCTGGGGGCAAACCCACGGGGTCTGTCCCTCCTGGGCACACCCTGTGAGCTCATAGAAGGCGACACTTGGCCCTCACAGCTGTCAGCCATTATGACATCAGAACCTGCCGTCCTACTGAGCCACACTGCAGAGCTGTGCAGCACTGCAGTCCCGCGAGGAGTGCAGAGCAGGCGAGTGGAGAGGTGCTTGTGTTCCTGGGAGGAGAGCAAGCCGTTCTCTGTGTCTGTGCGAGGAGTGAAGGAGCCAAAATGCCAGCCCAGCTGGGCAGGTGGGTGCAGCAGGCCCAGAATGTGGGGAGGGGAAGCCAGAATCACTGTGTGCTGCCGGGCTTTCTCCAGCCAAGCAGCCCAAACTCCCTTTCCGTGGGCACAGCCCTGTTCCTGCTCTCGGGAGGGCCAGAACGGGGCCAGGCCGCTGCCCACCTTAGCACAGCAGAGCCCCTCACTCTCATGCGTCCCATGGGTGCTGTGGCACTGGCCAGCTCTTGCTAAAGGGCCCCCTGGGACTCACAACTCTGCTGGGCAGAGGAACCCGGTGGCAGCTGTCTGCTAAAAGGATCCCAGGAGACCGTGTCCCCACGCTGGGCTGTGATAACCACCATCTGATCTCTCCCTTAGGCAACGTGTCGCTCAAGAGAGGGGAAGAGGGACTCCCGTCCTGCTTCTAGCGGTCCTTTCTGGTGAGTGTTCCCTACCCAAAGCCATCCCAGCACAGCCAAGGAGCGGGACTGTCCCACACGGCTGGGTTGGGAGGAGGGAAATGGGCTGCAGGGCTCCGAGCACTCTGGCAAACTAATGGTCTCTCCTGACTGATGTGTCCCACAGCTGGAGCCTTCCTCTGGATATTGGGAGCCTGGGGAAATGTCCTGCAGGTCAGTGCCACAGCGTGCGACAGAAGACAAAGCTCTGCCCTTGAGCCTCCGTGGGGACAGGAGGAGTTTGGCCACGGGCCCATCGCTGCTGAGACTCTGTGGGCTCCTGAGCCAGGCTGGGGGCTGCCTTGGCAGCAGGACGGGCTTTGGTGTGGCAGCATCTTCCCAGTGCCCAGCACGGAGCTCAGGCTGAAGGCAACAGCACATGGGAAGAAGGGGCCTTTGGCCCGTCCGTGACACTGTGGAGTCTGGAGGGATGGGAAAGCAAGCAGAGAAGCAGCAGATGCTCTGCAGCACGTGGAGGGCTGAAGGGCCCAACTTTGGGCAGCGGTCCTCTGCAAAGTGCTGGGAAGCAGCAGGAAATTCTGCCAGCGGCTCCCTGGGAAGCTCCTTTGGAAGCTCTGGCCGTGCTCCTGGTGCTTCCTCCCATCAAATGCTTTTCTCTTCCAGGTGGTGTCAGCAGGACCTGTGCATGAGCTCCCGTCTCAGGGGTAAGAACACTTCCTTGCCATGCACCTGGCTCTGTAGCTTGGCCTCGGCTGGCTGTGTGCTCCATGCACGCCTTCACCTTGTGCCCAGGGCTCCAGCCTTTCCCATCTATATGGTGAAGGCAGCCCTTGGCAAAGCAAAGGAACCAAAGGGGCTGGGGGATAAGGAAGGGCACAACCCCCTGGAATCCTTCACCTCGTGGCACTGGAACTCTGACCTGCGGGGTGGACGTTGCTGAACAAGACTTGCTTTGCTTTGCCTTCAGGAACTCAATGGCTGGGCGAGACTTCCACCTGATAAGTTATGAGCGGTCAATCAGGACGCATTTCATTGCACAAGCAGTGTATGATGTCCTTGGGGAGAATGGGATCGACGAACTGACGAGACAGGTAATGGTACTGCTCCCTTCCAGCCCTTTACAGGGACAGCTCTGTGCTCTGGCCGCCTGCCCCACACCTGGCTCTCAGGCTCAGCCTCCCCTGTGTCTTGGAGCTACTTTGCTCCCCACACTGAGAGCTGCTGCTGGTGCTGGCTGCACGGTAAAGCTGGGATCAGGGTGCTCTGTGCAGAGCCATGAATTCCCCCTGGCTGGGCCCCAGCCAGAAGCCTGCTGGGCTTGGCTTGGAGGCTGGATGCGGCCCCTGCCAAGAGACTTGTGCTTCAGACTTCTTAGCTGGAAGGGCCATTCTCCAGACCAGCTGCAACTGGAGCTCTGCAGAGCCTGGCTGGCTCAGGGCACGATCTGACTGCCTGTCCAGGCTGTTCTACAGCAGACACGGGGCTGGCAACACTGGGATCAGGCAGAGCCCAAAGTCCATCTTTGCTGTGTCTCTGGAGTGCAGTTCTTGGGTAGGACTCCCTGCTCACACCCATCTCCTGTCTTTGTGCTCACTGCTGTCTCTCCATTCCCTGTTTGTTGCCAGGAAATTTTTCTGTTGACACGGACTGAAATTGACAGCATCGTGCAAGACAGCTACTTGATGCCCAACTGGGCTCTGAAATCCCTGGGTATGTAGACAGCTTCAGACTCAGCAGTTCCCATACACAGCGGGAGGGATTCTGCACCCCAGAGCCCCGCCAAGAGCTTTGGGGAATGAGCATTCACTCCTTCAGCTTGTCTCTGGGCTGTCCCAGTGCACGTCTGTCCATCTTTATTTCAGGTGCCACTGTTGATGCGGAGAGGACAACCAAGAGTTACGGTGGGAAAGGCCGGCTTTCTCCCTTCTTTTCCAACGCAAAGTCCCCTGAGACCCTCTTGCAGGTATGGCAGGAGAAGTGCTGACTGTGGGCTTCCCCCCTTGCTTTCACCCCCCTCCCCCCGCAGACACCCCACAGAGCCCCATAAGGGCTCCCCCTCCATCCCCCAGCCCTTCCTTCCCCCGATCTGTCCCCCTCCATCCTTTCCCCCTCACCATCCTTTCCCCCTCCCCAACCTTCCTTCCATCCTTCTGCCCCCATCCTTCTCCCCCCTTTCTTCCACCACCCTTCCCCCCCATCCTCCCATTTCCTCCCTCCATCCTCCCCGATCCTTCCCCCAGTCTTTCCTACCCCCAACCCTTCCCCCCATTCTCCCTCCCCCCATCCTCACCCCATTCTGGCTGCACATCCATTTCCTTTGGCCCAGCTGCTCTGCTCAGCCCACACTCTTCCCCACATCACTGACACCAGCGTTGGGAGGGTGCTGGGCTGACAGATGCTGGGGAGGGCTGCCCCGCCGGCTCTGGGCAAGCAGAGAAAGGCGGTTGACTCCAGAGCTGTTGTCCAAACCTTTGCATATTCCCCTCCTGTCCCTTGAGTAGCGTTCCATTACGGGGAGCACGACAGCCCACACAGAAGACAAATTCTGTGCTCCTTGCCCAGCATCCAGCTCTGGCGACTCTTTGCCTCACCGCTGATGGACGCATCTCTCTCATTTCAGCCTGATATTTCTGTTGGAAACTGCTGGGCATTCCAAGGTTCGCAGGGCCACGTTGTCATCCAGCTGCCTCAGAACATCTGGCCCACAGCTTTCACCCTGTGGCATGTCTCCAAGGTGGTGTCTCCCTCTGGGGATGTCAACAGTGCCCCCAGAGACTTTGCCATCTTGGTAAGTCTCTGCCTGCTGCTGCTTCTGGAGGCCCCCGAGGAAAAAGCTTTGCCATAGAGCCCCATAAGAGCCCATTGAACCCCTATAGAGCCCCAGAGACAACCAACAGAACACCATAACCGCAACATAAGACCCTATAGACCCCCACAGACACCCCGAAGAGCCCTATAGAGCCCCGACAGACACCCCATAGAGCCCCATAATGCTCCATAAAACCCCATAGAGCTGCACAAGAAGCTCATAGAGAACCAAAGAGCCTCATGGTGCCCCACAGACACCCAACAGGGCCCCATAAGGGCCCTACAGACACCCAACAGAGCCCCATAACTGCCACATTGAGCCCTGTAAGACCCCATAGAGCCACACAAGAGCTCATAGAGCACCATAGAGCCACACGGTAGACACCCAA
The DNA here is from genome assembly GCF_054131305.1 of Coturnix japonica. NCBI lineage: Eukaryota > Metazoa > Chordata > Aves > Galliformes > Phasianidae > Coturnix > Coturnix japonica. The sequence goes on from NW_028188964.1 coordinate 564,428, forward strand.
CAGAGCCCCATACGACCCCATACTGTTGGGAGCTCCCAAATTTCAGTGGTGGGCTGCTGCAGAGCACGGCATCCTGCCTGAGGGCACCGAATCCCTCGGCTGGTTCCATGTCTCCAAAGGCCTCTGCTGCTCTTTGTGGCCGAGCAGCTGGGAGCAATTGCTCCACGTGCCCTGACTCAGGTTCGCCCTCCGTTGTGCTCCAATCCTACCAGAGCACAGGGAGGGTTGGAAGGGCTCCCACCTTTGGCCTCAGTGTGTTCTTTATGGCACGGCCTGCCTAAGTGTGACCGCCATCATCTCTTGTCTTTGAGGGAGTGGATGAGGATGAAAGGGAAACTCTCCTGGGACTGTATGTTTATGACGTGGGTGGAGATATTGCGCAGACCTTCCACGTTCAGGTATGGCAAGTGCAAGGGGGGAGGCTGGGCTGCCTGCACGGCATGGGAAGAAAGAGCTTTCCTGCCCACCCTCTGCTCTCCAACATGGCCGACTCCCGTGGGGTCCCTTTTGCAAGCCTTTGGAAGCACTTGTTGTGCCGGGGCTCTTCCCATGCCCATAACAAAGCCTCTCCTCTGCTACTGCTTCACTTGTATACTGAGACCTTGAAATAACTACAAACTACTTCACTTATATAATGAGACCTTGAAAGAAAAGATTCTTCTCTTGTTCTAAAGGCACAAACAACATTTGATTCCCACACTGATAAGATCAGTGATAACAAGAGAGGGGTCTGCATGCTAAACAACTATTGAATATGGATCAGAATTCCAGGAAATCATTGACTGTGTATTAGGTTTACCCATATCTATGGGGTGAACAGTGGGAGCTATGGGGCACTATGAGATCTATGGGATGCTTTGGGATCTATGGGGAGAACAGTGGGAGCTATGGGGCACTATGGGGCACTGGTCCCCCTCTGGCCCATAACGAAGCCTCTCCTCTTTGCATTGGCAGGAGAAGCCCCTTCAGTCCTACAAAAGGATTAAAATGGATGTACGCAGCAACTGGGGGAATGCGGAATACACCTGCGTGTACCGATTCGAAATCCACGGCAACCCCTAAAAACACCTAGAAACCCCTAAAAATCCCTAATAAACCCTAAAAACCCCTAAAAAAACCTAAAAACCATAAAAAACCCTAATAAACCCTAAAAACCCCTAAACTCTGATGTCTACCAGAGGGTTTTAATTAGGGACTGATCATTCAATGAAGAGATGTCGATGACTTTCTGCCCGCCTCGAGGCTGGTTGGGGGGAGGGAGGAGCTGCGGGGATGAGTTGGGTGGGTGTTTGGGGGGGGGACTGGGGTGGGGACCAGGGCTAAGCCACAGGACAAGCAGGCCAACTTGGCCAAGTTCCCCAGGGCACAGCACATGCTGGATGAGGCAGAGGAACGTGCTGACACGGCTGAGTCCCAGGTAACAAGCTGCAGGCACGGAGCCGTGACATCAGCATCAAGGTGGGTTCCTACCCCACATCCCTGCCCTCCATCTTCTCACCTCCCTCCATCTCCTTTCCCAATAGAAAGGACTCAGTGAGGAACGAAAGCTGCAGATGCTCTGCCTTCCAGCCCCAACCTCTGATCTCACAACCCCTTTGGATCTCTCAACTCTCCTGCTTTCAGCCAATAAGAATTGTTGAGCGGCAGCAGCTGCATTTGTGGGACAGGGCTTAGTGTGGGTGGTGCTGTGGGGTTGGTGTGGGAGCCACGGGAGATGGAGGGTGGCCAAGAGTGTGAGTTGGCCACTCAGGCCATCCCACAGTGCCGTGAACCTTGATCCATGGTGACTGAACATCATCGTAACTGGCTGTGGGGCACAGTTGGTTGCTACAGGACAGTATGTTCCCCTATGCACTTCTATGGGTCCCTGCAGGTACATGTGTGAGTGTGTCAGTATAGCTTCTCGGAGTCGGGTTGCTTGGGAATGCAGCCCAAAGCGGGTGGTAAACTCCATCTAAGGCTAAATACCGGCATGAGACCGATAGCCAACAAGTACCGTAGGGGAAATTTGAAAAGAACTTTGAAGAGAGAGTTCAAGAGGGCGTGAAACCGTTAAGAGGGCGACCTCAGGTCCCATATGGGTCTGTATTTGTTCCCCTTGGCTCCCCGTGGGTCTCTATTGCTCCCTGTCGTTCTTATGTGGCTCTATGACTCTCTATGATGTTCTTTTGGTTCTCTATGGTTCCTGTGGGTTACTGCCCCTGACAGACGGTGGGAGGGGCCGGGTGATAAGAAGGGCAGAAACAGCCCCATTTCTGTCCCTGGCTGTGTTGTGTAGAGCCCCATGGGGAACTGTGCAGCACTGCAGTCCCGCGAGGAGTGCAGAGCAGGCAAGTGGAGAGGTGCTTGTGTTCCTGGGAGGAGAGCAAGCCGTTCTCTGTGTCTGTGCGAGGAGTGAAGGAGCCAAAATGCCAGCCCAGCTGGGCAGGTGGGTGCAGCAGGCCCAGAATGTGGGAAGGGGAAGCCAGAATCACTGTGTGCTGCCGGGCTTTCTCCAGCCAGGCAGCCAAACTCCCTTTCCGTGGGCACAGCCCTGTTCCTGCTCTCGGGAGGGCCAGAACGGGGCCAGGCCGCTGCCCACCTTAGCACAGCAGAGCCCCTCACTCTCATGCGTCCCATGGGTGCTGTGGCACTGGCCAGCTCTTGCTAAAGGGCCCCCTGGGACTCACAACTCTGCTGGGCAGAGGAACCCGGTGGCAGCTGTCTGCTAAAAGGATCCCAGGAGACCGTGTCCCCACGCTGGGCTGTGATAACCACCATCTGATCTCTCCCTTAGGCAACGTGTCGCTCAAGAGAGGGGAAGAGGGACTCCCGTCCTGCTTCTAGCGGTCCTTTCTGGTGAGTGTTCCCCACCCAAAGCCATCCCAGCACAGCCAAGGAGCGGGACTGTCCCACACAGCATGTCCCCACTGGGTTGGGAGGAGGGAAATGGGCTGCAGGGCTCCGAGCACTCTGGCAAACTAATGGTCTCTCCTGACTGATATCTCCCACAGCTGGAGCCTTCCTCTGGATATTGGGAGCCTGGGGAAATGTCCTGCAGGTCAGTGCCACAGCGTGCGACAGAAGACAAAGCTCTGCCCTTGAGCCTCCATGGGGACAGGAGGAGTTTGGCCATGGGCCCATCGCTGCTGAGACTCTGTGGGCTCCTGAGCCAGGCTGGGGGCTGCCTTGGCAGCAGGACGGGCTTTGGTGTGGCAGCATCTTCCCAGTGCCCAGCACGGAGCTCAGGCTGAAGGCAACAGCACATGGGAAGAAGGGGCCTTTGGCTCGTCCGTGACACTGTGGAGTCTGGAGGGATGGGAAAGCAAGCGGAGAAGCAGCAGATGCTCTGCAGCACGTGGAGGGCTGAAGGGCCCAACTTTGGGCAGCGGTCCTCTGCAAAGTGCTGGGAAGCAGCAGGAAATTCTGCCAGCGGCTCCCTGGGAAGCTCCTTTGGAAGCTCTGGCCGTGCTCCTGGTGCTTCCTCCCATCAAATGCTTTTTTCTTCCAGGTGGTGTCAGCAGGACCTGTGCATGAGCTCCTGTCTCTGGGGTAAGAACACTTCCTTGCCATGCACCTGGCTCTGTAGCTTGGCCTCGGCTGGCTGTGTGCTCCATGCACGCCTTCACTTTGTGCCCAGGGCTCCAGCCTTTCCCATCTATATGGTGAATGCAGCCCTTGGCAAAGTAAAGGAACAAAAGGGGCTGGGGGATAAGGAAGGGCACAACCCCCCGGAATCCTTCACCTCGTGGCACTGAAACTCTGACCTGCGTTGCTGAACAAGACTTGCTTTGCTTTGCCTTCAGGAACTCAATGGTTGGGCCAGAATTACACCTGATAAGTTATGAGCTGTCAATCAGGAAGCATCTCATTGCACAATCAGTGTATGATGTCCTGGAGGAGAATGGGATCGACGAACTGACGAGACAGGTAATGGTACTGCTCCCTTCCAGCCCTTTACAGGGACAGCTGTGTGCTCTGGCCGCCTGCCCCGCACCTGGCTCTCAGGCTCAGCCTCCCCCGTGTCTTGGAGCTACTTTGCTCCCCACACTGAGAGCTGCTGCTGGTGCTGGCTGCACGGTAAAGCTGGGATCAGGGTGCTCTGTGCAGAGCCATGAGTTCCCCCTGGCTGGGCCCCAGCCAGAAGCCTGCTGGGCTTGGCTTGGAGGCTGGATGCGGCCCCTGCCAAGAGACTTGTGCTTCAGACTTCTTAGCTGGAAGGGCCATTCTCCAGGCCAGCTGCAACTGGAGCTCTGCAGAGCCTGGCTGGCTCAGGGCACGATCTGACTGCCTGTCAAGGCTGTTCTACAGCAGACACGGGGCTGGCAACACTGGGATCAGGCAGAGCCCAAAGTCCATCTTTGCTGTGTCTCTGGAGTGCAGTTCTTGGGTAGGACTCCCTGCTCACACCCATCTCCTGTCTTTGTGCTCACTGCTGTCTCTCCATTCCCTGTTTGTTGCCAGAAAATTCTGCAGCTGACACAGCATGCAATTGAGAAAGTCGTGGAAAACAGCTACTGGATGCCCAACTGGGCTCTGAAATCCCTGGGTATGTAGACAGCTTCACTACCCTCAGCTTTGCGCCTGGCACTCCCCAAAACCTGCCCAGCTCTGCTTCCTGTCACACTTATCTCATAGAGCTTTAGGATGGCTGAGGTCTGAAGGGACCTTAATACCATCCCAGTCCAACTCCCTGCCACTGACAGGACTGCCACCCTTTGCATCAAGGTGCTCAGGGCCCCATCCAACCTGGTCTCCAACGCCTCCGGGAATGGGGCATCCATGGCTCCTCTGGGCAGCACATTGCAGGGCCTCACCGCCCACTGGGGGTCAAGAATTTCCTCCTCACATCCCGTCTAAAGCCCCCATCTCTGAGAATTTAAAAACCCTTCAACTCTGCTCCCAGGGCTGACCGGCTCATTTCCCCTGGTGCTCAATCAGCGCATCATGCCGGGACTCAGCAGTTCCCATACACAGCGGGAGGGATTCTGCACCCCAGAGCCCCGCCAAGAGCTTTGGGGAATGAGCATTCACTCCTTCAGCTTGTCTCTGGGCTGTCCCAGTGCACGTCTGTCCATCTTTATTTCAGGTGCCACTGTTGATGCGGAGAGGACAACCAAGAGTTATGGTGGGAAAGGCCGGCTTTCTCCCCTCTTTTCCTCCGCGAAGTCCCCTGAGTCAACCTTCCTTCTATCCTTCTCCCCCCCATCCTTCCCCCCCCTTTCTTCCACCATCCTTCCCCCCCATCCTCCCCATTCCTTCCTCCATCCTACCCCCCATCCTTCTCCCAGTCTTTCCTACCCCCAACCCTTCCCCCCCATTCTCCCTCCCCCCATCCTCACCCCATTCTGGCTGCACATCCATTTCCTTTGGCCCAGCTGCTCTGCTCAGCCCACACTCTTCCCCACATCACTGACACCAGCGTTGGGAGGGTGCTGGGCTGACAGATGCTGGGGAGGGCTGCCCCGCTGGCTCTGGGCAAGCAGAGAAAGGCAGTTGACTCCAGAGCTGTTGTCCAAACCTTTGCATATTCCCCTCCTGTCCCTTGAGTAGCGTTCCATTACGGGGAGCACGGCAGCCCACACAGAAGACAAATTCTGTGCTCCTTGCCCAGCATCCAGCTCTGGCGACTCTTTGCCTCACCGCTGATGGACGCATCTCTCTCATTTCAGCCTGATATTTCTGTTGGAAACTGCTGGGCATTCCAAGGTTCGCAGGGCCATGTTGTCATCCAGCTGCCTCAGAACATCTGGCCCACAGCTTTCACCCTGTGGCACGTCTCCAAGGCGGTGTCTCCCTCTGGGGATGTCAACAGTGCCCCCAGAGACTTTGCCATCTTGGTAAGTCTCTGCCTGCTGCTGCTTCTGGAGGCCCCCGAGGAAAAAGCTTTGCCATAGAGCCCCATAAGAGCCCATTGAACCCCTATAGAGCCCCAGAGACAACCAACAGAACACCATAACCGCAACATAAGACCCTATAGACCCCCACAGACACCCCGAAGAGCCCTATAGAGCCCCCACAGACACCCCATAGAGCCCCATAATGCTCCATAAGACCCCATAGAGCTGCACAAGAAGCTCAGAGAGAACCAAAGAGCCTCATGGTGCCCCACAGACACCTAACAGGGCCCCATAAGGGCCCTACAGACACCCAACAGAGCCCCATAACTGCCACATAGAGCCCTGTAAGACCCCATAGAGCCACACAAGAGCTCATAGAGCACCATAGAGCCACACGGTAGACACCCAACAGAGCCCCATACGACCCCATACTGTTGGGAGCTCCCAAATTTCAGTGGTGGGCTGCTGCAGAGCACGGCATCCTGCCTGAGGGCACCGAATCCCTCGGCTGGTTCCATGTCTCCAAAGGCCTCTGCTGCTCTTTGTGGCCGAGCAGCTGGGAGCAATTGCTCCACGTGCCCTGACTCAGGTTCGCCCTCCGTTGTGCTCCAATCCTACCAGAGCACAGGGAGGGTTGGAAGGGCTCCCACCTTTGGCCTCAGTGTGTTCTTTATGGCACGGCCTGCCTAAGTGTGACCGCCATCATCTCTTGTCTTTGAGGGAGTGGATGAGGACGAAAGGGAAACTCTCCTGGGACTGTATGTTTATAACGTGGGTGAAGATATTGCGCAGACCTTCCACGTTCAGGTATGGTAAGTGCAAGGGGGGAGGCTGGGCTGCCTGCAAGTCATGGGAAGAAAGAGCTTTCCTGCCCACCCTCTGCTCTCCAACATGGCCGACTCCCGTGGGGTCCCTTTTGCAAGCCTTTGGAAGCACTTGTTGTGCCGGGGCTCTTCCCATGCCCATAACAAAGCCTCTCCTCTGCTACTGCTTCACTTGTATACTGAGACCTTGAAATAACAACAAACTACTTCACTTATATACTGAAACCTTGAAAGAAAAGATTCTTCTCTTGTTCTAAAGGCACAAACAACATTTCATTCCCACACTGATAAGATGGGTGATAACAAGAGAGGGGTCTGCATGCTAAGCAACTATTGAATATGGATCAGAATTCCAGGAAATCATTGACTGTGTATTAGGTTTACCCATATCTATGGGGCGAACAGTGGGAGCTATGGGGCACTATGAGATCTATGGGATGCTTTGGGATCTATGTGGAGAACAGTGGGAGCTATGGGGCACTATGGGGCACTGGTCCCCCTCCGGCCCATAACGAAGCCTTTCCTCTTTGCATTGGCAGGAGAAGCCCCTTCAATCCTACAAAAGGATTAAAATGGATGTACGCAGCAACTGGGGGAACGCGGAATACACCTGCGTGTACCAATTGGAAATCCACGGCAACCCCTAAAAACACCTAGAAACCCCTAAAAATCCCTAATAAACCCTGAAAACCCCTAAAAAAACCTAAAAACCATAAAAAACCCTAATAAACCCTAAAAACCCCTAAACTCTGATGTCTACCAGAGGGTTTTAATTAGGGATTGATCATTCAATGAAGAGATGTTGATAACTTTCTGCCCGCCTCGAGGCTGGTTGGGGGGAGGGAGGAGCTGCGGGGATGAGTTGGGTGGGTGTTTGGGGGGGGGACTGGGGTGGGGACCGGGGCTAGGCCACAGGACAAGCAGGCCAACTTGGCCAAGTTCCCCAGGGCACAGCACATGCTGGATGAGGCAGAGGAACGTGCTGACACGGCTGAGTCCCAGGTAACAAGCTGCAGGCACGGAGCCGTGACATCAGCATCAAGGTGGGTTCCTACCCCACATCCCTGCCCTCCATCTTCTCACCTCCCTCCATCTCCTTTCCCAATAGAAAGGACTCAGTGAGGAACGAAAGCTGCAGATGCTCTGCCTTCCAGCCCCAACCTCTGATCTCACAACCCCTTTGGATCTCTCAACTCTCCTGCTTTCAGCCAATAAGAATTGTTGAGCGGCAGCAGCTGCATTTGTGGGACAGGGCTTAGTGTGGGTGGTGCTGTGGGGTTGGTGTGGGAGCCACGGGAGATGGAGGGTGGCCAAGAGTGTGAGTTGGCCACTCAGGCCATCCCACAGTGCCGTGAACCTTGATCCATGGTGACTGAACATCATCGTAACTGGCTGTGGGGCACAGTTGGTTGCTCCAGGACAGTATGTTCCCCTATGCACTAATATGGGTCCCTGCAGGTACATGTGTGAGTGTGTCAGTATAGCTTCTCGGAGTCGGGTTGCTTGGGAATGCAGCCCAAAGCGGGCGGTAAACTCCATCTAAGGCTAAATACCGGCATGAGACCGATAGCCAACAAGTACCGTAAGGGAAATTTGAAAAGAACTTTGAAGAGAGAGTTCAAGAGGGCGTGAAACCGTTAAGAGGGCGACCTCAGGTCCCATATGGGTCTGTATTTGTTCCCCTTGGCTCCCCGTGGGTCTCTATTGCTCCCTGTCGTTCTTATGTGGCTCTATGACTCTCTATGATGTTCTTTTGGTTCTCTATGGGTCCTGTGGGTTCCTGCCCCTGACAGACGGTGGGAGGGGCCGGGTGATAAGAAGGGCAGAAACAGCCCCATTTCTGTCCCTGGCCATGTTATCTAGAGCCCCATGGGGAACCTTAGAGGCCATAGCTTGTAGGCAAACAGAAGTTTATCGTGCATAGCTTACGGGGCTAAGCTGTGGGGGTTATGGGACAGAGCATCAAGGGCAGTGGTGGTTCTATCGGACACAGCCAAAAAAAGGGGGCTGAGAGGCCTTAACAGCCCTGTAGAGCCTAAAGTCCTTGAAGCTTCAGGGTAGGCCTGGAGCCGAGGTACTAAAGGGCTGGACTGGAAGCACTGAGGTTTTGAGGGCCTGATGCACAGAGGGAGGCCAAAAAAGAGACCACGAGTCCATGAGCATTGACGGCACAAAGGAAGGCTTAGAGCTGTAATGGAGAACACACCTGGAGGCACAGATGCCTGCAAGCTGTCCTAGAGGCATAGGGGGAGGCCTAAAGGCTTAGAGGTTGCCCAGGAGGCTTAGAGGCCTTAAGGTAAAACAGCCTGGAGGGAGGCCGAGAGCCTGGCCAATAGGCCTTGCAGCTTAGTAGTCTTGAGGCCAAAGTGAGGCGTGGACTTCTTCCTTCTTCCACCCGGGCGGTAACGCCGGACAATCCACCCGCCCTTGTTTCTCCATCCCCGGTACCGGAACTGAAAAGAGCCGAAAAGAGCCGAAAAAAGCCGAAGTTCGGCTGGTGTTCGGAGCCGGTTCGGCTGCCGGAGGAGCCTTCTGAAGGGTATTCCGGCTTACTTCCGGGTTGGTCTGGCGACTTCCGGTCCGGTTCGGCTCTCTTCGGATGTATGCGGACGCGCTCGGGTCGTTCTGAAGCGACTTCCGGTTTACTTTCGGTTTGCTCCGAGATCCACTTCGTCTCCGTTCGGAAGCGCTCGGGTCTTTTCGGAGCGAGTTCCGGTTTACTTTCGGGTTCCTTCGATTTCACCTTCGGAATTCTTCGGAACCGCTCGGGTCGGGTTCGGAACCGCTCCCAGCGACTTCCGGTAGACTTCCGGGTTGCTACAGGCGGCTTCCGGTCGGGTTCGGAGCTGTTCGGAACCTTTCGGAAACGCTCGGGTCCATTTCGGGATCGCTACGAGCGATTTCCGGGTTTTTCGGGCTTCGGTTCCGTTCGGAAGCGCTCGGGTCAACTTCGCAAACATTCAGAAACTTTCGGGTCCAGTTCGGAGCCGTTCGGAGCCGTTCGGGGTCGCTACGAGCGACTTCCGGGTTTCTTCAGGCTTCGGAACCATTCGGATCCTTTCGGAAGCGCTCGGGTTCACTTCGGAGGAGCTCGGAAACGCTCGGAGCCCTTCGGGTCCACTTCGGAGCCATTCGGGATCGCTACGAGCAATTTCCGTGTCTCTTCGGGCTTCGGACCCTTTCGGAACCATTCGGAACCGTTCGGAAGCGCTCCGGTCGACTTCGGAGACGCTCGGAAACACTCGGGTCCAGTTCGGAGCCATTCGGGGTCGTTACGATCGACTTTAGTGTTTCTTCAGTCTTCGGAACCGTTCGGAACCTTTCGGAAGCGCTCGGATCGACTTCAGAACCACTCGGGTGCACTCGGATGCGCTCGGAGCCCCTCGGGTCAAGTTCGGAGCCGCTCCGCTCGACTTCCGGGTTTCTTCGGGCTTCGGAAGCGTTCGGAAGCGTTCGGAAGCGTTCGGAACCCGGAAGTCTTTTTATGCCTCTCTAAACCCGGAAGTCTCTTCTACCCGGTCCAACTCTATGGCCCTGGAGGACCGTCTCAATACAATGAATGCGTTGCCATCTGTTTAATGAGTTACAAGCGTTAATTAATGAGCTTTAATTAATCCCGGAGCAACATCCGGGTTTTTCTAGATCCGTACTGAAGAGGCGTGCCAAGATGGCGGCCGGGAGAGACCGGAAGTAGCGATTGAGGCGCTGGGTTTGGAGTTCCTATAGGTGCCAAATAGTGAGCCATTAAAATGAATGGAGGCTCTGAGCTGCCAAACAGTCTTCCATAGGAATGAATGGAGGCCCATAGGTGCCAAATAGGGATCCATTCGAATGAATGGAGGGCCAGGGATGCCAAATAGTTACCCCATAGAGCCCCATAGAGACCCCATAAACCCCATAGAGACCCCATAGCACACCATAGAGCCCTATAGCCCCCCATAGACCCCCATAGAGACCCATAGACCCCTATAGACCCCCCATAGAGCCCCACAGACCCCAAAAGACCCCCATAGAGCTCCATAGAACACCATAGAACCCCATAGAGCCCCATAGACCCCCATAGAACGCCATAGAGCCCCATAGACACCCCATAAACCCCCACAGACCCCCATAGGACCCCATAGAGCCCCATAGAGCCCCATATAGACCCCATAGAGCCCCATAGAGCCCCATAGACCCCCATAGACCCCCATAGACACCATAGCTGCCAAATAGTGACCCATAGACCCCTATAGACCCCCCATAGAGCCCCATAGACCCCCATAGAGCCCCATAGACCCCCATAGACCCCTATAGACCCCATAAGGCTCCATAGAGCCCCATAGAACCCAATAGGACCCCATAGAACCCCATAGAGCCCCCATAGGACCCCATAGAACCCCATAGGACCCAATTGGATCCAATAGGACCCCATATAGACCCCATAGCCCCCCGTAGAGCCCCACAGAGCCCCATAGACCCCTATAGACCCCATAGCCCCCCATAGAACCCCATATAGACCCCATAGACCCACCATATTCCCGGTGCTATAACCCAGCACCAATAGGATCCCTTCGGGGCACCCGCTCTTCAAGTAATGCTGGCTCCCCATAGGGAAGAATAGGACGTCTCCCACTTCCACCTCGAAGCTCAGGCTCTCCCCATTCTCCAACACCAGGCCGGCCTGCGTTTGCATATTCATGATCTCATTAAGCCTCATTTGCATCCCACCCCCCTATATCCCCTATATACAATATAGGGCCTTACCTTGCCACAGCCTTGGAGGACGTAAGCCAGCTCGTTAGCGTTAAGATGATAATGGGGTTGGCCAAGTTCGTTAGGGAAGATCCTTAGGGTGGCTATGGTGAGAGGATCGGGGTGCTGCAATGGGTTATATATAGGATCACATAGGGTTATATAGGTTTATATGGGGGTCTATGGGGGGTCTATGGGGTCCTATGGGGGTCTATGGGGGTCTATGGGGCTCTATGGGAATCTATGGGGTGGCTATGGGGTCCTATGGGGCTCTATAGGAGTCAATGGATCACTATTTGGCAGCTATGGAGCTCTATGGGGTTCTATGGGGCTCTATGGGGCTCTATGGGGGTCCTATGGGGGGTCTATGGGGGTCGTAGGGGTCCTATGGGGTCCAATGAATCACTATTTGGCAGCTATGGGGGCTAATGGATCACTATTAGACAGCTATGGGGCTCTATGGGGTTCTATGGGGGGTTATGGGGTCTATGGGGCTCTATGGGGTCCTATGGGGCTCTATGGGGTCTAATGGGTCTGTATTTGGCAGGTATGGGGCCCTATGGGATCCTATGACGGTTCTATGGAGTTCTATGGGGGGTTATGGGGTGCTATGGGACTCTATGGGGTCCTATGGGGCTCTATGGGGTCTAATGGGTGTGTATTTGGCAGCTATGGGGCTCTATGGGGTCCAGTGGAGGGTTATGGGGTCCTATGGGGCTCTATAGGGTCCTATGGGGTGGCTATGGGGGTCTATGGGGTCCTATGGGGCTCCATGGGTCACTATTTGGCAGCTATGGGGCTCTATGGGGGTCCTATGGGGGGTCTATGGGGTCTAATGGATCCCTATGGGGCTCTATGGGGGTCTATAGGGTCCTATGCGGTGGCTATGGGACTCTATGGGGTCCTATGGGGGGTTATGGGGCTCTATGGGGTTCTATGGGGTTCTATGGGGCTCTATGGGGGTCTATGGGGCTCTATGGGGGTCTATGGATGACTATTTGGCAGCTATGGGGTCCTATGGGACTCTATCGATCACTATTTGGCAGCTATGGGGCTCTATGTAATCCAATGGATCACTATTTGGCAACTACGCTTTCCAATGTAACCTAATGGCTCACTATTTGGCAACTCTGGTTTCCTATGTAATCTAATGGATCACTATTTGGCAAGTATGGTTTCCTATGTCTTTTAATGGCTCACTATTTGGCAACGATGGGCCCCTATGTATTCCAATAGCTCCTTATTTGGCACCTATGCATTCCAATGGCTCACTATTGGGCAACACCGGTTTCCTATGTAATCCAATGGCTCACTATTTGGCAACCGACCCCTCCAAGGTCCTGGCAGCTTAAAGGCGTTACCTGAAGGAGCGACTGGATGTAAATGAGATTCATTGGTTCCATCCAGGTCCTGGCAGGTCGATACGGAGCCCAATGGAAAACTCCGCCATTAAATGGTGCCGGAGGGGAACCTAAGGGGGATAGAAAGGTCCTGGAAGGTTAAAGGAAGGGTCCTGGAAGGGGAATATGGGATTATATGGGGGTATTAAGGTCCTGGAAGGGGAAGAATGGGGTCTAATGGGGTCTTATAGGGTCTTATGGGGTCTATTAAGGTCCTGGAAGGGTAATAATGGGGGTCTATGTGGTCTTTAAGGTCCTGGAAGGGTAATAGTGGGGTTTAATGGGGTCTTATGGTGTCTATGGGGTCTTATGGGGTTATTAAGGTCTTGGAAGGGGAATAATGGGGTCTATGAGGTCTTATGGTGTTGAGAAGGTCCTGGAAGGGAGATAAAGGGGGTCAATGGGGTTTAATGGGGTCTTATGGGGTCTATGGGGTCTTATGGGGTCTTTAAGGTCCTGGAAGGGTAATAATGGGGTCCTATGGGGTCTTACGGGGTCTATGGGGTCTATAGGATCTTATAGGGTCCTATGGGGTCCTATGGGGTCTTATGGGGTCTTATGGGGTCTATTAAGGTCCTGGAGGGGTAATAATGGGGTCAATGGGGTCTTATTGGGTTTATTAAGGTCCTGGAAGGGTAAAATGGGGGTTAATGGGGGTCATTAAGGTCCTGGAAGGGGAATAATGGGGTCTTATGGGGTCTATGGGGTCTTATGGGGTTGAGAAGGTCCTGGAAGGGGAATAATGGGGTCTAATGGGATCTAATGGGGTCTATGGGGTCTTATGGGGTCTATTAAGGTCCTGGAAGGGGAATAATGGGGGTCAATGGGGTCTTATGGAGTCTATGGGGTCTTATGGGGTCTATAAGGTCCTGGAAGGGTAATAATGGGGTCTAATGGGGTCTAATGGGGTCTATGGGGTCTTATGGGGTCTATAAGGTCCTGGAAGGGGAATAATGGGGTCTAATGGGGTCTATGGGGTCTTATGGGGTCTATTAAAGTCCTCTAAGAGGAATAATGGGGTCTTATGGGGTCTTTAAGGTCCTAGAAGGGTAATAATGGGGTCTTATGGGGTCTATGGGGTCTTATGGGGTCTATAGGGTCTATGGGGTCTTATGGGGTCTTATGGGGTCTTATGGGGTCTATGGGGTCTATGGGGTCTAATGGGGTCTATGGGGTCTTATGGGGTCTTATGGGGTCTTATGGGGTCTATGGAGTCTTATGGGGTCTAATGGGGTCTATGGGGTCTTATGGGGTCTAATGGGGTCTATGGGGTCTTATGGGGTCTAATGGGGTCTATGGGGTCTTATGGGATCTTATGGGGTCTATGGGGTCTTATGGGGTCTAATGGGTTCTATGGGGTCTTATGGGGTCTATGGGGTCTATGGGGTCTTATGGGGTCTATGGGGTCTATGGGGTCTAATGGGGTCTATGGGGTCTTATGGGGTCTTATGGGTCTTATGGGGTCTATGGAGTCTTTTGGTGTCTATGGTGTCTTATGGGGTCTAATGGGGTCTATGGGGTCTTATGGAGTCTTATGGGGTCTATGGGGTCTTATGGGGTCTAATGGGGTCTATGGGGTCTTATGGGGTCTTATGGGGTCTTATGGGGTCTATGGAGTCTTATGGGGTCTTATGGGGTCTATGGGGTCTATGGGGTCTTATAGGGTCCTTACCTTTAAGGTCATATAAATACCGCCATATTTGCTCGTTATCCGCCTGGGTGTAATTAACATCCCACACTAATTGACTTAAATTAATGGGGTGGTTCATGCTTTGTAGGATCGGGACCTTCTGGAAGCTTCCAATCCAATCCCGAACACTACGAAGCTGCCAGAACCCAAAAGAACCCCGTTATTAACCTGCCAGGACCCAAATCCCCCATAGAACCCAATGGGACGACCCTATTTCCTCCCTTTTCCCCTTCCAGGACCCAAAACCCCATTGAACCCAATGGGAAGACCCTATTACTTCCCTTTTACCCTTCCAGGACCCAAATCCCACATAGAACCCAATGGGATGACCCTATTACTTCCCTTTTACCCTTCCAGGACCCAAATGCCCCATAGAACCCAATGGGAAGACCCTATTACCAACTTTTACCCTTCCAGGACCCAAAACCCCATAGAACCCAATGGGACGACCCTATTACCTCCCTTTTCCCCTTCCAGGACCCAAATCCCATATAAAACCCTATATCTCCTCAACGGAACCCCATAGAAACACCCAACCGCCTCCATTTTAAACTTCCAGGACCCAAGTTCCTTCTTATCCCCCTTCCAGAACCCAAATCCCCCATAGAACCCAATGGGACGACCCCAAATCCCCATTATTAACCTTCCAGGACCCAAATCCCATATAAAACCCTATATCTCCCCCATAGAACCCAATGGGAAGACCCAAAATCCCCATTATTAACCTTCCAGGACCCAAGTTCCTTCTTATCCCTTTTCCAGGACCCAAATCCCCATAGAACCCAATGGGACGACCCCAAATCCCCATTATTAACCTTCCAGGACCCAAATCCCATATAAAACCCTATATCTCCCCCATATAACCCAATGGGACGACCCCAAATCCCCATTATTAACCTTCCAGGACCCAAGTCCCATATAAAACCCTATATCTCCTCAACGGAACCTCATAGAAACACCCTACCATCCCATATAAAACCCTATATCTCCTCAATGGAACATGATAGAGAGACGCAACCACCACCATTTTAACCGGCCGGGTCCCCTCTTTCACCTCAATCCCTTCAATCCCTTCTAGGACCTTCCAAAACAGCCCCAAAAAACCCATTTTCCACCCCCCCCCCCCCATACCTGTAGAGCCTCAATTAAGATTTCATTCGGGGTCCCATTAATGGCCTCATCCACCTCCAACGTCTTCAGCTCCTCGTGGGTCCCATAAAAGAGAACGAGGACGAGTTCTTTTGGGGTCCGGCTTTTATTTCCTTCCCCCCTGTCCTCCGTGTTTTGGATCCAATGAAGAACGTTCCGGGGGAAGAAAAGGACCTGGCCGACTTCGGCTCGGTAGGTGGTGACATTGGTTGGGGTGACGATGCCGATCCAGGCCGTGCCCTATAGATTATAGGGGAAATCCTATTAGATTTAGAGTAGACCCGCGAGGTAAAGGGGCTATAAGGTGGGGAAAGAAGGGATGGATAAGGAGAAAGAGGAATCGAAAGTGTAGGGTCAAAAGCGGAAGAGAGAAAGAGGAAGTGGGAGGAAAAGCGAGATCCATGTTGTGCCCTATAGAATATAGGGTAAATCCTATAGGGTTTTAGGGTAGACCCACGAGGTAAAGGGTTATAAGGTGGGGGAGGAAGGACTGGATGAAGCCAAGGAGGAAGAATTATAGGATTAAAGGTGGAAGAGAGAAAGAGGAAGTGGAAGTAAAACCAAAGGCCACCCCCAATTAACATGGGCTGCCCCTATATATAACATGGCCAAATCCTATAGGATTTTAGGGTAGACCTGCGAGGTAAGGGGATTATAATATGGGGGAAGAAGGGTTGGATGAGGCCAAGGATGAAGAGGAAGCATAGGATTAAAGGTGGAAAAGAGAAAGAGGAAGTGGAAGTAAAACCAAAGGCTACCCCCAATTAACATGGGCCGCTCCTATATAACATGGCCAAATCCTATAGGGTTTTAGGGTAGACCCGCGAGGTAAATGGATTACAAGGTAGGGGAATAAGGGTTAAATGAAGCCATAGAGGAAAAGAAAGTATATTCTTAAAGGTGGAAGAGAGAAAGAGGAAGTGGAAGCAAAACCAAAGGCTGTGGCCTACCTGCACCACGTAGCCATGGACGTTGGCATTAAAATGCCAGTGGGGGACCCGGAGCGCTCCAGGTTTGATCCTGATTAAAGCCAGGCTCATTTTGGCTTGATGCTCGTGGAGGCTTTGAGCGAAGACGCGAGCTTCTCGATCCGGATAACGCTTGGGATCCAGCCGGTACATCACCCATTGGATTTCACCTCCAGGGTAGTGTTGTGGCTGGAAAGGAAATGGGCTTATTCCCTTTCCTCTTCCCCTTCCCCTTCCCATAGGAAAGGAAGAAGATACCCCATAGGGCCCTATAGGACCCCATAAGACCCCATAGGACCCCATAAACCCCTTAGGAATCAATAGGAAGCAATAGGACCCCAGAAGACCCCTTAGGACCCCATAGGATCCCATAAGACCCCAGAAGACACCATAGCACACCATAAGACCCCATAGGACCTCATAAGACCCCATAAACCCCATAGGAATCAATAGGAAGCAATAGGACCCCATAAGACCCCATAGGACCCTATAGGACCTCATAAGACCCCATAAACCCCATAGGAATCAATAGGAAGCAATAGGACCCCATAAGACCCCATAGGACCCTATAGGACCCCATAAGCCCATAAGTCCATTTCCTCTCCCCTCCCGCTTTCTCTTCCCCTTCCATTTCCTCTCCCCTCTATACCCCCCCCACTTCCTCTTCCCCTCCCCTTCCTCCCTTCCCCTCTTACTTCCTCTCCTCTCCCCTCCCACTTCCTCCCCACTTCCTCCCCACTTCCCCCCCACACTTCCTCTTCCCTCCCACTTTGTCTTTTCCTTCCTCTTCCTCTTCCTCTACCTCCCTACTTCCTCTTCCTCTTCCTTCTTCCCTTCCCCCTCTTATTCCCCTCCCTCTTCCCATTCCCTTCCTCTTCCTCCCCACTTCCTCTTCCCCTTCCCCTCCCACTTCCTCTTCCTCCCTCCCTTCCTCTTCCTCCTCCCCACTTCCACTTCCTCCTCACTTCCTCCCCAACTTCCTCTCCCCCCTATATCCCCCCACTTCCTCTTCCCCCCTTATTTCCCCCCTATATCCCCCCCTATTTCCTCTTCCCCCCTTATTTCCTTCCATATCACTCCACTTTCTCTTCCCCCCTTATTTTCCCCATATATCCCCCCCTACTTCCTCTTCCCCCCCTTATTTCCCCCCTATATCCCCCTCACTTCCTCTCCCCCCCTTATTTCCCCCCTATATCCCTCCACTTCCTCTTCCCCCCTTATTTCCCCCCTATATCCCCCCCACTTCCTCTTCCCCCCTTATTTCATCCCTATATCCCCCCTACTTCCTCTTCCCCCCTTATTTCCCCCCTATATCCTCCCCACTTCCTCTTCCCCCCCTATTTCCCCCCTATATCCCCCCCACTTCTTCTTCCCCCCCTTATTTCCCCCCCTATATCCCCCCCACTTCCCCTTCCCCCCTTATTTCCCCCCTATATCCCCCCCTATTTCCTCTTCCCCCCTTATTTCCCCCCTATATCCCCCCCTATTTCCTCTTCCCCCCTTATTTCCCCCCTATATCCCCCCCTATTTCCTCTTCCCCCCTATATCCCCCCCACTTCCTCTTCCTCCCCTATTTCCCCCCTATATCCCCCCAATTCCTCTTCCCCCCTTATTTCCCCCCTATATCCTCCCCACTTCCTCTTCCCCCCCTTATTTCCCCCCTATATCCCCCCCACTTGCTCTTCCCCCCTTATTTCCCCCCTGTATCCCCCCCACTTCCTTTTCCCCCCTTATTTTCCCCCTATATCCCCCCTACTCCCTCTTCCCCCCTTATTTCCCCCCTATATCCCCCCCTATTTCCCCTTCCCCCCTTATTTTTCCTCTATATCCCCCCCCTACTTCCTCTTCCCCCCCTTATTTCCCCCCTATATCCCCCCCACTTCCTCTTCCCCCCCTATTTCCCCCCTATATCCCCCTTACTTCCTCTTCCCCCCTTATTTCCCCCCCACTTCCTCCCCCCACCCCATATCCCCCCCATCCACTTACCTCCGACATCCTCATCCTATACACGAACCAGAGCCGTCCTTCGTCCCCCTCCACCTCATTAACCACCTCGTTAACACGCAGCTCGTTAATCGCCTTCCTATAGATGATGCTCAAGCTTCCCAGCCCCACGGCGGTCGTAATGGAGCCGGCCAACAGGCAGAGGCCGAACAGCTTCCATAGGGATCTCCTGCCCCACTCGGGCACCATCTTGGATATGGGGGGGAGGGGAGAAAGGGGGGGTTACATAGGCCGAACCGGGCCGAAGTGGGCCAAGTTAGGCCTAATTGGGCCTAGTTAGGCCTAGTTAGGCCCTGCTAGGCCAAGGTAGGCCATGCTAGGCCTAGTTAGGCCTAGTTAGGCCAAGGTAGGCCAAGGTAGGCCATGCTAGGCCTAGTTACGCCTAGTTAGGCCAAGCCAGGCCAAGGTAGGCCATGCTAGGCCCAAGATGGCCATGCTAGGCCAATCCAATCCAATCCAATCCAATCCAATCCAATCCAGGCCTAGGTAGGCCATGATAGGCCCAAGATGGCCGTGCTAGGCCAATCCAATCCAATCCAGGCCTAGGTAGGCCAAGGTAGGCCCAAGATGGCTGTGCTAGGCCAATCCAATCCAAGCCAAGGTCGGCCATGATAGGCCTAGGTAGGCCTCGCTAGGCCTTGCTAGGCCTCGCTAGGCCTCACTAGGCCTTACTAGGCCTCACTAGTAAGACCCCATAGAGACCCATATGACCTCATAGAAACCATAAGTCCCTATAAGAACCCATAGGACCCCATAAGACCCCATAGGACCCCATAGAGACCCCATAGGACCCAATAGACCCCATAAGACCCCATAGGACCCCATAGAACCCCATAGGACCCTGTAGACCCCATAAGACCCCATAGAGACCCCATAAGACCCCATAGGACCCCATAGGACCCCATAAGACCCCATAGTATCCAATGAGACCCCATAGGATCCCATAAGACCCCATAGTATCTAATGAGACCCCATAGAACCCCATAGGAATCAATAGGACCCCATAGAGACCCCATAGAGACCCCATAAGACCCCATAGGAATCAATAGGACCCCTTTAGAAACCATAAGACCCCATAGAACCCAATAGGACCCCATAGAACCCCATAAGATCCCATAGGACCCCATCGACCTCATAGAGACCCCATAGAGACCCCATAAGACCCTATAGAACCCCATAGGACCCCATAAGACCCTATAGAACCCCATAGGACCCCATAAAACCCTATTAGACCCCATAAACCCCATATGATCCCATAGAACCCCATAGAGGTTCTATGGGGTCTCTATGGGGAGACCCCATAGACCCCATAGTACCCCATAAGTCCCCATAGAGACCCCATAAGACCCCATAGGAACTCTATAGAGTTGTCACTAGGCCTCACTAGGCCTCGCTAGGCTTCACTAGGCCTCACTAGGCCTCACCC
Source organism: Coturnix japonica (assembly GCF_054131305.1). NCBI lineage: Eukaryota > Metazoa > Chordata > Aves > Galliformes > Phasianidae > Coturnix > Coturnix japonica. The sequence goes on from NW_028188964.1 coordinate 584,442, forward strand.
CAATCCTTACCTTTTTATGGTGTCCATCTTTTCTCTTCCGGGACCCGACGGGTTCCTCGGGTCCCATCTCGAAGGCTTCATTGTCCATCTTAGCTCTAATGAGGTTAATTAGGGCTTAATTGGGTTAATTAAGGGTTTAATTGGGTTAATTAAGGGCTGAATGGGGGTGTTAGAGGCCTAGTTAAGCTATGGGGCTTGGAGGAGGCTCCTATCCCCCCTTCCCATTCAACTCTATGGCCTTGGAGGACTTAATATCCCCTCAGCCTACAACTCTATGATCCTGGAGGAGCCTCCTATCCCCCCCGGCCCTCCAACTCTATGGCCTTGGAGGACCACGTAAGACCCCATAGGAAACAATAGGACCCCATAGGAATTAATAGGACCCCATAGGACCCTATAGGACACCATAAGACCCCATAAGACCCCATAGAGACCACATAGGACCCCATAGGAACCAATACGACTCCATAAGACCCCACTGAGAGCCCATAACACCCCATAGGACCCCATTAGACCCTATAGGAAGCAATAAGACCCCTTAAGACCCCATAGGACCCCATAAGACCCCATAAGGCCCCATAAGACCCATAGACCCCATAAGACCCCATAGGACCTCATAAGACCCCATAGGACCCCATAGGAAGCAATATGACCCCATAGGAATCAATAGGAAGCAATAGGACCCCATAAGACCCCATAAGACCCCATAGAGCCTATAAGACCCTGTAAGACCCCATAAGACCCCATAGGACCCCATTAGACCCCATAGACCCCATAGAACCCCATAGGACCCCATAAGTCCCCATAGAGACCCCATAAACCCCATTGACCCCATAGGACCTCATAAGACCCCATAGAATCCCATAGAACCCCATAGAATCCCATATGACCCCATAGAACCCATAGGACCCCATAAGACCCCATAAGACCCTATAGACCCCATAAGACCCCATAGAGACCCCATAAGACCCCATAGGACCCCATAGAGACCCTATAAGACCCCATAGGAACCAATAGGAATCTATAGGATCTCATAGGAACCAATGAGACCCCATAGGCACCATAAGACCCCATAGAACCCCATAGACCCCATAAGACCCCATAGAGACCCCATAGGACCCCATAGAGACCCCATAAGACCCCATAGGACTTCATAGAGACCCCATAGGACCCCATAAGACCCCATAGACCCCATGAAACACCATAGGATCCCATAGGACCCCATAAGACCCCATAGAGACCCCATAGAACCCCATAAGTCCCCATAGAGACCCCATAAGACCCCATAGAGACCCCATAAGACCCCATAGGACCCCATTAGACCCTATAGGAAGCAATAAGACCCCTTAAGACCCCATAGACCCCATAGAACCCCATAGGACCCCATAAGTCCCCATAGAGACCCCATAAACCCCATTGACCCCATAGGACCTCATAAGACCCCATAGAATCCCATAGAACCCCATAGAATCCCATATGACCCCATAGAACCCATAGGACCCCATAAGACCCCATAAGACCCTATAGACCCCATAAGACCCCATAGAGACCCCATAAGACCCCATAGGACCCCATAGAGACCCTATAAGACCCCATAGGAACCAATAGGAATCTATAGGATCTCATAGGAACCAATGAGACCCCATAGGCACCATAAGACTCCATAGGACCCCATAGGACACCATAGAGACCCCATAAGACCCCATAGAGACCCCATAGAGACCCCATAGACCCCATAAGACCCCATAGGACCCCATAGGACCCCATAAGACCCCATAGGAAACAATATGACCCCATAGGAATCAATAGGAAGCAATAGGACCCCATAGAACTCCATAAGACCCCATAAGACCCCATAGGAATCAATAGGAAGCAATAGGACCCCATAGAACTCCATAAGACCCCATAAGACCCCATAGAACCCCATAGGACCCCATAGGACCCTATAAGACCCCATAGGACCTCATAAGACCCCATAGGACCCTATAAGACCCCATAGGACCCCATAAGACCCCATAGAATCCCATAAGACCCTATAGGACCCCATATGACCCCATAAGACCCAATAAGACCCCATAGACCCCATAGAGACCCCATAAGACCCCATAGGACCCCATAAGACCCCATACACCCCATAAAACCCTATAAGACCCCATAGACCCCATAGTCTCACCCTATATCCTCCTATAGGATGAAGCCGTTAGTGCTGTGTAACTATTGCCTCAGCCGTATGCAAATGAGGGCTGGAGGAGAGCTCTGATTGGTTGAAAGACCAGGAAAAGCTTCGTTTGATTGGTTAATAAGGGGAATTTGGGGCTCCTTCCTTCCCCTTATGGGGTTCTATGGGGTCTTATGGGGTCTTATAGGATCCTACTGGTTCCTATGGGGTCTTATGGGGTCCTATGGGATCTTATGGGGTTCTATGGGGTCTTATAGGGTCCTATGGGGTTTATATTAGGTCCTATGGGGTCTTATGGGGTCTACGGGGTCCTATGGGGTCCTATAGGGTCCTATTGGTTCTTATGGGTTTTTATGGGGTCCTATTGGTTCCTATGGGATCTTATGGGGTCTTATGGGGTCTTATGGGGTCCTATGGGGTCATTATGGGGTCTATGGGGTCCTATGGGGTCATATGGGGTTTATGGGGTCTAATGGGGTCCTATGGGGTCTTATGGGTTCCTATGGGGTCTATGGGGTCCTATGGGGTTTATATGGGGTCCTATGGGGTATTATGGGGTCTTATAGGGTTCTATGGGGTCTTATAGGGTCCTATTCATTTCTATGGGGTCTTATAGGGTCCTATGGGGTTGTATGGGGACTTATGAGGTTCTATGGGATCTTATGGGGTTCTATGGGGTCTTATGGGGTCTAATAGGGTTCTATTGATTCCTATGGGGTCCTATGGGTTCCTATGGGGTCTTATGGGGTCTTATGAGGTCCTATTGGTTCTTATGGGGTCTTATGGTTTCTAATGATCCTATTGATTTCTATGGGGTTTATGGGGTCCTATGGGGTCTTATGGAGTTCTATTGGGTTCTATGGGGTCCTATTGGTTCCTATGGGGTCCTATTGATTCCTTTGGGGTCCTATTGATTCCTTTGGGGTCCTATGGGATCTTATGGGGTCTTATGGGGTCTATGGAGTCTTATAGGGTCCTTTTGATTCCTATGGAGTTCTATTGGTTTCTATGGGGTCTTATGAGGTCTTACTGGTTCTTATGGGGTCTTATGGCTTCTAATGGGGTCCTATTGATTCCTATGGGGTCTTATGGGGTCCTATTTGTTCCTATGGGGTCTTGTAGGGTCTTATGGGGTCTGTGGGGTCCTATGGATCCTATGGGGTCCTATGGGGTATTATAGGGACTTATGGGGTCTTATGGGGTTTTACGGGATCTTATTGGGTTCTATGGGGTCCTATTGATTCCTATGGGGTCTTATGGGGTCCTATTGTTTCCTATGGGGTTCTATGGGGTCTTGTAGGGACTTATGGTTTCTATGGGGTTTATGGGGTCCTATTCATTCCTATGGGGTCTTTTAGGGTCCTATGGGGTTCTATGGGGACTTATGGGGTCTCTATGGGGTTCTATGGGGTCTTATGGGGTCTTATAGGGACTTATGGGTTCTATGGGGTATCATGGGGTCTTATGGGGTCTGTGGGGTCCTATGGAGTCTATGGGATCCTATGAGGTCTTATAGGGACTTATGGGTTCTATGGAGTCCTATGGGATTCTTATGGGGTCCTATTGATTTTTATGGGGTCCTATGGGGTCTATAGGGTCTTATAGGCTCCACCCCCCCCATATACCCCATACCCCCCCGCAATAACACCAGACCCTGTCGCTCTTCCGCCATCTTTATTCTCATCCAACCGCATCCATCATCTCCCCCCTCCCCCCCACCCCCGGCCACACATCGACCCTCGTTAACCCCATAATTAACCCCTTAATTAGCCTCTTAATTAATGCCTTAATTAACCCCCCCCCCCCCATATTAACCCCATCGGAACGAAGGAAGAACAAGACGCCGACCAATCGGGCACCAGCTTTGTTAACGCGTGCGCATTAATTAATTATGCAAGTGAAGGGGGCGTGGCTTTGTCAAACCCCACCACGCCCAATCAACTAACATTGAGACCTCATTAGCATGTGATTATATATTCATGATCCATTGGCCTGATTTGCATAGCCCCACCCCCTTTCCCGGTCCCTGTTATTAAGTGCTAATGAGGCCTCGATTAATGGATTAATTAATTAATGGCAGCTCATTAATTAATTAATCATTAATTAACTAATTAGGGGGGGGCGGAAGTCACTCCGTCGTCGATATGGACCTGGAAAGAGAAAAGATGGAGTTAATTAGGGTTAATTAGCCTAATAATTAATAATCAATTAATAATTAATTAATCATCTGTCATGGTTTTGTAATTTTGTAATTTTGCTATCAGTATTCCACATCATAACATCATGTCAAGTAGAATACTAACAGAAGATACTTCTGTTGAATGTGCAGTCCACAGAAGAAGACTACGTATCCCAGAGAACAACAGGAGTAACAATAAGTCACGGGACCAGGACTCTATATAATCTCGTTCTCAGGCTGGAGTGCCCTCCTTCTTCTCTCGAACTTCTCGGAGAGTGGGAAGCGTTCCAGCCGTGTCGCCTAGAGTTCACAGTCGGCCTCTCGGTTTTCGGAGACTCTCTCTCTCTGTTTTGTTCGATTTGTTAGCCTCAATTATATTATTTTGTGTTATCTTGTATTTCAGTATCATATTTAGTAAAATAAGTTTTTCCTCCTTAGATTGTCGCTGTTTTATCCCACTCCCCTTTTCCCCCTCCTTTCCGGGCCCCGGGGGGGGGGGGCGTGGGGTGGCTTCCCCTGTCACGGGCATAGGTAAATCTAAGTAACCCGTGACATATGGTTACCTAACGCTGTAGAAATTGCAGGAGGGATCTTGACATCTGTATCAGGCATTGGAGGAAACAAGAGAGATCTGCAGTCTCTATTTCCCCAGGCAGTTTTCTCTTGGTACAGGGCAATCATGCATCGCATTCTCTTTGGGTTCTTGGTACATCTCAGCAGAAAGGGCACCACCTGAGCTATGGGCCGTCCCGATGCACAATCACAGCAACTGCCATGGTTGAGACTCTAGACAGTATACTTAATCCATTCTACCCCGGCATTAACGTCCCCATATCTTGGGCAGTCCATTCCAGGTCCCAAAGTTCAGGATGTGGCATTTGGTCTTGGTGAACCTCATCCCATTGGCTTCAGCCCAGCTCTCCAGCCTGTCCAGGTCGCTTACTGGGGCCTCACTAACTTCAGGCAGATCCACACTCCCAGCCAATTTGGTGTAGTCTGCAAACCTACACAGGATGCTCGCAATGCCCAGGTCATCAAGAAAGATATTGAAGAGATTCTGTGATCTCCAGAGAAGGAGACTCCCCAACCCCTTGGGCAGCCTGTTCCAGTGCTCCGTCACCCTCACTGTAAAGAAGTTCTTGCACACATTTGTGCAGAATTTCCTATGCTCCAGTTTCTGTCCATTTCCCCTTGTCTTGAATCCACACACTGCTGAAAAGAGCCTGGTCTCTCCACTTTGACCCCACACCTCAGATATGAGCACTGACATGAGATCAACCCCCTGCAACTTTCCCCTGCGAGCAGAGCATAGCAGAGCAGAGACACAGTCCCCATGTATCATGTAGTGTTATTCTGCTTGCCAACAGAAGCGGCCAATCTTTCTCTATGCTCCATCTGTGGCATACTCCAGAGTTCAAGGCATTGCAAAGCTGTGGCACATCTACGTTCTTACAATGATGACACTTTGGTATGCTCTGGGCTCGCATTTCAATTGGATCTAAATAGGTCTAGGGTCATACCAGTTGACGGGAAGCTGGCAAATGTTGTCTCATTGTAAGGAAGAGCAAGAAAGATGACACAGGCAATTATGGACCTGTCAGTCTCACTTCAGTGCCTGGTAAAATTATGGAGGAAATGATGGTGGGAATTATGGAAAAACAGCTGAAGGACAATTCTGTCATTGGTCACAGCCAACACAGATTCCAAGGGGAATGTCCTATTTAATTTCAGGTCGTTTTATGACACCTATATCCATTTAGCTGAACAAGGGAAGCCAGCTGATGTTATTCTTGAGCATTTCAGTAGAATTTTTGATACTGTTTCTCCCAGCACCCTTCTGGACAGAATGCTCTGCTACAGGTAGACAGAAACAGAACGTGGTGGGTGAGCAGTTGGCCAGTAGGTCAGGCCCAAAGGATAATAGTCAGGGGGTTCCATCAGCTGGTAGATAGTCACTATCAGGGTCCCCCAGGGCTCCATTTTAGGGCCACTTCTCTTTCGTGTTTTTGCAGATGTCTTGCATTCAGGACTAGAAGACGTTCTGAGCAAGTTTGCTGATGACACCAGATGAGGAGGTGCTGTTGCCTCCACTGAGGGTGAACAGGACTTGCAGAGAGATGTGGACAAGTCAGAGAAGTGGGTACCTGTTGGTACTAAGCACCAAGTACATAACGTATAACAAGAACAAGTGCCTGATTGTGTATCTGGGTAGGGGCAACCCTGGACATAAACACAGACTGGATATGGGACACTGGAGAGAGGTCTGACTGAAAAGGATTGGGAGGCCTGGTCAGCATCAAATTGAACATGAGTCAGCAGTGTGCCCAGGCAGCCAGGAAGGCCAACAGTCCCCTGGAGTGCATCAAGCAATTTATTGCCAATTGGGTGAGGGAAAGGATTGTCCCTCTCTGCTCTGCGCTGCTGCAGCATCACATGGAGCACTGGGTGCACTTCTAAGCACTGCAGAACATAACGGACGTCAAACTATGGGAGGGTGTGCACAGGAGGGCGCTGGAACTGAGAGATCTGTTGTTCAGAGTTTCATTGGGATTGACTGCTTGTTCAGACTGGGCCCTTCTCACATCCCACATCCTGCAATGAAACACAGGGCACATGTGGGACATGAACCTCAGAGCGTCCCTGCACCCTATGCAGAGCCTGGGATCTTCTCTCCCCATGTCTCTCATTTAACATCATACAGACCTCCATCCCACTGCCCCAGGAAGGGCCCTGAGGCAAGATGAGGGACAGGATCTCCCTGCCAAGGATCTGGGGATCAGGGCTTGGCGTTTATGCTTCATAAGACAAAGGAGGGGTTTCTCAGCATCAGGACCACCATGCCAGTGTCTTTCATTGCCTGTAGTCGTATCTTCCAATGATCTGCTCTAACAAGTCCCTCGGGAAGCTTGCTTGATAATGGCTCTCAGTGGGCCCATTAATACTCCAAGAAACTTCACTGTTACTTCTGACTTTGTCTTGATGAGCACTCTGTGCAAATTTCTCTCTGCACTGGAGGTCAATGGACTCAGCAGCAAATGCACCGTGGGGCCCATTGTAACCTAAAGAGCCTCCTGAGCATTGTGCCTTCCTGTTATCTTCTTCATGTTTTCAGAACTTGTTCAGCAAAATGGAGAGATACCTGGAGAGAGCTTAAAGAGGAAGAATCCAGCAGACATTTATTGTCTATTTATTCAAAGTTGGGTTTAAACAAGTCATTAAAGAAGGACTGTGCACCTGATATCAATCCAGGATGACCCCAGTGAATTCTATACTGTTACGGTGTGGACAAATGTCCTCCTCATCCCCACCCCATTTCCACTCACATTGGCCCCATGGGACTTGCATCACTTTTCTTCCCATCACTCTTCTCCTCTGCCGTCACCCGCTCAGTGTTAAATCTCCTTTGCACCAACTCCCTCTGGCTTTCCGCAGAGAACCAGCTGCACAGGGCAAGGAAAGAATTCTTTTTTTTTTTTTTTTTTGGCCAACAAACAGACGGAAACGTTATGCAATTGAATGAACAGAAAAACAGAGTGATCAACTGCATGCCATGTCCAAGCTGCTTCTACTGAGGTTTGTCTTTCACAGGGAATATTTGTACAAGAAATGAGATAGACACAGATAGGATGGGATAGATAGAATCACGGTGAAGGATTTGACAACAGAGTCCATCAGACTTTTGAGGAATGGAGCAAATTCCAGTCATCTCCCTGGGACAGATCAGCTAGGTAGTTGGGAGGTATCAACTTAAAATGAACAGGACTCGTGAGTATTTCACACATTGAGAATGGTTAACACACTCTCATTGATTTCTACCTTTGTCTTCAACTGAAGTTTTTTTCACTTTTATTGACATTAATAAACAACTTTCAGACTCTGTGCTTTAAAAAAAAAAAAGAAAGAGATAATGAAAAAGTATAAGAAGAAAAAGAATAGATAGGAAGGGACAGATGGAATCACAGTGAAGGAGTTGACAACACAGTCCATCAGACTTTGGAGAGATGGAGCAAATTTGAGTAATCCCCCTAAAAGTCAGAAATCAGACAGATAATTGGGAGGTATCTGACTGAACAAGGAGCAAGGGATGGGGAAATCTGCCAGGCAGTGGGAGGAGCGTGTGTCCAAATGGCCTGCTGAAAACATGCCCTTAACCACGGCCATTTATTTAGGAGAGCTGGAGACACTTGGAGGATAAGGGACATCAAATAGGCAGCAGGGAAGAGCAGCAGCGGACGCTGGGCTTTAGTCACAGGGCACCACTGTCTTTGTCCTCGCATCTGAAGGCATCTGTGTAATGTAAACACAGTTCTGGAAAACATAGTAATTACAGGGGAAAAAACAAAACAAACAAACAAACAAAAAAAGATAAGGGCTCATGGGATTTTCTCATGTTGAGAAGGGTTAACACATTTTCATTGATTTCTATCTTTGTCTTCAAGAATTTGTTTCAGTTTTATTAACATTTATGATCATCGTTTAAGCTTACAGCCTCAAATAAAAATAATAAATAAATAAAAAGAGATCCATTTGCATCTTGCACATGGCCTGATGCCCCTTTGACCTTCACAATTCTTACCAGACCTTCCATGCCGGAGAGTATGAGATCCAGCAGAGCACCTCTCCTCTTTGGTTCCTCCATGGCTTGGTCAAGAAGCGGCCATCTGTGCTCTCCAGGGATCTGCTGGATGCCACATGCCCTGCTGTGCTGTCCCTGCAGCACATACTGGAGTGCAAAAGGCCGCCAAAGGGGACAAGAGCCTGACAACATCAGGCTCCCATCTGTCTGCAGAGGGCACCTTCCACTTGCTCTCCCTGATCAGGAAGCTGAGAACAGTCACTGTTGGTCTCCTCTGTTGGCCATTTCCATTAGCTCTGGACATGGCTGCTCTTCCATCCCCCGGCAGAGCTCAGTGCACTCTCACAGAGGGCAGCCGCCCTTCCTTGTCTCCTCGCCCATCCATCCTAAAGACTCTGTATCCCCCTTGTGCTACAGTGCAGTTGTGGAAGCCATTCAGCTGTGCCCCTGTGGTCCAAACAGGAGCTCAGGCCAGCAGCTCTACCAAGATTTCGAGCTTCTTGTGTGTTGCTGTTTTCATTAGTGCAAAACCACACGTGTCAGCATCCTCATTGGAAAGCATCCCTGGACATAGCTGGACTGGAGAGCTCATCTATGGTATCAGTGTGCAGGTGGCGGCACACAGGCATCAGAGCCATCGTGGGTCTTGGAGCTGACGTAGCAGCACGGACACACCATGGGCATGGCTTTCCTGAAGGCCCTGTGCCGCACTTGCAGCTGCATGTGAATTCACCAGACAGCCGGTGCTATCCCCTCTCTGGCCCTCAGCTGATGCCCAGGAAGGAGGTGCCTATCAAAGGGACTTCCCACATGGTTTACAAGCACTGGCACACATCAGGAGCAGCCCAGGCACCTTGGGCATCACCCAGTGTCTGGGTGTGAGCAACCGCCTCCCTGCTGAAGGACCGAGGACTCAGAGCAGGAGCTCACATGCAGGCAACCCCTTGTGCACATCAGAACCCTGTTACTCCACGCTCATCTCTATCTCCCCCGGTTCCTCATGGGCCGAATACTTCAGGCTCACAATCTTTCCCACGCTCCACTAAACACACTGGGTCCCCTTCCCTTCCCTTCCCTTCCCTTCCCTTCCCTTCCCTTCCCTTCCCTTCCCTTCCCTTCCCTTCCCTTCCCTTCTTTTCCTTTCCCTTCCCTTCCCTTCCCTTCCCTTCCCTTCCCTTCCCTTCCCTTCCCTTCCCTTCCCTTCCCTTCCCTTCCCTTCCCTTCCCTTCCCAACTCCCTTTTCCACAGCACATTGCAAAGGAAGCCCTCCAAGGCCAAAATCGAGCCGGCCAGGTGCCCTGCCAGGCCAAAAGGCAGTGGGCCAGTCCAGGGGCTTAGAAAGGCAGAACAAGGGAGAGGTTAGGGTTAGTGTAGGGTTAGTGCAGGGTTAGGGTTAGGGGGGATGTTCAATGTGTACCGCAAAGGAATTTGATGCTAGGGCAGTGCAGTCGGTAACTCTGTGTATATATTTGTATGCAGACCCATGCGCATATTATGTTTTGATTATAGTTTATTTCTATGTAGATGTTTATATTAAGTATGACGTCGTGATGTAGAAGAGCAAGAGCAAACATTAAATATTAAAAGGTTCATACTGCAGAAAAACAGATATCCCTGGTGGCCTAGTGCTTAGGATTCTCAGCTCTCACTGCCGCAGCAGTTGATGTTGCTGCAGCCCCTTCGCTGTGACTGCGGCGCTCTGTGAGGAAAAGGGGGGGATGGGAGTTAAAGGGGGAGGGGGACTGCTCACATTCCCTGTGAGCTCCCCCCCAACCCCATCCCATAACCCCTGTAAACCACCCCAACGCCATCCCATAACCCATCCCAACCCCAAACCCATCCCAACACCTCTATAACCCCCCCATCCCATCCCATCCCACCCCACCCCATTCCCTGTGACCCCCCCACCCCATCCCGTAACCCAGCCCAGCCCCCATCCCATCCCCACTGTAACTCCCCATAACCCCATCCCACAGCCCCCAACCCCCCACCTCGATCACATCCCATATCGCCCCCATCCCCAGGTCCCCCCTCACCCCATCCCATACATCCCCCCCATAACCACTGCCCCCACCCTCCCATCCAGATCCCCATCTAGACCCACAACCCCAACCTAATCCCCAACCCCTGGACCCCTCCCAACTCCATCCCTCACCGCCCCCCCCAAAAATCCCTATTCCATGGCCCTGCAACCCCTCCCCATATCTTCACCCCCCCGTCCCATGACCCCATTCCCCTTTCCCCCGCCATGACCCTATCCCTTATCACCCCCACCCCTTGACCCCCAAAGACCCCATTCCAACCCCCACATGCCCAACCCGAGCACCCCACAGCCCCATTCCTCACCTCCCATCCCTACCCTTTACCCCCTCCCAGCCCCATATACCCCCTCCCTTGACCCCACTCCGTATCCGCCCTCCAAGCCTTTGCCCCCCCCCATCCCACTCACAACCCCCCCCCCATCCCCCACCTGACCCCCAATTCCCCCCTCCAACTCACCCTGTTCCAGAGATGCTGCTAATAGTCCTGTAGGAGAATGATCTGGAGGGGGAGTAGGTGGGAACAGTTTAGAGGTGGGGGAGTCACAGGGACCCCCCCACAGCGCCATGGCCCACTCCCACCCCCGCCTCCCCCCATGAATCCAACCCTCCACCCCAGACCCCACAACATTTCTCCATCCCCAACAGTAATACCCCCCCATAGCAATCCCCCACCCCATAACCCCCCCACCTGGCAATGGGGGCAGCAGCTCCCCTGCTTACAACACCCCACTATCCCCTCCAGACCCCCCCTCAGCCCCCCCATCTCTACCACAACCCCCACACTGCCCCCCCCCCCACCCCCGGGCTCTTTCCCAACCCACCATGTCCCCCCCCCACCTGGCACTGGGGGCAGCATTTCCCCAACATCCGGTACCTCCCCAGCAGGTATTGCCCCATGGCCCGGCTGATCCGTTCCTGCCGTTCCCTTCTCACTTCCAATTCTGACTGAAATTTCAGGACTAGCGTTTCACCCACTCTGCTATGGAAGGGGAAAAGGAAAAAAAAAAAAAGCTCTTTCTTCCCATGCTGTGTAGGTAGCCCAGCCTCCCCCCTTGCACTTGCCATACCTGAACATGGAAGGTCTGGGCGATCTCTCCGTCCACGTCATAAACAAACAGTCTGTCATGGTTTTGTAATTTTGCTCTCAGTATTCCACATCATAACATCATGTAAAGTATGGATACTTCTGTTGAATGTGCAGTCCACAGAAGAAGACTACATATCCCAGAGAACAACAGGGTTAATGATAAGTCACAGGACCAGGACTCTATATAATCTCGTTCCCAGGCTGGAGTGCCCTCCTTCTTCTCTCCAACTTCTCGGAGAGTGGGAAGCGTTCCAGCCGTGTCTCCTAGAGTTCACAGTCGGCCTCTCGGTTTTCGGGGACTCTCTCTCTTTGTTTCGTTCGATTTGCTCAATTATATTATATTGTGATATCTTGTATTTCGGTATCATATTTAGTAAAATAAGTTTTTCCTCCTTAGATTGTCGCTGTTTTATCCCACTCCCTTTTTCCCCCTCCTTTCCAGGCCCCGGGGGGGGGCCCACGGGGTGGCTTCCCCTGTCACGGGCATAGGTAAATCTAAGTAACCCGTGACACAGCCCCAGGAGAGTTTCTACTTCGTCCTCATCCACTCCCTCAAAGACAAGAGATGATGGCAGTCACACTTAGGCAGGCCGTGCCATAAAGAACACACTGAGGCCAAAGGTGGGAGCCCTTCCAACCCTCCCTGTGCTCTGGTAGGATTGGAGCACAACGGAGGGCGAACCTGAGTCAGGGCACGTGGAGCAATAGCTCCCAGCTGCTCGGCCACAAAGAGCAGCAGAGGCCTTTGGAGACATGGAACCAGCCGAGGGATTCGGTGCCCTCAGGCAGGATGCCGTGCTCTGCAGCAGCCCACCACTGAAATTTGGGAGCTCCCAACAGTATGGGATCGTATGGGGCTCTGTTGAGTGTCTACCGTGTGGCTCTATGGTGCTCTATGAGCTCTTGTGTGGCTCTATGGGGTCTTACAGGGCTCTATGCGGCAGTTATGGGGCTCTGTTGGGTGTCTGTAGGGCCCTTATGGGGCCCTGTTAGGTGTCTCTGGTGCGCCATGAGGCTCTTTGGATCTCTATGAGCTTCTTGTGCAGCTCTATGGGGTCTTATGGAGCATTATGGGGCTATCTGGGGTGTCTGTGGGGGCTCTATAGGGCTCTTCGGGGTGTCTGTGGGGGCTCTATAGGGCTCTTCGGGGTGTCTGTGGGGGTCTATGGGGTCTTATGTTGTGGTCATGGTGTTCTGTTGGTTATCTCTGGGGCTCTATAGGATTTCAATGGGCTCTTATGGGGCTCTATGGCAAAGCTTTTTCCTCGGAGGCCTCCAGAAGCAGCAGCAGGCAGAGACTTACCAAGATGGCAAAGTCTCTGGGGGCACTGCTGACATCCCCAGAGGGAGACACCGCCATGGAGACATGCCACATGGTGAAAGCCGTGGGCCAGATGTTCTCCGGCAGCTGGATGACAGCGTGGCCATGCGAACCTTGGAAAGCCCAGCAGTTGCCAACAGAAATATCAGGCTGAAATGAGAGAGATGCGTCCATCAGCGGTGAGGCAAAGAGTCGCCAGAGCTGGATGCTGGGCAAGGAGCACAGAATTTGTCTTCTGTGTGGGCTGCCGTGCTCCCCGTAATGGAACGCTACTCAAGGGACAGGAGGGGAATATGCAAAGGTTTGGACAACAGCTCTGGAGTCAACCGCCTTTCTCTGCTTGCCCAGAGCCGGCGGGGCAGCCCTCCCCAGCATCTGTCAGCCCAGCACCCTCCCAACGCTGGTGTCAGTGATGTGGGGAAGAGTGTGGGCTGAGCAGAGCAGCTGGGCCAAAGGAAATGGATGTGCAGCCAGAATGGGGTGAGGATGGGGGGAGGGAGAATGGGAGGGAAGGGTTGGGGGTAGGAAAGACTGGGGGAAGGATGGGGGGTAGGATGGAGGAAGGAATGGGGAGGATGGGGGGGAAGGATGGTGGAAGAAAGGGGGGGGAAGGATGGGGGGAAGAAGGATGGAAGGAAGGTTGGGGAGGGGGAAAGGATGGGGAGGGGGAAAGGATGGAGGGGGACAGGTCGGGGGAAGGAAGGGCTGGGGGATGGAGGGGGAGCCCTTATGGGGCTCTGTGGGGTGTCTGCGGGGGGAGGGGGCGAAAGCAAGGGGGGGAAGCCCACTGTCAGCACTTCTCCTGCCATACCTGCAAGAGGGTCTCAGAGGACTTTGCAGAGGAAAAGAGGGGAGAAAGCCGGCCTTTCCCACCGTAACTCTTGGTTGTCCTCTCCGCATCAACAGTGGCACCTGAAATAAAGATGGACAGACGTGCACTGGGACAGCCCAGAGACAAGCTGAAGGAGTGAATGCTCATTCCCCAAAGCTCTTGGCGGGGCTCTGGGGTGCAGAATCCCTCCTGCTGTGTATGGGAACTGCTGAGTCTGATGCGCTGATTGAGCACCTGGGGAAATGAGCCGGTCAGCCCTGGGAGCAGAGTTGAAGGGTTTTTAAATTCTCAGAGATGGGGGCTTTAGACGGGATGTGAGGAGGAAATTCTTGACCCCCAGTGGGCGGTGAGGCCCTGCAATGTGCTGCCCAGAGGAGCCATGGATGCCCCATTCCCAGAGGCGTTGGAGACCAGGTTGGATGGGGCCCTGAGCACCTTGATGCAAAGGGTGGCAGTCCTGTCAGTGGCAGGGAGTTGGACTGGGATGGTCTTAAGGTCCCTTCAGACCTCAGCCATCCTAAAGCTCTATGAGATAAGTGTGACAGGAAGCAGAGCTGGGCAGGTTTTGGGGAGTGCCAGGCGCAAAGCTGAGGGTAGTGAAGCTGTCTACATACCCAGGGATTTCAGAGCCCAGTTGGGCATCCAGTAGCTGTTTTCCACAACTCTCTCAATTCCATGCCGTGTCAACAGCAGAATTTCCTGGCAACAAACGGGGAATGGAGAGACAGCAGTGAGCAGAAAGACAGGAGATGGGTATGAGCAGGGAGTCCTACCCAAGAGCTAAGGGAAGGCACCCTGTCTTTCCAGAAATCTGGCAAGACCTTCCAGAAGGTGTGCCCTGATGAGCCACTGCACTCCAGAGACACAGCAAAGATCGACGTCTGGCAACAGACAAGGAATGGAGAGACAGCAGTGAGCACAAAGACAGGAGGGGGAAATGAAAGGGGAAGCGAGGGAGAGCCTTCTAGCCCCACATGCCCCTATAACCCACTCTATAGCCCCATACATTCCCTATAACACTGTATCCCACTACAATCCTCCTACTGCCCACCCACAGTCCCTTAGAGACACATATCCTCCTATAATCCACCCAGAGCACCCTACACCCCCCCCTTTAGAACCTTACAACTCCCCCACAGCCCTACAGAGCACCCCAGCCCCCTAGAGCTCCATGATCCCCTGGAGCCCCCCACAGCCCAGCATCAGCCCTCTAGCCCCTCCACAGTCATCTATATTCTCCCCAGAGCCCTCGCTGTCCCATATAGCCCTAGACCACATCAAAAGTCCCAGACAACTCTCTAGAATCCCATACCCCTCCTATGGCCACTAGGAAGCTCCCCATG